>NC_051317.1:43512098-44712098 GCF_015220235.1 Choloepus didactylus
CCTGGCAGATTCACAAGTCATAGTCAAAGCCCTGAGGAGTCTTTCAGTAGAGAACTGAGTTTACCAAGCACTTCTCAAGCTTATATAACTGTGGATTATTGCATTCATGTGTTCACAGCCATGGACATCCAACCATTTGGGAAATCTTAGCCAGAAGAGAAAGCTCATTAACATAACAGTCCAGGTGCTCTGCATCAGGACTCAGAATACCTCACCTATTTTACTGCCCTCTACATTGTCAAATCATGGACACACTAAGCATAAGATCACCTGCATCTCTGTGGTTGGGTGTTTTTACTTATACAGCACTGGTTTACCTGGTGCACCTTGTTTCTCCATGACTGCCTGTTGGATGAACCCAACCCTTTGTTAGAGGGTCTACCTAAACAACAATTCCTACATGAAGACATCCAGATTCCTAATCTTGTTTCCAATGTATGTGACATTTTAGAATGCTCAGGGCATTTTATTATATATTGCCAGCTATTTGTTGGTAAATCATCTCCCCTATGAGCTCATTTTAAGCAGTTTTGACATCATAGTACCTATTATAGCACTTGGTAGATGCTCAATTGAATTTTGAACTAAAACACTCTGCTGTGTAAAGAAGGTAAATGATTCAACTACCTTGATTCTCTCTCTGGGTATTAGTTTTTCCTCCTTCAGTTACTTATTCTTGTTCTAACTAAATCTTCCTATGTGAGAAGTACTTATTAGTCCTAGGTATTTTATTGAGGGACAGATGAGAGAGAGAATACAATTTTTTCTGCCCTGAGGAGTAAGGTACTCAATAAATTAGTCAATTTAGATCATGATTAAATGGGGCAAAAGCTATCCATTCATTACATGGCCTAAAAATCAATGCTTTTAACTTTTCCATTGAAATGAATTAGCTGTTTTCTACAAAGATAAATTTATTACTGCATTTTGGATCTGATCATGGGATACACAGAATATTTTTCAATGCTTTTTGTTAAATAGTAATTCATAAACATTTAAATAATAATAATTTACTTTCATAGATAAAAAGGATCTCTATGACCATACAAATTCTCATCTGTTCTCTTGACTTCTTCCTTCTTCCCCACTTCACATTTTTTTCATGCAGGAAGATCTAAGTATGGAATAATGAAAAATATAATGACATCTATAATTTCCTGATAATTTTATTATTTAAAGATAATATAAATAATAAAATGAAAGCAGTGTTTGCATATAAGTGAAATAAAAGCATAAGAAAAGGTAATATCTAAGTTACCTACCATATCTTTGATTCTATGAATTACAAACATTTATGCAAATATTTAAAAGAAAGCAAAGAACTTATCAGCAACTAGTGTAATGGTTAAGAGCATGGGACATCTTTCTCTCAGCCAATTCTACAGATAAACTCACTGCTCTACCCCCCGACATGGGACGTGACTCCCAGGGATGAGCCTGGCTCTGGCTTCTTGGGATTAAGAATGCCTTCTTAACCAAAAGGTGAAAATAAGTGAAACAAAATGAAGTTTCAGTGGCTAAGAGATTTCAAGTAGTGTCAAGAGGTCATTTTTCAGGTTATTCTAATGCATGGTATAGATATTCCTTTTAGTTTCTAGTATATTAGAATAGTTAGAATGAAATACCTGAATCTGTTGAACTGTAATCCAGTAGACTTGATTCTTGATGATGATAGTATAACTATATAGCTTTTATTGTTTGACAGTGTGATTGTGAAAACTTTGTGACTGACACTCCCTTTATTCAGTGTATGGGAAGATGCATAATAGAATAAAGACAAAAACTACATAAATACTAGAGGGGTAAATGGGTATGGGATGTTTGGGGTGTTCTTTTTTATTTTTATTTTTATTGTTACTTTTTTCTTTATTTTGAAGTAATGAAAATCTTCTAAATTTGATTGCAGTGATGAATGCACAACTGTACGATGATACTGTGAGCCACTGATTGTATACTTTGGATGGATTTTACGGTGTATGTGCCAGTTTAGATGTATGTCCCCCAAAATGCCATGTTCTTTGATGCAATCTTGTGGGGGCAGACATAGTAGTGTTGATTGGGTTGGAATCCTTTGATTGAGTGTCCATGGAGATGTGACTCAATCAACTGTAGGCAAGACCTTTGATTGGATAATTTCCATGGGGTTGTTACCCCACCCATTCAGGGTGGTTCTTAACTAAATCACTGGGGCCATATAAAATAGTTGACAAACAGAAGGCTCTCAGGGCTGCTGCAGCTGAGAGAGTCATTTTGGAGATGGCCATTGAAAGTAGACATTTGCTAGTCTGGAGTTTGCTGGGAAGAAACTAAGAGAATGCCCCAGATGTCTAGAGAGAAAGTTCCTGGGAGAAAGCCATCTTGAAACCAGAACCCCTGAGCAGATGCCAGCCATGTGCCTGTGCCTTCCCAGCTAACAGAGTTTTCCCAGATGCCATAGATGTTCTTCCGTAAAGGTAGCCTATCATTGATATCTTTGTTTGGACACTTTTATTGCCTTAGAACTATAAATTTGTAACCAAATAAACCCCCTTTATAAAAGCCAATCCATTTCTGGTATTTTGCATAGTGGCAGCACTAGCAAACTGGAACAGTGTGTGAATATATCTCAATAAAATTGCATTATAAAAAGAGCAAGAGCTATAAAATTATACATCCAATGTCAAAAAGAATTGTCACCTCTTAGCTAAATGGTAATGGTCATATGCATTTAATTTATTGGCATAAATTTGTTCATTTACCATCCATTTCATATCTGTAGTCATGTCCCCTCTTTGATTCTTGATATCACTAATTTATGCCTTTCTCTCCTTTTCTCTCTTTTTTAATACTTAAACATTTATGCACAGAGAGGGATAACTATCCAGAACCAATGAATATACTGCTTTCCCACCAATTCCTTTTATCTTTTACTCTAAAGAAATGTGGTTCTTTGAAACCTAATTGCTGATGCTGACAGATATTGCACCAGAGGTTAAAAAAAAAAAAAGGATTTCATGTGGAAGTGAAGAGAGCTCCTCTTTTTCTCTTGATCAATCTATGCAAAGATTAATCAATTTCTTTTCATTCCAAAGAACCATGTTTTGATTTTATCTTTGACTTTCTACTATTTTTCCATTTCTTTTCATTGATTTTGATCTTATTTTCATTCTTTTTGTTCCATCTACTTATTTTGGATTTATTTTGGTGTTCTACTTCTAGTTTCTTAGGGTAGAAACAGATTATTTGTTTTAAACCTTTCTTTTTTCTAATATAAGCATTTTAAAACTATAAATTTATTGTAAAACACTGAAACACAATTTTTAATATGTTGCATTTCCATTTTCTTTTAGTTCAAAATATTTTATATTTTCCCATGTTATTTCGTCTTTGACACATAGGTTACTTAGAAGCATGTTATTTAATATCTAAATACTTGGAACGTCTCTAAATGTATTTATGCAATTAATTTAATTTCATTTTTCTCAGAAAACATATTCTGTACAACATAAAACTTTTAAATTAATTGAGACTCATTTTATGGCCTTAATTATTGTCTATCTTGGTGAATGTAATATGTCGCTTGAAAAGAATGTCTATCCTATGATTGCTGAGTTGAGTATTCTATAAATGCCAATTAGATCAAGCTGGTTGAAAATGTGGTCTAAGTCTCATATCTCTTTGTTGCTTATTTATTCTATCAATTACTGAAAGTGTTTACATCTCCATCTAAAATTGTGGTTTTTTTTTCTACCTTCAGCTCCATCAATTCTTACTTCATGTATTTTGAACCTTTGCTATTAAGTGCAAAAATATTTAGGTTTATTATATATTTTTGATTAGTTGACCACTTATAATTATGAAATTGCTCTCATTGACGATAATATTTTATTTTGAAGTTTTTATTTCTGATGTTAATATAGCTATCTAGAATTATTATGATTAATGCATGAGTGCTTTATCATTTCTTTCTACTTTAACCTATGTCTGTCTTTAAAATAAAATAGGTTTAATTCAGACAGCATATAAATGGATCTTACTTTTTTTATCCAGTTGTAAAATGTTTTGCTTTTAGTTAGAGCATTTAGTCCTGTTACATTTAATGTATGTATAATATGGTTGGATTTTAATATGCCATCTTGCTATTTGCTTTTATCTGCTTGTTTTTCCTTTTTATCAATTCTTTTTTAAATTTTTTTTACTCATTTTGGATCATTTAAATGCCTTTTAATGTTCTCTTCTGTCTCCACTATTTTCATATTAACCTCCTTCTTTGTTTTAAATATCACTTGTTCTTGGGTTAATATTAAACATCAAAAGTCATATACTCTACCTTACAATAATAACATACTTCTTCACATTTAATGTAATAACCATACAACATTATTATTGTGGTTTGGAGTTATGCATCCCCCCAAAAAATGTTATTAAATTTAATGCAGTCCTGTGGGTGTGAACCCACTGTAGGTAGAACATTTTGATGAGGTAACATCAGTTAAGACATGGCCCAACTCAATCAGGATGGTCTTAATCCTATTACTGGAGTCCTTTATAAGCAGGGAAGACATTCAGAAATACAGAGAGAAAGCCACACAAAGAAGCAGCCAAGAGCTGAATATCAAGGGAACCCAGAAGGTAAGGGAGAGGCCAGGAGAGGACACAGTGTGCCTTGTCATGTGACCCTGGATCCCAGGACCAAGGACTACTGGCAGCCAACCCAAGAATGCCAGTCTTTGGGAAGAACACATTGCTGGGATGATGCCTTTGGACTTCACCTGGACTCAAATCGAGAGCCAATAAATTCCTGTTGTTTAAACCAAACCGTTGCATGATGTCTGCTTCAGCAGCCAGGAAAACTAAAACAATTATACTTCCATTTATCATATCTTTTTAGGATTACACTTATCTTTCTTTTTAGATCTTTGTATGTCATAAATTACTTTTTATTATTTTTGCTTTAAACTTTCATTTATATTTTAAAGAAATTTAAGAATAGAAATATATCTATATATCCTTTATCCTTACCCATGAATTTGCCATTCCTGGAACTATTTATTCTATGTTTCCATCTAGTTTTATTTTCCTCATGCATAAAGAATTTCCCTTAATATTTTTCATAGTACGGATATGTTGGCACTAAATTTTCTTATAGTTTCACCAATCAAGTTTGGATTGGCTAAGGCTGTTAGTAGTTTTTCCCAAAGAAGAAAACAATTTACCTATAGCATTTGTCCTGGGCTCACACTTTCTTTTCTCAAGGATCTAATAACTTTTGTTCCATTTTCATCTGTTCTTTGTTTTCTGTTTTTAAAATTTTTGCTTCCCTTTTCCTTTCCTTTTTTTTTTTTTATTAGAGAAGTTGCAGGTATACAAAACAATCATGCATAAAATACAGGTTTCTATAACCTGTATTTTTAACATGTAGCATCAGTGTGGTACATGTGTTATAATTGATGAGAGCTCATTTAAATAATTATAGTATTAAATATCATCCATGGTTTACCATAATATTCACTGTTTGCCCTGTACAGACACAAATGATTCCTTTTTAAACTTTTATTCTAGTAGCATATATGCAAACTAAAATTTCCCATTTTAACAACATTGGAATATAAAATTCAGTGTTGTAATTAAATTCACAATGTGCTGCCATCACCATGATCCACTACCAAAACATTTCCATCATCCCAAATAGAAACACTGCACAATTTTTTTTATTAAATTCAGTTTTATTGAAATACATTCACACACCACACAATCATCCATGGTATACAATCCACTGTCCACAGTATGATAACATAGTTATGCGTTCATCACCACAATCTACCTCTGAACATTTTCCTTACATCAGAAAGAACCAGAACAAGAATAAAAAATAAAAGTGAAAAAAGAACACCCAAATCATCCCCCCATCCCACCCCATTTGTCCTTTAGTTTTTATCCCCATTTTTCTACTCATCCATACACTAGATAAAGGGGGTGTGATCCACAAGGTCTTCACAATCACACTGTCACCCCTTGTAATCTGCATTATTATATAATTGTCTTCAGGAGTCCAGACTGCTGGGTTGGAGTTTGGTAGTTTCAGGTATTTACTTCTAGCTATTCCAATACATTAAATCTTAAGAGGTGTTATCTATATAGTGCATAAGAATGTCCACCAGAGTGACCT
Source organism: Choloepus didactylus (assembly GCF_015220235.1). Lineage (NCBI taxonomy): Eukaryota > Metazoa > Chordata > Mammalia > Pilosa > Megalonychidae > Choloepus > Choloepus didactylus. The sequence continues at coordinate 43,518,247 of NC_051317.1, forward strand.
CTCGACTCCATTTGGAATCTCTCAGCCACTGAAACTATTTCGTCTCATTTTGCATCCCCCTTTTGGTCAAGAAGATACTCTCAGTCCCACGATGCTGGGTCCACATTCATCCCCAGGAGTCATATTCTGCATTGCCAGGGAGATTTACAACCCTGGGAGTCGGGTCCCACGTAGGGGGGAGGGCAGTGAGTTCACCTGTCGAGGTGGCTCAGTTAGAGAGAGAGAGGGCCACATCTAAGCAACAAAGAGGTACTCAGGGGGAAACTCTTAGGCACCATTACATGCAAGTTTAGACTCTCCTTTGCAGTAACGAGCTTCATAAGGGCAAGTCCCATGCTCGAGGGCTCAGCACATCAAACCGCCAGTCCCAATGTTTGTGATAACATCAACACCAATCCAGGTGAGGATGTCCAACACATCCGCACCTTCCCCCAGATCCTCGGGATATATTACAGATCCTGTAAATATATTTTTTATTATCTGCCCAAATTACTTTGGGATCTGTCACTATTTCACTCCAGCCTATACTAACCTACCAGATCTCACTTCCTATTCAAAGTTCCATGCAATTGTGGGAAACACTGTATAATTTAAGCATTACCTCCCTATTCCCTTCTGCTACTCCATCCCATGTTAACCTATATTATAGATTCTGCTCCTCTGAATTTGTTTATTCTAATTATTTTATATCAACAAGATCATACAATATTTGTCTTTTTTGTCTCATTTATTTCACACAACACGATATTCTCAAGGTGCATCCATATTGTCACGTGCATCAGAACTTCATTCCTTTTTAAGCTGAATAATATTTTATTGTTTGTGTATACCACATTATGTTTATCCATCCATTGGTTGATGGAAACTTGAATTGCTTAAATCTTTTGGCAGTAGTAAATAATGGTACTACAAACATTAGTGTACAATTATCTGAGTCCCTGCTTTCAATTCCTTTGGGGTATAAACCTTGAAGTGGGATTGATTGCTGGGTCATATGGTAATTCTATATTGCACATTCTAAGGAACTGTCGAAATGTCTTCCACAGTGGCTGCACCATTTTACATTCCCACCAAAAATGAACGAGTGTTCCTATTTCTCCATATGTTCTCCAACATTATTTTCCATATTTTTTAATAGTAGTCATTCTAGTGGTGCAAAATAGTTTCTCATTGTTTTTTTTTTAATATTTATTAATCTGCTTTTAATGTGATTTTATTGGGATATATTCATTTACCATACAATCATCTGAAGTGTACAATCACAGTATCATCATATAGTTGTGCATACATCCCCACAATCAATTTTTGAATATTTTCATTACTCCAAAACATAAAAATAAAAATAAGAATAAAAATAAAAGTAAAAAAGAATACCCAAAATATACCCCTCTTCCACCCTATTATTCATTTACTTTTTGTCCCCATTTTTCTACTCATCTCTCCATACACTGGATAAAGGAAGTGTGAGCCACAAAGTTTTCACAATCACATGCTCACTCTGTGTAAGGTATATAGTTAACAATCATCTTCAAGAATCAAGGATACTGGGTTGCAGTTCAACAGTTTCAGGTATTTCCTTCTAGCTATTCTAATACTAAAAACCAAAAGCTAAAAAGTAAAAAGGGATATCCATGTATAAGAATAACCTCAAGAAAGACCTCTCAATTACATCTGAAATTTCTCTGTCACTGAAATTTTATTTTGCTTCATTTCTCTTCTCCCTTTTGGCCCAGAAGGCTTTCTCCATCCTATGATGCTGTGTCCAGGCTCATCCCCGGGAGTCATGACCCATGTAGTGGGGAGGGCAGTGAGTTTACCTACAGAGTTGGCTTAGAGAGAGAGAGCAAATCTGAGCCACAAAAGAGGTTCTCTGGGGTGACTCTTAGGCACAATTATAAATAGACTTAGCCTCTCCTTTGTAGTAATAAACTTCATAAGTGCAAGCCCAAGATATAGGACATGGCCTTCTAAACTGGTAGTCCCCAATGCTTGCAAGAATATCAGGAATTCCCCAGGTGGGGAAGTTTAATATTTCCACATTTTCCCCCAGTCCCTCAAGGGGGGTTTGAAAATACTTTATATTCTCTGGGTACTCTGGGATGTATTGGGGCTTAAAACTAACCTGTACAAACCAACCAGATCTCACTCTCTATTCAAGATTCCATGTAATTATAGTGTTTGAATAAACTGAACATACAAGTTAAATTATATACTGTGCTACAGAAAATATAGAATTTGCAACAAATAGGCATCTCTTCCTTTGGTTTCACACAGAAGTTGAAGTTTAAAAACACCATCAATATCATCATTTACCATTTAGTCTGATTTGCCTCAGTCCTAACCAGATCAGCTCCATTTGTATCTGTAATTGAACTCTGATTTCCTTTTCAGCTTTTTTAACAGTTTCTGTATGGGATAATGCAAATAATCACAGCTTCTGCACTCTGGCTCCAAGTCTCAGGTGTCACACAGATACCCGAATTTCCAGGGACTGACCAGGGAATACATAAACAGCTCAGCATCTCAGAATTTAGAAATAACCATTACAACTCATGAATGGATGTGACTGCTGTTACAGCTTACAACACAAGAACATTATATTGGTAATGGTAACATTAACCTTTACCTGGTAGTCTATGCTCTCAGATTCAATTCTCAGAGTTTGCACAATGGAGTTAGTCCACATGAGTGAAGCATTATAATATTTGTCTTTTTGGTTCTGGCTTATTTTACTCAACATGCTATCCTCAGGGTCCATTCACCTAGTTGCACACCTCACAACTTCATTCTTTCTTGCCAACTGCTCTATATTCCATTGTATGCGTACACCATAATTCACCATTCAATTTCATCAATTGTACCTTTAGGCCACTTCTATCCATTGAAAATTGTGAATACTTTGCCACAAACAGCAGTGTGCAAATGTCCATTTGTGTCCCTACTCTCAGTTCTTCAAAGTTTATACCCAAGAACAGGGTTGCAGGGCCATATGGCAAACCCATCCTTAGCTTCCTGTGGAACCACCACACTGCCTTCCAGATGGGCTGCACTATTAACTTCCCCACCAACAAGGAATACCTCTCTCACATTTTCTCCAGCACTTGTATCCCTGTGTTCATTTTTCAAACAGTTTTGTTCAGAACCTGTACTATCCATCAAAAATAAACAATCAGTGATTCCTGGTATAATCATATAGTTATGCATCTACCACCACAATCTGTATATTTCTATTTCTTCTATAAAGAAAAAAAAAAGGAATAAAAAGAAGAATAAAAAAATAATATATAGAGAGAAAATAAAATAATGAAATAAAATAAAATAAAATGAAAAGGTCAGGCAACAACACCAGGAATACATGCCACTCCCTTATATCCCCCTCTTATGGACATTTAGCTTTGGTATATTGCCTTTGTCACAATTAATAGAAGCATATTGCAATGTTACTGTTAACTATAGACTCTAGTTTGCATTGATTGTATTTTTCCCCTGGTACCATCCAATTTTCAACCCCTTACAATGTTGACATTAATTTATTCTCCCTCATGTAAAACATTCTTATATTTATACATTTAATCACCATCATTGACCTCCAGGTTTGCTAAATTACACAATCCCAATCTTTATCTTCTATCTTTCCTTCTGGTGTCACACATGCCCAAGTCTTCCTCTTTCAACAGTACTCACACTCATCTTCTTTCAGGGTACTTACAGTAATGTGCTACCATCTCTCAGGATTGTGGTATCCATTTCTGAATCTATACAACCAATCCTGTTGTATCTTCTGTACTCCTTCAGCATCAAGTGCCTAATCCCTAACCTGTTTCTATTTCCTGTTAAACTGTGTTCTCAATTTTAACTCTCAAAGTTTGCTTATCAATGTTAGTTCATATTAGTGAGACCATACAGTATCTGTCATTTTGTTTCTGGCTAATGTCACACAACCTAATGTCTACTGTCCACCATTTTGTCTTTTGGAATTTTACATCATATTTTATTTTATTTCCTCTCTCTCTATCTTTACTGATAGTTTCATTACTACAATTTTCTCTAAAACTCTCTCGCCTTGCTTTTCCTATCTGCCTGTAGTGCTCCCTTTAATATTTCATATAGACCAGGTGTCTTGTTCACAAACTCTCTCAGTGTCTGTTTGTCTGAAAATATTTTAAACTCACCCTCATTTTTGAAGAACAGTTTTGCTGGATATAGAACTCTTGGTAGTTTTTCTCTTTCAGTATCTTAAATATATCATACCACTGCCTTCTCACCTCCATGGCTTCTACTGAGAAATCTGCACATAGTCTTATTAAGATTTCCTTGTATGTGATGGATTGCATTTCTCTTGCTGCTTTTAGAAGTCTCTCTTTTTCTTTGACATTTGATAATCTGCTTATTAAATTTCTTGGGTAGGTCTGTTTGGATCTATCTATTCTGTTTGGCTTACACTGCACTTCTTGGTCCTGTAGTTTTGTCTTTCATGAATTGGGAAATTTTCATTGATTATTTCCTCTATTATTCTTTATGCCCCTTTTCCCTTCTCTTCTCCTTCTGAGACACTGATAATGCATATATTAAGTGCTTCATGTCATTCATTTCCCTGAGACCCTGCTCATATTTTTCCATTCTTTACCCTATCAGTTCTTTTTTGTGTAGCATTTCAGATGCCTGTCCTCCAGTTCATGAATCCTTTTTTCTGCCTCTTTAAATCTGCTGTTGTATATCTCCATTTTGTTTTTCATCTCTTCTATTGTGCCTTTCATTCCCATATGTTCTGCCAATTGTTTTCTCAAACTTTCAAGTTCTTCCTTATGTTCACCCAATATCTTGTTTATATCATTCATATACTTTGCAGTATCCTTCCTTAACCCATTGATTTGATTTTTTAATTGGTTTAGCATAATTTTGAACATCTTTAATTAATTTTTTCAACTCCTGTATCTTATCTGAAGTGTAAGTTTGTTCCTTTGGGCCATATCTTCAGTTTTCTAGTGTGACTCATAATTTTTTTGTTGTCTAGGTATCTGGTTTCCTTGATTACCCCAATCAGATTTTTCAAGTCCAGATTGGCCCAGGTCTCAGGAGGAGGTGTAATCAGTGTCAAGTTTCCCTGAAGATGAGGCCCAACAGACTGTCAGAATTTCCTGTGAGGTCTCTAACTTTGGGCTTTTCCTATCCTCCCCAGCAGGTGGTGCTTGTTAGCCCGCAGCTCCTTAGTGGTCAAAAGGGTGCAGTGCCTTTAATTCTCAGCATACTCTGCCCTAGCCAGGGACCAAGAGTGAATCAGAATTCCATCTTAAACTGTTTCTTTTTTTTTCCCAGGCCCTGGGGTCTGAATTCTCTGAGGGAGGGCAGTCCCTTGAACTAGGCCTGCCTCCACCTTTTCTTAGGAAGATAATTTCTTAGGGAATTATCTACTGAGTTGAATATGGGCTACTCTAAATGTCTAGAATAAGGTGAATCAAATGCCAAACACAAAGCCAATCAGCCGTAAATCCTATCCAAGAGAAAGAAACTGAGATTCAAAGTAAACTTTCAAGAAAATTAGATGCTTAGACATCAGTAAAAAATTACAAAACATAATCAGAAACAAGAAGACATGGCCAAGTCAAAAGAAGAAGCTAAAATTTTTGAGAAGATGCAGAATTTGTAAAACAAATCAAAGATGCTCAAAAAAAAATCTACTAAATCAATTCAAGGAGGTGAAGAAAAATATGACTAAAGAGAAAAAGGATATTAAGAAGACACTGTGTGAGCATAAAGAAAAACTTGCTGGTATAAGCAGAAACAGAACAGAAATTATGGGAATGAAAGGCACAATAGAAGAGATTAAAAATCCACGAGAGGTATACAACAACAGATTTGAATCGGAAGAAGAAAAAAATTGGTGAACAAGAAGACAGGACAATAGAAATCTTACAGACAGGAGAACATATAGAGAAAAGGATGGACAAAATTGAGCAGGGTCTCAGGGATTTGAGTGATAGCATGAAGTGCACACACATATGTGTAATAAATGTCCAAGAAGAAGAAGAGAAGGGAAAAGGGGTAGAAAGAATATTTGAGGAAATAATGGCCCCAAATTTTCCAACTCTTATGAAAGACAGTATATACATATCCAAGAAGTTCAAGGTACCCCAAACAGAATAAATCTTAATAGACCTACATGAGACACATATTAAACAGAATTTCAAAAGCCAAAGATAGAGTCCTGAAATCTGCAAAAGTGATTTGTCAAATACAAGGAATTTACAATAAGTCTAAGAGATACTTTCTTATCAGAAACCATGGAGATGAGAAGGCAGTGATATTACATATTTAAAGTACTGAAAGAGAAAACTGCCAGCCAAGAATTCTTTATTTGGCCAAACTTTCCTTCAAAAAATGACAGAGACTGTAAAATATTCACAGATTAACAGAAACAGAGAGCTTGTCAACAAGAGATCAACCTACAAGAAATAATCAAAGAAATAGTTTCAGTAAAAGACAGGAGAAAGGCTTGGAGGAGAGTGTGGAAAAGAAGATTATCAGTAGGGTAACTAAAAAGGTAAAATGCCAGACAAATAAGATATGATATATAAAAAGGAAAGGACAAAATACTTGAGGTAATTAGTGCCTTTACAGTAATAACATTGATTTCTAATGGATTAAACTCCCCAATAAAAGAAACAGATTGGCATAATGATAAAAAAAGTAAGATCCAACTATATGCTTTTTACAAGAGACTCACCATAGAACCAAAGACACAAATAGGTTTAAAGTGAAAGGTTGGGGAAAGGTATTCCATACAAACTATTACCATAAAAAGAGCTAAGGTAGCTATACTAATATTGGATAAAAATAGACTTTAAATGCAAAACTGTTTTAAGAGGCAAAGAAAGATAATATATGTTAATAGAAGGGGCAATCCACCAAGAAGAAATAAAAGTAATAATTATTTATGCACCTAACTATAGTGCCCAAAATACATAAGACAAACACTGACAAAACTGAAGGGAGGACTAGAAGTCTCCACAATAACATCTGGAGACTTCAACACACTACTCTCATCAACAGATGGAACATCTGGACAGAGGATCAGTAAAGAAAAAGAGATCTTAATGTGATAAGGGAACTAAACCTAGCATACATATACAGATTGCTGCACCCAAAACACAGGTATACATTCTTCTCAAGTGCTCATTGGTCATTTCCTAGGATAGAACACGTTGGGTTACAAGCCAAGTCTCAATAAATTTAAAAAGTTTGAAATTATTGAAACACTTTCTCTGACCATAATGGAATAAAGCTGGGAATCAACAGGCAGAGAACTGGAAAATTCAAAAATGTATGGAAGTTAAACTATACACTCTTAAACAATAAGTGAGTAAAAGAAGAAATTGCAAGAGGTTTAAGGAAATATCTTGAGATGAATATAAACAAGAATACACTACATTATAACTCATGGAATGCAGCAAAGGCAGTGCTGAGAGGGAAATTTATAGACTTTAATTCCTCCATTTAAAAAGAAAAAAGAACTAAAATTAAAAAACCTGACTACACAGCTGGAGGAACTAGAAAAAGAACAGAAACTAATCCCAAAGTAAATAGGAGGAAAGGAATAACACAGATTAGAACAGAAATAAATGAAATTGAAGGGAAAAAACAATAAAAATTAACAAAACAAAAGTTGGTGCTTTGAGAAAATCAATAAAATCTGCAAACAATTATCTAGACTGAAAAAGAAAAAGAGAGAGAAAATACAAATAAGTAAAATCAGAAATGAGAGGGGATCATTGACTGACCACAGAAATAAAAAGGATCATAAAAATAACTATATGCCAACAAATTAATCAACATAGATGAAGTGGACATATTTCCAGAAACGTGAACAAATTCCAGTGATTTGAAAAGAAGTAGAAGGCATCAAATAGAATAACTACTCCAAGTGAAAAGATTGAATCAGTCATCAAAAACCTCCTGACAAATAAAAATCCAGGACCAGATGGCATCACAGGGGATTTTTGCATATCATTCCAAGAAGAATTAATCCCAATCTTGCTCAAACTCATCCAAAAAATTGAAGAGGAGGGAGCACTACCTAACTCATCCTATGAAGCCAAAATCACCCCCATTCCAAAGCCAGACAAATATTGCAAGAAAAGAAAATTACAGACCAATTTCTCTAATGAATGTAGAAGCAAAAATCCTCAACAAAATACTTGCAAATTGAATCCCACAGCATATTAAAATAATTACATGCCATCTCAAGTGGGTTTTATTCCACATATGCAAGGATGCCTCAACACAAGAAAATCAATTAATGTAATACACAACATTAACAAATCAAAGGAGAAAAACCACATGATCATCTTGATTGGTGCAGAAAAGGCATTTGACAAAATCTAGCATTTTTTTTTTGATAAAAACATTTAGTACTCTAGGAATAGAAGGAAACTTCCCCAGATGATAATATATATATGTGAAAAAACCCAGTTATCATCATACTCCGTAGTGAAAGACTGAAATCTTTCCCTCTAAGATCTGGAACAAGGCAAGGATGCTGACTATCATCACTGTTATACAACATTGTGTTAGAAGTTCTAGCTAGAACAGTTAGGTAATGTCTTAGTTTGGAGCCTGCATGTATCCAAAAAGAATCATGTTCTTTCAGTCCATTCCTGTGGATGGAGACCTGTTGTAGGTGGGACATTTTGATTAGGTTATTTCATTGAGTTGTGACCCACCCCATTCAGGGTAAGTCTTAGTTCTCTTACTGGAGTCCTTTCTAAGAGGATAAAACACAGAGAAGCTAAGAGATGAAATTAAGCAAAGCCCACAGAAAAAGCCCCAGAGAAGCTGAGAAGAAGACACTGAAGTCAGAAGCTGGAAGCAACAAAACTCAGGAGGAAAGAACTGGCAGTTGTAACCATGTGCCTTGCTATCTGGCAGAGGTGCCCAAGCTCACTGGTAACCAGTGTTCAGAGAAGGTATCATCCTGTTGATGCATTAATTTGGACATGGCTCATGGCATAAGAACTGAAAGCTTGTGAGTTATTAAATCCCTGTTGTAAAAGCTGATCCATTTCTGGTATATTTCATTGGCTTTATGGAATCAAAACAGATTTTGGTAACAGAAGAGTGAGATGCTGAGATGCAAATACCAAAAATGCTGAAGTGGCTTTTTAAATGAATAAGAGAAGATTCAGGAAGCATTGTGAGATATTTGATAGAAAAGACCTAGGTTCCTTTGAAGAGGCTGTTGGTCAAAATATGGATGCTAAAGGTGCTTTGACTGAGGTCTTAGACAGAAATGATGCATGTGTCATTGCAAACTGGAGGAAAAGGGATCTTCATTTTAAAGTGGCAGAGAATTTGGCAAAATTGAGTGCTGATGTCATATGGAAGGCAGAACTTGAAAGTGATGATCTTGGATATTTCACTGAGGAGATTTCCAAAATAAATGTGGAAAGCACAGCCTGGTTTCTCCTTGCAGCTTATAGTAAAATGTGAATGAAATTGGATAAACTGAGAACTGAACTCTTGGGTACAAAGAAACCAGAAATTGGAAAATTCTGAGCTTCTGGAAAGTGAGTTCCCAGGGATTAGTGTCTTCTGTGAGGATGCAACCAAACCTGAAACCAGTCAGCCATTTCAGTGTGAGTCAGGATTGGAAGTGAATTTATCCAGAAAGGATTTGTGGAAAGTTCTATTGTCTGACTTATGTTGGGACACCTGCATGCTACATGGGAAACCAACAAGTTTGTTGTAAGAGCTGTATGAACAGAACCACTACCAGATTGGGCTAAGAGGGTCAGCAAAGAGACAGACTGAAGGAAAAATGTCTTCAAAGGCACAACAATGGAAGTTGAGGCCTGGAGAGAAGACACCTAAGGCCAGGAGAGTGGACCTCCCCATGTAAATGGAAAGTGTGAGTTTACCCTGGAGCTTGCATAAGGCAGGCTTTCTTCCACTTGATCAGGAAGAGTGTTACCACCTCTGGGTTCTCAGATACCTGGGAGATTGAGGAGAGCTTGGCTGCCCCATTTTTCAGGGGGAGTGTTACCACCTGAGGCTTCAGAGAGGGTGAAGCCCATTCCCCATGGGTTGGGTAGAGTCTTCAATGTTCTGAGGGGGTTGAAACTGTGCCCTGGAGATTGTAGAGTCTGCCTGCCATACCAAACTTGAGGAGGGTGGGGCCTGGAGTTTGGCCATCACCCTATGCTGCTTGAAGAAAGTGGAGCAGAGAGCAGGGCTATTACTCCAATGTTTGGAAATGTTGGAACCCTCTCTCTGGCATTTGGAGAGTGCATCACCTGGGTACAGTGGGGCTGATGCTCTATCCAGCCCTGAGGACAAAATGTCATTCTATAGATGACTTTCAGACTTTGAAATCTAATGAATTATGCCCTGAAACTTTTTGGAACTGTTTGGGATATGTGAACCATGTTTTCCTTTCAATTTCTCTCTATGACAATGAGAACATTTACCCTGTTACTCTCCCTCCTTTGTATATTGGAAGCAGATAACTTGTTCTAAGTTCACAGATCCACAGCAGGAGGGGAATTTTGCCCCAGGACAGACCACCTGTAACTGATTTTGATGAGACTTTGTACCTAATATTATTACTGGAATGATTTAAGTAAGCCTTTAGTGATATTGTGATGGAATTAATGTATTTTGCATATAGAAATAACACATATTTTAGGGATCCATAGGGTGGAGTGTAGCAGTTTGCTGACTGAACATACCCAAGAAAGGATCATGTTCTTTTAATCAATTCCTGTGCAGGTAGACCTATTGCAGTTGGGCCCTTCTGATTAGGTTATTTCAATTGAGATGTGAACCACCCCATTCAAGATGGGTCTTAATCCTCTTACTGGAGTCCTTTCTAAGAGGATAAAACACAGAGAAGCTAAGAGATGAAATTAAGAGAACTCACATAAAAAGCCCCAGAGAAGCTGAGAGGAAACCACTGAAGCCAAAAGTTGAAAGCAATAAAACCCAGGAGGGAAGGACTGGCAGATGTCACCATGTGCCTTGCCATCTGACAGAAGAGCCCAAGCTTGCCTGTAGCAAGGCTTCAGAGAAGGTGTTGCCCTTTGGATGCCTTAATTTGGAGATTTTTCACAGCCTAAGAACTGTAAACTTGTAAGTTGATAAATCCCCATTGTAAAAGCCAATCCATTTCTGGTAGATTGCATTTTGTCAGCTTTAGCAAACCAAGACATGCAAGAAAAGTAATAAAAGAGATCAAAATTGAAAAGAAATAAAACTTTCATATTTGCAAATAACTTGATCCTATACATAGAAAGTCCCCAAAATTTTACAACAAAGTTACTAGAGCTAATGAATAAGTTCAGCAAAGTGGTGGGATACAAGATTAACCTGCAAAAATCAATAGTTTTCTACACACTTGTAATGAGCCATCTGAAGAGGAAATCAAGAAAAAGAAATCCATTTGCAATGGAGACTAAAATAATCAAATATTTAGGAATAAATTTAAACAAAGATTGAAAGGTATTGTACATACAAAACTACAAAATGTTGCTAAAAGAAATCAAAGAAGACCTAAATAAATGGTAGGGTATTCTGTGTTCAGTGGTTAGGAGACTAACTAATATTAAGAAGTCAATTCTACCCAGACTGATTTACAGATTCAATAAAATTCCAACAAAATCCAAAAGACTGCTTTGCAGAAATAGAAAAATCAATTGTCAAATTTATTTGGAAGTGTAAGATGCTCTAAATAGTCAAAAACATATTGAAATAAAAGAACAAAGTTGGAGGACTCACATTTCCTGACTTTAAAGCATGTTACAAAACTACAGAGGACAAAATAGTATATTACTGGCATAAAGATAGATATATTGACTGATGGAAATGAACTGAGAGTTCAGAAATAGACCCTCACATCTATGGCCAATTATTATTTGACAAGGCTGCCAAGTCCACTCAACTGGGAAAGAACAGTGTCTTCAACAAATGGTTGCTGGGAGAACTGGATATTCATACGGAAAAGAATGAAAGAGGACCCTTATCACACATCAGGCACAAAAATTAACTCAAAAGGATCACAGACTTAAATATAAAAACTAGGATCATAAAACTCCTAAAAGAAAATGTAGGGGAGAACCTAAGATGGAGGCTAGGTGAGACAGGGCAAAAAAACACCTCTGTGAAAAATACTAGATAAAAACCAGAAAGTGACCCAGAACACCAGTTCCAGAGTAGCAACAGCCAGACAAGGTCTGCTAAATCTACAGGGACTGTGCATTTGGTGAAACCAGGAGTCTGCATTATGAAACAAGTGAGTGAGTCAGCTGAAAGTCCCTCAGCCATGCTGCAGTGTGCGGAAATGGTGGGTTGGCATTTGGAGATGGACTAGTTCTTTAAAAAAAAAAAGCCCAGGAACAGCGGCAGATACGACAGGGAGAGCCCCACAGTGAAGCACAGTGGGAGTGGGCTGGGCTAACACCTCAGTGTCTGGCGTGGAGGATACCCCTCCCCACACCCACTGCCGACTGTCTCAGGTCCAGGGGAGCAAAGGGGAGCCAAAGGGAGAAAGGACTACACAACTTGCAGCCATCTCCCCGGCAGGTGGGGGACACTCTTGCCTGGGGCCAGACCCGCAGCCCAGGGCCATGCTGAGAAGCCCAGTGTGATGGGGAGTCTTTCCTGCAGCACCGCACACATGCCACAGTGTTGGCCATGGACAGTGGCTTTTAATACACCCATGGCTGATTGTCCTGGAGCCGGGAGGGCATTGCTGTGTGGAAAGGGGGAAGTTAATGAGTCCCATTCAACCATCTTTGAAGTGGACTGGGAACGCCCCTACACAGCCCGGCATCCCAGGGCTTCCCTGGAGGCTGGCACACTCTTGTGATGCGGCACGGCCCTCCCTCAGCAGAGGTCCTGGAAGAGCGCAGGAGGGAAGGGGGAACTGCTTGGAAATCCCAGGGAACCTACGCTAATACCAAGGACTTGTGGGTCAGTGGTGGAGAACAGCCTTAAATCTCCGGGAACACCTGGGAGGTTTGATTATTAAAGCTGCCCTTCCTCCCTAACCCTCAGACACACTCCTCTCATTCAGGGTGGACAGCACTGACAACACACCCAAATTAAGTGCACCAATTGGACCCCACAAGAGTCAGATCCCCACACACCACAAAGACGAAGCTGGGGAGAACTGACTTGAGGGGAATAGGTGACTCACAGACGTCATCTGCTGGTTAGATAGAAAAAGTGTACACTACCAAGCTGCAGTTCTGACAAATCAGAGATCAAGTAAAGCAAATGCCGAGAGGCCAAAAACAACAGAAAATCTTAAGGCATATGATAAAACCAGATGATATGGAGAACCCAAACCCAAACACCCAAATCAAAAGATCAGAAGACACACAGTACTTGGCACAATTAATCAAAGAACTACAGACAAGCAACAAGAGCATGGCACAGGATATAAAGGACATGAAGAAGAGCATGGCACAGGATATAAAAGACATAAAGAAGACCCTAGAAGAGCATAAAGAAGAAATTGCAAGAGTAAATAAAAAATAGAAGATCTTATGGAAATTAAAGAAACTGTAGGCCAAATTAAAAAGACTCTGGATACTCATAATACAAGATTAGAGGAAGCTGAACAACAGCTCAGCCTCCTCTAGGACCACAGAATGGAAAATGAAAGAACAAAAGAAAGAATGGGGAAAAAATAGAAAAAATCAAAATGGATCTCAGGGATATGATAGATAAAATAAAACATCCAAATTTAAGACTCATTGGTGTCCTGGAAGGGGAAGAGAAGGGTAAAGGTCTAGAAAGAGTATTCAAAGAAATTGTTGGGGAAAACTTCCCAAACCTTCTACACAATATAAATACACAAAGCATAAATGCCCAGTGAACTCCAAATAGAATAAATCCAAATAAAACCACTCCAAGACATATTCTGATCAGACCGTCAAATACTGAAGAGAAGGAGCAAGTCCTGAAAGCAGCAAGAGAAAAGCAATTCACCACATACAAGGGAAACAACGTAAGACTAAGTAGTGACTACTCAGCATCCACCATAGAGGCAAGAAGGCAGTGGCATGACATATTTAAAATTCTGAGAGAGAAAAATTTCCAACCAAGAATACTTTATCCAGCAAAACTCTTCTTCAAATTTGAGGGAGAGCTTACATTTTTCATAGATAAACAAATGCTGAGAGATTTTGCTAATAAAAGACCTGCCCTACTTCAGACACTAAAGGGAGCCCTACTGACAGAGAAACAAAGAAAGGAGAGAGAGATATAGAAAATTTTAACAGACATATATAGAATATTACATCCCAGGTCACCAGGACACACATGCTTCTCTAGTGATCACGATCTTTCTCCAGAATGGACCATATTCTGGGACATTAAAAACAAGCCTCAATAAATTAAAAAAAATGAATTTGTCCAAAGCACATTCTCTGACCACAATGGAATACAAATAGAAGTCAATAACCATCAGAGACTTGGAGAATTCACAAACACCTGGAGGATAAAAATGAGGGGGAGATAAAAACATTCCTGGATAATCAAAAGCTGAGGTACTTCATCACCAGTAATCAGTTCTATAAGAAATGCTAAAGGGAGTTGAGCAGGCAGAAAAGAAGGGACACTAAACAATTGACTGAAACTACATGAAGAAATAAAGATTTCTAGTAACGATCACATGGTAACTATAAATACCAATATTGTATTTTTGATTTATAACTCCACTATTTACTTCCTACAGGTTCTAAAATATATAAACTGTAACAATAAATCAGTAAAAACAAAAGAAAATGTAGGGAAGCATCTTCAAGATATTTTAGTAGGCAATGGTTTCTTAGACTTTACACCAAAAGTACAAGTAATGAAAGAAAAAATAGATAAATGAGACATCCTCAAAATTAAAAACTTTTGTGCTTCAAGAGACTTTGTTAAGAAAGTAAAAAGATAATATACTCAATGTGAGAATATATTTGGAAACTACATATCCAATAAAAGTTAATATTCAGAATATATAAAGAAATTCTACAACTCAATTAAAAAAACACAATTTAAAAAAAATGGGCAAAGGGTTGAATAGACATTTTTCCAAAGAGGAAATATAAATGGCTAAAAAGTACATGAAAAGATGCTCTACATCATTAGCTATTAGGAAAAGGCAAATTAAAAACATGAGGAGATATCATTTCACACTCAATAGAATGGCCCTTCTTAAAAAAAAAAAAAAAAACTAACAGAAAACTACAATTGTTGGAGAGAATGTGGAGAAATAGGAACACTGATTCACTACTGTTCAGAATATAAAATTCTATAGCCACTGTGAAAGACAGTTTGGCAGTTCCTCAGGAAGCAAAGTATAAAATTTCCATATGATCCTGCATTCCTGCTACCAACTATGTACACAGAAGTACTGAAAGCAGGGACTTGAACAGACATTTGCACACTGATGTTCATAGCAGCATTATTCACAATTGCCAAAAGATGGAAAACAACCCAAGTGTCCTTCAACTGATGAATGGATAAACAAAATGTGGTGTGTGTGTATATATATATATATATATATATATATATATATATATATATATACACATGGAATATATGTGTGTATGTATTATATATATATGTATATATATATATATATACACACACACATGGAATATTATTCAGCTGTAAAAGGAATGAAGTCCTGATGCATGTGACAACATGGATGAACCTCAAGGACAGAATGTTATGTGAAATAAGCCTAACACAAATGGATAAATATGGTATGATTTCACTGTTATGAACTAATTATAATAAGCAAGCTCATAGAGTTAGAAACTAGAATACAGATTATCAGGGGATAGATTAGTGTTAGGGATTGGGGAGATGATGCTTAACTCATACAGAATTTCTATTTGGGCTGATGGTAAAGGCTTGAATATTGATAGTGGTGATGGTAGCACATTATTTTGAGTGTAATCAACAACACTGTACTATACAGGTGAATGTGGTTAAAAAAGGAAACTTCAGGATGTATATCTTACTAGAATAAAAATTAAAAGATTAAACATGGGACTGTACAGCAATGCGAACCCTATTGTAGATGATGGACTATAGTTAATAGTACAAATTTAAGAATGCTCTTTCATGGGTTATAAAAAATGTATGACAAGGTGGTAATAATAGAATGGTAAATGGGAAAAATTTACCTAATGTAAATACTGGATGATAGAACTATTTTAATAACCTTTATTTGATTATAACAATGGAAACTACTGTTTTTAAAAAATACAATTATATAAAAATGTGCTACCATCAATAGTAACAAATGACCTAAACCAATGTTGATTGCAGGGTTGTGTATGGGAATCCCGTATTTTATGCATGATTGTTTTGCAAACTCACAACTTCTCAAATAAAGAAAAAACAAATCCTAGCAGCACAAAGAAGTGAGTTAGCTACCAAATCCAAAGTCCAACATCCTCCCATCTCGATCACAATCATTGCACATTGTCTGCTTGTATTGTACTGTTTTTCTCAGAAATATTTAAGGATAGAATATAAAGTGTTTCTGTAGCATCATAGAGAGATTTTTATTTTCATAATCTTCACAGTACACTTACATACATTTGAAATATCATATTACAGAATGGTTTCCTTATGACAAACATTTCAGAAGTCTTGTTTTTTATCTCAGAAATATTTGAAGACAAGAAGTTGTTGGAGATATAATGAGGTAGGGAGATTTGTGGACTCACTTCATGAAGAAATCTGGCTAAGATAAATCAATTTGAAACCCCTGCTTTAAAGCTCCTATATGGGAATAATTCATTAACTGATGTAAATTTTAATTTCTGTGAATGAAATCAGCATAGTATCTGTATTAACTTGCCTTTCATCATGTAATAATAACTCTACCTTTTCTTATTTTTTTCACACACGCATATTCATATACCCCATCTTCAAACATATATCCTATTGAGGGCATTTTCAAATTTAAACTTGTCTTTGTACCTGGGATATGAAAGACATGGCATTGATTGTGTTATAGATTTTGCACAGTGATTGAATGCATCTAGTTTCTATGGTGATGAACAGAGAATCAGTTGCAAGACTTCTAAATATCACTTAAATTCAGCATTACTAACATGTAGTTTTGCCATTCAGAACTTAAACACAGTAGTCCCTAATAGGACTAGGCTTATTTAAACACTTAATGATGCTACTTTTTCTTACTTTTCTCATCTTTACCCCATACCTCTTCAACAAGCACACCAACCTCTTCAGTTAGGATGGAGTCTGATATTCAGCAAAGCTCAAAGGTTGATAACCAAGATAAAATGAGTGACCTTAGCTTTAATTTCCCTGCTCACCCACCTTAGATCCCTTGTCCCCCTGCTTTTCTCTATTTACTGAGTGGTGAGACATTTTGGCCACTGAGTTTTGTGTTGGAAAATTGCCATTGATACATAAGAAATGATAAGATGCTCACTTGTGCCAAGATCTTGTTTCTTCGTGGAGGAAAATGTAGGCAAAGGAGCTTTAAATTTTTGCATGGTCCATCCAAATTTGCCACAATAAAAGTATCTTATTTTAGCTTGTGAGATCAGAGGGAAAGTGTTGAACTAATTAGAGTAGGTGAGATCTTGATCCCCAGAAAACAGAACTTCCTCAAGAAACCATCTTTCCTTAGATTTTTGGGAGAAAGAAAAGCCTGATTCTCCCAATTTTGGATTGGAGAAAGAGAAGGAAGGCAAGAAAGGAATTAAAGTTCCTTAACTGAGAGAAATCATATAGCACTGAAAAGGTTTAACTAGATAGACAAGGTTAAAACTCTGCCGACTTCAAATTTTCACTAGATAGCCAAGGTTGAAATTCTGCCTGCTTCAAATTTTTGCAGCTCCAATTTCAGCATCTTCTCCAACCGTGTGCAGAGACATTTAAAAAATATATATATATATATGTATGATATATTTCTAGTGTTTTAACAAGGAAATGTCCTATAATTTACTGCACAACAACTCTTTCAGATAATTTTTCCTTGCTTTATAAATAAGCTTATGAACATACAGGCAATTGTTCCAGATTTTGTACCTTAAACACTGATCCTTGGATCAATATCCAAGCTCTTTCTACTATATCTTTCTTCTGTTGACTCATTCTTTTTCTTATCAAACTCTCCCACTCAATTACTTCTGCTTAGCTCACATAGAGATCCTGGAAATCATCTATTCCAAACCTCATTTATATTACAAATGATGAATAAATAAAACTGTGCTCCTACACTTAATGGCCTAAGGGCACATAGCCAATTAGTCACAGACTTGAGAACAAAGCACAGGAGTAATCTGATGTCTTATTTATTAGTCTTTACAAGTGTGTGTGTATGCATGTGCATGTGCATGTCTGTGTTCATCCTGGCCAGTGGGAAAACAGAGCTCAGAAGATAACGATCAAAATAGTATCTCCTTTATATCTATGTTTTGGGAGTATTTTGTAGAAATTATAAAAGCATTTCTTGACATTTGAAGGCAAGAAATAGTTTTCCCCACCACAGATCTCTGCTTTGTCCATAGTGTTCCAGTTTGCTAATGCTGCCAGAATGTAAAATACCAGACATGGATTGGCTTTTATAAAAGGGATTTATTCAGTTACAAATTTATAGTTCTAAAGCCATAAAAGTGTCCAAACTAAGGCATCAGCAAGAGGGTACCTTCAATGAAGAAAAGCCCATGGCATCTGGAACACCTCTTTCATCTGGGAAGGCACATGGCTGGTGTCTGCTGGTCCTTTGCTCCAAGGTTGCATTTCAAAAACGGCTTTCTCCAAAATGTCTCTAGGCTTCTTTCTCTCTTAGCTTCTCTCTCTTAGATCTCTGCTTGGTTCTCCTGGGGAGTTTCTTTCTAAGCATCTGGAAGTCCTCTCTTAGCTTCTCTGGGGCAAACTCTGGGCTGCATCTCTTAGCTTAGCATCTCCAAACATCCTTCTGTCTGTATCTTCCAGTGTCTCCGAGCATCTATGTCTGTGTGGGCTCTCAGCTGTCTTAAGGACTCCTGTGATCTAATTAAGACCCACCCTGAATGGGTGGGGTCACATCTCAATGGAAATAATCTAATCATATGTCCCACCTCACAAGATTGGACTAAAAGAACATGGCTTTCTGGGGTCCATAAGAGCTCCAAACTAGCAAGCATGGTATGTCTTGTATTTTGTGTTTTGGATAAGTATCTTGCTTGCTCCCATAAGTTTTTGAGTTGGTTAGAGGTTTGTCTTTTTGCAGGCTTTACTTTATTAAAAAGACAATAGAGCCTGAAGGCAACAGCTTGGAGCAGAGAGCATAGTTTTTACACTTTCCATTTTTTACCGATTTCCCATGAACTGCTCAAAATAGGAAACTGACTTTTTGGGAGCAGTACCCTTAAGGTAAGGGAGAATTTCTTCTTCAGGATAATGGGTCTATGTTAGGTTTCTCTTCAGATTTCTTGCTGTTTTTCTTTTTAGTTCTACAAAGGACTGCCTGATTTATGAGGTATCTCAAGGTAGGTTAGTGGGAGCAGTCACCAAGGGCAAGAATAATAAGGGGATGCATTATTTGCAGAGAATATAAATATCATAAAACTGACTATAATCAGTCTTCTTTTCTTAATGCCATAAGCTTTCAATTTTGAGCAACTTCAGTGATGAAATACAGCCACCTGCACCTGCACTCTTCTCAGAACTATGTGAAAAGAGATAATTCATCAGACTTCACACTGATGTCCTGTCAATCCATTGTTATCTGTCTCTTCATTTATTTTTAAACTTTAAGTTATTCTTTCCATCTTATGTACCCCATTATATTTATTTTCTCTTGTATTTGTTCTACTTTTGTCTTCATCTCTGAAATTGTTTTCTTTCATTTTATTTTTTCTCAGGTTTATGATCTCTTTTTAAATAATTATTGACCCATTCATCTCATTTTCATTTTTTAAAAATTCTTATTGCTATTATTCTTTCATAGTTTCCATTATTTTCTTGTCTTTAGCTTATTTCAAATTTAGTATACAATTTTTATTGTTATATTGGTTTTCCCTTTTTGGTCATTTTATTATCTACAGGGATGCTATTATGGTTCATATTCATAAACAGAATGATTGCAATTTTTTTGTTGAGAAGTTTAAGAGTAAGTTAAAGTAAGTTTTTATGTACTTTTAGAAAGAAGAAAAGGGGCAAGATACGATTTCCATCTCCATATCTCTAGAATTCTCTCTTCTGCTGTTTTCATTAAATGATCCAAAAAGAAAAAAAAAAAGCACTTCTTTCTGAGATCTGCTTTCTCTGTTTCCTCCTGTTTCCTCCTTCACTTTTCTCTGGATGTTCTGTTTCTTTGTCCTGTATGTTTTAGATATCATTTTCTCTTCAGGACAGGGCTTTATGCTGAAGAAAGTTTTGGACTCTTAGTTTCAGGAGTTCCTGGAGACCAAATTATTTTCAGAACATGCTGTGATCCCCTCGCTCCCAATTTGCCTATTGGATTCTCCAGAATCCCTCCTATTTTTGGCTGCTGTTCTGAGAGACACTTACCATGCTTAATCCAAGCAGCTTCTCCTTTTCTGAGTTCCATCAGACACCACTTCTCTTTCCCTCTGCTTCCCCATGCACAGACATTCACAGCATGTGGGTCCCTAGCTGCCTTGTTTTGCCCTATTTACTCATATATTATCACCAAGTTTTACTAGAGGTGGCATTATTGGATCTTCTCTTAGCCTCAAAACCATGACCCAATAATTCTCATTGTTTAGGTTAGAATCATTGTAGCCTAGCAAGCTAAGACAGATATTATATGACACGTGAGGGAAAAAAAAAGACTAGATAATATACGTAACTCTCCTCTCAACCTGCTCCTCCTGTTCTGCTCTCGCTGATGGTGCATTTAATGGCTTTCCAAACGATCCAAGATGAAGGGGTCAAATAGCTTTTAAGAAGAGTGAGTGTAAATGGTGTGGCATCTTTATTCTTCTGATTCTTTTAGGTCAAATCTCAGAATAGAGGATACTACTCTCTCCTGTAAAATTTTGAAGGCAGGCAGCCCCATCAAGTACTATATGAAAAACCATGAGAAAAAATGTAGTAGCATTTTCTTAGGGAGGCAAGGGTGAGAATGTCTCTATGAAATTATTTACAGAAAGAGGAGAACAAACCAGGGTTGTGACTGGAGGAGAGAAGTGAAATTCACTCTGAAGGGCTTGCGGCTTGTAGTATTAGTCAACATCTACATGGAGCCTTATCTGAAGATAGATGACCCAGGACTTTGGCTTCATTTGTCAAAACTTATTCAATGCCCTAGCTACATTTATACATTCTTAGCTACAAAACCAGTTGAGAAATGTAATTTCTAGATGTAATTTCTAGAAACATGATTTCTAGATTTCTAGATGGGCAGTTAGTGTACCAGATAGATACCAGATAGAACCCTGAGTTCTATCATTTAAAGGACAAAGGGATAATCAATAATAAGGGTTTTAGCCATGCCTGTCACAAAAAATATATTAGGCACAGAGAATATCTGGAATGAACTAATTTATTTTGTATAATTTGGATCAGGCTGTGAACTCAAAATTATTAGTTTTGTTTAGTCTATGAATAACATTTTTGCACACCCAGGCAAACAATTTTTGAGGCTTATTGACAAATTACCTCAGATGACTGTGGAGATGGGCAAAGGAAATTCTGTAGGGCAAGCCGCAAGCTGGGAACTCCGATGAAAGTGAGGATGAATTCCCCAGAAGAAGCTGGTTGGCTGAAGTAGAGAAGGAAATTCTCCCTTCTGCTGCTGAAATCATCAATTCTACTTTTAAAGCCTTGAACTTACTGGATGAGACTCCTGTCACTATTGAAGGCAATCTCTTTAGTTAACTGTAGGTGCAATCAACCATAGATGCAATCAATTTACTATTATTTAAATCCATGAAATATCCTAATAGTAACAATCAGGCCAGTGCTTGCTTGATCAAACAACTGGGCATCATAACCTAGCCAAGTGGACACTTGAACTTAATCATCACACTGAGAGTGAGATGTCTGTGTGATGAAAATTAAAGAATTTTATTACCCAGCAATACAGGTGACTCTACTGAATTTTGCTTCCCAGAGGCTGAGTTAAAAGCTGTCTTACATTAGTGACCTCTGCTGAAAGGTAGGGCATTTGAAGAGTATGATCTTGCCCTTTTTAGTCAGAGAGGTGAGTGCAAGATAATGAAGAAGCAGAGAAGGCAAAAGTCTTGGACTATTAGAAAGCAAAGTTTGCTTTCTTTCATATGAGAATGAGTAACATTAAAAGCCCTGGAGTACAGTCTACCTGTAGATACAAGAGCAGGAGAAGCAGCAAGTCCCTTCTAACTATCACTCTTTTTAGATTAGATTGAAATATTGCAACCTAAGAGATAGACATGCCTTTAGAAATATTTGGGCTGGGATATTTAGTTCTGATATGATGACTGTACTCCACAAATTGGCCAGGGTTTCAAGCTCCCTCCAAACTGTCACTCTACCCACTCTTAAAGGCTGTGCTCATCGGCATGGTCAATTCTAAATCCATATCACAGGCATCAATAAGGGCACAAAGTGTGGGAATATGCAGGTAAAATCACATTACTGTAGAAGAATGAAGGAGAAGATATCTAGCAGTAAGTCTGAGAATAATACATTAAGATCCATTCAGTATAATAGAATAGCCTATTTCCATTTGTAAAAGAATAGTGCCATGGAAAAAATTCACATTTTCTTATAAATGAAATGAAAAACGGATATAAAGTGTACTGCATGATAAGCACCCAACTGGAGAGACAGAGTGAGGGAAGGAAAAGAAAATGTAACTGGAAAATGTAAATCTGGATAGTGGAGTTATAGATATATATTTTTTAAATTCTTCCCATTTTGTTAGAATACAAATGTGTTTCTTTTATTATCAGGATACCATTGAAAGCTTCTTTACCTCTTTATCCTCTGCTTTTCCCCACCCATTGGTTCAATAGACACTATTTTTAAAATATAAATTTGATTTAGCATGTCTTCATCATCCTTTTTTTCATTCCTTGGCTTAGAGGTGATAATATATGAATAGCTGCATGTCAATTTACTTGGTAGCTTCACTGCCTGGTCATTTGACTTGTACAATTTTAGAAATTATAACAATTATAGTATACATTTTTAAAAATCACATTGGAGCATCCATACCCTGTATGAAAAAAAGAATAAAAAAAGAATAGAATAAAAAATAAAAAGAATAAAGAGGGACAAGAAACCTAATGATCAAAGTGAAATAAAAAAAACTAAATTAGAGAGACCTTAATTCAGTTTTCACAGCTTTGAATATACTGATAGAGACCAAGTTATATAAATGTTCAGGTTACATTGATACAGTTGTAGAATTCAAAATGCTACTTCTTTTGTACTTACACGCATAGCAACCCTATACCTAGTTTTTTTTTTTCCCTCCCCCTCTGATTGGGAAGGATGTGGTTATCTCCCTAGTAGAAATGTGGTCTGTGAGAGCACCCTAAGTAATAGGTAATTCCCACACTGCCCAAATGCTTAAGCTATTTTGAGGCATGTGTTCAGCCTGAAAGCCATTTGGATAGAGAAACCAACCACACACAGTTGCTAGGACATTATACAAGGCAAAAAGCAGAAAATGGAATTGTTGGTGAAGATAATTACTGTGAGTGCAGAGTCTAATAGCAGGAGGCTTAATGGAAAACCACACTGTCTATTGGGAGCCAGTAAAGAAAGATTGTGTTTTGGTTTAAATTTGGAACAAAATGGCAACAGTGTAATACTCCTTAGTGAATTGGGTAACAGAAGTATAAAGGTTGGTCCTATTAAGGCCAGCAAGGAGTTACAACCTGAGAGGACTGGCTCAGTGGGCAGAGTAGTGAGTCTTCCAAGGGTGATAACCCTGGGGTGCATCTTTCAGACTGGATAATAAATTGTGTTTCCTCCTGCAGTTCCTTTCATTCATACAAGAAAGGCGCAGAAGAAAAGAAAGAACAGCAGTATTAACAATGTAGAAGAAGGAAGGCGGAGCCAGAGCTGGGAGGTGGGGCAAGATGGCAGAGTGGTGAGGAGCAGAATTTCATCTCTCCCCTAGAGCAACTGGCAATTACCCAAGAACTGTATGAAACAGTGTTTTTGGGGTCTCCAGTAACCAATCACACATTGGACACAAGTTTGGAATTGGAGGAAAAGCTGAGATCGCAGTGAACATTGTAAGTTCCCTGGACCAGGGGTCTGGCGCCCCTCCCCACCCAGACCTCACAGACTGTCTTGCTGCCAGCTCCCTGAAAGGGGAGAAAAAAAAAAACCAAAAAACAGCAATCTGCTGAGGGCAAGAAGGGAGGCTCAACCCAGCCTCAACTGCAGAATTAATTAACAAATTAATTAACCAACTTTGGGAGCTGGGGTGCTAAAGAAGGGCTGGGCTCCGAGAAGTGGGGGCATGTAAAAGCGGGCACCCATTCCCAGACTCCAAAAAAGCCATTTTTTCCCCTTATATTTTGTCCCTTCTGGCTTTTCACTGATCCCTTATCTTTTTGCATTTCAATAGCCCCCAGCAGGGGTGGAACTGAAGTGGTTGGAGAGTAATTATCAGACAATAGCCCAAAGCATATCTTTAAATGCTCTATTCTGACACTGACAAAACTTCCAGGCTGGGGAAAGACTTTTAAAAGAGACTCTTTTTTTTTCCCCTTCTTTCTTTTTCTTGATTTCTTTTCTATTTTTTTTTTTTAAATCTAAAAGTAATATATGTGGTTATTTTCTATTGGAAAGCCCAGGTTGAGGGACTAGGCTGGGCTTGAGGGACACAGAGTACCCACAGAGTCTTTGAATTCCATATTCACTACTGAAGGCCTCCACCCCCATCTTTAATTGGCAACTCAGGCTGACCAAGGAATCTACCTGGAGAGGCCCCAAAGAGGAGAGGGGAGAAGGCAATAGTGCCCCTGAGAGACAACTGGAGGTCTGAGGATTGGGAGAGTGGAGGGAGGTCCAGCTCAACTGGCAGTCCTCCTTCTGGGAATTCAGACCCCAGGGGCTGGAATTCAGATTCCGGCTTCAGTCAGCCACGCCCCTGACAGGATCAGAGTCACCAGGAGAACTAAAGTCTACATACATCCTTACACTGGTGGGGGAGCTGCGGGCTGGCGAGTGCCACCTGCTGGACAGGAGAGGAAAAGCACCAATTCTAAAGGCCTCATAGGAGGGTCTCATTCTCAGGAAAACTCCATACCCTCCCAGTGAGACCTGGGCCTCACTAGACTGGGAAAATCTGACTAGGGTCGACCATTTCTGAGGAGACCCACTCACAAAAAGTTTACATAGAGGCAGAGCAAGAAACAGAAAAAAACAAGAGGGGAAAAATTCTGATCAACTAAATAGAACCTAAGTTAGAGGTCTAGAATAAGTTGAACTGAAAAAACAGAGGCCAGAGAACAAAGCCAACCAACAAGAAAACCACTAGGTAAAAGAGAAAACAAGCTCCAAAATAAACTAATCAAGAAAATCACATGCCTAGACAACTTAAGATAACAAGCCATACCAGGAAACATGAAAACATGGACCAGCCAAAGGAACAAACTAATAGCTCAGCTGAGACACAGGAGTGGAGGCAACTAATGCTAAATAAATTTGGTGAAATGAAAGAAGATGTGGCAAGGGAACTGAAGGATATAAAGAGGACACTGGCTGACCATAAAGGAGAATTCATAAACTTAAAAAAAACAAATGGGAGAACTCATGGGAATGGGGGCCACAGTGGAGGAGATGGGAGGCGCAATGGAGGGACACAACAGTAGATTTGAACAGGCAGAGGGGGGGATCAGTGAACTGGAAGACAGGTCATTTGAGTTCATGCACACGGGGGAATGGATGGTGAGAGGAATGGGGGAATGTGAGCGGGGTCTTGGGGAGTTGGGTGACGGCATGAGGTGCACAGATGTGTGTGTTATGGGTGTCCCGGGGGGGGAGGGGGCAGAGAGAGTAATAGAAGACATATTCACTGAAAATTTCCCAACTCTTATAAAAGACAGAAAATTAGAGATTCAAGAAGTACAATGTACCCCAAATAGAATAGATCCCAATAGACCTACTCCAAGACACTTACTGGTCAGATTGTCCAATGTCAAAGACAAAGAGAGGATTCTGAAAGCAGCAAGAGAAAAGCAATCCATCACATACAAGGGACAGTCGATAAGACTATGTACAGATTCCTCTGCAGAAACCATGGAGGCAAGAAGACAGTGGCATGATATATTTAAGATACTGAAAGAGAAAAACTGCCAACCAAGAATTCTATATCCAGCAAAACTTTCCTTCAAAAATGAGGGAGAGATTAAAACCTTTTCAGACAAACAGACACTGAGAGAGTTTGTGAATAAGAGACCGGCACTACAAAAAATACTAAAAGGAGTGCTACAGGCTGATAGGAAAAGACAGGAGAGAGAGAGAGTTGGAGAAGAGTGCAGAAATGAAGATTATCAGGAAAGGTAAAAGGAGAGGGAAAAATAAGATATGACATGTAAATTCCAAAAAAGAAAATGGTAGTAGAAAGTACTGCCCTTACAGTAATAACACTAAATATAAATGGATTAAACTCCCCAATAAAAAGACACAGACTGGCAGAATGGATTAAAAAACAGGACCCATCTATATGCTGTCTACAAGAAACTCACTTTAGACACAAGGACAAACATAGACTGAAAGTGAAACGTTGGAAAAAGATATTTCATGCAAACAACAACCAGAAAAAAGCGGGAGTAGCTATATTAATATCAGACAAGTTAGTCTTCAAAAGCGAAACAATTAAAAGAGACAAAGAAGGACACTATATATTAATAAAAGGGTCAATTCATCAAGAAAACATAACAATCATAAATATTTATGCACCAAGCAAGAATGCCCCAAAATTCATGAGGCAAACACTGCAATCACTGAAAGCAGAAATAGATACCTCTACAATAATAGTTGGAGACTTCAATACACCACTCTCATCAATGGATAGAACATCTAGACAGAGGATCACTAAAGAAACAGAGATGTTGAGTTGTATGATAAATGAACTAGACTTGACAGACATTTATAGAACACTACATCCAACAACAGCAGGATACACTTTTTTCTCAAGTGCTCATGGAACATTCTCTAGGATGGACCACATGTTGGGTCACAAAGCAAGTCTCAACAAATTTAAAAATCTTGATATTATACAAAACACTTTCTCAGACCACAATGGAATGAAGTTGGAAATAAATAAAGGCAGAAGGTCATAAAAATCACAAACATATGGAGGCTAAACAACACCCTCTTAGAAAACCAGTGGGTAAAGGAAGAAATTACAAGAGAAATTAGTAAATACTTCGAGGCAAATGACAATGAAAGCACAACTTATCAAAACTTATGGGATGCAGCAAAGGTGGTGCTGAGAGGGAAATTTATTGCCCTAAATGCCTATATTAAAAGAGAAGAGAGAGCAAAAATTGAAGAGTTAACTGCTCACCTGGAGGAATTAGAGAAAGAACAGCAAACTAACCCCAAAGCAAGCAGAAGGGAAGAAATAACAAAGATTAGTGCAGAAATAAATGCAATTGAGAACAGGAAAACAATAGAGAGAATCAACAAAACCAGAAGTTGGTTCTTTGAGAAAATCAATAAAATTGATGGACCACTGGCTAGGCTAACAAAAAAAAAAGAGAGAGCAGATGCAAATAAATGCAATCAGAAATGGGAAAGGAAATATAACCACCAACCCTGCAGAAATTATGGAGATAATGAGAAGATACTATGAGCAACTATATGCTAATAAACTAGACAACTTAGATGAAATGGACAACTTCCTAGAAAAGTATAAACAACCAACATTAACTCAAGAAGAAATAGATGAACTCAACAAACCAATCATAAGTAAAGAGATTGAGTCAGTCATCAAAAAGCTCCCAAAAAAGGAAAAGCCCAGGACCAGATGATTTCACATGTGAATTCTACCAAGCATTCAAGAATGAATTAGTACCAATTCTTCAAAGAAATTGAAGAAGAGGGAAAGCTACCTAACTCTTTCTCTGAAGCCATCATCACCCTAATACCAAAACCAGGCAAAGATACTACAAAAAAAGAAAATTATAGACCAATTTCTTTAATGAATGTAGACGCTAAAATCCTCAACAAAATACTCGCAAATCGAATCCAGCAGCACATTAAAAGAATTATACACCATGACCAGGTGGGATTTATTCCAGGTATGCAAGGCTGGTTCAACACAAGAAAATCAATTAATGTAATACACCATATCAATAAATCAAAGCAGAAGAACCACATGATCATCTCGATTGATGCAGAAAACGCATTTGACAAAATTCAACATCCTTTTCTGATGGAAACACTTCAAAGGATAGGAATAGAAGGGAACTTTTTCAATATGATAAAGGTAATATATGAAAAACCTACAGCTAACATCACACTCAATGGGGAGAGACTGAAAGCTTTTCCTCTAAGATCAGGAACAAGACAGGGATGCCCACTATCACCATTGTTATTCAACATTGTGCTGGAAGTTCTAGCTAGAGCAATTAGGCAAGAAAAAGAAATAAAAGGCATCCAAATTGGAGAGGAAGAAGTAAAACTTTCACTATTTGCAGATGACATGATTCTATATGTAGGAAATCCAGAAAAATCTACAGCAAAGCTACTAGAACTAGTCAATGAATACAGCAAAGTAGCAGGCTACAAGATCAACACGCAAAAATCTGTAGTGTTCCTATACACAAGTAATGTGCAACAAGAGGAGGAAATCAAGAAAAAAATCCCATTTACAATAGCAACCAAAAGAATCAAATATTTAGGAATAAACTTAACCAAGGACACAAAAGACCTTTACATAGAAAACTATAAGAAACTGCTAAAACAAATTGAACAAGACCTGAAAAAATGGAAGAACATACCATGTTCATGGATTGGAAGACTAAATATAGTTAAGATGGCAATTTTACCTAAACTGATTTACAGATTCAATGCAATACCAATTCAAATCCCAACAACTTACTTTACAGAAATAGAAAAACCAATAACTAAATTTATTTGGAAGGGTAAGGTGCCCCGAATAGCTAAAAATGTCTTGTGAAAGAGGAATGAAGTGGGAGGTCTCACACTACCTGACTTTGAAGCATATTACAAAGCTACAGTGCTCAAAACAGCATGGTACTGGCATAAGGACAGATATCTGATCAATGGAATCGAATTGAGTGTTCAGAAGTAGACCCTTACATCTATGGACAACTGATCTTTGATAAGGCAGTGAAGCCGAAGCAACTGGGAAAGAGCAGCCTGTTCAATAAATGGTGTTTGGAGAACTGGATATCCATTTCCAAAAGAATGAAAGAGGATGTCCATCTCACACCTTAAACCAAAATTAACTCAAAGTGGATCAAAGACCTAAACATTAGCACCAAGACCATAAAACTCTTAGAAGAAAATATAGGACAATATTTTAAAGATCTTGTGAAAGGAGGTGGTTTCTTAGACCTCACACCCACGGCACGAGCAACCAGAGAACAAATAGACAAATGGGATCTCCTCAAAATTAAACACTTTTGTACATCAAAGGACTTTGTCAGAAAAGTAAAAAGGCAACCTACACAATGGGAGATGATATTTGGAAACCACATATCAGATAAGGGTTTAATATCCCGAATATATAAAGGAATCCTGCATCTCAATAACAGAAAGACAAACAATCCAATTAAAAAATGGGCAAAAGACATGAACTGACATTTTTCTGAAGAGGAAATACAAATGGCTCAAAAGAATATGAAAAAATGCTCAATTTCATTGGCTATTAAGGAAATGCAAATCAAAACCACAATGAGATATCATCTCACACCTACCAGAATGGCCATTATCCAAAAAAAACAGAAAATGACAAGTGCTGGAGAGGATGTGGAGAAAGAGGCACACTTACTCATTGTTGGTGGGAATGTAGAATGGTGCAACCACTCTGGAAGACAGTATGGAGGTTCCTCAGGAAGCTAAATATAGATTTGCCATATGACACAGCTATTCCATTGCTGGGTATATACTCAGAGGAACTGAAACTTAAGACACAAACAGACATTTGTAAACCAATGTTTATTGCAGCATTATTCACAACTGCCAAGAGATGGAAACAGCCCAAATGTCCATCAAAGGACGACTGGATGAACAAACTGTAGTATATACACATGATGGAATATTATGCAGCTGTAAGACAGAACAAAGACATGGATCATGTAATAATGTGGATGAACCTTGAGGACATTATGTTGAGTGAAGTTAGCCAGAAACAAAAGGACAGATTCTGTATGGTCTCACTAATATGAACAGACATTAATGAACAAACTTTGGGAGTTAAAAGCTGACAACACAGGCGACCAGGAGATAGAAAGAGGGCAGAGATCAGCGATTTGATGCTGAAGGACTACAGAATGTTTAGGATTGATTGCATAGATCCAGAAATAGATAGCATAATACTGTGTGATGGTAGCACGGTATTGTAAGTACACTGAACAAAGATGTCTGTGAGTAAAGCTGAAAGAGGTGGGATAAGAGAATGTATGACACCAGAGGTAAAGATAGATGATATAGACTGGGACCGTGTAATGTGGCAAAAACTGGAGTGGCCAATGACTGTTACTAAATGTGCAGGTATGAAAATGTTTTTGCATGTGGGAGAGCAAATGAATGTCAACCATGTAGAAATTTGAAGAAGGGATGGTATTCAGGAAAGGGCATAATCAGGGCAAGCTGGAGTCTGTGGTTGGCAGTGGCATTGTAATGTGCCTCCATTGGATGTGGTGGAGGCAGTGTGCCAATGCTAGATGTATATGGGAGGGGGATGTAGGGGAGTAGTATGGGATTCTTGGTGGTGGTGTTATTTGCTGTCCTTAGTAGTATATTGTATTGTATGACATGTTATTTTTCTTTTTATCATTTTTTCTTATTGCTAAAGAAAAAAAAAAACAATTTTTCTTGTAGTAATCAGTATGTTCAAGTGCTGATTGTGGTGATAAATGTACAACTTTATGATGATACCATGAACAACTGATTGTACACTGTGGATAAATGTATGGTATGTGAACATAACTATAAAATTGTAGGAAAATATATATATAGGAGTAAAAGTGTTGGGGAGGACATGGTGAGAGGGATGATGCCTCACCAATATGGACTAACTACGGTGTGTAGGCTCAGAATTGAATCTTAGAACATAGCCTAACGTGGACACAATAATTGTGGTGGTCCCTGGATTGTGGGCTCTTACAGCAGTTAACTCTATCCCTGAATTGTGGGGCCTATCTCTGAACTTTGAGATGCTGATCCCCTAGCGTGTGGCCTGGTTGGTCTCTGGAACAATGCATGTCTCTGGGACGCCCGAGGCTCGGAGCTAGAGCTCGGCAGATATGAATGTCAGTATTAGTGCATACAGACACTGTCAAAAAAAAAAAAAAAGCTTTGGGGGAGCCCGGACTTCAATTGGTGATATGAATGAAGCAGGTCTGATTGAGACCGGGGCAGGCCGGGCCGAGGGGTAAAGGTTGAAACTGATTGTGTTTTAAAACTTCGGCTTTCATATGAGACCAAGGGAATAGATATCTGTTTGGTACAGGATCTAAATTTTCTAAACAGTACAACTCTACAGTCGATTTGTTCGGACACCACGGTTTCATGGAGCTTTGAGTAGGAAGTGAGATGCGGTGGGTTGGTATAGGCTGGAGTGAAATAGTGACACATCCTGGAGTAGTTTGGGCAGATAATAAAAAATATATTTACAGTCTCCCCCTCCCCAGCCCCGAGGATCTGGGGGAAGGTGCGGATGTGTTGAACATCCTCATCTTGACTGGTGTTGATGTTGTCACAAACATTGGGACTGGCGGTTTGATGTGCTGGGCCCTCGAGCATGAGACTTGCCCTTATGAAGCTCATTACCACAAAGGAGAGTCTAGACTTGTATGTGGTGGTGCCTGGGAGTCTCCCCCTGGGTGTCTCTTTGTTGCTCAGGTGTGGCCCTCTCTCTCTCTAACTGGGCCATCTCAGCAGGTGGGCTCGCTGCCCTCCCCCCTGCATGGGGCCCGGCTCCCGGGGGTGTGGGTCTCCCTGGCGGCGCAGGGTATGGCTCCCAGGGATGGGTGTGGGCCCAGCATCGTGGGACTGGGGGTATCTTCTTGACCAAAAGGGGGATTCAAAATGAGACGAAGTAGTTTCGGTGGCTGGGGGGTTCCGGGTGGAGTCGAGAGGTCACTCTGGTGGACATTCTTATGCACTATATGGATGACACCTCTTGGGCTTTGGTGTATTGGGGTGGCTGGAAGTGGATGCCTGAAGCTGCCAGACTCCAGCCCAGCGGTCTGGACTCCTGAAGACAATTGTGTGATAGTGTGGATTGCAGGGGGTGACAGTGTGGTTGTGGGGACCTTGTGGATTGCACCCCCTTTGTCTGGTGTATGGATGGGTGGGGGAATGGGGATAAAGACTAGAGGACGGATGGGGTGGGATGGGGGGATGATTTGGGTGTTCTTTTCTCGCTTTTATTTTTTGTTCTTGTTCTGGTTCTTTCTGATGTAGGGAGGGTGTTCGGAGGTGGATTGTGGTGATGAACGCATGGATATGTTATCATACTGTGGATGGTGGATTGTATATCATGGATGATTGTGTGGTGTGTGGGTGTATTTCAGTAAAACTGAATTTAATAAAAAAATGCTTATAAAAAAAAGAATGTAGAAGAAAAAGAAAAATACAGGTAAGATTATAAATTTGAAAAATGATACCATAGTCCTTAATAAAGTGGGAAACAAAGAGATAAAACATTGACTTGAAATCAGGAGAACACTGAAAATGGAGGTAAGCATGGATATTATATTTAGAATGTATATACTCTGAGAATCCCAGCTAAAACAAGCTAAAGTGCACAGTGAAAATAATCTAGCAAAAGCTTTCTAAAACAAGGAACAAAACCCTGAAAAATTATACTTGGGAAATCCTGACTGATAAAAATAATCGGATTTTACCAAAACAGTAAGTTAGAAGTCTATGTTCAGTACATATCACCTTGTTGAATTTGTAGTTTAGTCAACAAAGACGATAAAATAGAGCATATAAGATCCTAGCACATAAATGAGAGAAGAGCACTAAAGGGTAACATTAGGGTTTCTGTGATTATAAAGAAAGAAACCTGTAAGGAAATAAATATGGAAAGACAAAAGTAAGAAATTAACCTTTCACTCTAATTTGAAAATCTGTAATACTGAATTAATTGCAAAATGACAGGTATTTTTTATATCTCATGAGAAAAGATTTATATGAAGAAAAATTGGAAAGGATTCATCATATGACTCTTAGGAATGATTGAGGATGCCGTGGTAAACTATTATTATTTTTATTTCCTGTAGTTGTGAGCTGCAATGATGCAGTCTAGTATTTTTTGAACCCCATTAATGGTCTTTAAATGTCTTGCTAATCCACTTCTTGTTTACTGCTATTCCCTCTGTTCAAATCAATAGTCCAAAAAACAAGAGCAAGTCTATCATAAAGTTCATATTCACCATTAGAAGGTATTTTTCCCAATGTTATTATTTTGAATGATTTCCTATTACAGTACAGGCATTTGAATGCACATTTTAGAGATGAACTTTGGACTTCAGGACTTCAGGTTCAGAAAGGCTGATGAGTACGTCTTTCTTCACTGCTCTTGGGGATTGAATCATATCCCTCACAAAAGGAATGATCAAGTCCCAACTACTGGTCCCCAGTATGAACTCCTTTATAAATAGAAACTTTGAAAATGTTAATGGTTAAGGTATGTCCAAACTGAATGAAGGTGAGCCTTAATCCAATGGCTGTAGTCCTTCTTAGCAAAGGAAATTGGACACGGTAAGAGATGCCATAGGAGAAGCAAGAAGATGGAAGTCAATGGAACCCAGAAGAGAAAGGAGAAGACACCACCAAGTTCATTGCCATGTGACAGAAAAGCCAAAGAACCCAAAAGACTGCCAGCCAACCAGAAGATACTTATGCTAGGAAGAAGCAAGCCTTCTAGCATATGAAACCATGCCAATAGATTCCCATTGTTAAACCAACCCATTGGATAGTATTTGCTTTAACAGCTAAGAAATGAAAACATCTAACCAAAAATTCATTTGAAATTAAAGAATTATAAAAATAAGATACAGTCCGAAGCTTCACTGGAAATCTCTGAGTATAATGGGTGTACCTGAAACAGGGAGATGTCCCTATAATATAAGAAAAAATGATTATGCATAAGTATAACAGACACACTGGGAAACTTCCAAATCAGAGACAGTAGCATGGCTGAGAGAGACTTCCCCAAGTACCAGAAAGAGGGATTATGGCAGAGTGCGGGACACTGTTATCGAGTTCCGACTTGGCGGGCCTGGGCCAGGGGAACTGATCAGCCCCTAGGAAAGGTAGTGGGGCACGGGTGGTAGCGCCCTCCACGGCCCCCCGGGCCTGAGAAAGTGGAGCCGAATGCAGGCCCCATTTCCTCACCCCAAAGTACAACCGTTGGGGAGGGCTTGCCGGAGAAAACCCCCCCCCCCGTGCCTTACCCGCACCCTCCACCCTCTTCATTACCGGAGCAACTCCCGCCCCTTTTCAAACAACCTCCGCGCCCTCTCAGAACCAATCCAAGCCTTTAACCCCTACAGCTACCCCGCCCTCTAAACCGCCCGATATAAGCTTGTACTCTCCCCTAATAAACTCTCTTGGCTTCCTCACCCTAAAAGAAACGTGTCCCGCCTGTTCCTTCTCGCCGCCCTCCACACCTTGCACGCCACCGCCGGGGACCGGGCCCAGTCCCCCGCCTCGCCCTCGCCTCCAGGAAAGAGCCCCCGCCGCTGGTACCCTCCGAGCAACGCCGAGAGCCGAGGGTTCAGCAACCGGCCGCCATCCCCCCAGACGAGTCAACTGCGACCGCAGCAGAGGACATCAGAAAGCTGTTGCAGAACCAGTCTCAGAGGTCAAGCATCAATGTCTGACCTTGAAGTAAAGTACAAGGGCAGCTCTGTAAAGGAATTGGTTCCTATGAGACTACCAGAGTAAGAAATTGAGGCCATATAGGGAAAAGAGGAAGGCCCCAGGTAATTTCCTGCCACAATAAACAAGGAGCAGCTCCTTACCAAAAGCTAGATCCCAGCCTGCTCACAAGAGCCAGGGCTCTGACACCGACATGCAGACTGGTCAGGGAACACTTGAGTATTGGAGAAGCTGAGGAAACCCATCCTGTTTACCAATACCAATTTAGACTTTCACATTTACATGTTAATAGAAGACCAAGAGCCAAATGCTACTTGAGAAGAAAAATAATGGCATGTAAAGGGGAAAAGAGCTACTGCAAGAAACAGAAGAAAAGTTTTCAAAATCTAGTCTGTTTGCTGTGAGAAATTCCAGTAGGTATTATAGTTCTGAAGGCAAAAATGTGGCTAGAAATAATACACAATTGTAGAAATCTAAAGTTGCTGTATACATAAAAACAGGAACAATTACAACTAAATAGAAATGCTGGATACCAGAATAGATGTGGTAGAAGATTTAATTACCATGATGATGGAGTTGAGTAATGCACTTAAAATTCAGTAAAATAAAATTCAATAAATACAAAAATCAGACAAACAAAAAAGAAAATACCCATAAGATAGAAAAAGAGACTGGAGGATGTATCCAGAAAATGCAATATCTGTTAACTATGAATTCCACAAAGGGAGAAAAATATTAAAAAAAAAAAATCTCTAAATTAAAAGTATTTCTTGATGGAAAGTGTCCACATAATGCCTTCCAAGTGTCTTAGCTTTTACCAGAAAAGCCTTTCAAAGTCTGGACAATTGGAGATAGGCTATCTAGTTTTGCCCTGGGGAAACCCTTCTTCTCCCTGTATGGGAAATGGGACCAGAATTGAGAGGGTATTGCATAGACAACGTTTCAATGCCCCACTTCCTGCTCACCCCAAGTCTGGAGGTCCTTTGATGTGTATCCGCTGTTGATGAAGAGTTTTTCCCTCCCCTGCAGTCTGTTTGTGTTTCTGAAACTAACTAAACAGTAGTTTGATTTGTAAGAAAACCTTAACCAGCCTCCTTCTCCTCTGGCTGTCTTCTCTCATTTTGAGTATGTTTATGTATTTATTGGTTCCTGTTCATCTACCATATTTATTTCACTGCCTTTTTAGAAGTAGAGGAAAAACGAACTCTGATGTGTGATACTCATAAGGCTTTATAATGCCTAAGCATGATACAACAAAATTTTCTGCTAGAAACTGAAGGCAATAAATCAAAGACCACTGTAGTATCTATTTTTTTCAAGAATTCAGCAGTTAAAAGATGTAGACTTTGGGAAAATATAAACATTGGGAAAAATCTCCTTAAATGTTCCTGAAAAATCCTTCAAAGGATTTTTGCAAATTATCCTTCAAAGGATCATTGCAAATTATGTAATTCTGATGGTTGTTTTCCACACAGACAGATTTATGGAAATGGAAAAGATAGAAATTTTGAAGAAATAACTTCTGTTTATATTCTGTCATGTTCTACTGTGTTCACAGGAAATATACCGAAACTTTATGGATTTGGATACGATACTGATCAAAAGCAGTGGGTTCTCTGCCCAATGCTCTAAAATGGCCAATTCCTGAGACAGTGGGATTTCAAAGAGAGAAAGAGTTTATTGTTAGGCACAAAGCAGGAGATCAGATGGCCTAAATGCTTGAAAATCTATCTCCTGGAACTGCAATAATTCTGATAGTTTTGTAGTATCAAGAGATGGGCAGGTTTTAGGATACCTTAGGATAATGAGCAGGTTAGAGGTGATCTAATTATTGAGCATTCATAGGTTGATTACATGCCTAGTCACAGAATGTATATAAGAAAATCGTAGTCTTAGTATGATGATGGGCATGATTTTTAGTATTGTAACCAAATATGTCACTTATAGGTTAAAGTTTATGCTATGGTACATGTCAGGTAGGCCCAATTTGGTTAGATCTAGCTTCGTCTGTCAAGATAGCTTTGGACTTGGGGCGGGTTACTTCTGGGCTGACTCAAGTCCCTTCATTAATAAACATTAGGGGCTGTCTTTAGTGATCATAAGACTCTGAAGTGGAAAAACTGGCTAAAAGAGTTTGAGGGTCAGTCACATGTATTTTATCACAAGGACACAAGATAAAGGCTATATAGTTATACAATCATTATCAAAGATCAAGGCAACTAGATTACAGTTCAGCAACTTCAGATATTTCCTTCTGGCTATTCTAATACACTAAAAAGTAAAAAGAAATACCTATGTAATGAGTCAATAATCATAATCATCCCCTAAACCCTAGCTTCTCGGTTACAGTTACTGTTTGATTTCAACATATGCAGAAAAGAGTAGAGTGGTGACTAAGTAATTCATTTAATATAGCACTGAGAAACACAAGAATTTACAGACAGATAGTATAATCCTTAGTATAGAATTTTTTGTATAAGGAAAATGCAATTCAACTTGAATTTACTCAATTTTAATTCTGTTTCCAAAAACATAACTAAGTTAATTCCAAAGATAGCTTATGTATTTAAATATAAAACACATTTTAGAATTTTGCTCAATTTTATTAAGACCTTTAATGATTTAATATAATTAATAAATCAAGAGGCTATAGATGTGTTGAATAAAACCTAATTAATATCTCAAAAAGCTCTAAATTTTACCTATAGATTGCCAATACCTAACTGTATACTTGTTCATCTTGCATTTTTCAACTTATTCCAACAGTATTGTCCAATTCCTTATCAAATGCATTAATGAATCTTATCAAAGGCAATATGCTGAAATGAAATGAGCAAGAGGTGTAAGGTCAGAGAATTTTGGGTTTGGATCCTCATACAGCACTTAACCATTAGAAACCTTGAGCATGAGAAAACCTTACTTTTCCCTTCAATAAATAGTAATTGAGTTTTGGCTGGACTTAGAGTGTCCAGAAGGAACACTACAGTTCAGGCCAAGGCCTTCAGAAGGACTGGCAGCTTCTATGCCACAATCATTGGGTATGGCTTTCCAGCATAACACCATGCATTTCTCTCTCAACCCCAAGAGTTAGGTCTAAGCCCTTTTGATCAGATCAGCAAATGTCCTTTAAACAGTCCTGACCTGGTCTTTATGAGAAGCACTCTGTGCCTTGCCTTGAGATTCTCACTCTGATGTTATATGTCATGGTCCAGAATATCAAATCCTGTTCCTTAAAACCTCTACATGCCATTAGCCATGTGTTCCCATATTCCTTTCAGTTTTAAATCCAGAAGGAAAAGAAAACTCTACCTCTATCTCTGAACTTTGTACTTATTAAGGATTCCCTCCCCAAAGAATATATACTCTCCCTCCTCCCACACTCTAATTCAATCAGGGGAATCAAATCTGTATATTTATCAGCATTTTTCATGACTCTTGTCAAAATCCTCATGGCCTCCTGGGCATGTGCTGCAGAAAGCCTTCTGATTGTTCATATCAAGTCTGCACACATATCTCCATACTCCTCAGAATCTCTGCTCTGAAAAGTATAGTGGCAGAGAGGAGGCCAAAAGAAAAATAAAAAAAGGTGGACTCACTCTACATAAGCACACTTTCCAAAAGTGATAGCTTTCCAAAAAAACATTGGCGGTGTTTTCTTGACAAAATAGTTCAGAGTGTCATGAAACATTCAAGGAAGTCTGTTAAAAGAAATCTCTTCCATAAGTGAATGAAGCAGCACTGGTCAAACCTTGAGATATGCAGAAAAGGAAAACAAAATGTGGCCCCTTTTTCAGTAGCAAACCTCCCTATCAATCCACATTCCTACCATCCCATCTGGGGCTCACCCACATTAGAGCCTGCTTTTCTTTCAGTCTGATATGTCTCTTGGGGTGAGGATTTTACAAGAATTCCTTCCCCCAATTATACTGTCCCCTCTAGTCTGTTTGCTTAACCGAGAGTAGTACCTCTGCAAAAGGATGTCTCTCCAGGAAAAGATCATTGTGCCATTTGTATGGTTTCAACTGTGTAGATTCTTTTCTTTTGACTTAATTTGTATTCTTTTTTTCTTCTCATATACATCATTCTTACACCAATTTTGATTATCTGTACCTCCAAAGGATTTCTTTTTTTTGTCTATCTTTAAATTAAAATCTTTAGAGTGTAAAGGAAACCTAGAAACCATCCAAGTTTCCTCATGTTGGAGAAATTCTAATGGAATAAGTTAAATGACTTGCCCAAAGTAACCCAGTGAATTAGCAGAAATTGGACTATAGCCCAAGCATGGTGTTGACTCAGTGTTCATTATTCTTTCACTATTAAATAATACTTTATGAATTATTTTATCAAAAGAGTCTAGAAATATTTTACTTTCTAATTCTCTAGAGGGTAAAGAGATGATCATTAAAATTTCTCATATTATAGCTCCTCAAACCCCTGACTAGTTCACCAAAGGGAGAAACATGGCAAAGCATCCTCTTGGTCATAAGAAAATTTGCTCATGATATATACTTCTTGGATCCAAAAATAAACTACACTACTTTGATACCTGATAAACTACCAAGGGGAAATATTATTGTGTCTCTATCAACACAGCAGATCTTTTTAAAAACTAAACTGACGGTCTTCTTGTTAACCCTCTGTGCTGGTTTGATGTATTATGTACCCCAAAACGCCATTACCTTTGATGCAATCTTTTTTTTTTTTAATTTTATTTTGAAATAAATTCAAACTTACAGGAGCAATTGCAAAAACAATACAAACCCATACACAGAACTCCAGCATACCCTGACACCCTGATACACCAACTTTAATATCCTGTAACAGCACCATTTCTTTCCCTCCCTCCCTCCCTCCCTATCATCCATCATCTATTGCTCTGTCTTCTGAACATACGAGAGCAAGCTGCACACATCCTTGAACAAACACTATAATTCACATACATTTCCCATGAACAAGAACATTCTTTTATGCAATCCCATTAAGCGCAGCTAAGAAGTTCAAGAAATTCAACATTGATACAAAGCTTACATTCTATATTTCCTTTTTTTTTTTTTTCTTATGTCCCAACTATGTCACTTTGGGCCTCCTCTCCTCCATCCTCAGATCCCATCTAGGATCATCCTTGGCATTTAGTTGTCATTATCTATTTAGACTTTTTTTTTTTTTTCAATTCTGGAAACATATACAGCTTAATCTTCCCATTCCATCCCCTCTCTAGCATTTCATTAGTGGGATTAATCACATTTAGAATGCTCCAATGCCATCACCTTCCCACCATCCATTACTAGAAATTTCCCTTCACCCCAAACAGAAACCCTACATTCATTTCTTAATTCCCCATTGCCCCTTCCCCCGCTTCTCGTAACCCATACTCTACTTTTCATCTCTATTGTCATATTTTCTGATACTTTCTTTGTGTTTACCGTGGGACTTAAATTTAACCTCTTAAGTCTATAACAATCTTGTTTTTCTTTGATACCGACTTACCTTCAGTAGGACACCTAAACTATGTTCCTATAGTCCTCCATTCCTCCACCTATATGCAGTTCTTGTCAAAAATTACATATTTTACATTGAGTCCAAAACCACTGATTTATCATTACAGTTTATATATTGTAGATACTGGAGGTAGTAAATAGTGGTGTTACAAATCAAAGATACAGTAGTATTGGTATTTATGTTTACCACGTGATCTTTACTAGAAATCTTTATTTCTTCATGTGTTTCAGTCAATTGTTTAGTGTCCCTTCCTTTCAGCCTGCACAATTCCCTTTAGCATTTCTTATAGGAATGATCTACTGGTGATGAAGTCTCTCAGCTTTTGATTATCTGGGAATGTTTTCATCTCCCCCTCATTTTTAACCTCCAGATGTTTGTGAATTTTCTAAGTCTTTGATGGTTATTGACTTCTATTTGTATTCCACTGTGGTCAGAGAATGTGCTTTGAATAAATTCAATTTTTTTTTTTTAATTTATTGAGGCTTGTTTTATGTCCCAGCATATGGTCTATTCTGGAGAAAGATCCATGATCACTAGAGAAGAATGTGTATCCTGGTGATTTGGGATGTTATGTTCCATGTATGTCTGTGACATTTCTCTATATCGCTCTCTCCTTTCTTTGTTTCTCTGTCAGTAGGGCTCCCTTTAGTATCTGAAGTAGGGCAGGTCTTTTATTAGCAAAATCTCTCAGCATTTGTTTGTCTGTGAAAAATTTAAGCTCCCCCTCAAATTTGAAGGAGAGTTTTTCTGGATAAAGTATTCTTGGTTGGAAATTTTTCTCTCTCAGAATTTTAAATATGTCATGCCACTGCCACCTTGCCTCCATGGTGGTTGCTGAGTAGTCACTACTTAGTCTTATGTTGTTTCCTTTGTATGTGGTGAATTGCTTTTCTCTTGCTGCTTTCAGGACTTGCTCCTTCTCTTCAGTATTTGACAGTCTGATCAGAATATGTCTTGTAGTGGGTTTATTTGGATTTATTCTATTTGGAGTTCACTGGGCATTTATGCTTTGTGTATTTATATTGTGCAGAAGGTTTGGGAAGTTTTCCCCAACAATTTCTTTGAACACTCTTTCTAGACCTTTATCTTTCTCTTCCCCTTCTGGGAATCCAATGAGTCTTAAATTTGGACATTTTATTTTATTTATCATGCCCCGAGATCCATTTTGATTTTTTTGATTTTTTCCCCATTCTTTCTTTTGTTCTTTCATTTTCCATTCTGTGGTCCTCGAGAATGCTGAGTCATTGTGCAGCTTCCTCTAGTCTTGTACTATGAGTATCCAGAATCTTTTCAATTTGTTCAACAGTTTCTTTTATTACCATAAGATCATCTATTTTTTTATTTACTCTTGCAATTTCTTCTTTATGGCTCTTCTAGGGTCTTCATGTCCTTTACACCCTGCGCCATGCTCTTCTTCATGTCTTTTATAGCCTGTGCCATGCTTTCATTGTTTGTCTTTAGTTCTTTGAATAATTGCTCTGAGTACTGTGTCTCCTCTGATCTTTTGATTTGGGTGTTTGGGTTTGGGTTCTCCATATCTCCTGGCTTTATCATATGCTTAAAAATTTCTGTTGTTTTTGGCCTCTTGGCATTTGCTATACTTGATAGGGTTCTTTCAGAATATGAAAAACACCAATCTCTAATTTGTCAGATCTACAGCTTGGTAGTGTGCACTTTCTCTAACTAACCAGCTGATGGCATCCGTGAGTCACCTGTTCCCCTCAAGTCAGTTCTCCCCAACTTTGTCTTTGTGGTGTGTAGGGGTCTGATTCTTGTGGGGTTCAATTGGTGCACCAAGTTTGGGTGTGTTGTTGGTGCTGTCTGCCCTGAATGAGGGGCATGTGTCTGAGCAGTTAGGGAGGCAGGGCAGTTTTAATAATCAAACCTCCCAGGTGTTCCCAGAAATTTAAGGCTGTTGCAAGAGTCAAAGCCTTCATTTCAGTCTTGCCACAGATTATCTCTGCTGCTGACCCACAAGTCCTTGGTATTGGCATAGGGTCCCTGGGATTTCTGAGCAGGTCCCCCTTCTCAGCCATGCTCTTCTAGGACCTCTGCTGAGGGAAGGCTGTGTCACATCACAAGTGCATGCCAGCCCTCCAGGGAAGCTCTGGGCCGCCGGGCCATGCAGGAACATTCCCAGCCTGCTGTAAAGATGGCTGAATGGGGTGTGTTCATTTCCCCCTTTTCACACAACTCTGCCTTCCCAGCTCCAGGACAATTAGCTGTGGGTGCCCTAAAGGCCACTGTCCACAACTGATATTGTGGCATGTGCTCAGTGCTGTGGGACACACTCCCTGTTACAGTGGGACCCTTGGCGCGGCTCTGGGCTGTGGCTCCGTCACCGGGCAGGAACATCCCCAGCCCACTGGGAAGATGGCTGCAAGGGGCAGAGTTTCTTTCTCCTTTTGGCTCCCCTCTGCCCTCCTGGCTCTGAGACAATTAGCAGCAGGTGTGAGAAGGGCTATCTTCTACACCAGATATTGAGGCATTGGCATAGCCCAGTCCTGCTGTGCTTCACTGCGTGGTTCTCGCCACTGTATCCACAGCTGCTCCTGTTTTTTTTTTTGTTTGTTTTTTTGTTTTTTAAGAACTAGTCTGTCTCCAAACACCAACCCATGGTTTCCCCATACTGCAGTGCAGCCACTGGACTTTCAGCTGGCTCACTCACTCGTTTCAGAACGCAGACTCCCAGTTTCACCAAATGCATGGTCCCTCTGGATTTAGCAGACCTTGTCTGGCTGGTGCATTGCTGGAACTGGTGTTCTGGGTCACTTTCTGGCTTTTATCTAGTATTTTTCACAGAGGTGTTTTTTTGCCCTGTCTCACCTAGCCACCACATTAGGTTCTCCTTTGATGTAATCTTGTGTACGCAGACGTATCAGTGTTGGTTAGATTGTAATTCTTTGAGTGTTTCCATGGAGATGTGCCCCACCCAACTGTGGGTGATGACTCTGATTGGATAATTTCCATGGAGGTGTGACACTACCCATTCATGGTGGGTCTAAATTAAATCATTGGAGCCATATAAATGAGCTGACAAACAGAAGGAACTTGGTGCAGCTGTGAGTGACATTTTGAAGAGCAACTGAGAGTGATATTTTGAAGAGGAGCTACAGCCAAGAGGGACACTTTGAAGAACATACAGAAACTGAGAGAGTAGTTGCAGATGAGAGACAGTTTGGAGATGGCTGTTGAAAGTAGACTTGCTCTGGAGAAGCTAAGAGAGGACAGACACCCCAAGAGCAACTAAGAGTGACATTTTTGAGGAACTGCAGCCTAGAGAGGAATGTCCTGGGAGAAAGCCATTTTGAAGCCAGAAGTTTGGAGCAGACACCAGCCATGTGCCTTCCCAGCTAACAGAGGTTTTCCGGACACCATTGGCCATCTTCCAGTGAAGCATTACCAAACCAGAACACTCTCTTCTTAGCAAACCTGCTATCTTTCTTAATTATAGAATCATGAGACAGCAGTTTTTAGAAATTTTCCTATTATCAGAATAAACAATTTATTCAGTCATTCATTCAATACATGTTTATTGAATACATACTGTCATGGCCTGTGATAGGTGCTGGAAGAAAAAAAAAATAAGACAGATAACATTTAAGATTTTATGTAGTTTTCAGTATCACACAGGGATAAACTTTTTAAAGAGCATAGTGAATTTAATAATAGGATACATAAGAAATACTAGTAGAGCATAGAGTGGTTGCAATTTACCTAACTTCAGAAAAATCTACCTAAAAGATGTAGCCTCTAAACTAAAACTTGAGATATCATGGGAGCTAGCTAACAAGACTGGCTACATAAATTCTGCTACCCAGGGCAAAATGAAAATTGTTCAAAAATTATTGTGGATTTCAAGACAATGAGAGTAGAGCATTAGACCAAGTGTGGGGCCCTTCTGAGCATGGACCCTGTGTCACTCACAGGTCTCACACTCATGAAAAGATGGAAGGAATAAGGAGACTATCAGCAAAGTAGGAACAGCATGTGGGAAAATCTGGTGACCAGAATGAGAACACTGGATTTGCTGAACTCAACAAGGTCCTGTGTGATTGCAAGAAAGAG
The DNA here is from genome assembly GCF_015220235.1 of Choloepus didactylus. Taxonomy (NCBI): domain Eukaryota; kingdom Metazoa; phylum Chordata; class Mammalia; order Pilosa; family Megalonychidae; genus Choloepus; species Choloepus didactylus. Next base: position 43,562,839 of record NC_051317.1, read on the forward strand.
AGCAAAAGATGAGGCAGAAGTACCTCAATGTTTTCCCTCTACCAACTTCATGAAAACCAGAGCTACTGGTCTAAATACTTCTTCTGAACACAATAATGTTATTCTCACCTTGACCCTGTAAGATAGACAATATTATTGCTCCCATTTTACACATGAAGACACCAGGACATAGAAGTTGAATTACATGGGCAAGTTCACATCCCAGAGCATGATACGGGTGGGCTCGAAATCAAGACAGTCCAGTTTCAAAGTCTTGGCATCTGCAGTAGACCACAGGCCTCCCTGCAATCACAGTTCACATCAACTCTATGAACCTGATTTCAATGCACACAATCTGCAGTTTCCCTTTACCTACACGGAAAATACTTCATAAATTCTTTTAGCGGTGTTTGATCTCCAATAGTCTGATCTCCACTGAATTCTGACACCTTTCTCACAGAACTCCTATTTCTCTGATTATATTGGAACCCAACATCCCCCCACCCATTCTAAGGGTGGTGGTTTTGCATGTGGGCTAGCTCTACTCCTCAAAAAGGCTCCTTCTCAGCCCTTCCTTCCAGCCCCTGGGTTTCAGCTTTCTCTCTCCAGATCTCGGGGAAGACCCTGAGAAAGAGCTTGTGTGTGAGTCCCCTCACGTTTTGGCTGGGTCCCTCAGAATTCCACTCTGCCAAACCCAGCCAGCCATTCATTGTTCTGTAAAATTCTGGTTGTTTTCTCCTTAGCCTCATCTACAACAGATTCTTTCTCCTCCTGCAGTTCTGCCTGGTTTGACATCAGTGGTGCTAAGTGTCTCCCATTAAGGGGTTCCTCACTTTCTGGATTTACTTCATTTAGGTTTCTTTGTGTTCTCAGGTCTCTGTTGGGTTTTAAAAATCATAATTTGTGGCTTATCTGGATTGCTTTGGGTTTTGTACTTTCTATATATCAACCAGCAGAGGAAAGCCACATATTTATATCTTAAAGAAATGTATCACAATTTCCTGTGTTTATTATCTTTTCTAGAGAAAGCCTATAGAGAATACAAAAAAAATTGTAAAATTTGGAGTTGTGACCTAGATTTTTTTCTCACAATGTACACAATGAATTATGAATTCTATATTCTACATACATGAAATTGTAATAACTTTTATGTTGTAGAGCTGGAAGTCATCTCACATGTGGGTAGGCATTCAATTACTATAGTTGTTTTGCTTCATCTCCTTTTTTATAAATGCTTGACTAATACAGAAATTCTAGGCACTAGGTAAGCAAGTGGAGAAATAAGTTTGATGGACAGTGAAGGCCGGAAGGTAGGGAAGATTTTGAGAACTCCACAAATGTTTCAGATGAGCACCTGTACCTTGGTCTATGGCAGAGCTTCCCTGTCAGTTTTAACTAAGTGGGTTATACACTATCTGGCAATATCGATTCAACTTACTCCTTGGATGGCTCCATGAGAACTAGAACAGGTATAGATAACCCACAGGACTGGTCACCCTCAGCCATGAGTACCCCAACCAGAGCTTCCCAGAGGAGCTTCTAAGAGGAAACTGATCTCATGTGAGTCGCCAGCTGCAGTATTTGTGGCCACCAGTTAACAGTGAGGATATCATGGAGCTGCTGAAAGACATTGCATCCAGGTGTCCAGGGAGCAAGGTGCACAGTAGAAGGTAAGGCCTGGTCAGAGGGTGGGGGGAGCTTGGAAGAGCCCACTAGAGATTCCAGGGGTGCAATTTCAAACTGAAACCTTGAATCTATGATGGATGGCTCTCCCTTTTAAAGGCCTTTGAGTGGAATCCTAGCTAACTTCAGGGCAATTTCAATAGCAGAACTTCATTTTCTAATGAGAGCCCTGCCATTTAAAAAAACTGCTATTTCAAAGTTCCATTTGGTTTGAAATCTATTAGTGTTATCACAAGAATTTTCAGCACTCCACCTGTCAATGGAAGAAAAGGGAGGACTGCTGTATTCATTAAATGTAATTTCAACCACTGTCAATTTTGAAAGATTGAAAAAATAGTTTTAAAAAATGTTTTCACCTACTTATGCAAACAGAGTTTCTTACCTAGAATTTGAGGAAATAATTATTCCTGGCCAATCTTTCTTAGTTATTTCAAATGTTGACTGCAAGCATAAAGCTTTACATAACAAGTTACATTCATAGGATTAGGTTCATGTTTCTTGTTAAGATTTTGAAAATACTTTATTTGGATGTTTTATACAAATTCAATACTTAATATATACTTTAATCACTTATATGTGCTTTTTTGTTTTGCAATTTTGCATTAACTAAACCCAATATAGACCCCACCAAATTCCTTGGTTCACCCCAAGTGTCTTAGAAATATATTTATTTTCTATGAGTGCTATATCTTGAAAAACTTTGAAAACCACTAATCTTGGGGTAGAGCTGGCCATGAAGATAGAAGTCTAAATGCCATATGACAAATGAGTAAATACAACTATTTAGATTTGGACTGATTTTCAAAAAAATGAATTTTATTTTATGTTTTAAAAGACAGATCTGTAAAACACAAAGCTATGGGGATCAATTTTTTATTTCACCCTTAGAAAATCTCTAACAATGAATAAATGACTACACCTTAAGGGTTCTTGATACAAACATTGACAGTGTTGATTAAAAGTATTCTCTTTATGTTCTGATGAAAAGTCTTGCTGCAACTTCTATCCATCCCTCTTATTGTGATCAAAAACACCCTTACCACCTCTATCACCTGACATGACTTCAAATATTTGATGTAGTCTCAGTTCTTATTTCCTTTAGAGTGAAAACTATAGTTTCTTCAAGCATTCCTAACATATTATTTCAAGTTCCTTCACCATTCAGGTCATTATCTTATTTATTCACTTATCTGTTCGGCATTAATTATATACATTATACCTTTTAAATTCCTTTTGGTGCATGGCAACAGGATAAAAATGTGAATATAAGATCATCATCACTCCACTAAAGTAGTTCACAATATGATGGCAGACAAGTGATTATCTAATGCTGCATAACAAACAACTCAAAACTTAGTGCCTAAAAGCTACAATAATCACTGATTATCTGTATTAGTTTTCTATTGCAGCTGTAACAAATTACCACAAATTTAGAGGCTTAAACAATACAAATTTATTATTTTAAGTCTCTGTAGGACAGAAGTCCTTGTGGGTCTCACTGAGGTAAATTCAAGGGGTTGTCAGGGCTGTTTTCTCTCTAGAGACTATAGAGAAGAATCTGTTTCCCTGTCTTTTTAACTTCTCGAGGCCGTCCACATTCCTTGGCTCATAGCCCCTTCTGCAATCTTCAAAACAAGCCATGTTACATCTTTCTGTGCCTTTCTTCGGTAGTCACATCTTTCTCTGACTGAATCTCATCTTCTGTCTCCCTTGTACACATTTAAGGATCTTTGTGATTATAGTGGACCAAACTAGATTATCTAGGATAACCTCCCTATTTTATGGTCAGCTGATTAGCAATCTTAATTCCATCTGCAACCATAATTCCCCTTCCATGTAATCCAGCATGTTCCTAGTTCCTGGGGATTAGGAAGTAGACATCTCTGGGTGGGGAGGGGCATTTTTCAGTCTACGATGTAATCTCTTTCAGTTTGCTCATGTGGGTCATGAATTCAGGAGCAGTTTGGCTAGTCAATTCTATCTTGGGGTTTCTCATGTGGTTGCAGGCAGATAGAAGGCAGGACGTGGGATCATCCTGAAGACTTCTTCACTCCCATACCTGGACTGAGAGGCTGCAAATAACTGGTGGCTGGCACTGTTGGGTCTCCTGTAGCATCTCTCTTCATCTCTGTGAGTGCTTATTGTATTAGTCAGGGTTCTCTAGGGAAACAGAACCAATAGGAAATATCTGTAAGCATGAGATTTATAAGTGTCTCATGCAATTGCGGAGATTCTGTAGGGCAGGATACAGAAATCCAAATTCCATAGGGCAGGCCATCAGCCAGCAACTCTGATGAAGTTCTTTGATGAACTTCCCAGAAGACGCTGGCTGCTGAAGAAGAAATGAAAGTTCTCTCTTCTCCCTCAAAATCTTCAACTGATTGGATTAAATCCAGCTGATTGTATTCTCTCATTGTGGAAAATATTCTTAGTGGATCATAGATATAATCAGCCACAGATGAAATCAATTGACTTGTAATATAATAAACCCGCCTTGTGGTTTAATAACCAGACACAAATGTCCTTGCAGTAACAGGTAGCCAGTGTTTGCTTGACCAGATAACCAGGCACCATCACCTGGCCAAGATGACACATGAACCCAACCATCATACTTACCATGTGTTGTTCTCTCCAGCACAATAGCTTAAAGGTAGTGGTTCTTGCCAGATGGTGTTTCTAGACTCCCAAGGCAGAGGTTTAGGTAGAGAGAGAGGTGGAAGACATATTGCCTTTAATGAATTAGTAGCTGAAGTCACACAGCATCACTGCTACCTCATCCTTTTGGTCAAGGCACTTATAAAGTCCACCTAGTTTCCAGAGGAGGCAACATTGATCCTAGTTCTTGATAAAGGAGTGAACACATCAAATTGAAAAGAGAGCATAAGGAATGGAATATATATTTATAAGGCCACCTTTGGAAATATAACTGCAACACCTGTTAAAGAAATACTAATTGTGGTCTACACGAAATTCTTTGCCCTTTTAAAACAGCCCATGTAGGCTGTGACCTGAAATGACTGCAAAATAATCATCATTTCCTTTTAAATTTAAGGTATTATTCTTAATTAGGTATAGAATGGCATCTCTTTTTGCTAGCCACATTACTTTGGGCCTTAAGTTTGTTGCTAAAGGACATATAGGAGGTAGGTCCTTATGTGATGCTTTAGGCCATCTCCCTCAACCTCTATCCCGAATTTAGGCAATTGATTTTTAGAATCGAGAGCATTGCTTGAATTTTATTTTTTGGCCCATTACATTTATTCCACTTCTCTAGATTCTGAAGTTTCTATTTAAAACCTTATTATTTTACATTAAAAATTTACCAAATAGGCCAAATACGATAAACAATACTTCATATCTTCATTTATGCAAATGTTGAGAAAGAAAAGGTCAAGGTCTTAGTCTGAGACCAAACTTTAGAAGAGACTTTCCTCCAAGTTACTTTAATCTTTTCATTAAACAGAGAAGAAAATACTAAACCAGCTGTGACTAATCCACCCAATTAGCTTTCAAAACAACCCATATTTCTCAATCTTAACCAGAATTTCATGAAAGGTCTTTTAAAATGCATCTTTGTTTTCACTGTATACTGTGCTTACAGCATATTTATGTTTTACTAAAATAGCAATAATAGTCAACAAAAAATGTTTCATATTTTCTTATTGAACTTATGTTGAGTCTAATGAAAACCAGTTTTTTAGTGTTTTTCAGTAGAGAGCCAATAGACCTTATGTAAAATTCCTTTGGTTTTTGTTTTCCTATTTGGTTGTGGTAAACTTCATCTTTTGTATAATCCACCATTTTTTGCCTTAATGATACTGAAATATTTTCCAAATATATGTGGAACATATCCTAACCTCAAACATTGGTCAAAGATGATTAAAACAGGTCTGACAATCGCACTTTAGTTCAGTATATTCTGTTGTAGTTTATTTACAGAACTAGACTTGGATTAAATTTTAATAGTCATGTGTTCTTTTATAAGTTCCCCAATTTTTCTTGCATTCATTCTACAAATATTTATGAGTATTCCATTTCTCCTTTCAAATGCATGCTCTCCCACACATCATGGCAACAGTGCTTGGATGGGCAAGCTGTAAGTTAGAAAACACCCTCAAAAGTCCCCCCAACCCCATTTGGCACAATGCTGTGTGTGTGTGTGTGTGTGTGTGTGTGTGTGTTTAATGAATTAAGTTTTTAATATTTTCAATTTGGGGAAACTTGATCCACATAGACCAACATTTACAATTGGTGGGAATAGAATCTTTTGTATTATTGGTATTACAAATATCTATTTTATGCTTAAGGAAGCCAAAGTTCAGACAAGTCAAGAAACATGTGCAAGGTTAGAGATTAAAAACTGCTACTTATTGCTGGCGTCAGGATTCCAATTCAGACCTTTGTCCTCGACTCTTGGATTCTTTCCAACAGATCCTACAATCATATTTTAGAGATGACTCTACTAAGGCTTAGAGAAAACTAATAATTTGCCAAATGTAGCACAGCTAAAAAGTGACAGAGCCAGAAGCAACTGAATAGGGAACTTCTTTTTCTACTATCCCAAGCCTCCAATATTTCCAGATGCACTTTTTCCTTAGCCAAGGGACAATCATCCATGTGTTTTTTTCAGCTGTGGTCCAGATAAGTATATCCTCTCAATCTGTACTATTTCTATAGCCAACCACTTACTTTCCAGGTCCTCCTCACAGTTCTAACATTCTCTAGTGTTTTTTAAGTTTCAAAATAGTCTTCATCCCATGCCGGAGCCATGTCCCAAAAGAACAACATCTCTCATAATTCATCTCTTCTATACTGTTAAAAAAAAATGGGGCCAGCAAAGATCAGAGTGCCTTTATTAATATTTATGTGTACCCATTCTTTTTAAAATAATTGCATCTGATGTATGCAGGTGACTGTTCGAGGCTGTGGGGAAAAGGTGATGAATCAATCCAAGAGGAGTCTGTCTGGATTTCTTGATATCAAGGAAATAAACCTCTTTTTGCTTGCTCAAATATTTGTTGTCTAAAACCCACTAACTGATATACTAGTGATCCAATGCCCTGCACAAATGTGTGAATTTTTATTTACACATGTGTGCTGGTTTGGGTGTATTATGGCCCCAAAACACCATTATCTTTGGTGCAGTCTTATGTGGGCAGGAAACTATTGGTGATGATTGGGTTGGAGACTTTTGATTGGATGTTTCTGTGGAGATGTGATCACTCAACTGTAGGTGAGATCTTTTGTTGGATAATTTCCATGGAGGTGTGGCCCCACCCATTCAGCATGGGCCTTGATTAGTTTACTGGAGCACAATATAAGCTCAGACCGAAGGAGAGAGATTGCTACAGTCAAGAGGGACACTTTGAAGAATGCACAGGAGCTGAGAGAGGAGCTATAGATGAGAGACAGTTTGAAGATGGCCATTGAAAGCAGACTCTTGCTCTGGAGAAGCTAAGAGAGAACAAACACCCCAAGAACAACTCACAGTGACATTCTTAGGAGGAGCTGTGGCCTAGAGAGGAATGTCCAGGAAGTAAGCCATTTTGAAACCAGAACTTGGAGCAGATGCCAGCCACATGCCTTCCCAGCTAACAGAGGTTTTCTGGACACTATTGGCCATCCTCCAGTGAAGGTATTCAATTGTTGATGTGTTACCTTGGATACTTTATGGCCTTAAGACTGTAACTGTGTAACCAAATAACCCCCCTTTTATAAAAACTGGTCCATTTCTGGTGTTTTGCATCCTGGCAGCATTAGCAAACTAGAACAACATGGAAAGAGATGTCTCCCCTGGAGACCGTTCTCTCTAATCTGTTGAATATAAATGTCTTTAAGATAAATAGACTGCATGTATGAGAGAAAGCTATAAAAAGAGAAATATTGAAAAGAGATTGGGATATTTAGATGATATAGGATAACTGCAGCTATGTGACTAAGGAAAACATCAGTAGATGTAGATGGGTAAAATTCTTTGATTTGGTTTATTATTTCTTATGTAAGCAATCATCATGAATCTGGAACATCTTTAGGAGCCAAGCAGGAATTCTTTCCCCAGGTCAGCTAGATTACTTGATTAGTGGTTATAAACAAGCCTTCAGCAATGAATTTCTATGATTTTATTAGGACTGTGTGGCACTTATAATCCTGTTTGTTTAAATTTTATGGCCATTTAAAAATCATCCACTGGGTTTGATTAAGATAGAGACATGTCTAAGGGGAACCAGTAACTTTGAATTCCATTCCTACAAAGCCTCTGAAGTCAATAATAACAAATCGATGAAGACAGACATTTCTGTTTACTAAAGCTGAGGCCTAATGCCAAAGCAAGACTGATAGCAGATTTTTCAGCAGCATCCAAGAACATCCCCACTCCCTCCTCCTTCTGTCTGGAGAACTACAGAATCCTTCTCCTGATTACTAATGCTGGTCTAAACGAGGAAAATAGGGGCATTTATGCCATCTACTGGATTAGTTGGAAAAATGTATTTTGAAATATCAAATATAGGCATTTTAATTTATATTCAGATTACTGAGACATTCTTCAAATTCTCTGAAAACGTGAGAAACATTGCATTGCAATTAAAGTTTGGATGCATGGCTCAGCTTTCTCTTGATGGCGGTGGGGCTAGTTATTATGGGATGGCAGATGCCATCATTCTTCCATTTCTGACAGTACAAAAATATCTAAATTTTCTGTGGTATTGCTTGCTTTATGCCCAAGCACATTTTTAACTTGTGATACCTTTTGATGTAAAGAGGTGGAAACATTTACTATGATTAAACCAAATGCTTGTAAATCTTCCTGTTTGTAAAACCTCTATGAATTACACTGCCCATATACATGTACTTTTTGACTGTACAAGCAACTATTACATCCTTTCATCTTTCAGGTTTCTAATCTAATATGTATCTTTTAAACAATCTATTCAAATAAATAAAGCCCTTTTCTCCCAACTTCTCCCTCCACCCTCTGACTCCCACACACATAGTGATCTTTTTTCTTTAAAATTCAATCACCAGGAATTTAGACCAAGTATTCCAGACCTTTTGAACCTTTGCTTTTGACAAGGGCAATGTGGGTATGGATAAGTACCAAAACTAAAACCTGTGCAGTTTGTAAGGCACTGTTAAGAGAATGAAAAGATGAACCATAGATTAGGAGAAAATATTCACAGATCACATTTCTGTGGAAGGACTTGTATCCAGAATAAAACTCAACAATAAGAAAACAACCAATTAAAAATGGACAAAGGTCTAAACAGACATTTTACTAAAGAAGGCCTACTGATGGCAAATAAGAACACGATAAGATGCTCAAAATCGTTAGTCATTGGATAAATGTAAATTAGAACCACATTCAGATTCCAATACACACCTAAAACAATGATTACAGTAAAAACTACTGATGATACCAACTTATGGTGAGGCTGTGGAGCAACCAGACTGAATTCAAAGTGGCACAGCTTCTGCGGAAAAACATTTGGTAATTTATTATAAAGCTAAACACATACTTATCATATGACCCAGAGTTCCCACTCCTTGGTATTCACCCACGAGAAATAATAACGTTTTATTCTATGCAAATATTTATAACGGCTCTATTCAGAATCACCAAAACCTAGATACAGCCCAGATTGTCCTTCATTAGGTGAATGTTAAACAAATTGTGTCATATCCATATAATGAAATACTATTCAGCAATAAAAAGGAATTCTCCCAGTGCCATCACTCCAAGGGCCACAGAGAGGAGCAGGAGCAGATTGGAGATGCAGGGTGATCTGGCCAGGGCAGCTGGGACTCTCGACTCCTCCTGTCCTCACAAAAAATCATTGTTTCTTCTCTGGTGGGTGAACATTTATAGAATTGATTTCATGGATCTGGTAAGATGCAAAGATGCCAGTCTGACTGAAGCCAGTGGAGAACTGAAGGTCTCAGTCCTGGAAAAGGTGTGGTGTTATTAGTAGCTGTTCATTCTTGGAAAGCAGCTCTTGCCAAAAGCCTTTGGACAGTCCAATGTCAACACTGCACAGAAAATGGCCACTGGGACACCTCAGAGACCTGCAGTGCCAAATTACTATCCTGGTAGGAAGTCCACACACCCCTAACACACACTTTGTATCACAGAACCAGGCTTCAGACTTCTCACCTTGGTCTGCTGGGGAGCACAACAGAAAAGGAGAGAAGGGTGGCAAGGATCTGAGGCATTTTTCAATGAAGGTTTGTGAGACGGTTCAGAGGAAAGGACCCACTTCATATAACAAAGCGACAGATGAATTGGTTGTGGAGTTCAGTGCTGCTGGTAACATATTCTACCAAATGAATCAGGTTATGACCAGAGAATATTAGACAATGAGTCTATGATGACTTAAATGTCTTAATGGTCATGAACATTGTCTCTAAGGAAGAGAAATGAATCAAATGGATTGGTTTGCCTACTAACTCGGCTCAGGAATGTCAGAAGTTAGAGGTAGAGAGACAGAGAAGACTGGAAAGAATAAAACAGAAACAGTCTCAACTTCAAGAACTCACTCTACAGAAAATTGTCTTCAAGAATTTGGTGCAGAGAAACCCCTAAGAAGATATTGGTAAGCTACTGAATTTAGATACATATCTCCGATAAGCAAGCAAGGATGGTTTTTTGTAGGATTTTTTAAAATGTGGTGTGGTGGATGTTTGTTTTGACACCAGTGAGTTGATGCAGAATCTTTGTTTACGTCTTAGGATTTTCTGTTTTCATTTTCTAATTATTTTTATTTTTTTTAATTCAGAGTTCACTTTTGCTCCCTTAACAATTCTTGCTTAGTTTGCTGACAAAATGGTATTTCATCTACATCAATGAAAATAAAATGCTTTCCTTTTGTGGAAAATGATATGCCAAATGGCCATTTACTTGCGGTGTTTTGAATGGTGCCACTAACCAATGGATAGCAAGATTATATAGTGAGTTTTCATTTTGTTAAATCATGCAGTGTCCAAAAAGCAAACAAAATAGCAAAGCACCATACATTTTATTATGCCTTTGTTATTTTTCCCTTAAATTATGTTAACTACTATGATTCATCAAGTTTAGACACTTTTTTTTCCCTGTTTTGTGGCAAATTACCAGGCTCTTTTGTTTATTCGTTTGGTAAGTTAGAGAGATCTGGGATGATTTATTGCTTATGGTAAAATTTTCCTGATTTCTTACAGGCAATGTTTGGAAACTTTATCATACACTTGTTTAAATACTTACAAGTCTATCATTTAACAACGTGTACTGAAACAAACACAAGCATTTTCCTGTAATCTATTATACAGTTGAAATTAAATATAGAAATGTTTTAACACTTTTTTTTAACTCAATATACTTGTCAATCATTTTAAATAGTTCTGCTTTTATAAAAAGAAAAGGGAATCTTAGGACAGATAGTAGTCTCTTCTAAAGTTTATTCACAAAATAGTTAACAGCACAGTTGCTGTTAGCTGCCTGTTCTAAAATATAGTCTTTTTATTGAAACACAAACTCTTCTTTCATATTTTATAGAGTATAAAGAAACTTTAATTGTTTGACTAGTTTTACTTGGCACTGTTTTTATTAATAAAACATGTAGAAGCATTTTAATGAAAGGAATGAACTACTGATTCATCAAAGGATGGATTTACTAGGGAAGACATGGACACACTCAGAGACTATCTCCCAGCCTTTGCCTACTCCTTGCATTGTCCCATCTTGTTTATTTGCGTGCAGATTCTCAGTATGTTTCTACTTTTTTGCTCATTTGCATACAAGGGTTCAGTGTGTTTCCATTTTTTCAAGAGACAACAGGCAGCCTGGGGGAGATGTTAGATCTCAACTAATCTCAGCTGCTTGCAGGAAAACAGGGGTTGCTTGGTGAATGCTTTTCACTCATTGGTAGAACCCACTCCCCTTGAAGTGTGTAAAAACCCAACACTCGGGCAGCACAAATGTCCTTCATCTCTGACATGAAGCAGGGTATAAAGAGCCACCATCCACTGTCCCTGATCTGAGCAGTTGGCCTCCCTGGGGGACCAGCCATGATGGGATCTCTTCCCCATTCTTTTGGACCCCTGTGCTGTGTGAGTAATAAAGCAGTCATTTGCTAAAGTCTCCCTTGCACCTGAGCCTATGTTCCACAAGCACTGTATAGCAAAGCACTCTGCAGGATCTTAAATGCATTTTGCTATGTAAAAGAAGCCAGGCCCAAGAGCTACATATTTTTGAATTTGGTTTATATAATCTCTGAAAGAGTCAAAACTATGTGTCAACAAAAGGATCAGTGGTGGCCAGTGGCAGAGGGAGGGCTTGATTAAAATGAGGGAGCAGACGGGGATATCTATGGTGATGGGATTTTTCTGTAGCACAGCTGTGGTGTTTGATAGGAGTCTATATATTTGTCAAAAGCAACAGAACACCACAAAGATTGATCTGTGTTTTCTGCAAATTTTAAAAAATCAACCAAGATATGAGAGAAGCCCAAAACGGAATACAAAGTGTAACAAATATTTTTTTTTTAAAAATGAAAAATATAAGCATACTGAGATGGGGAAGAAAATAACTAATATAATTAACTTTGGAAACCAATATTTCAATTGATACTCTAAGGATAAAGACAAAAATTGCTGCACATAGATACTATACTCGGGTGAGTAAATCTACTTCTCACAGGGGCATGGGTTAGCAATGCTGAAACTACTTTGCATTCTAGGGTTGAAAAAATAAGTGAATTATTTTATGTAATGAAAGCCAGGTTCCAACTGTTGGAGAGAGCAGATGCAAATAAGGAAAAGAGGGAGGCTAGAATGAACTCTGTAGTATAGGAATGAAATCAGAGCAATCATTATAAGGTTATGAGTTTTAAAAAGACAGATGGATAGATAGAGATAGAGATGACTGATACATAGATACATGGATAGACAGACAGATGTAGATGTCCTTGTAATATCTGTATATATATATATATACATATATTTTCCTGCCATGTCTGCTGAGGTCTAGATTCAATGGCACTCTAGTAGTAAGGAGCATACCTAGAGCTCAGATCATGCTTTAAATATCTTTCTCCAATAAAAGGGATCAAGTTTACTTAAAGAAGTGGTTGATTTCAGGGCTGGGAAAGCATAAGTACAAAGAACCGAGAATATCACATGGTTCCAGAAAGTAAGGAGTGCTGAAAACAGGAGGAGGGAATATTCAAAGGGCACAAAAGACAACCTGTAAAGCTCTCAAAGCTGGCACAACTCAAGCAAAGAAATAAATAATGATAACATTGTATTAAAAGCCACAGAATAAAATATGCATCCATAAGTCCAAACTGGTAAATATAAATATTTAAATAACTTAATTAATGGAGAAAGGCAGCTCTTCCTTACAGAAGAATTCCAATAAACAAGTTTAGAAGAAACGAGGATAATAGAAAATCACCATTTACACAACACAATAATAATTGATATAAGCAAGAAGTACAAATGAATGCTAAAATTAGTAGGCACAGTTTTGAGAAAATCAGGATATATATTAATTATAAAGGAAAGAAAAGTGATTCCCAATAGAGCCAGCAGATATCACCTTAGCCAAATGATCAAGGGTGATGTCATCAATCTCAACAGCACATATTCACTTAAAGTGCACTGAGAAGGACAAATCATTTGTGATATTCTTGCCAAAAATGCATAACCTCAGTCTATTCATGAGGAAAATCATATGACCCCAAATTGAGGGGCATGCTACAAAGTAACTGACTGGTACTCTTCAAAATAGTCAAGATCATGAAAGACAGGAAAGAAAGAAGCACTGGACTGATTGGGAGAAGCTAAGGAGATAGGACAACTAAAGGCAATGTGGGATCTTGGGTGGATCCTGGAAACTCCCTTCCCTCCCCCCATAAAAGGGCATTAGTGGAAAACTGGACATAGGCAAGTCTGTAGTTTATTTATTACTATTGCATCCTTGTAAGTGTCTTAGTTTTAATAATTGCACAATGTTATGCAAGATGTTGATGTTAAGGGAAGCTGAGTGAAGGGCATATGGGGACTTTATTTTCCAATTTTTCTGCAAAATGAAAATAATTTCAAAATAAATAGAAAAATACTGCAAACTCCTGCTTTTTAAGGGGGCAGCACTTTTATCAATATTTTTCTCCTAAGGTTTTATGCTTGTTCTCATTTCAAATTAAATGTTTATATATTTACCTTTAGACATTTCATCTTAATTTTCAAACATTTTCATATTGGGATACCAATTTTTTTTACCTCAAATATTTTTATTTGTCATTATGTTTTAGCTTTCATTCTAGTTGCTATTTTTTAGCTTCTCTCAATTTTTATTGACTGTTTGCAGAGTCCAACTGATATTTTGTCTTTTATGGAGCCAACTTTCCATTTTATTGATGAATTACTGTTGTTTTCCTTCTTAATTTGCTTACGCCATATCTAACTGTCTTTTAACTTTTTTTACCCTCTTTATCAGTCCTTTTAAACTGAAAGCTATAAATATTCCTATAAATCATTCTTTTGATTTTAGTGCAGATTTTTTGAAAAATACATACTGTTCTGTTTTAGATGGTTTGAAATTTGCATTCTTATTTCATCATCAAGCCAGGTTTAATTTAGAAGTTTTTTCTTTTTTTTCTTGTACTCAGGTATCTGGCTTTTGTGTTGTTATTTGTCCAACTCTGCATTTAATTATAAATATATAGGACTGTGGTTAAAGAACATGGCTTCAATGTGTCATTTTGGGGGCTATACAAAGATTTTCTTTTTGACCAATTATATGACCATTCTTGTGAAAATTTCATGTGTGTTTATTAATACATATATAATGATTTTTAAATTATTTATTAAATTATCTTTATTTTTGTATTTCATTTTCCTTCATCACTGTATTTAAAAACTTCTATGATTATGAATTTGTCAGCTTCTAATTCTAGTTTTATTAGTTTCTGTTTTGCATATCTTGAAGTTATGCCATGGTTTAGATGTACAGGCTTGTTTTAGTTTCCTAGGATGCTCAAGCAAATTCCATGTAAAGGGAAGGCATACACAATGGGAATTTATTAGCTCACTCTTTTAAGGCCAAGAAAATGTCCAAATCAAGACGTCATCTCCCTGAAGAGTGTGGCTGACTGTTGGAGATCCTTGGTCCTTATCTTGTCAATTGGCAAGACACGTGGCGACATCTCCTTGTCTCTCCCTTCTCTTCTGGGTTTCATGATATTTAGTTTCTGGCTGCTCCCTCTGTGACTTTCTCCTTCTCTCTGAATTTCATTCTGTTATAATGGACTTCAGTAATAGGATTAAGGCTCATCCTGACTGAAGTGGGCCATATTTAACTGAAATAACCTCATCTTGATTTCACATCCAGAGACATTAATTAAGTTTAGGAACATGTTTTTCCTGTGGTACATACAGTTCCAAACCACCACACATTTCGTTATTCTTATAGCTCCTTGCTAGATTGCTTCTGTTTGCTAGACTTGAGTTTGCAAAAATTAAATGATGTAGAATTTTGGATGAGTTTTTTAAAAAATATGTTTTATTCTCAAGCCTTTCAAGATAATGTGCTGTCATCTTCTTCTATACAGTATTACTTATGTCTATCAGTAATTGCCTGATTACTGATGCCAATAAGTAATTGCCTGATGTCAGTCAGGTTCTTGTTTCACTCTGGGGGTTTCTTTTTTCTCCTTGGCATCTCTTAGGGATATTTGCCTTATTCTTTATCCTTGAGAACCTGCTATTTTCTAGGTATGTAGTGTTTATATTTTCATGTCTTGCTTTACCCTAGTAGACCTACCATTCTCCTTTTCCCTTCTTTAATATTTATTCAGTAAAAAGATAGATGCCAGGACTTCTAACCATGCTTCATCCAAATCTTTTTTTTTTTTTTTTAGCCTTTCCTCCTAGGAAAAGTTGTCATTTTTGCACTGCATTCTTGGAAAATTAGTCTGATTTTTTAGCAGGTTTGTTTTTAATTTTTACCCACATATTCAGACCTTCTATTAAACTTCTAAAAATATTTCAGATATGCATATGTATATATAAATATCAATTTACAGCATGTTTGTTTTAAAATATGCAATGTGTACTTTTTAGTTGGCAGCTGATCTTGTTTTGTGAATGTGACATCTTCACTTATATTTCTAAAGTCCTGTTTTGTTGTTGCTATCAGTGTTTTTCAGAGGTCTGGATTCTCCTGCTTGAGTTTCTTGCCTATATTTGCCATTGTTGATTTTGCTTAAATATTTGTTGGTTATTGACTGTATCTTTATCTTCATAGTTGTGAGTTCCTGTGAGACTGGCTCCAGCTTCTCTTGTGTGCCAGCCTGTGGGAATACTGGGGATCAACTGCTAGTTCTAACATCCTCATCCAAGATGGGATAAATTGAGAACATGCCACAAATAGAATACCTTAGTAGATTTTTTTCTGGGTGGAAATGATGTTATTACCATGATTCACCAAGCACTAAGAACAATGTCCTAGGTTCCTGGAACTGATTTCTTTACCCATTGTTCTTGTTGCAAGCAGAATTCTTGTTGTTTCAGACTGGACAAAGAGAAGAAGGCATCAATTAAATTGCTGCTTGGACCTGAGACTTCTGTTTTCAGCACCCATTTCCTCTAGGCAATAAATATCCTTGGTGCTGTGTTCATTTTTGGTGGCTTACTTGACCGTGTGTTTCTGAGCTGTCATTTCTCTCTCCTGTATTGTCATTCCCATTCCAAATTCCATTTCTTGTTTGCTAGTTTGACTGTATAGTTGTTTTAATAATTTACTACTGTTGCCACAGATTTTCTAGGAAAATAGAAATTGTAAGAATTTATAGAATGTGTTCATTTTAGCATCTTGAAGCAAATATTGTAAGTTGTTACTGAGTTAAACCACAAGAAATTGCCATTTTTGTAGGTCAAAAACAATGGAACATTAGCAATTTCATATGGTTTTATGCAATAATTTATTAATCACATGCCTCCTTTTAGCATAGATTTTGTAAATTATTTACATGTCTTAGCTACTAGGTAGTAAACTTGAAAGCCATAATTATATATTATACATTGTTTCCTTCTGTGAAGTAGTTATTTGATTCTTTAACACACAGCAAAGAAGCACAATGTTAATTCCTTCCAGGTTACCTTTGTGGATATGGCCCAATTAGATCTCCACATCTGGGATATGGTTTCTCCAAACTGAAATCCAGTTGAGCAGATGTGGCTTTACTGCTTCTATATGCGTATGACCAGGGATGGTGAAGTATTTATAACCTCCTGTTGTATGTCCTGTGTGATTCTAACCCATGGGATCATCACTAATGCATCTGCTTCAGTTTATCTAACTTCTTGGGGCTGCAAATATTAGGGGATTCTATTTCCATGAGATATTCCATGATTGCTAAATTTATGCACTAAACTAAGGCAGGAAAGTTGCCTCTATGTCAACTATCAAACATTCTAGATAGTCCCAACCAATGACCATTCTGTAGCTTCCTAAAAGGTTTGTGGCCTCCCAGACTCAAGGATCTTATGAGGTCTTAATCTCTTCCTCCTGTATCCTTGGCACTGAGGCTCATCCTGCTTTCCAGTTGAGAAGCTCAATTTGGGGGAAAGTTTCCCAGCAAATCATGCACATTCCGTCTCTCCAAAGCTCCTTTCCTCAGTCTTGGAAGAGCCCCTTCTTCCCACGTGTGGGAGACTTGGGACAACAGCATATTATCACCAAGTCTTGTCTCACTCACTTCTCCTTTCAAATAACTTCATTCAGTTAAGTTGAGTTGTAATAAAGATGCAGATCACTGTAACCCAGGCAGATCCTGCCTAGAAGAGCTCATTCCTCCTTTAGCTTAGAAGTAAAGAAGCCCTGGTTTCAAGCCTAGATTCTAAAGTAACTGAAAATAGTTTAGTCATATTATTTTCTACATCTTGTGGACTTGATGAATACATTTCTGATAACATTTGCTTGGGGTTATTTCCATTTTCCTTTTTTTATCTCACTTGGCACCCATTAAGAAGCCTAAGTGAAATCATTCCCGAAACAGAGAAATTAATTTTAAACATTGTAGCATTTTAATTTGGTTTTTTAAATTTCTTTACAAAAGTCACTTTTTCCGAGCAGAGGAATATTTTGAGACCCAGAACTCCAAATTTACAGTTCTCTGTCAGAAGTGAGTTTTCTGATTACAAAAAAATAATAAAAATAGTAATAGTAATAGGCAAGAGAAGATTCAAGACTTTTATGTCTTGGACCAAAGGCAAATTTAGGACCTCTTTTCATGGAAAAGAGTAGAAAATGACAATCACAAGATTAAGTACAAATGAGAATAAATATTTAGTTTGAGACAAATAACAAAAACTAAAAGTTAAAAAGTCTGACAAATAGACAAAAGCACCACTAAATCCAGAAAGGTAATACAATATTTTTATTAATCACCTGAACTCTACATACTTTTCCCCGAATCCTTTCACTGAGTCCTGTTTCTTTAACCTTTCCATAAGACAATTATTATATATTGCCATTAATGATCACAATATATTTTAAATTGCTGATGGTTTAGAAATTTTCTTTCCCCTTTATATCTCTTTACTGATAATGTCATGTATAATTTCAGTATCACCAATTTTAGAGAGCCTCTATTAGGTTTTTTAAAGTGTCAGCTGATTTTGTGTGCTTTGCAGATTTTGCAATTCATTACAGGAATTCCAATTAATTCTATTTTGCGAGATTCCCATCAAGAGAAATTTATTAAAATGTCTGGCACATTCTTTTGTAGACCACACTTAAAAGTATATTTCTAAGAGGAGTGAGCTTCCATTTGTACCAGGGGTTGTTCAGAAGCTACCTATCATTATAAAAGTTGCTGATGATGGGAAGAATTTTCTACAGACTCTATACATTCCAACCTCACTGCCCTCATACTTCTGGTGTTAAGGGCTGCAGGAATGTTTCAGTTCATAAGACATTCTCTTTGCCAGTGCCTGCATGTCAATATCAAAATGGGTTGGCATAGGAGTCTAGACATGTTCCTTGACATAGTGGGAAGGAGAGCAATAAATTAAACTATAACCAAAGCGGCTGTGAACTACGTAAATAAATTCCATTAAACACAATCTAAATGTGCCCCCATATCACCCTCTCTTTACTGACCTTCAGTAATACCAGTGGCCAATCCAACACCATTGAACCAAAGAGGAAGCATGAGCACCGTGCAAGGCATAAATAGTGCAGGGGATTGTGGTTAAAAGGTCATACCTTTGCAAAACTCACTATCATATAACACACTGCTAGGGTTCCTCCAGCTCCTAGGATTACACACCAACACATACTCATTTAAGGAGCCCAAGCAAATAAGGGATCCTGAAATTTGACCCTGCACCTTTATGAAAATGCACTCAAGTTAAAATGAAGTATACTAAGCCTTTACTTTTTCTTTTTCCTTTGTATTGTGCTCCCTCATCCCCACTCCCCTTAATTTTGTTTCTAGAATGAGTTTCAGTAAGGGTTAATTACACAGACTGTAATTCAAACAAAGGGAATATAATGCAAGATATTTTTGCAGGCAGCAATTTGTATGCTTCAAACAACTCTCCCTGTTTTTCGGGATTCTTACATTACATTAGCATCTGTGTTACAAGGTATGTATGGATTTGCTACTATTGGCTTGCATGAGGGTAGATTTGAAAAGCACCACATTAAGATTGTGTCATGAATAGATTATAGAAGGCTTGAAGGAACACCTTAGTAAGTTGGGAAAACTCCCAGGAGCCCATTGTGTTGTCTCTTTGAATTAGTGCTCTGGTGTGGCATTTGCGATTATTATTGGGAAAGCAAGCAAAGGAAAATCACTCTAATGATCACCGTGTTCCTATTATAAATGGTCAGCTTTATTCTAACTGTGGGTCAATTTTCAGTTAACTGTACTCTGTTGGGCTACAGCTATCATGTAGATGCAGTTCAGCTTCACGTATTTTCAGTGGCTTGTTCTAAACTCGTATAACATAATGTTTATAAACAACTTGGTGTGAGGTGATTCCCACATAGCCTGTGGCTACTTGAAATGCTTGAAAGGAATGTGGAACACATATATATCTAATTACAAAAATGAAGCTTTAAGCCATTCTTGTATTATACTGAAGTTTATTTTCTTCTGGATTGCACTATGTTCTTTGCAGTTCCCTTAAGCCTCTGGAACCTGTTTTTTGTTTTGTTTTGTTTTGTTTTGTTTTTCTTCTAATGAAATCTACATTTTTGCAAGCTGTCTGTTCAAGTCTACCTCCAGAGCAGTATTTTCTATTTATGGCACAGTGGAAATTCAAATATATGCTCAAATATCAAATGTCTGTTTCATTGAAGGCTATACTAGGTACTATGGTAATTTAGAAGATTATGATTCTTGTTCCTCCAAATCTTCTAACAAATGTAATATAGAAAGCGAAGGCTACCTTTCCTTCACATAGATTTATGCATTTGAAGAGAACAAAAAAAGAAAATCCTTTGATAAGTTTCAGTATCACCCCCCCCACGAACACATGTACATATACAGTACATATACATACACGCATTCATACATAAATTCAGGATCAATAAAACAATCACCACTGTTATTTAATATTGTACTGGAAGTAAAGGTCAATGCAAGAGGGGAAAAAAAAACAGAAGCAAAATAGGAATAAAGAAACATCTGAATTTATTTTATACCAATAAAAGCCTTGAAAAGTGGCTGCCGAGGAAGGCAAAAATATTAGAAAAACATAATAAAATTATAGCCAATAACTGAAGTCAGCCAGGTGGATTGGGATAAATAAATATAAAAATAAATTCTACTCCTCTTTATAAAAATAAAGTAACAAATATAATGGAAACTTAACTCTATAGGTAATAATGACAAAAATATAATGAATGAAAATAAATTTAACAAGCTATGGACAAAGTCTTTATGAGCAAAATTTTATGAGCAAAATGTTGGAAACCCTAAAGGATAATCAAATAGTTAAGGAAATAAATAGTAAATACCCTGTTTTTAGTTAAAGAATTCACAGTTGTATTATCAGGGCTCTCTATGGAAACAGATCCAACAGGAAATATCTGTAAATTTGAGATTTTATAAAAGTTTCTCATGCAAAACTGTGGAATGCATGAATCCAAATTCCACAGGACAGGCTGGAAGCTGGCAACTCCGATGAAGGTTTTTGATAAACTCTCTAGGAGAGGCTGGATGGCTGAAGTAGAGATGAAAATTCTCTCTTCTGACTGCTGAAATCATCACCTCTCCTTTTAAGGACTTCACCTGATTGGATTAAATGACTCTCTTTGTAGTAGTCATGTCCATTAGTTGATTATAGATGTAACAGCCATAGATGAAATCAACTTACTGATGATTGAAGTCCACAAATGTCCTTGCAGTAATGGTTAGGCCAGTGCTTGCTTGACCAGACAATGGGGCACCATCACCTGCCAAGCTGACACCATGATCCTATCATAGTCCAACCCTTGTCAACTTGGCGGCTATACACATGACCTGAAATGATATGTAATCTCTAAATAAAAAAATAAAAAAATAAAAAAAAAGACAATAACAGACATGTTTTTCACCTAACAGTACTCAACTGTCCTGTGTACAACCGGAAATATACTAAATCTCTCCAGCATATGGTATAAATCCTTGGGTAATAGGCACTCTTAAATTTGATATCTTATAAGTTAATACTACAACATGAACAATACAACGTATGCCATATGATAAGGGGAAAAGATAGAGAAGAGAACAAAGATATATGCTTTATGTAAAAATACAAACATATTCATAACAAAACAAGGAAGAAATATTCATATCATCACAGTCCTCATTTCTGTAACTTGTCACATGTTCATAGTTCATATTTCTCACTACCCTCTTCTACTATCCATTCCATGTTCCCTTTGCCCTCAGCAAACACCTCAGCTGGAATGGTTCTTTGCCCAGTGAGGTGACTCAAACCTTCATTCCTGAAGTTTCTGAGCCTTTGGTAGTCCTGCCTGGATTGGGTTGCTGCAGTTTTCCATCAACTTTTATCGCAGGGCATGGTAGTAATAAGAGATACTCTAAGAGATCTCCTGTATTCCAGGAAAACTCTTCTTTATCTCCATTGTGTAGCTGCAGGCCTATTTTCCCTTGATAGTCACGATCAATCACCCCAGCCATTACACTAATTCCCTTCTTTGCCTGTTGATTTAGAAGCATGAGAAGCCCAAAGTGGCCAGGTGGCAGTCTTAAAATCCTATTCAGTGGAATTGTTGCTGTGTCTCCTGGTGGAAGCACTCCTCCTTTTGGAAGTAAGACCTGTAGACAAGCAGATCCTAAGGTCACAGGGACAGGAAGCAAAAATTTTCCAAGTGGATCACAAGGGGTAATAGCGAGTGGTGTAACTTCTATTTCCATCCCTTGATTCCTGGACCATGAATCCTGGCTATTGGAGAAACAGCACCAGAGAGTGGATGCTGATTCAGAGCATTCACAGCTTCCTGGAGAAAACTGCCCCAGCCCTGCAAGGTATTGCCACATAGTTGGCACTGTAATTGAGTCTTCAATAGGCCATTCCATTGTTCTATCAACCCAGCTGCCTCTGGATGATGGGGAACATGGTAAGACCAGAGAATTCCATGAGAATGTGCCCATTCCCACACTTCATTCTGTGGAATACCATGATGGTGAATATGGAATTCTGTAAGTCCACAGATGGTAGATTTGGTGAAAGCTTTGCATGCCAGGAAGGCAAACCCATATCCTGAGTATATGTCTATTCCAGTTAGAACAAATTGCTGCCCCTTCCATGATGGAAGTGATCCAATATAATCAACCTGCCACCAAGTGGTAGGCTGATCACCCAGGTGAACAGTGACCTATCGGGGACTGAGTGTGGGTCTCTGCTGTGGCAGATTGGGCACTCAGCAGTGGCTACAGCCAGGTCAGCCTTGGTGAGTGTAAGTCCATGTTGCTGAGCCCATGCATAACCTCCATCCCTTCCACCATGACCACTTTGTTCATGAGCCCATTGGGCAATGACTAGGGCGGCTGGGGAAAGAGGCTGACTGGTATACACATAACAGGTCATCTTATCCACTTGATTACTAGACTCTCCCTCTGCTGAAGTCACCCTCTGGTGAGCATTCACATGGGACACAAATATCCTCATGTTTTTTGCACACTCAGAAAGGTCTATCCATATATTGTGCAGAACCACGTGTAAATCAGGCCTTAGTTTTCTCTTCCTCAATCAACTGACTGTGAGGAACTCCCCAAGAGGCCATAGCTCTGGGCTAGGAAAGAGACAGGAGTGTGGTAGGAGTGGGGATATGGGCATTTGGGCCACTTCCTCATGTACCTTATTTGTGCCTTCTGGGCCTGCTCAAGCCGTATCTCATATTTCCGTTTTGCGACGGAGTGCTGCTGTGCATGCCCAACTTTATGGCTTGGTGAGTCAGACAACACCCAGCTCATGTTAGGCAACTCAGGTCTCATGGTGACTTGGTGGCCCATGATTAAGTATTTGGTTAACCAGTAATTCAGTGAGTGAGTAACTGGACTACTAAGGCACAGTAGCAGGTCAAATGCTGTTTCTCAAAAGGAGAATAGTTATCTGCAGAGGATGGAAAAGCTTTACTCCAAAATCATAAGGGCCTGCATTGTGATGCTCTTACAGTACATCATCTCTATTTGCCACTGACACTTCCAGCACCATTGAATCTGCTGGATCATATGGTCCGAGTGGCAAAGCAGTTTGCACAGTAGTCTGGACCTGTCAAAGAGCCTTCTCTTGTTCTGGTCCTCATGCAAAACTAGCAGTTTTCTGGTCACTTGGTAAATGGGTCAGAAGTAGCATACCCAAAGGAGGAATATGTTGTCTTCAAAATCCAAAGAGGCCAACTAGGCACTGTGTCTCTTTTTTGGTCATAGGAGGGGCAGGATACAATAGTTTATCCTTCACCTTAGAAGGGATATCTCAACCTGTCCCACACACTTGACACCTAGAAATTTCACTGAGGTGGAAGGACCCTGTATTTTTGTTTTTTTATTTATCTCCCATCCTCTGATACACAAGTGCCTTACCAATAAGCCTAGAGTAGTTGCTACTTCTTGCTCACTAGGTCCAATCAACATATCATCAAAATAATGGACAAATGTGATGTCTTGTGGGAGGAAGAAATAAATGATCAAAGTCCCTATGGACAATGTTATGACATAGGGCTGGAAGCTGATATACCTCTGAGGCAGGACAGTGAAGGCAGACTGCTGGCCTTGCCAGCTGAAAGCAAACTGTTTCTGGTGGTCCTTACTAATATCTATTGAGAAAAAGTTTTTGCCAGATCAATAGTTGCATATCAGGCACCAGGGGATGTGTTGATTTGCTCAAGCAATGATACCACAGCTTGAACAGCAGCTGCAATTGGAGTCTCCACCTGGTTAAGTTTATGATAATCCACTGTCACCCTCCAAGACCCACCTGTTCTCTGCACTAACCAAGGCCCACCTGTTCTCTGCACTGACCAAATGGTAGAGTTGAATTGGGATGTGGTAGGAGTCACTACTCCTGCATCCTTCAAATCCTTAAGAGTGGCACTAATCTCTGAAATGTCTCCAGGAATTTGGTATTGCTTCTGATTGCTATTTTGCTAGGTGGGGTGAGTTCTAGTGGTTTCCACCTGGCCTTTCCTACCATAATAGTCCTCAAGTGAGGAAATCAATGTGGAAATTTTCCCAGTTGCTGAATATATCTATTCCATTTATGCCCCAGAACTGGGGAAATAGCCACATAACATGTCCTGGGACACACTGGACCCACTGTGAAATGGACCTGAGCTAAAACTCCATTGATCACTTGACCTCCACAAGCTCCTACTCTGACTAGTGGACCAAAATTATGTTTTGGGTCTCCTGGAATTAATGTCCCTTCTGAGCCAGTGCCTAATAATCCACAAAATAGTTGATCATTTCCTTTTATCAATGCTCAGTTACTCTGGTAAAAGGCTTTAGGTCTCTTTGGGGAAGGCTGGGAGGAAGATTATCAGTGTAAATTTTTGGCAGCATAACAGGGTCCTTCCCCAAGGGGACCTGGCATTCCCCTCATTCAAGTGCCTCTGTGTCTGTACACTGGTCCAAGTCTGGGAATTGATTGAGGGGCCATGACTCTGTATTTGTAATTCAGATTAGACTTTTGCTCACTTGACCTAGAACTCTTCAGCTTATATAGATCAAACAAGAATTTGGTAGACTTTCCATCTATTTTACTTCTAGGTACCCCATGATCTAGTCAGCACCATAGGTCTCTGAAAGTCAGATTATTTTCACTGCTGCTCTGAGTCTGCTGTCCGTTATGGTAGCCAGGCATGCCTTGTCTTTGGTTGTCACATGGCTTCTGCCAACTTGGGATCTGATCATCCCCATTGTGTTTGAGGATTTCAGCTCAGTGACAGCAGTTCCTATGGGAATATCTGACCTACAGAGAAAGGTGACTACAGAGCTCTTCAGGAATGATGGAGTTAATCTCACAAATTTATTCCTCATAGTCCTAGTGAAATGTTTGTCCTCTGAATATTCCTGGGGTGGGTGAGCAGATATTCCATGATAAATTCACTCTAAATTTCAATCTCTCTAAGCCTTTGCATCACTTCATCTACATTATACTAGACCAGTTCTTGTATTTCAACCTCAGCTAATGTTAGCCACCTTTTGATCCATGTTTCAGCCAACCATCCAAAGTATTAATGCCTTTTCTAACCCTTGAGCTACAGCATTGAGTTCAGAATCCCTGCTTAGTGGGCCCATATCAATAAATTCAGCCTATTTCAGCTTTATATTCCTTCCACCATTATCCCACACCCTTTGTGCCACTTTGGATGTATCATGTCCCCCAAAACACCAGGTTCTTTGACGCAATCTTGTGTGGCTGATCTTTGAGTGTTTCCATGGAAGTGACTCAATCAACAGCCAGTGAGACCTTTGATTGGACAATTTCCATGGAGGTGTTACCCTACCCATTCAGGGTGGGTCTTAGTTGAATCACTGGAGCCCTATAAAAGTGTTCACAGACAGAAGGAGGAGCTGCAGCCAAGAGAGATACTTTGAAGAATACACAGGAGCTGAGAGTGGAGCTGGAATTCAACCTGGGATCAGTGGACACCAACCACTTGCCTTCCCAGCTAACAGATGTTTTCTGGATGCGATTGGCTGTCCTTCGGTGAAGATATACTTGTATTGGTGCCTTCATTTGGACATTTTCATGGCCTTCAGACTGTAACTTTGTAACCAAATAAACCCCCTTTATAAAAGCCAATCCATCTCTGGTATTTTGCATAATGGCAGCATTAGCAAACTGGAACACCCTTAATATCCATTACCACACATATTCACCTGATTTCTCCACATACAAATTAGACAATTCATGCAGTTTTTTGGAGTATAGTGTACCCCTCATGGGTCACATGTTTTATGTCACTGTGGGGACCCAGGGCCTGGGCCCCCTCCCCTCCAGAGTGAGAGTGAATAATTGCACATAGCAGCCTACTTGACTGGGACAGAGGCTGACTTTCATCAGACATCCCAGGGTAGGGGGAGGAGAATGCACAAATGGTATCACATGCTCAGCATTAAAACTCCCCTCCCCTGATCACTGATAATAACAAATCTCTCCACCTCTGTGTCACCAGCCCCTGCTGAAACTCTGTTCTCACACCCTATAGAATGTCTTTGTCCTAACCCTTATAAACCAGCCCTGGCACACACCTCCCCCAACTTTTTTTTTTTTTTATTAAATTCAGTTTTATTGAAATACATTCACACACCATACAATCATCCATGATATATAATCCACTGTCCACAGTATGATAACATAGTTATGTGTTCATCACCACAATCTGTCTCTGAACATTTTCCTTACATCAGAAAGAACCAGAACAAGAATAAAAAATAAAAGTGAAAAAAACACCCAAATCATCCCCCCATCCCACCCCATTTGTCCTTTAGTTTTCATCCCCATTCCTCCACTCATCCATACACTAGATAAAGGGGGTGTGATCCACAAGGTCTTCACAATCACACTGTCACCCCTTGTAATCTACATTATTATATAATTGTCTTCAGGAGTCCAGACTGCTGGGTTGGAGTTTGGTAGTTTCAGGTATTTACTTCTAGCTATTCCAATACATTAAAGCCTAAGAGGTGTTATCTATATAGTGCATAAGAATGTCCACCAGAGTGACCTCTCGACTCCATTTGGAATCTCTCAGCCACTGAAACTATTTCGTCTCATTTTGCATCCCCCTTTTGGTCAAGAAGATACTCTCAGTCCCACGATGCCGGGTCCACATTCATCCCCAGGAGTCATACTCTGCGTTGCCAGGGAGATTTACACCCCTGGGAGTCGGGTCCCACGTAGGCGGGAGGGCAGCGAGTTCACCTGTCGAGATGGCTCAGTTAGAGAGAGAGAGGGCCACATCTGAGCAACAAAGAGGTACTCAGGGGGAGACTCTTAGGCACCATTACATACAACTTTAGACTCTCCTTTGTGGTAATGAGCTTCATAAGGGCAAGTCCCATGCTCGAGGGCTCAGCACATCAAACCGCCAGTCCCAATGTTTGTGACAACATATGCTAGGGGATCAGCATCTCAAAGTTTAGAGATAGGCCTTACACTTCAGGGATAGAGTTAACTGCTGTAAGAGCTTACAATCTAGGGACTATTACAATTATTGTGTCCACGTTAGGCTATGTTCTAAGATTCAATTCTGAGTTTACACATTGTAGTTAGTCCATATTGGTGAGGCATCATCCCGCTCACCATGTTTTCTCCAACACTTTTACTCCTATATATATATTTTCCTACAATTTTATAGAGTTATATTCACATACCATACATTTATCCACAGTGTACAATCAGTTGTTCATGGTATCATCATAAAGTTGTACACTTATCCCCCAACTTTTTGTGGAGTGCTAACTTCCATCTTTCCTGGCCAGCCACTCTGTGGAGCCATCTCCAACCCATAATTAAATTCATGTCTATCTCTGTGCCTGGTGTGTTATTTGGGTACAGAGATAGACTGAACCAACCCAAACCCTTCAAGAGCTGGGTTGGAACACTCATCTTTCAGGGCCTGTTGGGACTTTCATCTAGATATAGGCCTGGCAGAAGAGAGGGGCATTGGGGATGGGTCAGGAAAAGTATTAGAAGTATCTTTCAAGACAATTACCTCAGGACATTCCCTTGCAGTTTCATCTGGTGAAATAGGATTAAGCTCTCCAGAAAGTGAAGTGAGGGCTGTTTCCTCAGGGAGGTAGTCACAGTTTTAGCAGGCACTGAAGGGTTAATCTAAACTGGTTAAGGTTGGATGGCAGGCTCCTCAGAGAAGACTGGAGGTCTGGAACCTGTTTCAAGACAGGCTGGAGGTGGGGTGCCTCTTTTCTTGGGGCAGATCATTACAGATATATCTAGCAAAGACTCAACAGAATCCAGGGTTCCAATGTACCCACTGCCATCATTACCAGCATCTATGTCCCCATTCAAATTTTCAAGATCCCATTCCTTCCCAATCAATGCCCCCACTTTAAAGCAGGCACCCTGCAAGATTAAGAATTTAGTTTACAATGTAGATCTGCTACTCACATAATGAGACTGTGGGTCTGTTTTTCAGAGATCTCAAGTCTGCAGCCATAGGTAATAAGATTTTCTTTCAGGATGCACATGGAAACTTTTATGTCTTTCATGACACTTAAGTTGCAAAATTGAAGACTTCAGCTCATCTCTTTCCTTTATAACTGTATCCAGCATATCTAGGAACAACAAACCAACATTATTATAACTTTTAACTGCACAAAACTCTGTTAAGGTGTCAAATACACTGTCACCCACAGCCTTGTCTCATATAAGCATATGATTAACAGAATCAAATGGTAATATTTTTTGTATCTCTACTACCAGTTCATGCCATGGACTGTCAATGCCATATTGATTATTGGAAATAGAGTCATTAGTTCCTTTGAATCTAATCAGAGTAGAAAACTAATCACAAAAATCCATTTTTAAGATTCTGTTTCTCAAGAACCACTCATAGTAGCAAAGCTGCATTAGTCAGGGTTCTCTATGGAAACAAACCCAACAGGAAATATCTGTAAATATGAGATTTTATAAAAGTGTCTCACACAACTGTGGGGGTACACGAGTCCAAATTCCATAGGACAGGCTGGAAGCTCACAACTCTGGTATAGGTTTTCAATGAATTCCCCCGGAGAGGCTGACTGGCTGAAGTAGAGATGGAAATTCTTTCTTCTGACTGCTGAAATCATCACTTCTCCTTTTAAGGACTTCACCTGATTAGATCAAATGTCTCTCTTTGCAAAACACACTCCCCATACTTGATTGTAGATGTGATCAGCCATAGATGCAATCAACTTACTGATGAATAAATCTGCAAAATATCCTCACATTATGTTAGGGCAATGCTTGCTTGACCAGACAACTGGGCACCATCACCTGCCCAAGATGACTCATGAACCCAACCAGCAAAGTTGTGTAACCAGTTCTCCTCAATTAAATTATCTATCTTTCACAAGAATCTAAATTTCATTTGTAAAAATTAAATACTAAAATAGTCACAAAATTATAAGAAAGAATAGTACTAAGTGTCAGATTAATAGTAGAAGATATTAAAACATGAAACAAATGATTAAAACTCTTCTGTCCTAAAACAGAAATAGACATACAGCTTAATGGAAAACATTAATAGATCAATAGACATGGGGAATTTAATCTATGAAATATTGGTATATTGTATCAGTGAAAAAATATAGGTTGGATTTCCACCTGTCTCTTGATACAAAATAAATATTTAAAATAAATCTATAAAGATAACTTAAAAAAATGGATGAATAAGCATGTGGAAAAGTTTTTTTTATTATTATTTTTTTTAGGAGAACTGTAAGTCTTGAACTACTAAAGGAAAGTTGGATATTTTTGATAACCTAAACACTTGTATACAGCAAAAAATTCTATAAGTAAAGTTAAAACTTATTGGAGTGATGCTGAAATTTCAACAGCTTATCAAGAAGAAAGAACCATGATTCTCATCCTTAACTACATTTTACAAATTTAAAACATGTAATTAAAAATAAAATTGCAAAAATTATTCGCAACAGATATGATAAACACAGACAAAGGCTTTTGTTTCTGAGATTCATCCTGACTAGCTCTAGATTTTCATCAGGAAAAATATCAATATGCCATTACATTCAAATCCTTTTCACCATACCTGGGCAGATTTTCTCACTCTGTGGTGAAGAAGGTTCACTTTCCAGACAGAAACCTTACATCTACTTGTGTCATGGATTCTTCTTGTCAAGAATGGCTTCTTTGAAGTTCTAGATTTTTGGTACAATTCCTTTCTCTGTCTTCTTAAAGGCATTTGAACAATTGCAAAAACTGACACCAAAAAAATCAGTAACTGAGAGTCTTGGCAAATGAAAAACACTGTATAATCCTGTACAATATATATGCTTAAATAAAATGTTATTTACAAGCAAAAAAATCCCGTAATCTCTCAAAAATCACTGTAAAATATGGAGCATATTGACAATGTTTTCTTTTTTCCCATTTTCCACTGAATGCTTAATATTATAATGGTGCCTTCATGGAGTCAATAAGTTATCCTACCATGTCAAAAGACACCCATTACAGTTGAGGACATTCTGACATGGTTTCAAACCCTTTTCTTTTTCTCTGAATTCACCAGTCAAATTGCCTTAGAACAACCTCTTCAATTGAACTTTAATTTTGGCAAAAACTCTTTGGAGCTTCCAAGTAAAAGCCAATTTATTCCCTCCATGAGAACCCTAACTAATAATTAGACAAAATGTGCCTCTGTTAATTGGAGTAATGCCTCCACGCTTCATCACTTTTCGCAAAGGTAAATGAGCTAATCAACTGCCAACTACCTAATCTGCAAACCATCATTTACACTCCAAATTCTGCTTTCTTTTTTTCCTTCCTTCCTTCCTGATATAGTTTCAGCACATTTCAGGCAACCCACACTGATACATAGTTAATCTAGAAGCAGGACAAAATGTATTATAACAATCAGGAAGATGAATCAAAACCTCATAGATTATCATTGTAAATTGGAATGATATCATGATTGTAACAGTTTATCAAGAAGTTAGATGTGCCCGTTTGGATGTATTATGTCCCCCAAACAACATGTTCTTTGATGCAGTCTTGTGGAGGCAGATGTATTGGTGTTGATTAAGTTGGAACCTATTGATAGTGTGTTTCCATGAAGTTGTGACTCAATCAACTGTGGGCCACATCTTTGATTGGATGTTTCCATGGAGATATGACCTCCCCTAACTGTGGGTGATGACTTTGGTTGGATAGTTTCCATGGAGGTGTTGCCCCACCCATTCAGGGTGGATCTGAAATATATCACTGGAGCCATAGAAATTAGCTGACAAACAGAAGGAACAAAGAGCAACTGAGAGTGACATTTTGAGGAGGAGCTGCAGCTAAGAGAGGACAAAACACCCTAAGAACAACATTTTAGAGAACGCCATTTTGAAACACAGCCTGGGAGCAGGCAGACACCAGACATGTGCCTTTGGAGCTGGCAGGGGTTTTCTGGATGCTAGTGGCCTTTCTTCAGTGAGGGTACCCTGTTGCTAATGCCTTACCTTGGACACTTTGTGGCCTTAAGACTGTGATTCTGTGACCAGATGTAACTCCTTTGTAGAAGCCAATCCATTTCTGGTGTTTTGCAGAATGGCAGCATTAGCAAACCAGAATATTAGAGTAGTGATTCTCATTCCTGGATGCACACTGAAAACACCTGATAAGATAATCTACATATGGATACTCAGGCTCCACCAAGGATTAAATGAATCAGAAACTCTAGGATGGGGGCTCATATTTGGGTATTAAAAAAAAATCATCCCATGTGATTCTAATGTATTTTTTATTGCAAACTATAACATATATACATAACAGTGGTAACTTTCAACCTATGATTTAACAAGTAGTTAGAAAGCAAATTTCAAAGAATGTCATGGGTGACAATTCTACAACTTCACCTATTTGCATTATTGTAAAATATAGCATACATAGAGAAAGATGTTAACTTTTGATGTACAGCTCAACAAGCAATTATGTAGGTAATTTCAAAAATTGTATGGGTTACAGTTCCACAGTTTCAGTTCTTTCCTTATTATGTAATATTAGGTACATAAAGAAAGTAAAGACTTTCAAAGCACAATTCAATGAGTAACTAACTATAAAGCAAATTTCAAAGGATACTATAGGCTATAGTTTCACCATGTCACTTACCTCTTTCCAGCTATTCCAACACTCCAGCATGTAAAAAACTAATATATATTTATATAAAGTTTCAGTATTCATAGATGTTTGTTAAATCTTATCTTGTTTGTTGCAACCCCTTCCTCTCACTTAATCTCTTTTTCCATCTTCAGGGGTGTCTAGGCAGTGAGCACCCTAACTTATTCATATTGAAAGGGAGTATTGACAGTATGGGGAAAAGAGCTGCATCTGATTGTTGATCTTAAAGAAATTGTTGCCTCTGGGTTTTAGGACTTGTCTAGCATAGGAACACTCTGGTGGATTTAAGTTTCTGAGATATAAAACTTAGTGAGTGAATCTTTTATAGAATCTCAGGTAGGGACCTAGGTATTTGGGGACTACTTTTGGTAAGGGCGTGGCATACTGTGGCCATTTGGGGTGTCTAGCTGGAGCTTGCATAAGAGAAACCTCCAGGATAGCCTCTCAACTCAATTTGGGCTCTCTCAGCCACTGTGACCTCAGCTTGTTATCTTTCTTTTTCTCCCTTTTGGTCAAATAGGCATTTCAATCCCTCATTGCCAGGTCCAGACTCATTCCTGGGAATCATGTCCCATGTTGCCAGGGAGATTCATTCCCCTGGGAGTCATAGCCCTCACTGTGTGTGTGTGTGTGGGGGGGGGGGGGGTTAAGTAATTTATTTGCTGAGTTGGGCTTAGAGAGAGGAAGGCCACAACTGAGCAACAAAAGAGGTTCCCTGGGGGTGCCTCTTAGACATAATTATAGGAGAGCTCAGCCTCCCATTTATAACCCTGAATTCCATGTGATTTTAATGGGTAGGAGTGACTGAGAACCAGAGAATTAGTTCATCATTTCATAGCTTATTTCTCAATTAATGGTATATTTGTCTCTGTAGAATACAAGCGATAATTGCTCCATAGTTTTCTTATCCAACTTTTATGTCATCATTGTCTCCCTCTTCTTGATGAACACATTGTCATCAACAGTCAACATCCATATCTATATCCCCAACACAGGGGAAGGACATGAAAGAATTTTAAGTGTGGTACACCTCGGGATTCTAATTCAAGTTTAGGCAGCTTTAGGGGTGATACACTGGCAGGTGTGTGATTTTGAAGTCCCTGTTTCGCACATTCCCCACCTTCAACTTTCAACAAACATGCATTACTTAATACTGCCTTTGGGGTGGCATTAGTTCCTGTTTTGGTTTTCTAAAGCTTGCAAAATGCAATATACCAGAACTGGCTTTGAACAATGGGGATGTGAAAAGGCTGTGAAAATGTCCAAATTAAGGCATCAGCAGGATAATACCTTCTCCCCAAAGACTGGCTACTGGGAAGCTTGAGTTCCTCTTTCAGATAGCAAGGCACATGATGATGTCTGCTGGTCCTTCTCTCCCCTGTTTCATTGATGCCAGCTTCTGGCTTCAGTGGCTTCCACTCTGAGCTTTTGTGTGTTTCTGTCTTTTACCTTCTGTCTCTTTAGCTTGTCAAGGACCTTTTTCTGTGTCTCCTCTCTGTCTTTTATCCTCTTCTAAAGGACTCCAGTAAAAGGATTAAGGGATGCTTTAGCTGAAAGGACCTAACCAAATGGTTCCACCTACAATAGGTCTATGCCTACAGGAATGGATTAGCTGATCTTTTCTGTACATGATCTCTTGTGGAGTACATACTGCTTCAAACCACCACAGGTTCTTAAGTTATTTCCTTCATCTCTCAGCAAGGTCCTTTCCTGACTAAGTGAGGTTGCCAAGGAAGCTTACATTACCTCCACGAGAAGAGGGCATTTGGACTTTGTGGTCTTTCTTCCTCCTTCAGTTTAAAGTTCAAAATAATTTATATTCTGAATACCCAGTTAATAATTTCAACATGGATTATTACCTTTGCCTCTGTGTTCTCCTGTAAAGCAGCCCAATGTCCTTATGAATGCACATTCCTTATATCAGTCTCTTAAGCACAAGTTGAAAGCTCTTGTCTTTGCCCAAGAGGAGACTGGTTAAACCCAGTCTTAATTGAGCAGGTTCATTCATTTATACGGAAATGTGTTTACTTTCCTCACTCATAACATGCTCTTCAGTTTCTTGAATTAGAAGAAGGGAGGAGGATCTATTGTCTTAAAGGTACCACCTAGGGTAAAACATTAAATTAAACTTGACACTTAGAGGTGCCAATTTTTTTTTCTTCTTTTTTTGTCTGCTCCAGGCTTGAATTTACTGTTCCACAAACAGAAGTTACTGCATAATATTACTTCTCAAAAGTGATGACACATTGGAAAGAAAGTTGATCCAACAAAGGTGAAATCAATATTTTCTCATCAAACTACAAATTCACGGAGGCAGTTTCTTAAAAACACTGAGGGTGGCACAGGTGGAATTTTCAGGGAAAACTAGAGATTACTGTAAAGGAAGTTCTATTTTTCCCACAAAATATGATCATGTCACTTTCAAGCATATTTGTAAAGATGCTTGGCTTTTCTGCTCTGAATGGTCATAGCAGACTTTTTTGGTTTTTTACCTCTCATCTTTAGGAAAACTCTGACGTGCCAGAAACAAACACAGCTTGGTGTCCTCCAGTTCAGATTCTTAAAAAGAAATATCCAAGTTAAAAGGAAAGGGGATTGTTGAAATTCAGCTGACTTTATTGAAATTTTTGCATTACCTCTACCCATAGTCTCCTTATTTTTTACTATCTTATAGGCTGGACATGTGAACCTGATTTTATTTTTGTATCTTATCATGAAAGCAAGACATGGTTTAATGCAGAGATATTACTATTCATTTGTGGAAAGCAAGCCAGATCAATGAGCTCACTGAGTCCTTTCACAGGTAATTCCATTGGAGCTTTTCCATATGCTAATATCCTTATGTTCACCATCACATCAATATGAAAATCACAAGACAAGCTTCTTACCCTTAGGAAACAATCTCATTATAGGGAATGGAAAACTACATGAGGAAACAGTTAAGTCCCAGTACAAAGAATCATCTATTTATGTTCATAGCAGACATTCATTTCTCAGTTTTGCATTAGGCAAAAGAGTGAATTGGCAACCACAATGAAGAATATTATCTCTGTACTGAATTGGAAAGATCTGATGCTTTGAAGCATTTTTCTCTCCAAAAAAAAAGGAGGAATTGGAATTAGTTGAATAACCATCTTGATTCAAATGGTAATGTCACTGAAAAGAAACATTTATTTGAAAAATCACAAGCAGCATTACCATTTGAATCAAACTGAAAATTTTATTTTATTAGTAAAATGGCTTGTGTATATTATTTGTAATCAGTGTGTAATTAAATTATAAATCCAATTTAATTTTATGGCCTCTTCCTGAAGCATTGCATATCAGTGCTTAATTAGAATTTTAAAATTCAGTTATTTGATCTTATATGTAATAAGATTGTTGCCAGTTAACATAAGGAACTATATAAAGCCACTTTCACACATATTTTTTTTTTCATTTTTATTGAGATTGTTCAGATACCATACAAAGATCCAAAGTGTACAATCACTTGCCCCTGGGTACCCTCATACAGCTGTGCATTCATCACACTTAATTTTTGTTCAATTTTTAGAAACTTTTCATTACTCCAGACAAGAAATAAAGTGAAAGATGAAAAAAGAAAAAAAGAAAAGGAAACTCTAATCCTCCTCTATCCCTAAACAACCCCCCTCAGTTGTTGACTCCTAGTATTATATAGTACATTTGTTACTGTTTATGAAAAAATGTTGGAATACTACTAACTGTAGTATATAGTTTGTAATAGGTATATAGTTCTTCCCTATATGCCCCTCTATTATTAACTTCTAATTGTATTGTCATACATTTGTTCTGGTTCATGAAGTGACTTCTAGTATTTGTGCAGTTGATCATGGACATTGCCCACCACAGGATTCAGTTTTATACATTTCCATCTTTTGACCTCCAACTTTCCTTCTGGTGACATATATGACTCTGAGCTTCCCCTTTCCACCTCATTCACACACCATTCGGTGCTGTTAGTTATTCTCACATCTTGCTACCAACACCCCTGTTCATTTCCAAACATTTAAGTTCATCCTAATTGAACATTCTGCTCATACTAAGCAACCATTCCCCATTCTTAAGCCTCGTCCTATATCTTGGTACCTTATATTTCATGTCTATGAGTTTACATATTGTAATTAGTTCCCATCAGTGAGACCCTGCAATAATTGTCCTAATGTGTCTGGCTTATTTCACTCAGTATATTGCCCTCAAGGTTTTGTCATCAACCCATTTTTTTTTACTACGGTTTTGTTCACTCACCATACATTCCATCCCAAGTAAATAATTGATGGTTTTCTGCATGGTCATACATTTATGTGTTCACCACCTTCACCATTATCTATATAAGAGCATTTACATTTCTTCCACAAGGCAGGAGGGAGAGTCAAAGAAGGTAGAGAGGCAAAAGAAAGAGGAAAAAAAAAATGACAGCTAGGAAGCAGCAAAAGGAAAAATAACCTTAAATCAAAGTAGAGTAAAGAATCAGACAATACCACCAATGTCAAGTGTCTAACATGCCTCCCCTATCCCCCTCTCTTATCTGCATTCACCTTGGTATATCACCTTTGTTACATTAAAGGAAGCATAATACAATGATTCTATTAGTTACAGTCTCTAGTTTATGCTGATTGCATCCCTCCCCCAATGCCTCCCCATTTTTAACACCTTGCAAGGTTGACATTTGCTTGTTCTCCCTTGGAAAAGAACATATTTGTATATTTTATCACAATTGTTGAATACTCTAGATTTCACCAAGTTACACAGTCCCAGTCGTTACCTTTCCTCCTTTCTTGTGGTGTCTCACATGCTCCCCACCTTCCTCTCTCAACCGTATTCATAGTTACCTTTGTTCAGTGTACTTACATTGTTGTGCTACCATCTCCCAAAATTGTGTTCCAAACCACACACTCTTGTCTTCTATCACCCTGCAGTGCTCCCTTTAGTATTTCCTGTAGGGCAGGTTTCTTGTTCACAAAGTCTCTCATTGTCTGTTTGTCAGAAAATATTTTGAGCTCTCCCTCATATTTGAAGGACAGCTTTGCTGGATACAGGATTCTTGGTTGGTGGTTTTTCTCTTTCAGTATCTTAAATATATCACACCACTTCCTTCTTGCCTCCATGGTTTCTGCTGAGAGATCCGCACATAGTCTTATTAAGCTTCCTTTGTATGTAATGGATTGCTTTTCTCTTGCTGCTTTCAGGATTCTCTCTTTGTCTTTGACATTTGATAATCTGATTATTAAGTGTCTTGGCATAGGCCTATTCATATCTCTTCTGTTTGGAGTACGCTGCGCTTCTTGGATCTGTAATTTTATGTCTTTCATAAGACATGGGAAATTTTCATTAATTATTTCCTCTATTATTGCTCCTGCCCCCTTTCCTTTCTCTTCTCCTTCTGGGACACCAATGATACGTACATTATTGTACTTTGTTTCATCCTTGTGTTCCCGGAGACGTTGCTCATATTTTTTCATTCTTTTCTCCATCTGCTCCTTTGCGTGTAGGCTTTCAGGTGTTTCGTTCTCCAGTTCCTGAGTGTTTTCTTCTGCCTCTTGAGATCTGCTGTTGTATGTTTCCATTGTGTCTTTCATCTCTTGTGTTGTGCCTTTCATTTCCATAGATTCTACTAGCAGTTTTTTTGAACTTTTGATTTTTGCCGTATACATGCCCAGTGCTTCCTTTACAACCTCTATCTCTTTTGCAATATCTTCTCTAAACCTTTTGAATTGATTTAGCATTAGTTGTTTAAATTCCTGTATCTCAGCTGAAGTGTACATTTGTTCCTCTGACTGGGCCATAACTTTGTTTTTCTTAGTGTAGGTTGTAATTTTCTATTGTCTAGGCATGGTTTCCTTGGTTATCCAAATCAGGTTTTCCCAGACCAGAACAGGCTCAGGTCCCAGAGGGAAGAAATATTCAGTATCTGGTGTCCCTGTGGGTGTGTCTTAGGAAATTGCTCCACCCTTTGATGCCTCGGGTCACTGTGCTTTTCTGCCCAGCAGGTGACGCCTGTTAGCCTATAATTCTTGACTGGTGTGAGGCGGTGTGGCCGTGTTCCCCCAGGCTCTGGGGTCTGGTTCTGAATGGAAAGAGCCCCACCCCTTTCCTCCTAGAGAAGACAGACCCCTCAGGTGGAGGTCATTAGCATTTCAATGGTCTCCCTCTCTGCTTGTGGTGTCTCCACCCTTCCCAGTGTCACAGCCCTGGAAACTGAAAATGACTGGGGCTTTCTCCACTGAGCCAAAAAAGAAACAGATAGTCCCCTTCAGACCAAGTCCAAGGCGACCCTCCGGCTCTCCCAGGTCAGTCGTCACCCAAAGCCTCTGTCTGTTTTTTGGGGCTGCGTACCTGTAGTGAGCAGTTCACACTCGCTACTTAAAACCCCAGTTGGAGCTCAGCTGAGCTGTATTCGCTTGCTGGGAGAGAGCTTCTCTGTGGCACCACATGGCTCCGCAGCTCAGGCTATGGGGGAGGGGTTCTCCCAACCTGGTTCCGCAGGTTTTACTTACAGATTTTATGATGTGTTCTCGGGCATTCCTCCCAATTCAGGTTGGTGTATGATGAGTGGATGGTCTTGTTGGTCCTCCCACAGTTATTCTGGATTATTTACTAGTTGTTTCTGGTTTTTTGTAGTTGTTCCAGGGGGACTACTTAGCTTCCACTCCTCTCTATGCTGCCATCTTGCCCAAGTCCTGCTTTCGCACATATTTTTGAGAAGAAACTTTTAGCACTGATGCTGTCGATGAACACATAACTATATAAATATGAAATATCTAGAACTATGAAAATGTTTATCACACTTAGTATCTATATTCTATTTGAACAAGTAAGCAGATACAGTAATCTCTAGGACCAAATACTACATTTAGTATGCAAGTACTGCACAAAGATTTAAAAGGACACTTGGTATAACCAGAGAAAGAATGTGAGCTTAAGAAGGAGAAAATAACATGCTGAACTCCATCTCTTCAACTAACTATCCCATTATCTTGGACATATTTGATGTTTCAACCTTATCTGCACAAATAGGGGTGATGATAACTATCCCAAAGGGTTGTGACAAGAAATAATTTGAAAATGTCTAAGCATTTTCAGAGCAGCATTAAAATCAGAGTAGCTACTACCCAGCAGAATCTCAATTCTGTTATCCAGTGAGATGAATTTCAATATTGGATAATGCTTGATGATAAAAACTTTTCCATTGTCTTTGTAATATAAACAATGCTTTTCTTATGGAGAACATAGCAATGTATCCATTTGACAGTAGAAGTAGAGAAGGAGAAATCCAAACTGATATGCATGTGTGTACTTTTCTATTCTTTTGAGCAGCTAATCTTCAATATATCTACCTATTTCCTCTTTCAGTGTGCCATTGCCATGATAAAAGAAAAAAAAATTAAACTAAACTAACAAATGACCCACTGTTTTGGTGTGCTGAAACTTCCAGAATTCAGTATACCAGAAATGGGTTGGCTTTTTAAATGGGATTTTATTAGGTTACAAATTTACAGTTCTAAGGACATGAAAATGTCTAAATTAAGGCATCAAGAGAAAGATACCTTCTCTGAGGAAAGGCTGGTGGCATCTGGGGTTCCTGTGTCACATGGGAAAGCACATGGTGATGTCTGCTGGTCCTTCTTTCTGGGCCTTGGTTTCAAAATGGCTATCTCAGTTTCTGTGGGTCCTTTCTTCATAAACTATGGATTTCATCTCTTAGCTTCTCTGAGCTCTTTGAGTTTCATCTGTCTTTTATCCTCTCATAAAGGACTCCAGCAATGGGATTAAGACTCACCTTGAATGGGCTGGGTCACATCTCCATGGAAACAACCAAATCAAAAGGTCCTACCTACAATAGGTCTGCACCCACAAGAAGGGATTAAAAGAACACAGTCTTTTCTGGGGAACATAACAGATTCAAACCAGCACGCCCACTAAAATACATATACACACATAGACATGGGGTGGGGCAAGGAGAATCCCAGGAATTTAGGAAAAATACTAGCCAAATGCTTTGGGTAGGACTAATGCTTAACAACCCTTTTGTAGATAACAAGTCAATAAAGGAGTGGGTGCTGCAAGTTCAACTTTATCTTACTAGACTCTAAAGATTTGTTCAGTTGAAAACTCATTACAAAGTAAAGAGATAGCCATCAATTTATCCCTGGTATTAAGCTCTAAAGAATGATTCCTTAAACTGATGCAAAGTTGTTGGTTTAACATGGCTCTACTAAAATAAAGAGATTCAGGTACAACTGAGAGTTAATAATAGTGTGCTCCTCTGATGCATACAAATATATAAATATTCAACTGGAAGATGAGTCATTACTCATCTCAAGTATAGAGATCGTCAAAGAATCAACCTCAGAATGGCATTCTGCTTGAGTCTGCTCCACCACGTGGTATTGGAGTGGCCACTGTTCCCAGCATTAGTGAGAACTTAGTGCTTATTGCTTCCTCATCCAGAGGACCCAGCACCTCTTGTGATGCTGATCTCCCCTGGACTTTGAAGTTTGTATCCACGAGTGCCAAACACCCTCAGCCTCCTCAGTGTCCTATCACTTCTCCTTTAGCCTTGGACAAAAAGAGCTTATCTTTACTGCTGATAAATAGAGAATCAGTCCTCCACCCACTTATAAGCAAGGCCAGCTTGGATTTCTATACTACGCCTTCTATGGGTGACTGTAGGTAATCCCAACAGAAATGCCCATCTTCAGTGAACACTCCTTTACTATCTTAAAGGTGAACAAGAGATGAACTAATAATTTCATTTTGCAGCTGGGCTTTCTGGAATTCTGCAGTGGACTTTAACAGCCTCTATCTTTCTTTATTAGGACCACTGTACAATGTGTTGTTTAAGTTTCTTTTCTGAATGGTATTTCCTGGAATTTCCACTGACCTTTCATTGCCCACTCACTATATCAACACTTCTAAACTTGCTACATGCACACACATGTACACACAAATGATGACTATCCAGAATAGCTTTATTTCATTGGTACAAAACTATGAAAAGTTGTGCCTAGGAAAATCATAAAAAAATTACTGAACTCTGTTCCAACAGACAAAGCTGTTTTTAAAGAAATAATTTCTGCTGAAAACTTGATTAATAAGCAATGTTTATTGTATTGATGCCAACACATTTCATTTTGTTAATAAGGAAAAACAGAAAGAAAAGCAACCTACATCCTTTCCAATTCTGGTTGTCTGAACTACAAGATTCAGGAATAAAAAAACAATATCAATATATCTATATATAGATATATATATACACATACATATATATAAAATACCTTGGAGTGTGGATCAAAAGCAAGACAATGAAGGAATTTGGTATATTGCTGCCATTTCTGAGAACTAATAACAAAAAATAGCACTGACATATAAACTGAATATTTTACTAATGAATATGATTATTTTGAGATGTAAAGATATGTTTTCAATGACTCTCAATGGGATGTGTTAAAATATCAAGATCTAAGAGGAGTAGATCACATTGTAACTGTAAAACTGTTTGAAAAGCTGATTCAAAATTGCACAGTTAGAGTAATTGGATCCTTCAGAGAACAAAGAGATTGGTCCAATAATTTTGTTATTACCAACACAAATGGAACAAGAGGATTCATTTGAGGCAGAGTCTCATTTTTGATGCATGTGTCCATGTTATTGTCCTGACACTTTAAGCATCTACCTATGCATTGTTTGTTAGAACATACAAATGCAACATATTATGCCATTTCCTGTTAGAACAGTCCAACCTTTACACCAGAAGTAGAGATTCAGAATATGTTTGCCATCTGGTGTACATGTAGCTGAATTACAGCTCTTTTCAAAGATGTAAAATTTGAATTTATGGAAGATGATACAAATAAAGGATTAAAAATGAAAAATAGGAGCACATTTTAAAATTAGTTGACAGTAATCTAAATTGTAAAAATATTATCTGAAATGTTTCTTACTCTAGTATCTCAACTCCAGATTTTGGGTGGATAGGTAAAGAGGAATATAAACCATCCTTGTTCTTTTTTAGACTATACAGTTTTTTTCATCCTCTATCTACTTTAGGGAACTTAGTGCAGAGGAATTGCACTGTACATTGTAGGTCTCCAGCAATGCTCATACTGCCAGGTACTCAATAAATTTCTGTGGCTAAATGTATAAAGAAATAAATGGGTTGGATGAAATTATTTAAATTTAGCTAGCTAGCCAATTTATTATTCTCACTGACTTCTTTCCCTACCACCATTTCCTTCAGCTGTCAATTTCATTTCATTTTCTGAATTTGAAAAGAGAATCCTTTAAAAAGGAACAGGGGTTCAGGGGGCCAATGAAAATGGAGAATCAATAATAACTAAAGACACAGTCCTGATTTCCTTAATTAGATACTATGGAAAGTATAATCAGCACAGCACACATTTGAAATTAAATTTCATTTTGGTACATTTGAAGACATAGAGGATAAGCCACAGTAGAAAAGGATGTGTTTTTTTCATGGGTGAGAGATATTGTCCTCCTGGTCCACCTTTGAATCAGACTTTAATCATGGTTTTAGAGATGAATTCTAACTGGCAGATGACAAAAACTTATGGGAAAAGTAAATGAGTCATATTTTGAATATCACTGATTCTGAAAGTGAAGAATATGAAAACTCATATAGTCTCTTCATTGACAGACCTCTTTTAGAGGCAAAAAGGGCAACTGAAAGTACTTTTCTTTGGGGGGAAGGAAAGAGATGCAATCAGGGTGGGACTCTAAGGTGCTTCAAAGCATGTTGTTACTCCCTTTGCTAGACTGGCTGCTGGTTATATGTGTATTCATTTATTTAGTCTTGGTTTGGTGTGTTACATACATATCATATATATTCACTTGTATGTGTACAATGTTTTCTAGTTTTTGTTTTGTTTTAAGTTATTGACTGTGAATTAAGAGACTTTACTCCTGATTCCAGATGAGTCCCCAAGTAGAGGTGAGAATTTAGGTCAGATCTATTAATTTTCCATGAATTTTCCTAAGTCAACCCAAGCTGTTGCCTGGGTTTGGGCCATTGTTTGTCCTTGGACCATGAATTGATCCTCTGCACCCTCAGTGATTTCTTTCCATGGTGACAGGCTCATGGACACTCCCTCAGGTGGCTACTGACCCTCACAACTAGGCCAAAGAGGGAGAGCATGGCTCACCCATTAACTGCAATGGCCAAAATTATAAGCACTCCCTGCTCTCCTCCTCGGATTCCCCACTGTACAGACTTTGTCATAGGTTTAGGAAGATGAATATAATGTAGAGGAAGTGAGGGCTGCTTTTAAGTTACAGTGCTTTGCAGAACCCTCAGACACATTCCCAGCCTCCTTGCCCGGTTATGAGGTCATAGAAAACAATTTCAATTTACCACTCAGGCAGGCATTTCATATACCCAGAGTCCAGGTCCAAGAGAGAAGGCATAGAGAAAAAACAGTGACATTTTTTCTTTCCAACCCCATGGAGGCTTCTATGTTAAACCCCCCTTCCCAAATCTTGGGAAGATGCATGAGAACCTCAACCCCTTCTAGCAGGTCTTACCCTCTGACTCAAAAAGGGCAACCTTTTCAGAACTCAAAGATAGATCACGATTACAAAATAAAATCTGCTACTTTGTTAAACTCCCCTTTTACTCTCTAATAGTCTGGGATGTTCAGAATTAATGCTATCAGATGGAATAGATCAATAGTCTAGTTTGAGCCACATCTTGACCAGTTCAATTCTTCTGTCATTCTTTCTTGAGGTTGCAGTAAATCATGCCTGAATATCATTCCTAGTTGAAGGCTATTTGCCACAGTTCCTGGACCTACAACCACCTGCTCATGAGAACACCCACATCTCTTGACAAAAACAACAGATGCTACAATATTAAACACACACACACACACACACGCACACACACACACACTTCTCCAAAGTCAACGTAGACTAGAGATACAACTTTGACCATCAATATAGAGTCTTTTGACATCATTGCATGGAAGAGTTTTGACCCAGGTTTCCAAGCATCTGTTTTGTCTATTCTCGGTTTTACTTTTGTTAATCTAAATGGAATTTTTTTTTTTGTGGTTTTCCAAGGAAATGGATTTGTTTGCATCAAAAGTGGATTTAAGCTGTTGGATCAATTCTTCTCAACTATGAAATCTGTTGGATTTTCCCAACTTCTTTTCATGTACATATATAGGTCAGGGCTTAAGTTCAAGTTGCTTTACACTTCATCTTCCCCAGCCGTTTTGTAAAAGAGTAACTTCTCAGAGTAGCAATGCCTAGAAGTAAGAGTTGAGCCTTGAGATGATGCCAGAAAAGTTTTTACTTCCCCTCTCCTCAGCTTGCTTCAAGGATGAATTTCTAACCTTGTGTTGTTGGTAACTGAGCTTTCTGCTAAATTCACAGACAATTTCTGGTTAGTCTTATCTGAGATACTGAATTGCAAAGAAAAGCATAAAATGTCCACACACATATCAATTATCTCCTTTCTCCCCTCTTATTTATCTAAAATGAAAACAACAAGATTCAACAAAATGGTCAAATAATTGCAAAAATACTGCTGTATGGCCATAAAGCCTAGAGTAACTTCTTGGCTGCCAAATTTCCATCTGACTAGTTAAAAGAGTGAATGTTGCAAGGAAAGAAGTTTTCTGTTACTTCAGACCCTGATCATCTAAACTCTTCTTATTCAATTGACTTTCCTATGATGGTTACTGCATTCAAGACACTCCTATTGC
This sequence comes from Choloepus didactylus, assembly GCF_015220235.1. Lineage (NCBI taxonomy): Eukaryota > Metazoa > Chordata > Mammalia > Pilosa > Megalonychidae > Choloepus > Choloepus didactylus. The sequence goes on from NC_051317.1 coordinate 43,607,586, forward strand.
TGCACAGACTGTAGAGTCTTATTAACAGTTGGCAGAAGATGAGAAAAGGAGATGCTGTGCTTGTTAGTGTGTTAGGTGAGGCTTCTGCACAGTGCTAGATAAGGTAGGAAGTGATTAGTGTTCAACAAAAGAGATAACGAGTTGAGTCAGGAGAAGTGTCCCAAAGTGAAAAAGTTAAAGGAATGGAATAATGGAATTTCAACCCTAGTAAGCAAATTTACACCCAAAGGTTGAGTGGAAAGGGATATATAGAAACACGTGGGATCTGCCGAAAAAACTGAAATGTAGAATGCATCCTGATAGCGGCAGGTAAGGAGGAGGAGTTGTAAGAGATGAACTGGAAAAGTAAGCAAGGACAGGATGATAAAGATTTGGGTTATTTTCCTGAAAGGCAATGGGACAGTTGTGAAGCTTGATCATCTGTGCATTAGAAAGGTTGTACTACAGAAAGTGTGGTGACCAGCTTGGAGAGAGACAGGAGAGGTATTTTGAAGGAAGAAGCAACTCCTTTGATGGTTACTCATCTCACTTTTCTGCTACAATAATTTAATGATAGTGGTCAGGACCCTCAGGCAAAAATGAGTAATTCTTTCCTGGTTTTTAAGGCCTTTCATTCTATTGCCCTCATTAAGCTCATCCCTTACCATTCTAGTCCTCCTCCATGCTTTAGTGCTATTGAAAATAATTCCTCAAATTCTGCACACTTGCCCACCTGGCTGCTGATCCTGCAGTTTCCTATTAGAATATTCATACAACAATTCAGTCCCCTCTGCTTCACTCTTCGCTTTCCAGGTCCCCTGGTTCTTTGAGGTTTACAATTACACAGCTTAAGTAAAATAAAATGGCTGCTTGTATTGGGCATTGCCTGGAGGGACCCCTTTCCTGGAAAGGATTTTCCAGAAGACAGAAAGGATTGACCTGCAGGGGCTTTCCCAGAAAATGGAATAGAATACAACCTACAGAAATGCAGATAAGCAACACCTGGTGATAAGCTAATTTGGTGCAGGGGAAATAGCTTATCAGAATGGACATACCATACTAACCAATATATATCTGCTCCCTGCTTTGTAAGACTCCCCATTGACAAATGAAAATTTAATGTTAGCCAATCAGAATCTTTTCTCATTTGCATCTGCTTTTGTCCTGTATAAATTTCTCCTTTGCATAACACATGATATGATGAGATATGATAATGGCATGATAATAAAGATAAATGCTAACATATTAGAATGGGATATCATATGGTATAATATAATATAATAATAAATATAATGGAATAAATTGAGAAATCAATTAACCAACCTTTAACATATTTCTCTTGTATGTCAAATTGCAGAAAAAGAAAATAAAACAATTTGCGAACTTACAATGTCAGTATTGTGCACATTTCCTTTTAAATATCTGAATAAATTAAAAACAAATTGGGAGATTTATTATAATACAGTTTTATACATATTTCATTTAATATTTTCAATTTGTGACCTAGAGTCAGTATTTGTTGTGAATAGTCATTCCATGCAACATATCAATGTGTAGAACATTTGTTAGTTATATAACCAAAATGAATTCTTCCTCATTATTCAGGATGCTGAGTGCAAATTAAGAAAATCAACTAGTGCGTATAGGGAATTTTTGAGCCATAATGATTGAAATGAATGCATCGCTGGTAAATGCTCAACTATAATAATGAATGCATTCTAATGCTCAAATAAACTGATGTTTGAATTTACATTGCTGAAATATAAAGAAGAAGAAACATACTTAAAACAAATTCAGGCAGTGCCATCTAATATTTTCAAGTTTTTCCTCACACAGGAAACTGTTTCCAACTTCATGGGTTGAAATATATTAGACTTTCTTCAGGTGAGAAATTATTTTTCTGCTAATATTTGGATTTAAAGTTTATCATGCAATATTCTTAATATTCCTAACATTATTTCAAAATACAGCTCTGCAATTATTCTAAGAAAATTATATAACTTTTCAAAACAGATTCAAATAATCCATATTTAAATTTTAAAGTTGTTGAGTGCTTCAATAATAATATCTTTTGTGTAAGGTGATGGAGAAATTTCCAGACTTCATTTAATTTCCTGTGTATTTGTTGTGTGGGTGTGAGTGATGTAACTGTGTATGTGTAGTCTATTTTGTTTTCATTTGACATGTCTCATTTATTTAAGGCAGGGAAACTTAATTTCAGCTTTTGTAAAATTCCGTTTTTATCTGAGCTATCTTATTCAAACTGTGGTAAAATAATAAGCTATTTTTACCTCAAAATGTACAATAGTCAATTCCTTATTGATCCTTGTTTATAAAATATTTACTAGAGGACTTATTCATTTGCTATTTTTCTTTTGAGCATATGAAATTAAGGTATGTGCTTTAGCAATATTTATACAACTAAATTTGTTTTTCATTTGTATTGTTTTTTATGTGATGCTGCCATCTTGTGGCCACTTGGTAAAATTAGTTTATTACAGTCCTGGCCAGTTTACCAAAATGACACAAAGGAATGTTGTTTTCCAACAACATGAAAGATAGTTAGCCTATAAGTACCTTGTTAACTATGTTTCACTAAAGAAGCCATGATAATTCTTTGCTGCATCTGACAGTTTAGGTCATTTACCTGATGATTTCATTAATTCATTTGATATTAAATTCTGTCTAAATTGATAGTACCATCAGCCTTAGAAAATGAAGCAAAGTGTTTCAAAACCGTCTTTATAAAATATATTTCCTGATATTTATCGTATCATGTGCCTGTGTAAAATAAAACCATTTTTATTGACAGGCTCAATTATTTCACATTTTTTAGAATGTACCTATCAGGTAAAAATAAATTATACTAAGAGCTGAAAAATGTGTGGTGCTTGTCATTATTATATTCCGTATGTTACATAATAACTGAGATATTTGATTAAAATTCATAATTGTCTGCAGAGTCCAACAGTTGAGAGTTTATCATATTTTTTTCCTTGAAGAAGCCCTCTTTTTTTTGACATTTTCTCATTTTTTCTTTTACACTAAAATGAAGATATTATACACAGCCCATTGTTAATGCACATAAAACATTCTCCATTTTGTGGTCCCTGAGATGGGGCAATAGAGTGGATGGGATCTTTGAGCACAGAATTGGCTCCACTAAAGTGCCTGAGGTGGCCACAGCATGAGATTTTGTCCAACTAGCTTTGATTTCTGGCTCTCCATGACCTACTTTCAATCTGTATGGTTGCTCACTCACATCCCAGTTCAATCTTTTGTCAGAGCTTCACAGCTCTCTCTTACAATGAAGTAGGCTTTGTGGGAGATTTAGCTTAAGCTTAAGTTCAGCCTTTATGGCTTCCTGACTCTCCCTAATTGATGGAATTTGTTAGAAGTGGCAAGAATAGTTGCATCATATTGTTCAGAATAGTTAAAAGGCTTTCTCTTTTAGGTCAGCCAAATATGCACCTTACCTCCAAGGGTATATATATTTTAAAAATAGCCTTCTAGCATAATTACAGTTAACACAATGGTCATAGATGATCATTCTTTACCAGGGAGGAATTAGTACAGTGACCTTTAGACTTTTGTGATCCAACAAAAATAATTGAGAAAAAAATTGCTAAATGTAGATCTAGCTACAGATATTTATATATTCACATATACATATATACATTCAGTATGCATATATATGCCAGTATGTATGTATTTAGTATGCATATATATCGATATATTATATATTTATACACACACACACATTTAGTATGACTCATTATGGAGCAAACTTTTTTCAGAAAAGTAGGTAATAACAACTTGACATGGAATATGACCATATTAAAAAGGGTTTTAGTGTAATTTACTGATTGGCAATAGGAGATAATGTGTCTGAATTTTTAAAATGTAGATGAATTTTACAGAACTATCTGTAGGCTTTAGTTATTCCCTGAAAGAATTACAATAATCATTCATAACACAATGAACATTGTTCCAAAAGCAGCAATTTTCCAAGTAGTGTCATCCAAGTTCAACTTGAGGAAAGCATACAAACACATATACCATTTGATCAATCCCTTAACTAAAAAGGGTATGGGAAGACACTTCCAATGCTTGCTCACATCTTGTTTTCCTCTTGCTCTAAACCAGCAGCAAAGTTACCTTGTCCAGTTGCCCTGTGATTAAGCAAAACCATATATTTAGCAATGGGCAGTGGGCTGTCTAAAGGTGGCTTGTCACATGCCTGGGCTGAAGCATTTAATTCCAGCGTGGGTCTGCCCAGTCGTCTTTTCTCTGCTGCATTGATCAGGGAAGACACATATTCCAGATGTGCAGCTATAGTATATTGGAGTCTCTATTCACTTGGATCACTAAGTTGAGGCAGGGAGGTCTGTTGCCTGGGCTGAAGAGGACTTTGAATCAGTCAAAAATAAACCTGTTTCCAAGGTAAGCCCCTAAGATTTGGGAGTGTTTTGTTGCTACAACATAATGAAGTCTATCCTGACTAACAGAAAAGGCTCAACATTTCATTTACATGTGCTTATATTGGTAGCTAATTTTCTTAACGCCTCTTTGATGCTACCATAAATTTAGAAAAATTGTTCTGTTCTCTTCTCTCCATCCAGAATTTATCACAAAATATGAGTAAGAAGACTAGGGCTTTCCTGCTCAATCACCATGTAGTTTGCTCATTAAACACAAGTGTCAATGGGGAGCATCAGAAAAGAAAGAGAAACAGACTTCTTATGGACTCTACTGGAAGTTCATTACATCTATTCTAGCCTAGCTATGAACTTTGGACATGAAAAAGCAATTACAAGCTATGGTTTGGAGCTGCACCAGAGCATCCTGGGTTTGGTTAAGTGTATCTATCAGGGTTCTGCAAAGTCACAGAACCAACAGGGGATTTGTGTATATATTTATTACAAGGACATGACATAATATAATTATAATGATTGTGGGGGCTGGATGTCTGAATTCCATAGGGGAGGCTGGAAGCTGGAAATTTCTGTAAGAGTTATGTCAAAGGCATTCCTTAGTCTGGAAATTTAGGAAGAGGTGGAGGGTGTAGTCTTGAGGCAGAATGAATTCTCTTCCCTGGAATCTTCAGTTCTCACTCCTAAAGCCTCCAACTGATTGGATGAGGCCCACCCACATTATTGAGGGTAATCTCCTTTACTTAAAATCAACTAACTGATTGTAGAAGCTAATCCTGTCTATGAAATACTTACATTGCAACAGGTAGGCCAGTGTTTGACCAAATGACTGTACATCATAATTTCATCAAACTGGCACATAAATTAACCTTCACATTGAGTTTAGACTTATTATAGCCAGTATTAATAAAATGATACCATAAGGGTAGGAAAAGATGGGACCACTTAATAGCAATATAAAATTGAGCAAGTTACTTAGTCCTGGTGAGGACCACAGTATACTTATGGTAATAATAACATTCTTCTAAGACAGTAGTGAAGATTTCTGTAGATAATGTACTTTGCTGGCTTAATGCCATTGGCTTTTGTGTTGCACGACTCTAGGGTCACCGTTTGCACTGTATTCTGTTGGTGGTTCCTGGTACTCAACTCACACAAAACACATGGTGAATGGTGCCCCCTGGAGTTCTGCTTTATGGTGGTCATAAATGCCAGGAACAGAGAAGTTACTTGATGTGGATATAGGTTAGTTTCTTCATATATACTTGAGCTTTTATTTGATAGGGTAGATGGCCTTTAATACTCCATTATTTGAGGGAAGCAGAATTCTAACTGGGATTATATTTATTTGATATATTCTGTGCAAGCAAAAAATTGGCTCAACATTCCTGCTACCAAGTATAAATTCTGAATATTTTTCGGTTCTAGTATCTTTTTCAAGTTAACCCCAATAATAGATGACACTTACGTAATAACTTTGCCAGGTGATTTTTTTTAAAGATTTTTTATGAATAAAAATTCAAGTATAATGTAATATTATTACTCCTATTAGATTGAGAAATTGAAGCATAGAGAAATTGATTACCCATTCCAAAATCACAGAACACATTAGCTGTTTGCATTTCCATTTGAATTCAGGCAGTCTGGCTCTGGAGTGCCTTTCCTTAAGTATAAAATTTACTCCAATTCTGATATGTTTACCTTGCTATCTCTATTCTCCCTCATAATTCTTTTGCTTGCATGAATTAGTGTTGAAAAATTGTCTGTAAGGAATCAAGCTAATTGGTTTGTTTCTCTGAAATAATTAATAGTTTATTATGTCCATGCTAACACCTTATAGGATTAAATTTGAGTATGAAAAAAAATAAAATATATAAAAAGGAACATAATCTCAGTATTTTAGTTTCCTAGGCTGATCAATCACAATGGTGATTTATTAGCCTAAAGATTGGAGGCTAAAAGTGAGTACAAATCAAAGCATCATCAAAGCAATATTTTCTCCTGGAAGATGGTGGCATTCTGGGATTGGCTGCTGGCAATCCTTAGCTCCTCTGTCTCATGGCAAGCAACTGTTTCTTGGTCTCTCTCTTCACTTTTGGTTTCCACTGATGTAGCTTCTTTCTTCTTGGGGCTTTCTGCCTCTTTCTCCTTCTCTCTTTCTTTCTCTCTCTCTCTGAATTCACTCCATTTATAAAGGACTCCAGTAATAAGATTAAAACCAATCCCAACTGGGCTAGACAAAACACAATTTAACTGAAGTAATCTCATCAAAAGGTCCTACTTACCATGGGTTCACGCCCACAGGAATGGATTAAATTTTAGAACTTGCTTTCCTGAGATACATACAGCTTCAAACCACTGTACTCAGATTCTCACATTTATTTTTATGTTTCTTTAACTGCTCACATGTTTTTATAAATAGAATGTATTCACTCTGTTTATATCTCCCTCTAAAATCTAGTCTAGTCATATGGCAGTCTCCTTCCAGTATGATGTTTGAACTCTTAATAAATAGTAGAATATATTTACTTACAGAGTTTGTTTTTATGAACTCCAAGAGAACTATTGTGGAAAAAAGTGGGTTCCGTATGGTGCGACTTACTTGCGCACTTAAGCTTAGAATTAAATAACCAGATAATGGTGACATGGACACAGAAGGGGAGTCTGACATGCTTGAGACAGGCTCTGTTTTGGCCAAAAGAGGCTAGAGGAGGAGAGGGTTGCCTGGCTTCTGGGCAGCATCCAGCTTCCTGATCGCTACTGGAGACTTTTAGGGGGAAATGGTCATGGTCAGAAAGTGAAGGTGCAATTTCATGAGAGATTTCTTTGCCTTTTGACATAAACAGTTTGGATTTTGTCCCAGTTCCAAACAGCTGCACTGAGTTAAGGCAGAGAACACTCCAATAAAGCATGGCATTGTGATCTCATTTGGAACCTTGAAGATTGGTGGCTTTGGGGAATATCTGGATATAGTATCTTGGTTTCATCATTGAGGTTCACAGTGATGGCCCATCAGAGTGGTGATGGAGGAGACCAGGGGTGACTCCCTGACATCAGACTTCAGGAAGGAAGACTTCAGAACAGTAGAAGAAAGCATCAAGTATGTTTGTGGATTGTTTTGTTAAGGCAAGCAAGGCACCTGCTTTGGAGATTCACAGGCATGTTTGAGGACTGGTAAGACACAGACTGCTATTGGATAACATAACACAAAGTCTCATTTTCTACTTAATAACACAGTGCTTTGTGGGTCATGTTGCCATCTAGAATAAAATATTATATTTCTTATCCTTCTTGTAGATAGGTGTGGCCCTGTCCCTGAATTCTGGTCAATAAAATCTAAGTGGATATGTTTTGTGAGGTTTCAGAAATGCCATTAAAGTGAATTGATTTATTTAGGAAGAGGCTTTGCAATGTCTTCTTTTGATCTGAAAAATGAACATGATGGCAGGAGCTTCAGCAGTCGTCTTGAAACACGAGGCAGCCTTGACAATGGAAGTCAGATTTCTGAGTCTTTAATGATGGCAATGTATTTGATGTATCTGTCCTGAACGGCCTGTCTCTGGGCTCTATTTATGCCAGTGAATAGATATAATCTTAACTGATACAATGGTTTAAGGAGGATACTGATATTCTTAATGCAACAGTTGGAGGACAAAGCATTCATCAGATTAATACAATACCTTGTGTATTTGCAGCCCAGGGCAGAACAACAGTGTTTTGACCGTAAGCTTTATAAATAATAATAAGTATGCAGAATTATAAAACTAAATTGGAGGTAAGAGTCATTCAACAATCATTCAAACAACAAATTACTGAGACTCTTCTATAAATAATGCTCTGTGAAGACATGTAGTTTGTTCAAAAAAATAAATAAAACTTGGTGCATGCTCTCAGAATCCCATTTCCATGTAGAGAGAATGCATGGAATAGACAAAATTTGATTTGATGCTGCCCATCTCATTGAGATAAGTGCAGAGTGTGTGATTCATCTTTGGCTTGTCTTCCTGACAACATCAAGATATTAGAGTCTATGCATGCCTCTGGTCATACTCGAGCCTGATACCTTTAAGAATTCATGAAACAAGCTGTAATACTTTCTGTGACCTAGCCCCAGGGTATGGTTGGTTATTAATTAGTCAATCGATATATCTTTGTATTTACTATCCAGATTTGGATTTCACATTTTTACAATAGTAATAAATTCCCTGAGGAAATGAGGAAAATTCTATAATTTACAGAAAAAAAAGTAGTTGAAAATTCAGTATTGAGTTTAATTATTTAGTAGTCAGAATATAATTGATTAAGAATGCATACGTTGTGAAAAAAAATACATAAAACAAAACCAAAGTTGATGGGGCAGATGCATTTCGCCCCTGTATAGGTGAGATAGCTGAGTCCCAGCTAAGACTCACTCCTCTCTCTCTGCCCTGGGTCCCCCACTGTCAAGTTCCTGAGAGCAAGCTCAGAGGCAAGCTTGCGAAGTGCCAGCCTGTTATTCCTGGAGTCCTGCCTCTTTCCTTACTCAGATGCATTGTAGGGGTTAAGTTGGAAGGAAGCCTGGAGAGCTTCTTTATTTCTTTTCCCTGTGTTTTCTGGTTTCTTTGCTTTGGGACCCACTCTGGTCCTTTTATCTCTTGCCAAAGGTGAGCTCTAGGTAAGAGCCACTCCCAGTCAAAATAAGGTTAAATCAAAGGGGGAAATGAAATGAAAAGTCTATAAAAATCCAATGCCAAGTCTCTAGCAAAAAGTCTCTTCTGACTTATAATTCTCAGTTTTATGACTCAATGTGGTGAAGAAGAAGACAGAAAGGAAGACACAAGTTTTCTCATAGTTCTATGGGGAATAATTTTTTCCCTTCAAACCAATTTTTCTAGTCCGTATTGACAGAACTATGGGCATTTTTATAGTGACTCTTTAGTTTTAACTCCGTGGTCTTTCCTACTGTCTGACCTTGAGAGCTCCTGGGACTCTTTCTGAGGAGATAGCTAAGGTGGATGTGACCATGGCAGGCACATAAACCTCTTGTAGGAAGCAGTAGATGAACTCCTGAAACAAGGCTTGGTGACCTGGGGAGTTGGGTAGTTGGGGGAAGAGGAAGCCATTGTTCAAACACACCTGAGGGGTTTTCTCAAACTATATACATTGCTTTCTCTCTCCACTCCCCATGTTATTCTCTAGGGGAGGTGCCTGACTTCCTTGAAGCACGGTGACATTATTATGAAATATACACGAACCCTCTAGGGCATTAGAATAAAAAGATTGAGTCCTAGAGCTCTGTTGCCAAGTTTAGTGTGTTTTCCAAGAATACGGTCGTATGATCACCAAGTTGTTATCAGTAATATAGTTGGTCCCATCATTCTTTGGTTATTTTCTATAAAGTTGTTGTAAACACTGAATTGGCCAATACTGAACCCTTGCTCCTAGAGGATATACAAATTTAGGTTCCTTCAAGTCTCTGGCCACATTTTCACCAACTGATCCATACAAAATGGTGTTTTGAGTGTGTTTCTGTTTAAGACCCTTATTAAATATATATAATGAATTGGTAATATTGAACTCACAGCCAACAGCACTACAACTCAGGACTGTATAAAGCTTATCTAACACATATTTTCTCCATAGGGTTTCTTGTTCTTAGGAAACTAGATAGCACCTCAGCACTGCACTTGGGGACCATTTTAAATAGTGAAATCACCAACAGAAAGCACCCAAATGTGGAAAATTATGGCACGAAATGTGCTGCCAACTGGACACTTGTTTCCAGTATAAGAGCTAAAACAAGAAGTCCCGAGCATCACCTTGTTCGACCGGAGCTGGGAATGTGCATGTCAGGTGACCCACATTTTTTTTTTACCACTCGAGGCATGTCTGAGAATGACGGCAGAAACCTGTGAATATTGATTTTGGGATTTCAGGTCAATTTTAGCAAGTAGTTGAATTCACACTATAGAATCTGTGAGTAATGAGGCTCTACCAAATTGGATTTTAGAGACTGGAAGTGAAGTTAGATAGCTGTAAAAATGATTTGTCATTCTCAGGCAAAAATTTCAAGCAGACTGATAAATAATTTTTAAGTGTTAGAATGCTTACAAAGGAAAGGTCTGATCGCTAGGAACTAACATGAGTTTACTAAGTATAAGACTTATCAAACTCAATTTATTTCCTGAGAAGAATTGCCAATCAGTTAGATAAGCTAAATGCTAAAAACATAAGTGCCTGATTTGTGGTAGGATATTTTCAAATTTTTTCTCTATGAACTAGCAAACACTGTAAAAACTTAAGCAGAGAGATGATAATCATCAGAAAGATCTGCATGTAAAGGAACAACATCATTTCTAAAAACATCATTTCTTCTCATCTTAGTTGTCAATTCTCAGGCATATGCATTGACAAGGGATCAATACTATCAACAGAATAAAGGAGAAAATGCAACAAGAGTTATAAACAGAAGCATTATACATAATATAAGTGTGTAAATAAGCAACAACTTAAAAACTAGTTCTGCCACCTTGGTTGTGTGTGCTTTGAATACAGCAATATTTATTCGATAGAACATTTTTTTCTGTTATTTACATATGATTAAACCTAACTGGAGGACTTAAAGAAAATGATGCCATCATAAAAATAATTTAAAATTTTGGTTGTATAATATTTTATGTGACTATTTTCTTCTGCAAGTTTTTCTGAGTTGGAATTTGAATTTATAATGTGTTACTCATCTTTGTTCTCAAATGATGTCTATGACATTGAATTACAGGAACCACAAGTAATGATTGCCAGTCTTATTTCTGTATAACAACCTTAGTTTCTATTCCTTGACACTTGAGGTGTAACCTTCTATTTTGATGAAACAAACCCACTTTTGGTTGACGTATAGGACCAAAAGCATGCAACTTTCTCATTGATGATGAAAATGTTCAAAGTAGTCCTTAATGTATCTAAAACTAATCATAAAATTCTTTCTTAGTTCAAATTTATCACTATTTAAACCTTTTGTTAAGATGTGTTTACTGGAGTTTTAACCTTGTCAAACTTACTTTGTGTCATTCTGACTGTGGTTTATCATGTCTTCTGAGATATGTGTTGTCTTTCTTCCCTGATTAAGGAAATAAATATTCAAATTGGTTCTGTGTTACAATTGTATTTCCTCATTTTGTCATTATGGTTAAACTGAACTTTTACCTCTAGTTCATGATAAAAATTTTCTTTTTTTCCTTTCTCTTTGGGCCTAAGCCATTTTGGTTTTATCTTGCTTCATTTGCAATTTTTGCCTTCCCTTCCCGGGAAATACAAAATGAAATTTTAAAGTGATTTGTATGAAAAAATATGTCTGTCTTTTGTGTTTGGGTCAAATGGTATATTTTTCTTTTCCAAATCATTTTGTTCCATTCATATATGCTCTTACAAGGCAGAGCATATAATTTAGTAGGATAATTTTTTCCTAATATATACTCATTTGTTTACCTTGTTGCATCTTATATGACATTTATTATTTCCTGTGTTTCTATTATATTAAAAAATTAGATGGTGAACAAATTGAGGTGAATGATAACTTTTTTTCTTTACTTTGCACAGTTATTTGAATTTGTCTTACACAAGGAAGGGGAGTAATATAACTGTAAAACTAACAAATCATTTTATGATTAACTTTTTCATCCAGGGATCACCTAAAGGCCCAGGAATTTATGTTGAGATTAATAAATTCGATTAGTGATGAGAATAAGACTAACTGTTCTATAAAACTGTAACATACCAAGAATGAAAACTGAGTAATATAAACTAAAATAAGTTCTCCACCTAGTATCAGCATACATAATTCAAAGAAATGAGAAATTGTTTTCCCATGACAAAACATCAGTCCTTTTCTTTCAACGATTCCTTTTTCATATTTTTCTCCCTTAAATTGTTGTTTAAATTTCATTTCAATTTGAAAATGGGTGTTTGTGGGAGGAGAGGTAGATTATAATTCCAATTAGGTAAAATCCTCATGAAATTATATGTTCTAGTGGAGAAGCTGACAAATTAATGTTTACAAAAATTTTATTTTAAAAATCCTGACTTCAGTAAAATGAGCATGTCTATAATTAGTGAGCATATATTAAATAAATATTTAGTGAAGCCACAGAAACCCCACTTGACTTTTTGCCCCATTTTACATAGTAATTAATGTTTTTTTCCTCTGTCTAGATTAATGTTAATTGAGATCAATCTTGTAATTCTTAGAGAACAACAGATAACCTTTACCTTGCGGGCCATGAGCTACTGTAATAAGATGATTGAATATTGTCCCTTCAGTCTGATCTCTGCCTGCCTTTGTTAGACCTGTTCACGCTAGCATTTTGAGCCATGCTCTACTGCCCAGTTGGCTCCAGAAAGAACATATGCTGGCTGTTCACGAGGTGCAAGGCTTTGCTTTTTCTATGAGGCTTGCATTTCCATGGAAACCAGACAGGCAGAAAAGAAAAGAAAAGTGCATGAAATCACTCTGTTCTTAGAAACAAAGCTGAATGCCGAACAATTGCCTCATCTGAATTCGGCCTGAGAAAACCAGGAACCAGCTTGCCCCTGGATTGCTGAAGAAAATCATGCTGTCTGCTGGCTTCAGTCCATGAGAAACACATCTCTTCCTTACACTGGGGGCATTTTAATGGATAGAAAGGCAGAATTTGAAATCTAAGAGAATAGATTATCTACATATATACATTTTTTATTACACAAGTTTTAGATCTATGGAATAATCATGCTGAAAATGCAGAGTCCCATATACATCACCCCACAACACAGTTTGTCCTTATTATTAATTAACACTTTGCATTAATGTGGTAAATTTGTTACAATCAATGAAAGGATATTATTATAATTATGCTATTAACTATACTCCATAGTTTACATTAGAGGTCACTGTCTGTGTTGTACAGACCCACATTAAAAAAAATCTTTATTCAAGTAACATATACACAAATAAAATTTCCTCTTTTAAACACATTTAAATACATAATTCTGTTGGGTTAATTACATTCATGTTGTGCTACCATTTCCACTATCCATTACCAAAACTTTTACATAAGCCCAGAGAAAAACTTTGTACCAATTAATCATTAACTTCCCATTGTGTACCCTTACTCTGGACCTCAATAACTGGTATTCTAGTTTCTGACTCTATGAATTTGCTTATTCTAACTATTTAATATCAGTGAGATCATACAGTATTTGTCCTTTTGTGCCATGTTTATTTCACTAAACATGATGTCTTCAAGATTCATCCATACTGTCACATGCATCAGAGCATCATTCCTTTTTACGATCAAATAATATTCCAGTATATGTGTACACCATTTTTGTGGACACATGAGTTGCTTCCGTCCCTTGGCAATTGTGAATAATGCCACTATGAATGCAGGTGTACAAATATCTCTGAATTCTGCTTTTCATTTCTTTTGGGTATATACTTAGAACTGGGGTCACTGGGTCATATGGTAATGCTATGCCTAACTTTCTGAGGAACTGTCAAACTGTCTTCCACAGTGCCTGCACCATAATACATCACTGCCAGCAATGAACGAGTTTTCCTGCTTCTCCACGCCTCTCCAACACTCGTTATTTTGTTTTTTGTTTTTTTGTAGTAGTAGCTAGTACAGTGGGTGTGAAACAGTATCTTTTTGTGGTTTTGATTTGCTTTTCCCTAATGACTAATAATGTCAACCATGTTTCCATGTGCTTATTTGCCATTTGTATAATTTCTTTGGAGAAATATCTATTCCAGTTTTTTGCCAATTTTTAAGTAGAGTTGTCTTTTTGTTCTTGAGTTGTATATTTCTTTATACATTCTGGACACTAAACCTTTTTTAGATATGTGATTCCCCAATATTTTCTCCCATTTTGTAAATTGTTTTTCACTGTCAGGATGAAGTCCTTTCATACACAAAAGTTTTTAATTTTAATGAAGTCCCTTTCATCTACTTTTTCTTCTGTTATTTACTGCTGTTGATGTAAAGTCAAAGAAATCATTCCTTAACACAAGTTCCTGAAGGTGTTTCCCTATGTTTTCATCTAGAATTTTTATAGTTTTGGATCTTATATTTAGATGTTTGATCCATTTAGAGCTAATTTTGTACACGGTTGAGGCAGGGGTCCGCCTTCATTTTTTGCACATGGAAACCCCGTTTTCCCAAGTGTGTTTTCTTGATTTTGCATCCATCCAGCTATTGCCTGGAAAAGCCTTACATATTGGTGATTTTACTATAGAGTAAGTATATTAATCAGGGTTCTCTAGGGAAACAGAACCAACAGGACATACAGGTAAATATGAGATTTTATAAAAGTGTCTCACACAACTGTGGGGATGCACAAGTCCAAATTCCATAGAGAAGGATGCAGAAGTCCAAATTCTATAAGTCAGGCAGCTAATTGGCAAACACAGTGAAGGTCTTCAGTGAACTCTTCATGAGAGGCTGGCTAGCTGAAGAAGAAATTCTGTAAAGTAGGCTGCAAACTGGCACTCCAGTGAGGCTCTTCAATGAATTCCCCAGGAGAGGCTGGCTGGCTGAAGAAGAAGTGGAAATTTTCTCTCTTCTCCCTTAAAAGTCTTCAACTGATTGAATTAAATCCAGCTGATTGAACTCTCTCATTGCGGAAGACATTCTCTTCATTGATGTAATCAGTCACAGATGCAATCAATTGACTGATGATTTAATAAACCAGCCACAAATGTCTTTGCAGCAATGGTTAGGCCAGTGCTTGCTTGACCAGACACCTGGGCACCATCACCTGGCCAAGTTGACACATGAACCTAACCATCGCAGTAAGTAATATTAAAAAAAAAACAAAAAACAGCATCATATAAAGCTTAAAAATTAGAAGGTGAGTCTTGAGAAAAAAGCGTAAGTTGGAGTGGAGATTATTTTCTCTAACCCATCATTATGATGATTGTATCATGCTAAAGAGCAGAACCAAAGAGAAGACTCATTTAGGGCATTTCAGAGACCATGAAGAAAATGCATGGCAGTATTGGATGAGGAGAGGGGAGATTTTAGATACAGTTAAAGAATACCTGTAAGATACTATAGTAACAACCAATATTTAGGAGTTAAGGATTTGAACCTGACATCCTTGAAATTCTCTGAATAAAGGATAGTATTCTTTATGTTTACCCTTATGTGGTGGTATGATATTAGGACTATTTGCTGTTGTTTCTCTCACTCCCATGAATTTTTTTAACTCTTTTATGACCCACTCTTCCTTAGGAAGTTGTCAAGGAAACTAGAGAAAAAAGATAATATCAGATTTTAAGTTTTAATAAAGTTTAGCCCATTTGTAAAACAGATCTGGAAAGAATAATTGTTGAAGCACAGCCATCACACCCCTCCCCAAACCCCACTCCCAACACACACAATCAGAAGGATGAAAAAGTTTAGCAGAGAATTAATTTCATACAGGAAATATGCCTATTCTTTGTCAGAATCCCATCAACATGTTTCTGTTTGAAAATGTAGCAATTCACTTCTCTCAATTGTAAAGTATGTTGTGATGTACGTATTTATTAATTTTGTATTAATTTATTCAGTCTTTAACTAATTCACACATTTTAGACAGAAAATTGGTTTAAAATTAAAGTTGCTTTATGGTGTTATTTTTATATCCTTGGGGTAAATGAAGACAGGCAAGAGTCTCAGAAAACACAACTAGAATTGCTAAATCAAGATATTTTATGCACAAGTAATTAGATTTCCTCACATTCTTCATACTATTTAAAAGTTTATAATATGTTTAAAATCACAGGATTTTGTTTGTTTTGTTAAGCGAAGCATGTATATGAAAAGCAAAGGTAGAGAAAAGCAGGTGCACTGTGATTTGTCCTGGAAAAATGGTATTAAATCTTTGATGGCTTGGAATAGATATTTTGTAATCTTCCCTTTCTTGATTCCATACCATTTTCTTTTGATTTTAATATATGTGTAATGATTCCTTCTAGGAGTCGTTGGTTTTCACTGTTTCTTTATATTGTTATCATCATCATCAACAGCAGCATAAACATTTATTTTTCATCAAAGCTGTTCCTTAAAATACACATGGAAATTCCAGGAAGGAGTCTAGGGCAAGAGGCAGACTAATCCTCACAAGTAAACGTGACTCAGGTATATTGTTTGAAAACTTGCTTGCTGATGATGGAAAGGACAAATTTTACTTTAATTAACATATCATAAAATAAACTAATTAATCTGGGCAGTGCACAAAAACTCAAAATTTATATTAAATAGTGCTCAGATGTTCATAAACATCCCAAATTCTGTCAACACACCTGCAGCTGTAGCAGCTTATTTACACCTTTAGGTTGATCAAAAACAGCATATGAAGATTGATTATCTTTCTATTCACTTTCAGGCAGTTTTTAAAAGAATTATTCTGTAGCATTAACATGGTGATACTATTGACATAAAGTTTTTCTTAAAACCATCTGTTCTTATATTGACAAGAGCAATAAAAGTATCATAAACAGAATTTGGCTGGATCCTTACATAATTGCTTCCATAATTTAAAATTATAAACACATACCCAAAACTAAAATGTACCAACAGAATGTTCCAAAATAACTATAAATATTTAAGATTGTATTATAAAAATAAAATAGTGATAAAAAAATCGAAGAAATACAAAGCTTTACACTTTTGTTTTCCAACAAATGAATGAGGACAACTTTAAATTTGACACATGCCAAGTGTTAGAGTGTGTTTAGCCATTAAAGAATGCATTTTTTCCCCTAAATGGGAGCTGTGTAGTGTAAAGGGCATTGAGGCTGAGCTCTGAAGTCCAAGTGTATGTCCTCAACCTGCCTCTGTGACCTCAGACCTCCCACTTAGGCTCAGGTCATCATGGTGACCTTGCTGGATAAACTACAAAATAACCACCTCCCAGAGTCCCTCAGTCTATTAAATTATAATATATATTTGGAAGATTATTTAATGGAATATTATCAAAAGATCTTTATTAATCCACATATTTGGCTAGCATTAAACATATGTAATATTTTTCTACTAATCATTGACCAATGCCATACATTTCATTAGGCATTAATTTATTAATTTAGCTAAGATGTATTTCTCGGAATAATTTTTAACTTTTTCTGAATAATTTGTTCTATTTTTAACTTCTGTATAAGCTTTTTTTTTAAAACTTCTACTCTTCTCCATTTTTTTCCCATCAGAAGGCTTCTAATCTTGCTTCCTCAAATAAATGTGTCTTCTACATAACATTATTCTCCTAAACTTTCTTGAGTCTGTTATATATGCATTGTTCATTTTCAGAACTTTCTGATTTAAGAAATCCTGTTTAATTCTTAAAGCTACATTGCCTTAAATTAAAATTTTGCAGTATTGGAGATCATGAGTAAGGGAAATTGTCAGCATGCTTTGGTAATAATTTATAATTTGTGATGTGTCAACATAGTCAAGATTTTGTTGAACTAATTATACTGTTACATACACCCCAGAAATCCCCAGTTATCTCATTTTTAAATCTCAAATTTTAATTCCTTATGGAAACTCAGGACATTTCTTGTTCTCTTTTTCAAACAGGAATACTTTCTCAGTAGATGTCACTATAAGGCTGTTGTACTGTTATCTTATGATCTTATATTTATACCAACAAAGCAAAATACAGATTTTTTCAATTGCCTTAATGCTGCAAATTTTAAATGTATTTTAATGCTTACCTTCAATTGAATCAAGAGAAATAGATATTTTCTTTTAATAAAAGGAATTATGTTAAGATACTGATGTACATAAATTCATGCATTTTCATTATGCTATTATCAGATGGCATGGAATGTGTATTAAAATATGACAAGTGCCAATATGACTATCATCAACACTCAGTTTCATACCTAGAACTTGATAAATGGGGAAAAGGAGATTTCATGGCTTGTTCTCTGTCATCGTCTATGTAAAACTTTGTTCTGAAACAAACTGGCTTAATGTATTTGCTCTTTCTGAACACATGAGAAAGAAGCATATCTTCCATATTGTAATTTTATAATTACAGAAGAAGCAAGTTCACTCTGTGGTCCTTTTCCTCCAAAAAATCCCCTTCAGACTTGTATTTTATATTGCTACTTCCCCTCAAACTCCCCTTTTTAATTATTTAATCACCACTACCTTAAGTTCCCATGAAGCTCTCAAACAAGTTTCTCTATGTAGTTCCAATCTTCTCATTTTTAGTTCATATGAAATGAATGTTCAATTTTTGGAATGCTTCTTGCAATTCTTGTTGGAAAACTTTCAGGGGTAAAATGTTCTCAGTTCCTGAGTTATCCTCTTAATTTTTAAAATCTTTCTCTTCCACCTTGTTCAAGTAGTGTGAGATGAAATTGATATAACTTACTTTTTCATTTAATAATAACAAAAAATAAATGGTGGTGAAGATAGTGGAATGGTGAAATGGGTTTTGTAGTTACTCCTTTGGGGCAGCTGCTAGATCCAGGAACTGAGTGGAACTGAAGCTGCAGAGGAATGTGAGTTTGGACACACGACAAACAACAGTCTCCAGCATGTGGAACAGCTGAGATCAGCAAAACCTGTAAATTCTCACAGCCAGGAGGCCCAAGCCCCTCCCTGCCAGGCACAACAGACTGTTTTGTGGCCAGTCTCCAGATAGAGGAGGGGTTATCCGTGCTGGAAAGGAGGAGGGAGAACTGCAGTTGCAGCATTGATTAACAAACTCAGACTGTTGAACAAAAACTCTAACCATAAATAAACTGAGCTCAGACACTTGGGAATCTGGGAGCAGTCAGTCTGGAGGAGAGGAGATAGGGCTAGCAAAAACATCAGAAAAGAATAAAAACAGAGACTTTCAGGTTGGGGGTGAAAATAATACCGAGAAGGGCTGGGCTCAAACAGAACCAGGCACATTTGCAAACCAGGGAAGCCAGAGCCTTTCTCTGAAAAGCTGGCTTTTCTGGTATCAGGTTTGCTACACAATTGCCTTGTATTTTTGCATCTCAATAGCCCATCAGAACTGCAAGGAAAGAATTAAAGGGCTTTCCTTTAAATAGGCTATACTAGGGCTTTCTTTTTCTACTGTTGTTTTTTTAGCCTTTTCTCTCTCTCTTTGTTTTTAAATAACTATTCTAAGTAGCCCCTTACAGAAAGCCTCAAAGACTTGCAGTTTGGGCCCAGGCAAGAGCAGAGCTAAGATAGCTCTGAGAGACAAAGCAATAAGTCTGGTGGGGGAGAACACTCACTAAAGACCATAATTTCCCCCAAGAAAAGGGGGGCATGGCCCAGCTCCAGTGGCAGCCCTCGTTTGAGGAACTCACAACTCAGGGCCTGGAATTCAGAAACCAGCTTCAGTCAGCCATGCACCTGACAGGGTCAGGGTCAGTGGGAGAGCTAAAGGCTCCATACCTCCTCACAGTGGTGGGGGAGCTGCAGGCTGGCAAGTGCCACCTGCTGGACAGCATAGGAAAAGCACAGAGTCTAAAGGCCTCACAAAAGAGTCTCATTCTCAAGGAAACTACATACCCTCCTCCTGAGACCTGGGCCTCTCTGGACTGGGAAAACTTGACTGGGGTTGACCATATCTGAGGAGATGCTCACACAAAAAGGCTACATAGAGGCAGGGCAAGAAACTGAAAAACAGGAGGTGAAAAACTCAGATCAACTAAATAGAACCTAAGAGTTCTAGAATAAGCTGAACTGAACACCATAGGTTAGAGAACAAAGCCAAGCAACAAGAAAACCCTAGGTAAAAAAGTGAAAACGAGCTCCAGAATAAACTAATCAAGAAAGCCAGATGCTAGAGAGCTTGAGATAACAAGCCATACTAGGAAACATGAAAATATGGACCAACCAAAGGAACAAACTAATAGTTCAACTGAGATACAGGAGTTGAAGCAATTATTGCTAAATCAATTTAATGAACTGAAGGAAGAACTAATTAAAGATGCTCAAACAAATCTAAATCAACTCAAAATCAAGTCAACGAACTGAGGGAAAACATAGCAAAAGAGACGAAGGATATAAGGAAGACACTGGATGACCATAAAGAAGAATTCATATACTTGAAAAAAAAATGGCAGAACTTATGGAAATGAAGGCTGTAATGAAGGAGATGAAAAAGACAATGGAGGGATACAACAGTAGATTTGAAGAGGCAGAAGAAAGGACCAGTGAATTGGAAGGCCAGACATTTGAATTCATACACACAAAAGAACAGACAGTGAAAAGAATGGAGAAATATGAGTAGGGTCTTAGGGAGCTGAGTGACAGCTTAAAGCAGATGAATATATGTGTTATGGGTGTCCCAGAGGGAGAAGAGAAGGGAAAAGGGGCAGAAAGAATAATAGAAGAAACATTAACTGAATATTTCCTAACTCTTAGAAAAGACAGAAAATTACATATTCAAGAAGTACAGTGTACCCCAAACAGAATAGATCCCAATAGACCTACTCCAAGACACTTACTGATCAGATTGTCCAATGTCAAAGACAATGAGAGAATTTTGAAAGCAGCAAGAGAAAAGCAATCCATCACATACAAGGGAAGCTCAGTAAGACTACGTACAGATGTCTCCACAGAAACCATAGAGTCAAGAAGACAGTTGTATGAAATATTTAAGATACTGACAGAGAAAAACTGCCAACCAAGAATTCTATATATGACAAATGGTCCTTCAAAAATGAGGGAGAGATTAAAATATTTTCAGATAAACAGACACTGAGAGAGTTTGTGAATAAGAGACTGGTACCACAAGAAATACTAAAGAGAGTGCTAAGGCTGATAGGAAAAGACAGGAGAGACAGTCTTGGAGAAAAGTGTAGAAATGAAGATTATTAGGAAGGGTTAAAGGAGAGAGAAGAAAAAATAAGACATGACATATAAAATCCAAAAGACAAAATGGTAGAAGAAAGTACTGCCCTTACAGTAATAACACTAAACATTGATGGATTAAACTGCCCAATATAAAGATACAGACTAGCAGAAAGGATTAAAAAAAAAGGATCTATCTATATGCTGTCTTCGAGAAACTCATTTTAGACACAAGGACAAAAATTGGCTGAAAGTGAAAGGTTGGAAAAATATATTCCATGCAAGCAGCAACCAGAAAAAAAGTGAGACTAGCTATATTAATATGAGACAAAATAGACTTCAAAAGTAAAACAATTAAAAGAGACAAAGGACACTATATATTAATAAAAGTGTCAATTCATCAAGAAAACATGACAATCATAAATATTTATGCAACAAGCCAAAGTGCGCCAAAATTTATTTGCAAACACTGAGGACACTGAAAGGAGAAGTAGATAACTCTACACTAATAGTTGGAGACTTCAATACACAGCTCTCATCAATGGATAGAACATCTAGACAGAGGATCAATAAGGAAATGGAGATTATAACTTGTATGGTAAATAAATAAGACTTGACAGATATATATATATTACACTGCACAACAGCAGGTTACACATTTTCTCAAGTGCTCATAGGGCATTCTCTAAGATAGACCATCTGTTGGGTCACAAAGCAAGTCTTGACAGATTTAAAAATGTTGATATTATAAAATACACTTTCTCAGAATATAATGGAATGAAGTTGGAAGTAAGTAATAAGCTGAAGACTGTAAAATTCACAAATATATGGAGACTTAACAACACACTCTTAGAAAACCAGTGGGTAAAGGAAGAAATTACAAGAGAAATTAGTAAATACCTCAAGGCAAATTACAATGAAAACACAACATATCAAAACTTATAGCATGCAGCAAAGGCGGTGATGAGAGGGAAATTTATTGCCCTAAACACCTATATTAAGACACAAGAGAGAGCAAAAATTGAGGAATTAATGGTTCACCTGGCAGAAGTAGTGAAAGAACAGCTAACTAACCCCAAAGCAAACAAAAGGAAAGAAATAACAAAGATTAGAGCAGAAATAAATAAAATTGAGAATAGGAAAACAATAGAATCAACAAAACCAGAAGTTGGTTCTTTGAGAAAATCAACAAAATTGATGGATCCCTAGCTAGGCTAACAAAAAAAAAAAAAAAAAAAAAAAAAAAGAAAGAGTGGATGCAAATAAATGCAATCAGAAATGGGAAAGGAAACATAACTATTGAACTGCAGAAATAAAGGAGATAATGGGAAGATATTATGAGCATCTGTATGCTAATAAACTAGACAATTTAGTTTCCTAGAAAAGAATAAACAACCAACATTTACTCCAACATTTACTTGAGAAGAAATAGATGAACTCAACAAACCAATTACAAGTAAAGAGATTGAGTCAGTCATCAAACATCAAAAAGCTCCCAAAAAAGAAAAGCCCAGGACCAGATGGCTTCACATGTGAATTCTACCAAACATTAAAAAGAGAATGAGCACCAATACTGCTCAAACTCTCCAAAAAAATTGAAGAGGAGGGTAAGCTATCCAACTCATTCTATGAAGTCAACATTACCCTAATACCAAAATCAGACAAAGACACTACACAGAGAAAATTATAAAGCCATCTCTTTAATGAATAAGATTCAAAAATCCTCAATAAAACACTTGCAAATCAAATCCAGATGCACATTAAAAGAATTATACACCACGACTGGGTGGGGTTTATTCCAGGTATGCAAGACTGGTTCAATACAAGAGAATCAATTAATGTAATGCACCACATGAATAAATCAAAGAAGAACCATGTGATCATCTGCATCGATGCAGAAAATGCATCTGAAAAAAATTCAACATCATTTCTTGATGAAAACATTTCCAAGGATAGGAATAGAAGGGCATTTTCTCAATATGATAAAGGCAATATAGGAAAAACCCACAGCTATCATCGTACTCAATGGGGAAAGACTGAACACTTTCCCTCTAAGATCAGGAACAAGACAGATGCCCACTGTCACCATTGTTATTCAGCATTGTGCTGGAAGTTCTAGCTAGAGCAATTAGGAAAGGAAAGGAAACAAAAGGCATCCAAATTGAAGAGGAAGTAAAACATTCACTCTTTGCAGATGAGATGAGTCCATATGTAGAAAATCCAGAAAAATCTACAGCAAAGCTATTAGAACTAATCAATGAATACAGCAACATGTAGGCTACAAGATCAACATGTAAAAATCTGTAGTGTTCTTATACACAAGTAATGTGCAACAAGAGGAGGAAATCAAGAAAAAAATTCCATTTACAATAGCAACCAAAAGAATCTAGTATTTAGGAATAAACATAACAAAGGCCACAAAAGACCTATACAAAGAAAACTACCAGAAACTGCTAAAAGTAATTGAACAGGACCTTAAAAAAATGGAAGAACATACTGTGTTAATGGATTGAAAGACTAAATATAATTGAGATGTCAATTCCAACTAAACTGATTTATAGATTCAATGCAATATCAATTAAAATCCCAAAAACTTACTTTGCAGAAATAGAAAAACCAATAACCAAATTCATATGGAAAGGCAAGGTGCCCAGAATAGCCAAAAATATCTTGAGAAAGGGGAACAAAGTAGGAGGTCTCACACTACCTGACTTTGAAACATTTTACAAAGATAGAGTACTCAAAACAGCATGGTACTGTCATAAGGATAGAAATACTAACCAATGGAATCAAATTGAGTGTTCAGAAATAGATCCTTGCATCTATGGACAATTGATCTTTGATAAGGAAGTCAATCAAAAGCAACTAGGACAGAACAGCCTCTTCAATAAATGGTGTTTGGAAAACTGGATATCCATTTCCAAAAGGATGAAAGAGGACGCCTATCTCACACCTTATACACAAATTAACTTTAAAAGGATCAAAGACTTAGACATTAGTGCTAACACCGTAAGACTCTTAACAGAAAATATAGGGAAATTTCTTAAAGATCTTGTGATAAGGGGGTGGTTCCCTACTTTTTACAACCAAAGTGTGAGCAAACAAAGAACTAATAAACAAATGGGATCTCCTCAAAATTAAACACTTTTGCACATCAAAGAATTTTGTCAGAAAGGTAAATAGGCAGGCTACACAATGAAGGACAATATTTGGAAACCACATATCAGATAAGGGTTTAATATCCTGAATATATAGTGTAATCCTACAACTCAACAAACAGAAAGACAAACAACTCAATTAAAAAATGGGCCAAAGACATGGACAGACACTTTTCTAAATGGGAAATACAAATGGCTCAAAAAAAAAAAAAAAAAAGCTCAACTTCACTGCCTGTTAGGGGAATGTGAATCATAACCACAATGACATATCATCTCACACCTACCAGAATGGCCGTTATCAAAAAAACAGAAAATTACAAGTGCTGGAGAGGATGTAGAGAAAGAGGCACAGTTATTCACTGTTGGGAATGTTGAATGATGCAAGCACTCTGGAAGACAGTGTGGCAGTTCTCAGGAAGCTAAGTATAGATTTCCCATATGACCCAGCTATTCCATTACTTGGTATATACTCAGAGGAACTGAAAGTTAAGACACAAATGGACATTTGTAAACTGTTGATTATCATGACATTATTCAGAATAGCCAAGAGATGGAAACAACCCAAATGTCCATCAATGGATGAGTGGATAAACAAACTGTGGTACATACGCACGATGTAATATTACTCAGCTGTAAGACAGTACAAAGACATGGAACATATAATAACATGGAAGAAAGTTTAGGACAGCATGCTGAGCAAAACTAGCCAGAAACAAAAAGACAAATACTGAATGGTCTTACAAATGTGAACTAACATTAATAAGCAAACTTTGAGAGTTAAAAACTGATAACACAGGCTACCAGGAGATAGATAGAGGATAGAGATTGGGCATTTGATGCTGAAGGACTACAGAATGTTCAGCAGGATTGCTTGTATAGATCCAGAAATAGATCACATAATACTCTGTGATGGTAGCAGAATGTTGTAAGTACACTGAACAAATATGTCCATGAGTAAAGCTGAAAGAGGTGGGCTAGGGGCATGAATGACACCTGAGGTAAAGATAGAGGATAAAGACTGGGACTGTTCAACTTAGCAAAAACTGGAGTGGTCAATGATTGTGACTAACTGTACAAATATAAAACTTCTTGCATGTGGTAGAACAAATGAATGTCATCATGCAGAGTGTTGGAAAGGGGATGGTATTGGGGAAAAATATAATAAAACCAACTGGAGTCTATGCTCAACAGTAACATTGTAATATACTTCCATTAAATGTAACAAAGGCAATATACCAAAGCTAAATGTGTTTGAGTAGGGGAAATAAGGGAGGGATATGAGCTTTTACTAGTGATGTTGTTGTCTGACCTTTCTATTATATTGTATTGTATGATATTTTATTTTCTTTTTATTGTCTTTTTTATTATTCATTAAAAACTTTTTTCACAGTAATCAATATGTTCAAATGCTGAATGTGTTGATAAATGTGCAACTTATGATGATACCATGAACAACTGATGGTACACTCTGGATAATTATATGGTTTGTGAAAATAGCTCTGTAAAATTGTATGGAAAAATATAAACAGGGATAAAAGTGATGAAGAAAACGGAGACAAGGATGTACATATTTACTGTCAGTTAGGAGATAGAATGGTAAAGCCTTTCTGGACGACAGTGAGGTGTTTCCACACGAAGTATGTGGGTGCCATAAGGTCCCACAACCTCATTAGGGGGCATTTACTTGGAGGATCTGAGAGCAGGGACATGAATGGACATTTGCACACTGGTGTTTATGGAGAGGGTATGCATGGTTTGCAATGGGTGGAGGTGGCCTAAGAGTACAACGACTGAGAAACAGAATGGTGAACAGTTGTGTGTGGATGCAATGAAATATTGAGCAATTGTGAGAAGGAGTGAAGCTGTGAGACACACAATGAGGTGAATGGAACCTCTACACAGCATTTTCTGTGAACTATGCTGGAAACAAAGGCAAGCACTATAATTTCTCACCAATATGGACTAACTACACTGTGTAAACTCAGAATTGAACCTTAGAGCATAACTTATTAAGGAAATGCTTATTGTAAAAATTCCTAGATTGCAAGCTCATAGAGCAGTCACATCTATTCCTGAATCATAATGGCTATTTCCAGATTCTGAGATGCTGTTCCCTTTGTGTATAACCTGATTGATCCATGGAAGTTTGGGTATCTGTGTGACACCTGAAATTCAGAGCTAGAACTCAGCAGATGTCATTATTAGAACATATAGCAACTGTTAAAAAGCTGAAAAAGAGTCCAGACTCCAACTAGAGATATGAATGAAGCAGATGTGGTTAGGAGCAGAGCAAATCAGGCCAAAGGGTAAAGGACAATACCGACTGTGTTTTAAAACCTCAAATTCCATGTGAGACCAACGGAAGAGATGCTTAGTTGGTGCAAGATCTATATTTCCTAAACCATTTAACTCACACAGTTCATTCAAATACCATGATTACATGAAAGTATTAGTAGGAAGTGAGACCTGGTAGGTTTGCATAAGTTAGTGTGAAATAGTGACACACCCCAAAATAATTTGGGCAGAGAATAAAAATATATATGCAAGGCCTCCCTGAGGAGCTGGGAGAATATGCAGAGGTCTTGGGCTTCCTCACCTGGATTGTTGCTGATGTTCTCACAAACATTGAGGACTGTTGGTTTGATGTGCCAAGCCCTCTATCATGAGACTTGCCCTTATGAAGCTTGTCACTGCAAAGGAGAGGCTAAACCTGCTAATAATTGTGCCTTTGTCTCCTCCTGAGTACCTCTTTGTTGCTCAGATGTGGCCCTCTCTCTCTAGCTAAGTCAACTCAGCAGGTGAACTCACTGCCCTCCCCCTACATGGTATCTGACTCCCAGGGGTGTAAATCTCCCTGGCAACATGGGATATGACTTCTGGGGATGAATCTGGACCCAATACCATTGAATTGAGAACATCTTCTTGACCAAAAGAGGGAAGCAAAATGAAGTGAAACAAAGCTTCAGTGACTGAGAGATTCCAAATGGAGTTGAGAGGTCACTCTGGTGGGCATTCTTACACACTATATAGATAACTCTTTTTAGGTTTTAGTGCAGTGAAATAGCTAGAAATAAATACCGGAAACTATCAAACCACAACCCAATAGCCTTGATTCTTGAAGACGGATGTATAGCAATGCAGCTTACAAGGAGTGAAAGTGCTATTGTGAAAGCCTTGTGGATCATAGTCCTTTTATCCAGTGTAAGGATGGATGAGTAGAAAAATTGAGACAAGAAACTAAGTGAAAAATAGGGTAGGAGGGAAGGGATGATTTGGGTTTTCTTTTTTAGTTTTATTTTTTATTCTTATTTTCACTTTTTCTGGTACAAGGAAAATGTTCAAAAAATAGATTGGGATGCTGAATGCACAACTATATGATGGTGCTGCAAACAATTGATTGTACACTTTGGATGATTGTATGGTATGTGAATATATCTCAATAAAATTGAATTAAAAAATTTAAAAAAAATGGTGGTAAATGAATGCTTGCTGCATTCCAACCCCTTTCCACATTCCAGATATTCTTCAAATGGCCTTAAAGGCCATATTAGTCTGGGCAGACTAACTGCCCTAATATCTCAGTAGCATAATACATCATATTTTAAACTCATAAACTCACATGAAGCCCAGTGCAGATATTGCCTGTCTGGTATCTCTTCTGAGAAGCTCCATCCCAGGACTCAAGTCTCTTCCATCCTGATATAGTCAACCTTAATATCTGGCCCCCAAAATCTCCAGGATGGGGAGGAGAGAATGAATGCTCATATTAATGAGAATTATCCAAATATAAATCATCCAGAAAATTTAGTGTTAAAACATATTACTGGATTTCTCAGTAGAAACCATGGAGGCAATAGGGCAGTGGTGTGATATATTTAAGATACTGAAAGAGGGAAACTGCCAACCAAGAATTCTATACCTGGCGAATTTTCCTTTGAAAATGAGGGAGAGTTTAAAATATCTTCAGACAAACAGACACTGAGAGTTTTTGAACAAGATACCTGCTCTATAAGAAATACTAATGGGAGCACTACAGACAGATAGGAAAAGACAGGAGAGAGAGGTTTAGAGAAGAGTGTAGAAATGAAGACTATCAGTAAGGGTAAAAAGAGAGAGAGAGGAAAAATAAAAAAAAAAATAAAATAAGATATGACATATAAAATCCAAAAGACAAAATGGTAGACAGTAGACATTACATTGAGTGAAATTAGCCAGAAAAAAGAGGACGGATACTGTAGGGTTTCTATAATATGAACTAACATTGATGAGTGAAATGTGAGAGTTGAGAACACAGGTTATCAGGAGACAGAAAGAGGTTAGAGATCAGGCATTTGATGTTGAGGGAGTACAGAAGGTTCAACAGGATTGATTGTATAGATCCAGAAATGGAATGGATAGCATAATACTGTGTGATGGTAGTGCAATATTGTAAGTACTCTGAACAAAGATGAGTGTGAGTATGGTTGAAAGAGGAATGCTAAGGATATCTATGACACCAGAAGGAAAGATAGAAGGTAAGACTGGGATTGTGTAACTTAGCAGAACCTGGAGTGATCAATGATGGCGATCAAATGTACAAATATAAGAATGTTTTTAAGTGAGGGAGAACAAATGAATGTCAACATTGCAAGGAATCAATGCAAACTAGAGTCTATAGTTAATGGTACTACTGTAAGATGCTCCCATTAATTGTGACAAAGGCAATATACCAAAGGTAAATGTCTATAAGAGAGGGATATAAGGGAGTGATACGAGATTCTTGGTGGTGGTGTTGTCATCTGACCTTTTCATTGTATTTTATTTTATTTTTTATTTTTCTTTTATATTTTACATTTTTATTCTTCATTTTTTCCCTCCTTTTCCTCTTTCTTTGTGGAAGAAATGGAAATGTCCTCATATACATTGTGGTAATGAATGCATAATTATGTGATTATACCAGGAATCATTGATTGTTTACTTAGGATGGATTGTATGGTGTGTGAATAAAACTGTTTAAAAAACAGAGGAAATCTACTGCTAGAGAAAATGTAGAGAGAGGGATATTCCTATTCCCTGTTGGTAGGAAGTAGAATGGTGCAGCCCAGATGGAGGGCAGTGTGGTGGTTTCACAAGGAAGCTAACTATGGGTTTGCCATACGATTCTGCAACCCCATTATTGGGTACAAACTTGGAAGAACTGAGAGCAGGGACATGAGTGGACATTGCACACTGGTGTTTATGGCAGCCATAGTCATGATTTGCAATGGATGGAGTTGGCCTAAGGGTAAATTAACTGATAAATGGTATGGTGAACTGTGGTGTATACATATAATGGCATACTGAGTGGTGGCAAGAAGAAATGAAGTCGTGAGGTGTTCAACTAGGTGAATGGACCTTGAGGACAGTATGTTGAGTGAAATAAGCCAGAATTGAAAAAACAAACATTGTAAAGCCTCACTAATACAGATTAATTATAATGTGAAAACTGAGAATTGACTCTGAGAGCATAGGTTATCAGGGGAAGGCTTATAGTAAAGGTTCCTAGATTGTAAGCCCTTAACAGCAGTCACATGTATTCATGAGTTTTAATGCTTATCCCTAAATTCTGAGATGCTGAGCTGTTTGTGTATAACCTGTTTGGTCCCTGGAACTTCAGGTTTCTGTGTGATACCTGAGACTCAGAGACAGAGTTTGGCAGCTATGAATGTCAGCATTATCCCATACACCAAATGGTAAAGAAGCTGAAAGAGATCAGACTTCGATTAGAGATATGAACAAAATGGACTTGATTAGGACTAAGGTAAAACAGACTAAAGGGAGATGGATGATATTGACTGTGTTTTAAAACCTCAATTTCTGTATGACACCAAAGGAAGAGATGTCCATTTGGTGCAAAATCTTTATGTTCTGTAGCATGCCATATAATTTCACTTGTATGGTCAGTTTATTCAAACACCATAATTACATGAAACCTTGAATAAGGGGTGAGTTCCAGTTGTTTTGTAAAGGTTAGCATGAAACCCTGATACATCCCAGAGTAATTTAGGCAAAGAATAAAAAGTATTTGCAAAGCACCATTGAAGACCTGGGAAAAGAAGTAGAAATATTAAACTCCCCCACCTGGGGAATTCTCGATATTGTCGCAAGCACTGGGGACTACCATTGTAGTAGGCCAAACCCTTGATCTTGGGGCTTGCCCAATATGAAGCTTGCTACTGCAGAGGAGAAGTTAAGCTGCCTTATAATTGTACCTATAAGTCACCCCTAGAGAACCTCTTTTGTTGCTCAGATGTGGCCTCTCTCTCTAAGCCCACTTGTCAGTTAAACTCACTGCCCTCACCCATACATAGGATATGACTCCCAGGGGTGTAAATCTCCCTGGAAATGTGGGACATGGCTTCTGGGGATGAGCCTGGACCTGGCTTTGTGGGGTTGAGAAAGCCTTCTTGACCAAAAGGGGGAAGAGAAGTGGAACAAAGTTTCAGTGGCTGAGAGATTTCAAATGGAGTCGAGAGGTCATTGTGAGATTATTCTTATGCAATATATAGATATCCCTTTTTAGTTTTTAGTGTATTAGAATAGCTAGAAGGAAATACCTGAAACTGTTGAACTGCAATACAGTATCCTTAATTCTTGAAGAAGATCATATAACTATATATAGCTTATACAGTGTGACTGTGTGATTGTGAAACCTGGTGGCTCACACACCCTTTATCCAGTGTGGACAGATGAGTAGAAAATAGGGGGACAAAAAGTAAATGAATAGTATGGGGAAAAGGAGTATGAGGTGTTTTGGGTGTTCTTCTTTACTTTTATTTTTATTCTTATTTTTATTTTTTGGAGTAATGAAAATGTTCAAAAAATTGTGGTGATGAATGCACAACTATATGATGATACTGTGAACAACTGATTGTACACTTTGGATGATTGTATGGTGTGTGAATCTATCTCAATAAGATTGCATTAAAAACAACATATTACTATAAATTATTCCTATCAAGTAATAGATTCTATAATATTGGTATTGAATTTACAGTAAAATTAATTCTCCAGGATACCAAGTAATAATATTTTAGTTTAAAATGGGATAAAATGGTGGCAGTTATGCAGTCAATTATGATAATCATGCTGATGTGGTAGGAGCCACAATTTTGTCAGTGAATACTTTTTATTATATCAATCCTTTCTTAACAAGTGATTTGGCTTGCTTCCCCTTGATTGTGCTGAGAACACTTTGACTTCACTTTTACCTCTCCTACAATCATATGTACTTTTGTCTTTTTCTTAGATGATTATAATATGCACCCAAATTGGCAATAATATTACACTTTATTAAAAAGAGATGAAAGTGCTAGCAAGTATTATAATAGATTCCAAAATAATAAAATGATGTTTTCCATAATTTAAAATAAAATATTAAGTTGGTGGTTATGTTGTGTTTATTGTATAATTTTGAAATTCTAAATCTTTTCTTGCTAGAACTAAAAATACTATGACTGAGATTGTGCATAACTGCAAGGAAATGATTTCTACCCAAAAATATTTTGAAATATGCCATCTTATGCAAGTATTATCTCTCTGAAATGAGTTTCACTATATAGATAGATAGGTAAATAGACAAGGAGATAGATAGATAGATAGATAGATAGATAGATAGATAGATAGATAGATAGATATTATTTTCCAGATAACAAAGCAAGAATTCTGGATTACTGTCTTGTGTCAAAGAAAGTCAACAATCATGCTAGGACCCTTCTTAATGCATTTCATGCACCATAAGATAAATTGCAAAACACTAATTTTTTCCTGTAGTTTAAGAAACATAAGACAATTTATAAACTATTATCATTTTGAATAGAACTGAAGTGAAGTGCTTTTTCTGTCTAGCTGTTAGTTGATTTTAATGTAAGTGTATCATATTATATTGCTGATGTTGAACAGAAGATATTTTCTGTAACTTCTTTAACTTGAATAGTCTTGAAATAAGGGATGTGAATATTTTAAAATATTATTCCAGGAACAAAAAGAAAAATGAAAAGAACAAAAGAACTGGGGTGTGATTTTCTCTTTTGTGCATTTTCAGAGGTGGTGGCTCCCCTCTCCCCATTAGATTGCAGTGTGCGCAGTCCTGGAATGGAACAGGGGTTGCCAGGCATTACTGAAGTCTTATTCTTATGCAGCTGTTTAGACACTGCTGACCTGTTGTACTGTCTACTGCCTCTTTGGGAGGATGAAACCTTCCCTTGGCTCATGGTAAGCAGTTATTGCTTCTGGAGCAATCACATACAGAATCAAAAAAATGAGCTTTTTTTTTTTTTTTTCTTTTTTTTTCTCCTTTTTTTTTTCTTTTTTTCTTTCTTTTCTTTTAATTCACCAACTCCAAACACATGTGTAAAGAGTGCTTTTAGAGTATTCCTCTGCCTAATATCTGTACAGATAGAGATTCAGGAAAATATATAATAGAGACACATTTTATGATAAAAGCAATTGTTTAAAAATTGGTGCTTAATGTCTTACATTTAAATAGCACATCCTTGTACATTTTCATAGTCACTCTTCACAACAGCTTGCTAGGTTAGACAGCATTATTATGCCTATTTAATTTATGACAATATCAAGTCCCCAAGAGAGCAGAATTCATAATATGAGAACTGGGATTAGAACCGAGGTCAGTCCAGACACACTGTTTTCTATTTTCAAGCTGAGTGGGATTGTTTCATTAGTGCTCCTTTCTCAGCTCTGAGCAGGTTGACATCCTGCAAGGCGGAGCCATATGCGCTTAGGACAAGGATTATGTTTCTGGAGGTACACCTCTTCTCAACTGTGGTCACTTTGGGTGGGGCAGTAGTGATACCTGATGGTAGCAATGATTCTTAAATGACTTTCTCTAAAGCAAAACAGAGGAAGAAACTTTAAATGTTGTAGCCCTTCAGTGTCACTTCTGTGAGGACCTCTTCCAGAGATAATGCATCTACAAAGGACAAGAATCCAATAGTGTTGACCAGCAGAGATTGTTTTAGATTCTTGAATCTAGGAAAAACATTTGATTCTGTACAACTACTTCACTTTTTCATTTGAAATGACCACATCCAACATGCAGATTTTAATTAAAAATAAATGGCTAGAATATTTTTTTTTTAAAACAATCCATGAAGTGTACAACAAAAATAGTGAATCCTAATGTAAAACCTTGAACTACAGTTAAGAGTATAATTATAATAATATTGTTTCATCAATTATAATAATATTAATAATACTGCATTGTAGTACTACACTATAATGCAAAGAGTTATCAATAGGGAAACTGAGTATGTGAGGGAGGGCATCCAGGAATGCTATACTTTCTGCATGATTTTTCTGTAAACCTACAACTTTTTTAATAATAAATAAGACACTGAGTTTTGGTAAATCAAAGCACTTGGTAAATTTATCAAGAATTTTAGCAAATTCACTGAGATAAGAGAAAATGCACCAAAAATGTAAGTTATTATTTTCCTTTTAGTGCTAATATTGTCATACATTTTACTGCTCAATTGATAAAACAAAGTAGAAAGTAGGTCTAATAAATAAAAGAAGTTAATGTCAATCAATCAATAAATGGGCATAATATCTGAAACTCAACTAGTTTATTCTCTATTCAAACTTTCTGTGTATTAAATATAAACATGTATGTATATACTATAAATATACATTTGCAGCAAGACTGTTAACTTCTAGACATCAGAAGACACAGGCAATCATATAATAAGTGATCTTTGGTCTTCCAAGGCAATTTTTTCTTTAACTTTACTTTGCATACTCTCGTATTTCCAGTTGTGTTTCTAATAAAGAAGGAATTTATACTATATATACTCTGCCACAGAAATTAGTGTAGATAGCATCTGTTAGTTTTAAGCTCTCAGATTCTTGGCAGAAGTCAGCAACCCAGGAAATGAAACTTCTGGACATCATGTGTCCATACCTGAAAGAACAGATGTGTTCATGAGCTTTAAACTAGAGGGCAAACGAAAGAGGAAATTCAGGTGGTATTTTCTTGCTTCTTGTTCTCATGGAATATGACTTGATTTACCATGTATTTATTCTCCTGTACAGATAAATTGTAGCTCCAGGGAACTGATCACGTCAGTAGCTTTAATAAAGTGCATAGGGACAAGTTACTGATTTTGATATATATCTCTGGAAGTACATTCAGGCCACCACCAATTTTAGAAACCTAGAAAATCATTAGAAAATAGGCTTATACTGTCTTATGGAGTGAAAGAAACCTCTGCAGGGAGGCAGAGTCTTGAGCAGGACAAGCCCTTCTGCATAACAGAGTCTCTTTACCCACATGGTTCAATTGTTTCCAGGTATAGCCAAGTGAACTAAGGCACCATAAAGGAGTGCATTGCCCTTTATTTTGTATTCAAAGGTACTGAAGTATTATCCTGGCTGTATTATAAATTTATTGCAAAAAAATATATTCTTTGTAACATCAGAACCTATGTAATCAGTGTCTGCTTCTGTGGTGGATTGAATTGTGTACTCCAGTTTGAATATGTTCTGAGATTTGGTCCAAATTCTGGTGGGTTGTGGACCCATTGTAAAGATTTCTTTAAGATGATACTTCAGTTAAGGTAGTAGCTCCACTGAATCAGGTTGGGTTTTAATCCAGATTACTGGAATCCTTAATAGGGAAGGTGAAAGTTAGATGGAGACAGAAGCCAGGAGAAGCTGCCTTGAACACGGCCATGTGACAGAAAAGCCAAGGACCTCAGGCAGGCAGCCCCCAAATGCCATAATCTTTAGGAATAAAGCATTGTCTTGCTGATGCCCCATTTTGGACTTCTAGCCTCAAAACTGAGCCAATAAGCTCCCATTGGTTAAGCCAACCCATTGTATGGTATTTGTTTTAACAGCTGGGAAATTAAAACACCTTCCAAGGAGACTATAAATTTGGTCAACATATTTATTTTAAAACTGTTTTCATTTGTTTTTATAGTTAATTTTGACAAAACATGAAAAGAACAGTTTTATATTTTGCATGATAGTTGCTTAAGGGCTTTTGGGCAGAAAGATTCAGGTTTCATTCACTAGGTGAGTGTTGATTGTGGGCTATAAAATTAGAATAATGTTACCTAACCCATGGGTTTCTCAAAGTGATGTTAGATTAAATTATGTATGAGAACTACATGGAGTATTTGTAGAAATTCATATTTCCTTGACTGGAGGCAGAATTTTAAAGAAGTATTCTGTGAAATTCTTAGTTATATTGAAGTTTCAGAACCCCTGGGTCATCTTGTCTGTCTGATAGGGCCACAAAAATATTGCCTGAGATGTTGGGAAAATGTGATATGCCTAAATACATTATATGTGTGTGTGTGTGTGTATACAAGATTATATGTATACTGCATATATAATTTTTATCAATGGCTATAATAAATAATATTGAATTTAATATGTTATGAAAAGTAATCATCATTGTAGGTCTGTAGATACCAATCAGATAAATACTTGTGGTTATTATAAAGTTGATTCAAGGTAAGGCTAAATTAAAATTTCAGAGACATTTTGAGATTTGAATGATTTGGAAAATTCCCTTAGTATCTATTTCAAGAACTGTTATTGTTCATATGAAATAGTAGGCTTTTGATAAATATTTGTTGAATAAATGAATGGGACAGAATTGTACATTATACTTTGTGTTACACCATCTTAAACCTAAAATATTTCCACACATTTCCAGTAAAATTTAATTAAAGTTGCTTCATTTTATTCCACAGTAAATTTCTTTGCTCTTCCTGGAACTGTTTGAATCTCTATCACTGGCTTTTTATTTGGAAGACTACTGCTTAACATCTATAAATTAGTCTAGATTGTGAACTGAGTCTATGATGGGGAACTTAAATTTCCTTTCTTTATTTAAATTTTGGACTTAAAATGCTTCTTGTTTAATTGGAAAAGTGTCCCTTAACTTCCAAATGGATTGTTTCTAGGCAGCAGCTAGGATTTGCAGAAGATGAGCTCTTCATGGCTGTTGGTTAAGTGGACACTAGAGTGTCCACTGGAGGTGAATTTGACCATGGGCCTGCTGGCAGGGAAAATAAAGAAAATATAATCACAGTAGAAAAGGGTCAGAATGGAAAGGTTATAGTCAAATTTAGCAGCAGGAGAAATCACTTTGAAGCTTTTCTAAAGGAATCTTGTTAAGCACTTGTGGGCAGACTGTTTTTATAGACTAGGATTCTTATTGTAAACAGGAATGGGCAAACTTGTCTGCAGAGTTCCTCTGAAAAATTAAAAAGTCAGTAATGTGTGACTCAAACAGCTGACATCTCAATAATGGTGTTTAAGATATTGTGTCCCAGTGTAGCGTTCAAAAGGGAAAACATATTTTGACTTTGCTCTGTATGCACATAATCTACCTGAGAACCAGATTGCTCAAATGATTTTAATTCGTAATGTGGCCACAGGGTCTTTTAATCTTTTGATTGACTATCCTAAAAATTATAGGTACATCAAAGGGTAACATCCCAGAGAATAATAATATATCATAAAATATGGATTCCATTTAAAAAGATTGTTTTCTTCCCCTCAGTGCTTTCTCTTTCTGACATCTAAAATTGCTTTTCTCAAATCTCTCTACAAGTGCAGATACAACATAGTTAAATGAGTTTCCCAGCATTTGAGGAAATGATGAATTCAGTTTGCAACGAGCTATAACTTTAAAGAAGAAAAATAAAACCAAGAGTTCCCCATTTCATGGTTCTACTTGAAAGTTTTTTTTAATGAAGTTTAATCTCAAAAGGTCATATTTAAATGGAAATTGAGTAAAAAATGATTTGTCTCTTTGCTTTTATTCTGTGAACATGTGAAATTTTAAAGAAAATGGGAAGTTTGGAGAGTTCTTACCTGGGTATAGTGTTTCACTCTGCCTTCTTGAGCTTCGAATTTCTTTTTGCAGGAAAGGCCCTTACTGCAGATGAATAATCTTTTCATGACCTTTATTAGGAGTAAAAATGTTACTCTCTTACAAAAGCAAATTCTCTAAAAGTAGTAATCCTGAAATTATTTTTGTCATCTGAGTGTGTGACTAACAGTTTAAAATTTAAAATCACAGATTTTAAACTGGTGGAAACAACATTCTTGGAATTATTGAAAGAACTTCCAGTGCCTAAGTTTAGTCCCTACCCAAGAGAATATAATATGATTGTCATGCTATATTTTAGCTCTGCAATGTCACAACACAAGACAAGTAAAGACTTCTGAAATGTAAGGAGTTGCTAGTTGATTTGCATTTGATAGTGATTAGTCTTCCTTGGCTGTGGTATTTGAATTTCACCAAATAATCTTAATCCATTTTCAAAGTATTTGGAGTTCAATAGAAACAGAATACTTCTACTGAAATAGTCACATCACATTTAAGATTATAGATACAAACATGTTATATGTAACTGATTTTTAAAAATTTATTTTAAGACAATTATTTTATTTTCACACTAAAACCCAAAATTTGTATGATAGAACCTTCCTCACCAAATATACATACTCATTCCTCCAAAGTTCTTTAAACTCAGTATCCATGGTTACACAAATTATATCACAAGCAGAGCCAGGGTTTGAGCTGAATACTGGCAAAGAAGAAACAATACTTTACAGTCTGGGTACAGGCATAGTTGTTGAACATAAGTTTCAATTTTACAAATTGAACTTACTGTACTTATCATCATAAAATTCCATAAAATTCTACTTTATTCTATGATCACAGGTTTTATTTATTGATTTGTGTTTCAATATGTAAATTGGAATTTTAAAATTAGAATAGCAATACCTGAAACAAACATCTACATGTTGGTGTTTGGCTGGAGTGGATAATAAAATTTTATTTATTTTGCCCCTCTGGCATCTTATTACATAAATGCCCAAAATTATCTGTATGGAAAAAAAGTTATGAAATTAAAAAAATAAACCCAACATATAACTCCATTTCCAAGTCACTGAGTCTACAGTTCAAAGCATTAGCTTTGAGGTTTATCAAAGGATTGTAGCTTTTGACTTGTCTTTGAAGAAACTCTAGCCAAGAACTCTGTAACAACAGCTTGTCAGTATCAGTACTAAAGTTTGAGAGCTGATAAGTTAGAATGTGAAATACTCATAGGATAAAATAAAACTATGTATTCAAACTTTTAACTACTGATGGTAGGCTATGGAGAGAATGTAACTTGTCCTAATCACTTGTCTATTTCCTGTGGTTATCATAATGTCTGTTACTTAGTAGATGCACAAATGTTTCTTTAGCTAATGTTAAAAACAACAAAAAACATATTTGTTAGAAAGTCATCACCAAATAAACTGCTAAATTATATACATTACCCACAAAACACAATGACATTCTGTGTGATAACAGGTGTCACTTGCATTTTTATGAAACATTCATAAAAAGCTATTCTTTGTTGCTTTACATCAGGGCATAGGTTTGAAAAGCAAAGTAAAAAAAGATAAAATCATTTCTTGAATATTGAATTTTATCGGCTGCTACACCACAAAGAGTAATTTGCTTTAATATGAGAAATGTTACATATTTAATCAATTTTACAATTTTTAAGTCATCTCATTTCAGAAAGGATTTGAAATGAAAAATCTGAAATAAGGACTCACACCATCCCCACCCCCACCCCCACCCAAATTAAAATTTTGAATGCTTACACTACTCAGCTTAAAAGGTATGTCCCAGTTCCCAGGACTTTTTTTTTTTTTTCTTTAATTGCAAGCAGGGTAAACTACAATCACTTCCTAATTTTTACATAAGACTAGATGCAAAGCTTGTTGCTTTAATGTCTTAGGCCTTGACATATTTTTTGAGTGCACTTTGAAAGCCTAGGACAGAGTTAGCAAATTCAAGCTTCCAAGACCAGGAAGCAAAATAAAATGAGTGAATCCAAGCTAATGTCGAACTAAAGAGTGTGGACTTTGCCTAAACAGAAGACAGCTGCTTTTTCTTAGTACAGCTGTTCATTTCCATTGGGAAGGAGGGCCCCGTGTCACAGGGGGATTTGATTATTTAATAGAAGTTGGAAGTCCAATTTGTACATAATGTTTCTAACGTCTTTAAATGTTGGAAAATAATTTTTTTAAGTATTTGTAAATTGTTTTAGGAAAAAGAAGCAGGTAGGTGTGTGGACTGAAGATAACACAAATGTGTATAATTTTAACTCCTGCAATAGCATTTGGATAAGTATATGTTGAGCAGAAACAGAAACTCCCTAGAGTTGGATTCTTTAAATAACTTTAGCACCTAAAGTGTTAAGGTTTTAGGAAGAAATCAAATATATGTAAAACAACTGTATTTGAATATTCAACCTCAACTGCTTTCATCCAGTGATATGCATATATCTACAGTGGTGCTATCAGTAAAGCAGGTGATGTCTCAATCTGCAACTCCCACTACTCTTTCATATTATTTTATGGAAACGGTGGCTTGAAGTATATTTCTTTCTTATATAACAATTCAAAGGTAGACAACTCAGGGTTGGGAGGACAGTTCTGCTAACCTTAACACTGACCTTCTGTTTCTGGGCCCGAGGTGACTGCTTCAGCTGAAAATCTTGGCCAACAGTAACAGGTAAAAGCCAAGGGGAATGCACAGCCATACCTTGTAAGAACACAAATCAGAATGGTACACATATGTTCCACTTAACGCTGTTGGCCAGAATATGCTCAAATGGCCATACATAACACCAAGGCAAAGTAGCAAATATAGCATGTGAACAGTTAAAAACTCAGCTATTTACAATAGAGGAAGAAGAGGAGAATGTATATGGATGGACAACTGGCTGACTCTGCCACACTGGAGAAATTATATAAACTATGAAAGAAAATCCCTCAGTGAGCCTTTAAATATTTAATAATTGATAGACTTGCCCATTACTCTTTTTTTAAATTGAAATATATGTAAAACAAGTAAATGAATTGATTTTAAGGGTGCAGTATGATGAATTCTGACAAATGAATACCTGTATAACCCCACTGAAAAGAAGATTTAGACTATTGCCATATACCATACAAAGTTCCCTCAGGCTCTGTTCCAGTTTTCTACAGCTGCTGCTACACAAAATATCAGAAACAGATTGGCTTTTATAAAGGGGATTTATTAGGTTACAAATTTACAGTTCTAAGGCCATAAAAGTGCCCAAACTAAGGCATCAACAAGAGGACACCTTCACTGAAGAAAGGCTCATGGTGCCCGGAACACCTCAGCTGGGAAGGCACGTGGTTGGTGTCTGCTTGTCCTTTGCTCTTGGGTTGCATTTCAAGATGCCTTTCTTCAAATATCTCCAGGCTTCTGTCTCTCTTAGCTTCTCTCACCTCTCTGCTTGGTTCTCCTGGAGTGTTTCTCTCTCAGCTTCTGGGAATCCTTTCTTAGCTTTTCCAGGGCTAACTCTAGGCTTCATTTCTTAGCTTAGCATCTCCAAATGTCCTTCTGTCTGCATCTCCCAGCATCTCCAAGCATCTGGATCTGTGTTGGCTCTTAGCTTCTCTCAGGGGCAAACTCTGGATTACATATCTTAGCTTCTCTCCAAAATGTCTCTCTCAGTTTCTCTGGGCTCCTTCTCTTCATGAGCTCTCTTAAAGGACTACAGTGAACTAGTCAAGACCCACCCTGAATGGGCAGATTCACACCTTCATGGAAATAATTTAATCAAAAGGTCTCACCCAAAGGTAGGGTACACCTTCATTGGCTAACTGAGAATGTGAACATTCCATTCATTAGTCTGATCAAGCTATTAATTAATTTTTAGACTATAGATAAAAATGTGAAACATTTATGTCCATTCATATTTATCTTGCACAATATAAATATATTTTTATGTTTTAGTAATTCAGGGGAGGGGGAGGGAGAGAAGGGTAACATTGTCCTTAGTATAATTCATAAAAGCAGCTATGACAGCCTCCAATCAGTTTACTTCATTTCAAAACTATTTCCAATGATAAGGAAAGCTTTCTTCAAAAAACACTTTTACATTTCACCTGTGGATGCCTACAACTTCATCCTCAGTATGTCCCCAAATTTGTACTGGCATTAAAAGGATAAAATATTATACTGGTGGATTTTTCTATTAATTATTTTTTGAAGTGTTATTTTCCCAACACGGAAGAGCTTTCTTTCTCAGTGTAACAAAAATTGAAATCTTAAGTGTATTGAATAGTAAATACACAAATTTTATTTATTATTTCCACTTGAGTTATACTTCATATAAAAGTTTACAAATAATGGTTATTTTGATTTTTTTCAGTATGAAAAAGTTGCCTTGATGGCATAATTTGATGTAGTGCTAATTGCTTGTAGAAATAGTT
This sequence comes from Choloepus didactylus, assembly GCF_015220235.1. Lineage (NCBI taxonomy): Eukaryota > Metazoa > Chordata > Mammalia > Pilosa > Megalonychidae > Choloepus > Choloepus didactylus. The sequence goes on from NC_051317.1 coordinate 43,649,271, forward strand.
AAACATCAGTATTGAAACTTACTCTTTAATGCCTTCTTGTAGCTATGAACAAATGTTCAGCAAGCATAAATTTTGTATTTTATTGCATTGTACACTGCAACTAATAAGCCAATAAATTGACATGTGTTAGGAGCATGTACTATTTCTAAAAACCACAAACTAAGAACGCTGAATTACCAAGCATTTGCTAATTTTACCACAGCCTTTTGCTATGTATATATAGGGAAGTCCTAGGGATTATAAATTCAATTTGTGTGAAGTTTAAAAACCATATATTTTATGATATATGATATGATATGACAGAGGGCCTTTAACTAAGATGGCCAAAACACTGATATTATATATTTGCTGTAAAGAGAATTAAAAGAGTTTTATTTTTTTCTGATATTAAAAGTTACTTAATAAAGATTTGTTTCCATTAGAAAAATGTCTCACCCACAGTTGGGTGGGTCACATCTCCATGGGAACATCAAAAGGCCCCACCCTACAAGATTGGACTAAAAGAACATGGTTATTCTGGGGTCCATAACAGCTTCAAATTGGCACATGCTCCTTTTGAGTAAGCCCTGCAGTTAGGAAAACATTTTTTCTGATTTTATGCACTGTATATTAGCTTTGCTTGTACCAGAAACATATGTACTGCTTTGTGTCTTGCTTCTTTCACTGAATGTATTTTTTAGATTTTTCCCCCAAATACTATGGGTGAATAACAAATTACCCAAATCCAAGTGGCATAAAGCAATGCTTGTGTTCAAGATACTATATGTCAGACTGGTGTTTATGGAGGCAGTGTTCATGATTTGCAATGGGTGGAGGTGGCCTAAAGGTACATTGACTGAGGAACAGAATGGTGAACTGTGGTGTATGCATGTAATAGAATACTGAGCAACTTCAATAAGGAATGAAGCTGTGGAGACAGGCAATGAGATGAATGGATCCTGTAGATAGCACTTTGAGTGAAGTACTCCAGAAACAAAGGCAAACACTATAATGCCTCACCAATACAGACTAATTACAATGTGTAAACTCTGAATTGAATCTTAGAGCACAGTGTATCAGGGAAATGATTATTGCAATGGTGCCTAGATTGTAAGCTCTTAGAGCAGTGAAATATATTCCTGAATTGTAATGGCTATCTCCAAACTCTGAGATGCTCATCCTTTAGTGTATAACCTGATTGGCCTCTGGAATGTTGGGGATCTTTGTGACAACTGAAACTCAGAGCTAGAGCTCAACAGATATGAATGTCAGTATTAGTGCATACAGCAACTGTCAAAAAAAGAAAAAAAAAGAAAAGCTGAAAAAGCGCCCAGACAAGTAGAGATATGAAAGAAGCAGATCTGGTTAAGACTAGGGCAAATCAAGTGAAAGGGTAAAGGTCAAAACTGACTGCATTTTAAAACTTCAACTTCCATGTGAGACCAAGGGAAGAGATGTTTAGTTTCTACAAGATCTGTATTTTCTAAACAATGTAACTCATACAGTCAGTTTGTTCAAACACCAAAATTACATGGAACTTTGAATAGGAAGTAAGCTGTGGTAGGTTTGTATAGGTTAGAGTGAAAAAGTGACACACACCAAAGTAATTTGGGCAGAGAATAAAAATATATATGCAGGGCCCCCCTGAGGAGCTGGGGGGAAATGCAGAGGTGTTGGGCTTCCTCACCTGGATTGTTGTTGATGTTCTCACAAACACTGAGGACTGATGACTTGGTATGCTAAACTCTCTATCTTGGGGCTTAACCTTATGAAGCTTGTTACTGCAAAGGAGAGACTAAACCTGCTTATAATTGGGTCTAAGAGTCTCCCCCTGAGTACCTCTTTGTTGCTCAGATGTGGCCTCTCTCTCTAGCTAACCCAACTTGGCAGGTGAATGTTGGGGACAATTAAGGTAGCATATATAATATTCACCTTCAGCGATACCGGTAACATGCAACATGGCTGCCAGGGCTGATGCAAGAACAGCCTAAGCTATAATTAGCCTTCTTCAAGGAAGTAATGGTAGTTCGCGCCAAAAGCTCTAACCGTACTTCTGCCGCCCGCCCTAGCAACAGCAATCACCAATCCTAGACCGCCACCTGCCTTTGCAGCCACCAATCCTAGGCCGCCACCCGTTTTTACTAGCCACTCCCTCTACCTTAGAGCATATATACCCTGCCTCTTCAATAAAATTTTGCAGCTTGATCAGAAACCTGTCTTGCTGTCATTCCTCGTGTCTCTTGTCCCATACCATTCTTCCCTCGCAGGAGTCAGAGCCTCGGTTGATCGTCCCGTGGGCCGGGACAACTGGTGAACTCACTGCCCTCTCCCCTACATGGGACCTGACTCCCAGAGGTGTAAATCTCCCTGACAATGCAGGATGTGACTCCCAGGGATGAATCTGGACCTGGCATCATGGGATTGAGAACAGTTTCTTGACCAAAAGGGGGATGAGAAATGAAATGAAATAAAGTTTCAGTGACTGAGAGATTTAAAATGGAGTTGAGAGATCACTCTGGTGGACATTCTTACACACTATATAGATAACCCTTTTTAGGTTTTAATGTATTGGATGAGCGAGAACTAAATACCTGAAGCTATCAAACTCTAACCCAGTAGCCTTGACTCTTGAAAATGATTGTGTAACAATGTAGCTTACAAGGGGTCACAGTGCGATTATGAAAATCTTGTGGATCACACTCCCTTTATCCAGTGTATGGATGGATGAGTAGAAAAATGGGGAAAAAACTAAATGAAAAATAAGGTGGGATGGGGGGACAGTTTGGGTGTTCTTTACTCTTATTCTTCGTATTATTTTTACCCTTTCTGGTGTAAGGAAAATATTCAAAAATAGATTTGGAGTGATGAATGCACAGCTATATGATGATACTATATACAGTGGTTTTACACCATGGATGATTGTATGGTATGTGAATATATCTCAACAAAACTGAATTTAGTTTAAAAAAAGATACTATGTGTCTGGATTTCAAAAGGGCACAGAAAGGATGGCTTGTGATTGCTTTGTAATGTCTGGAACCTCAGTTGGCATATACTGAGGATGGGGCAGAAAATTTCTGGAAGTTCATTTATTCACATGTCATGTGGCTGAGATGAGTGGTCAGGTGAGGTCCTCTGCTCCTCTCCCTGTTGTCTTCTCCATGTTCTCTCTCAATGTGGACTCGTTTGTGCTTCCTCATGGAATCTTGGCTCTAAGGATGCTTTTCACAAGGTTAGAGGTTTTGGGTTTGGGAGAAGAAGACCACAGAGGTGAAGTCCCATTCTCATCACATCATATCAATGGTAAATACTATCCACATGACTTATCACTGATGATGTCAACTGGGCCAGCCAACCCAGAAAGTGTTTGCCAGGTTTCTCCTCTGTAAAGTTTCATTTCTCCTTGTACCAGTTTGGATATGTTATGTCCCCCAGAAAAGTCATATTCTTTAATGAAATCTTGTGGGCACAGACTGATTAGTCTGTTGATTAAGGTGGGACCTCTGATTAAATTATTTCCATGGAGGTATGGACTCCAATCATTCAGGGTGGGTCTTGGGTAGTTCACTGGAGTATTTAAGAGAGAGGCTAAGAGCCAACACAGACCCAGATGCTTGCCAATACTTATAGATGCTTGGAAATGCAGACAAAAAGATATTTGGACAAGCTAAACTAAAAGATGAAGCCCAGAGTTTCCTCAGAGAAACTAAGAGAGGGCCTCCAGATGCTTAGAGAGAAGCATCCTGGAGAGAAAGAAGCAAGGACACACAGGAGATGAGAAAGAGGAACCAAGACAGACACCCAGAGACATTTTCTAGAGAAAGCCATTTTGAAACACAACCTCACAACCTGGTACCAGCAGACACCAGTCATGTTCCTTCCCAACTGACAGAGGTGTTCCAGATGCCATCAGACTTTTTCAGTGAAGTATTCTCTTGTTGATTCCTTAGTTTCAACACTTTTATGGCATTAGAACTTTAAAATTGTAACCAAATAAATCACCTTTGTAAAAGCCAATCTATTTCTGGTATTTGCATAATGGCAGCATTAGCAAACCAGAACATTCCCTCTTTCCATATTCTGCTCTTTGGAAGAAACTCACTAAGTACACTCCATACCTACTAAAGATGTAGGGAGTTAAGTTTCATCTCTTAGAGGAGGGAGTATCTACATAATTTATTTGACATTCTCCAAGAGATTTCCCTCTTCTCTCAAATTTACTTATTTATTTACATCAACATGAGCTCACAGATATTTATTTTATACTTTGTGTTATAATCTAATATTATGTAAGCAAATTCTTTGCTCAAAATTTCCAGCTTTGACCACTGACAGCCCTTTTCAGGTTGGCTCTTATTTTCCTTTGATATGCCCCATCCTTTTGTTTTTTGAGCACATTCTCATTTCTGTCAATACTAGTTGCTCTAGGCTCAGCTGGTGTAATCCCTGGCTGAGCTCTAGAAACAGCCACTTCTCCAAAGACACCTGGTTTCTTTAATTGGAGAATATTATTGGAAATCATGGTCTGAGCTCTAGATTTGCTAAACTCTCTCAGAAGATGGAGCTAAGAACTATATTTATGTATACCAAAACATGTATACAGGCATTTCTTTAGTTATCTCTGTAACTATCCACCCATACCTATATTGTTGTAAATATTTGTTTTCATTGATGTCTTTAACTTTAATCCATTACTGCATGGTTTATTCTAAACTTATACCCTTGCTGATCTGTCACCCCCCTATCCAATAATGAGAAACCTCACTCCCACTCTCTACCACCCATTCACTTATGTGTTCAATCATAGTATACATGTACAGCAGCTTCAGAATTGTTAACCCATATCCCCATGAGAAATTATCAACTATAGTACATTCTATCTACACTAACTCTTTGATTTAATCAAAAGACTATTTTTCCACTGGGGACTACCAATTTAATAAGCCAAGTCCTCAATCTTGGGGCCTTTCCTTAGTAAGCCTGTTACTACAAAGGAGAGGCTAAGTCTACTTTTAATTGTACCAAAGAGTCACCCCCAGAGAATCTCTTTTGTTGTTCATCTGTGACCGCTCTCTCTCTAAGCCAACTTGTCTGTTGGACTTGCTGCCTTGCACCCTACATGGGACATGACTCTCAGGGATTAGTCTTGTTCTGGTTTGCTAAATCTCCATGGCAATGTGGGACATGACTCCCAGGGATTAGTCTTGTTCTGGTTTGCTAAAGCTGCTGTTATGCAAAATAACAGAAATGGATTGGCTTTTATTAAGGAGATTGATTAAGTTACACATTTACAGTTCTAAGGCCATAAAAGTGTCCAAATTAAGACAACAACAAGAGGATACCTTCATTGAAGAATGGCTGATGGCATCTGGAACACCTCTGTCAGCTGGGAAAGCATGTGGCTGGCATCTGTTCATCTTTTGCTCCCAGGTTGTGTTTCAAAATGGCTTGCTCCAAAACGCCTTTGGGTTTGTCTCTCTTTGCTTCTTTAGCTCTTGTGAATCAAAGTATCAGGGGTCCTCTCTTAGCTTCTCCAGAGAAAACTCTGGGCTAGCATTTCCAAAAGTCTCCAAGCATCTCCAAATGTCAGCATCAGTGTCAGCTCTTAGCTTCTCTCCAAAATGTCCCCCTCAGCATCTCTGAGCTCTTTCTGTCAGCTGTCTTATAGGACTCCAGTAATTTAATTAAGACTCACCCTGAATGGGCAGGGTCCACATCTCCATGGAAATAATTTAATCAAACATTTACACCCTAATCAACAGACTAATCAGTCTGCCCCCACAAGATTGCATTAAAGAACATGGCTTTTTCTGGGGGATATAATATATCTTAACCAGCACATTCCACCCCCTGAACCCCAGAAGACATGTTTTTTTCATATACAAAATAAATTCATCCCATCACAATATCAAAAGAGCTTAAATCATTTCAGTAACAATAGGTAAGTACAAAATCTTATCAAAATCAGTTACAGGCATGATCTGTCCTAAGGCAAAATTCTCCTCTGGCTGTGGACCTGTGAAACTTAGAATAACTTATCTGCTGCCAATATACAAAGGTGGGAGAATCATAGGATAAATGTTCCCATTGCCATAGGGAGAAATTGAAAGGAAAACAGGGTTCAAAGATCTGAAACAGTTCCTAAATCCCACAGGGCAAACTACATTAGATTTCAAAGTCTGAGAGTCATTCATAGATTGATGTCTTATGCTTGGGGCTTGAGAGAGCAGCAGTCCAACCATTTCCAAGGGCTTTCATGGCAGCCCTTTTCTCTCCAAATGCTGGAGTGCCTATTCCAATGTATCTATGCTTTGGGGATACCACCTTCTTCTTGGCCTCATCCTTCCCAAGAATCATGGTGCCACACAGATTCCTTCCATCTCTGGGGCACATGCTCAACCCCTTCAGAACAATGGGGTGGTGGACAGCCTCTTCCCAATCCCTTGGGAATGTGCTCCACCCTCTCTGTGGCTTGGATGGCAGCATCTTCTGAGCAAGGAAGGTCCAGCCTCTGCCTCCAGAGCAAACTCACCTTTTCCACATGTATGGGTTGCTGTGCTCTCCTTGCCTAAGATTTCTTGACTCCAGAACTCAACTTCCATGGTTCTATCTTTGAAGAAATTTTCCTTCAATTATTCCCTTCTCCATCCTCTCCAGTCCAGACTGGCAGTGGTCACAAAGTTTGTTGACTTGGCTTGAAGCATGCAGGGGTCACAACCATCAGACAATAGGAGTCTCCATAAATCCTCTCTGGATAACTCTGTCTCCAGTCCTGTCTTGTACTGAAATGACTGGCTGGCTCCAGGTTTTGTTAAATCCTCATATGGGATGTAGTCTCTGGGGTGTAACTTTCTGGAAGCCCAGAGCTTTCTAGATCATCAATTTCTGGTTTCTTTGAACCCAAAAGTTAAATTCTCAACCTATTTCTTTCCTCTCACATTTTACTATAAGCTGGAAGGAGAAACAAGGCTGCATTTTTGACATTTAGTTTCTAAATCTCTTTAGCTAAGTATCCCAGCTTGTCACTTTCAAATGCTGCCTTCCATCTGACACCAGGAGTCAATTTTGCCAAATTCTCTGCTGCTTAAAAATAAGGATCACCTTTCTTCCAGTTGGCAATGATACATTCATCATTTCTGTTTAAGTCCCTATCAGAAGTATCTTTAAAGTCCATATTTCTACAAACAGTCTCTTCAAAGCAATCTATACCTTTTCTATTAACCTCCACACAATTCTTTCAGAGACTTCCCCATATCCATTTAAAAAGCTGTTCCAACATGTTTGGCATTTGCAAGCTCAGCAGCACCCCACTTCTCTGGTACTAAAATCTGTTCTGGTTTGCTAATGCTGCAATTATGCAAAACACAAGAAATGGACTGGCTTTTAAAAAGGAGATATATTAATTTACAAATTTACAGTTTTAAGGCCATAAAAGTGTCCAAATTAATGCATCAACAAAAGGATACCTTCACTGTAGAATGGCTGATGGCATCTGGAACACCTCTGCTAGCTGTGAAGACACATGACTGGCATCTGCTCATCCTTTGCTCCTGGGTTGTGTTTCAAAATGGCTTCCTCCAAAATGTCTCTGGGCTTGTCTCTCTTAGCTTGTCTCTCTTAGCCTCAGCCCTGAGCATTTGAGCATCAGGGGTCCTCTCTTAGCTTTTCCAGAGCAAACTCTGGGCAAGCATCTCCAAACATCTCCAAGCATCTCCAAGTGTCAGAGTCTTAGCTTCTCTCCAAAATGTCTTTCTCAGCATCTCTGAGCTCTTTATGTCTGTGAGATCTCTTATAGGATTTCAGTAATTTAATCAGGACCCACCCTGAATGGGTAGGCTCCACATCTCCATGGAAATAAGTTAATCAAACATTTCCACTCTAATCACCAGACCAATCATTCTGATCCCACAAGACAGCATTAAAGAATAAGGCTTTTTCTGGGGAACAACATATATCCCAATCAGCACAAGTCTGTACCTGGTATTATGGGATTGAGAAAGCCTTCAGGACCAAACGGGGGAAGAGAAATGAACCAAAGTAAAGTTTTGGTGGCTGAGAGATTTCAAATGGAGTTGAGTGGCCATTCTGGAGGTTATTCTTATGCATTTTATGGATATTCCTTTTTAGTTTTTAGTGTATTAGTGTAGCTAGAAAGAAATAGCTGAAACTGTTGAATTGCAAACCAGTAGCTTTGATTCTTGAGGATGAGTGTATAACAATATAGCCTACATGGTGTGACTGTGTGATTGTGAAAACCTTGTGACTCACACTCTCTTTATCCAGTGTATGAACAGATGAGTAGAAAAATGAAGACAAAAGGTAAATGAATAATATGGGGGATGGGGAGGATGGAATGTTTTGGGTGTTCTTTTTCACCTTTACTTTTATTTTTATTACTTTTTTTGGAGTAATGAGAATGTTCAAAAATTGATTGTGGTGATGAATGCACAACTATATGATGACACTGTGGACAACTGATTGTAAACTTTGGATGATTGTATAGTATGTGACTATATCCCAATACAATTGCAAGGAAAATGAAAAGAATGGTAGAGTTTCAAAATGACCCCAAAGTGGTAAAAGCTGCAGCTCTGTAAGGAGAAAAAGATCTATGACCATTCCAGCAACACTACCAATTACAAAGATGGAGATATATATACATTTATACAATTTGTTCATATTCAGAATCCTTTGTTAAATCCTATCTTTTCTGTTGCTACAGCTTCCTTTCATTTAATGATTTAATGACTTGCTCAATCTTCAGGGGTGTCTAGGCAGTTACCACCATAATTTTTTTTCATATTAAAAGGAGGTCTTGACCTTATAGGGAAGGAGGCTGCATCTGATTTTTGTTCTTAAAGAGGCTTTTGCCTCTGGGTTTTAGTACTTTTCTGGAATAAGAACACTCTGGTGGATTTCAGTTTGAGAGATAAAACTTAGTGAGTGAATCTTTTATTGATTCTCAGATAGGGACCTAGGTATTTCAGGACTATTGTTGTAAGGGTATGGCATACCTTGGCCATTTGGGATATCTAGCTGGAGCTTGCATAAGAGAAACCTTCAGGATAGCCTCTCAATTCTATTTGAGATCTTTTAGCCACTGTAACCTTATTATTATTTTTGTTTTATCATTTTTTTCCCCATTTTTGTCAAGTAGGCATCTTCAATCCCTTGATGCTGGGGTCAGGCTCATTCTTGGGAGTCATGTCCCACATTGCCAGGGAGATTCATTGGGAGTCATGTCCCACTTTGGGGGAGGGGGGAGGTTAATGAATTTATTTGCCAAGTTGTGCTTAGAGAGGGAAAGGCCACATCTGAGCAATAAAAAGGTTCTCTGGAGGTGTCTCTTAAGCATAATTATAGGAAGGCTTAGCCTCCCATTTATAGCTCTAAGTTTCACAAGAGCAAGACTCAAGATCAAGGGCCTGATTTATTAAGTAGTGGGTTCTTAATTTCACATAACACATATTGTGTCCCAGGATAAACAGTCAATTTCTTACATATCTTCACTAAGATGTAAAATCATAATTACTCTCAATTTTTAAACAATTGTCATAACATAAAAGATCCCAGAGCTCTTATCAGCTGCTAACTATCCATCCTGAGTATTGGTGTAGAGTTAGTAAGATATTCCTATTAAATATAGACTATAATATGTAATGAGTAGTTTTTCCACATACCACTCTGTTTTTAACTCTTTTTACCAGTGTCATACTTTATAAATATATCATACTAACACTTACATATGTTTGTAGAGCTACTCTGTGGGTTACATGCTTTTAAACAACCACTTTTGAACATGCCTGCCTTCAATACAGCACTGATACTTCATGAACCATAATCACCCTTGTCCATTCCCATACCATAAATTTCACCCTCATTATCATGTCTGTACATATTAGATTATCATTCCCCCTTCACTAGCTTCTGTCTATCTTTAGGTCCCCTATATACTACATTATAAGAAACTTATTTTACATTATTCATGGAGTTCCCATTAGTGGTAACATACAATCTCTCCTTTTGTGTCTGGCTTATTTCACTCATCCTGATGTCTTCAAGTTTCAACTGTGTTGTCATAAGTTTCAAGACTGCATTTCTTTTTACTGCTGCATAGTATTCCATCATACGTATATACCACATTTTGTTTACCTGCTCATCTGCTGAAGGACACTTGGATTGTTTCCATCTCTTGGCCATTGTGAACAATGCTCCTATGAACATCATTGTGCAAACGTCTGTTTGTGTCACTGCTTTCAGATCTTCTGGGTATATACTGAGAAGTGAAATTGCTGACCATAGGGTAACTTGATATCTAGTTTTCTAAGTAACTGCCAAACTGTCTTCCACAGTAGCTGTACCATTTTACAGTCCCACCAGCAGTGAATAAAACTTCCAATTTCTCTACATCCTCTCCAGCATTTGTAGTTTCCTGTTTGTTTAATCTCAACCATTCTTACTGATATGAGATGATATATCATTGTGGTCTTGATTTGCTTTTCTCTAAAAGCTAGTGAATATGAACACTTTTTCATGTGTTTTTAGTCATTTCTATTTCATTTTCAGAGAAATGACTTTTCATATATTTTGCCTATTTTATAATTGGGCTGTTCATACTATTGTTATTGAATTGTAGGATTGCTTTATATATGCTGGATATAATCTTTTATCAGATACGTGGTTTCCAAATATTTTCTCCCATTGCATTGGTTCCCTCTTCACATTTTTGACAAATTCCTTTGAAGTACAGAGCTTTTGATTTTGAGGAGTTCCCATGTATTTATTTTTTTTGTTTGTTTCCTTTGCTTTGGGTGTAAGGTCTAAGAAGTGACCTCAATATAGGTATTGCAGATATTTCCCTACATTATCTTCTAGGAATTTTAAGGTATTGTCTCTTATATTGAGGTCTTTGATTCACTTTGAGTTAACTTTTTGTAGAGCATGAAGTAGGAGTCCTCTTTCATTCTTTTGGATGTGAATATCCAGTTCTCCCACCTGATTTGTTGAGGAGACTGTTATATCCCAGTTCAGTGGATTTGGATTTGGGGGTCTTATCAAAAATCAGTTGACTGTAGATCTGAGGGTCTATTTCTGAACTCCTGTTTTGATTCCATTGATCAATATGTCTGTCTTTGTGCCAGCACCTTGCTGTTCTGACTACTGTGGCTTTATAGTAGCCTTCAAAGTCAGGAAGTGCAAGTCCTCCCACTTTGTTTTGCCTTTTTAGAATGTTTTTAGCAATTTGAGGCCATATTCCCTTTCAAATAAATTTGATGACTAGCTTTTCCAAGTCTGCAAGTAGGTTGTTGGAATTTTGATTGAAATTGCATTGAATCTGTAGATCAGTTTGGGTAGGCTTGACATCTTAATGATGTTTAGTCTTCCTATCCATGAACACAGTGTATTTTTCCTTTTCTTTAGGTCCCCTTTTATTTCTTTTAGTAAAGCTATATAATTTTCTGGGTAGAGGTCTTTCACATCTTTCATTAAGTTTATTCCTAGATACTTGATTTTTTAAGTTGCTACTGTGACTGGAATTATTTTCTTGAGTGTTTCTTCAGTTGTGTTATTTCTAGTGTATATGAGTGTTACTGTCTTTAAATCTTGCATTCTGCCACTCTGCTGAATTTGTTTATTAGCTCAAGTGGCTGTATCACCAATTTCTCAGGATTTTCCAAATATAAGATCACATCATCTGCAAATAATAACAGTTTTACTTCATCCTTTCCAATTTGGATGCCTTTTATTTCTGTCTCTTGCCAGATTGCTCTGGCTAGAACTTCTGGCATAATATTGAATAATAGTGGTGACAGTGGGCATCCTCACCTCATTCCTGATCCTAGGCGGAAGGCTTACAGTCTCTCACCCTTGAGTAGCATGCTGGCTGTGGGTTTTCCATATATGCCCTTTATCATATTGAGGGAGTTTCCTTCAATTCCTATCTTCTGAAGTGTTTTTATCAAAAAAGAATGTTGAATTTTGTCAAATGTTTTCTCAGCATCTATTGAGATGATCATTTGATTTTTCCCTTTCAGTTTGTTAATGTGTTGTATTACACTGATTGATTTTCTTATGTTGAGCCACCCTTGTATGCCTGGGATGAACATCATTTGGTCATGGTGTATGATTTTTCTAATATGCCTTTGGATTCAATTTTCAAGTATTCTGTTGAGAAATTCTGCACCTATATTTGTTAGGGAGTTTGGCATATAGTTTTCCTTTCCTGTAGCATCTTTATCTGGTTTTGATATTAGATTTATGTTAGACTCATAAATCAGTTAGTTAGTGTTCCATTTTATTCAATATTTTGGAAGAGTTTGAGCAGAAGTGTTGTCAGTTCTTTTCAGAAAGTTTGGTACATTTCCTCTGTGATGCCATCCAGCCCTGGGCTTTTATTTGTAGGAAGTTTTGAGGACTGTATCTCTTTACTTGTGATTGGCTTGTTAAAGTCTTCTATTTCTTCTCAGGTCATCTGGGCTGTTCATGTGTTTCCAGAAAATTATCTGTTTCCTCTAAATTGTCTAGTTTGTTAGTGTTCAGTTGTTCATAGTATCCTCTTACGATTTATTTTTAAATTTCTTTGGGATCCACAGTAATGTCACCCCACCCCCCATTTATAATTTTGTTTATTTGGACCTTCTCTCTTTTTGACTTTGTCAATCTAGCTAAGGGTTTGTAAATCTTGTTGATCTTCTTGAAGAACCAACTTATGGTTTTGTTGATTCTCTTTATTTTTTTTTCCATATCATTTATTTCTGCTTTAATCCTTGCTATTTCTTTTCTCCTACTTGCTTTAGGGTTATTTGATGATCATTCTCTAGCTTCTTCTTCTGTTATTTCTTTGATTTTAACTCTTTCTTCCTTTTTAATGTATACATTTAAGCTATAAATTTCCCCTTCAGCACTGCCTTCACTGCATCCCATAGGTTTTGATACACTGTGTTCTCATTTTCATTCATCTCTAGATAGTAAACATTTTTTCTTGCAATTTCTTCTTTGACCCACTGATTGTTTAGAAGTGTGTTGTTTAACCTCCACATATTTGTGAATGTTCTGGTTCTTTAATGGTTATTGAATTCTACTGTCATTCCACTGTGGTTAGAGAATGTGCTTTGAATAATTTCAATCTTTTTAAATTTATAAAGCTTATTTCATGCCTCAATATATGATCCATCCTGGAGAATGTTCCATTAGCACTAGAGAAGAGTCTTTATATATCCTGATAATTTGATGTGTAGTGCTGTCTATACATCTGTTAAGTCTAATTCATTCATTGTATTGTTTAGGTTCTCAATTTCCTTATTGGTCCTCTGGCTGGTTGTTCTATCTATAGAAGAGAGTGGTGATTTGCAGTATTGTAGAAATGTCTGTTGCTTCAGTTGTGCCAATGTTTTTCTCATGTACTTTGGAGCACCTTGATTGGGTGCCTAACCATTTATTATTGCTATTTCTTTGTGGTGAATGTCCCTTTTATTAGTATATAGTGTCCTTCTTTGTGTCTTATGACATATTTGCATTAAAGTCTATTTTGCCTGAAATTAGTATTACTACTCCTGCTTTCTTTTGGCTATAGCTTGCATGGAATATTTTTTCCATACTTTTACTTTCAATCTTTTTGTGTCACTGGGTCTAAGATGAGTCTCTTGTAAACAGCATATTGGTTGTCCATACTTTTTAATCCATTCTTGCAATCCATATCTTTTAATTGGGGAGTTTCACTCATTCATATTCAATGTTATTACTGTGAAGGAAGTTCTTTAATCAGTAACATTATCCTTTGGTTTTTAGTTGTCAGATCTATTTTTCCCCCTCTTTGTTTATTTCCTTTAAGTTACCCTTACTAATACTCTTCAGTTCTGTGCCCTTCTCCAGGCCATGCTCTCCATTCTTTTTTTCTGAGCTGGCAGCTCCCTTGAGTATTTCTTGCAGAGAAGGTCTCATTAAATTCTCTCAGCATGTTTGTCTGTGAAAATTTTAAAATCTCCTTCAATTTTGAAAGAGATATCTATGCTGAATAAAGAATTCTTGGATGACAATTTTTCTCTTTCAGGATCCTAAATATGCTATACCACTGCCACCTCACCTCCATGGCTCCCAGAGTAGTCAGTACTTAATCTTATGTGGTTTCCCTTGTATGTTGTGAATTGCTTCTCTCTTGCTGCCTTCAGGAGTTTCTCCTTCTCTTCAGCATTTGACAGTCTGTTTAGCACCTGTCTCAGAAGTTGTTTATTTTGATTTATTCTATTTGGAGTTCATTGAACATCTTTTATTTGCATATTTATTTCATTTAGAGGGGTTGGGAAGTTTTCCCCAACAATGTCTTTGAATACTCTCCCTAGCCCTTTATTCTTCTATTCACTCTCTGGAAAACCCATGATTCTTGTATTTGTGTGATTCATGTTGTCCATAATTTTCCTGAGATCCATTTCAAATTTTTGAATTTTTTTCACCATTTGTTCCATTATGTTTTCACATTCCATTGTCCTGTCTTCTAGTTCACTAATTATTTCCTCTGCCTTTTCAAATGTGTGTTGTGAGTCTCAAGTATATTTTTAATTTGATCAACAATGTCTTCTATTTCCATAAGATCTGCTACTTTTTTTTATAAAAGGGGGTTTATTTGGTTACACAGATACAGTCTTAAGACCATAAAGACCAAGGTAACACATCAGCAATCAGGTACCTTCACTGTAGGATGGCCAATGGTGTCCAGAAAACCTCTGTTAGCTGGGAAGGTACTTGGCTGGCACCTGCTCCAAGTTCTGGGATCAAAATTGCTTTCTCCCAGGACATTCCTCTCTAGGCTGCAGTTCCTCAAAAGCGTCACTCTCAGTTGCTCTTGGGGCATTTGTCCTCTCATAGCTTCTCCAGAGCAAAAGTCTGCTTTCAACAGCCATCTTCAAACTGTCTCTCACTTGCAGCTCCTCTCTCAGCTTCTGTGCATTCTTCAAAGTGTCCCTCTTGGCTGTTACTGCTTACTCCTTGTGTCTGATCTTATATAGTGCTCCAGTTATTTAATTCAGACCCACCCTGAATGGGTGGGCCAACACCTCCATGGAAATTATCCTATCAGAGTCATCACCCACAGTTGGGTGAGGTGCATCTCCATGGAAACACTCAAAGAATTACAATCTAATTAACACTGATATATCTGCCCACATGCTACTTTCTTTTTTAATTTAGTCTCTCTAATTCTTCTATATCCTCTTCTAGAGTCTTCTTGATGTCCTTTATGTCCTTAGCCATCTCATTGCAGTTGTTTTGGAGATTTTTGTGCACTTCTTTGATTAATTGTTCCCAGTTCTGTGTCTCCTCCAGCTTTTAATTTGGCTGTTCGGCTCATCCAACTCTTCTTGTTTCTTCATATGCTTTATGATTTTTATTTGTTGTTGTTGGCCTCATCGCATTTGCATATATTGATAAGGTTTTTAAATGATATTTTGGATTATTTGAACATTTGTGTATAATTTGGAAGAACTACAGCTTTGTGGAGTGCACTTTCCCTCTCCTACCAGCAGATGGTGCTCTTAAGCCACCTCTTACCCTCAAACCAGCTCTCCCTCAAGTTTGTCTATACACTGGATGGGGTCCAAACAAGGTGGAAATCCAATCAGCACACCATTTTTCCATGTGCCCTGGGGACTGCCAAACCTGTGGGAGGAGGGTTGGTCCTGCACAGTTGGGCAGGTTGTCTGCTCCAGGGTACAGTGGTCCTGGAAATTCCCAGGGCTATGAGTAGACCACTCTGCAGCTGCATAGCTGTGAATCTCACCTTCCTGTTCAAATGCTGCAATTTCTTTCTGCCATGCTCTTGTAAGTCCCTGGGGTTGGAGAGGGGCTCCTGGCACTTCTTTGTGGCTCCCTTGCCTCTTGGCTGTGCACAATGAGTGCTTCCATGGAGGAAGAGTGTTGTGTTCACAAGTCTGCTGAATCTTGAGTTCCCTCATGGGAGCTCTTGGCTGTGGGGCTGTGAAGGGTTATCTCCCCAGCCTACTGCTGAGATGGGTGCCCAGGTCATGGAAAGCTGCTTCCTTCCATGCTTGTCTGCTGGCTCCAACCACCAATTCCCATCATGGAAGCTCTTGGCTTCAGGGCTATGAAAGGTTATCACCCCAGCCAACTGCTGAGAAGGGTGCATGAAGCCTGGAAGGCTGTTCCCTCCCACAGTCATCAGCTGGTTCTGATTGCTCATACCTGGCAGTGTTCCAGGCTGAACACTCACACATCCTAAATACAGTCTTTCTGCCTCTCCAGCTATGTCCTCATTATGTGGTGTAGAAGTCCCTACCCACCTGCTGGCTTCCTGGAACTGCTGTTCTGGAGCACTTTCTGTCCTTTGTCTAGTGTTTTTCACAGAGGAGAATTTTGCTCTGCCTCTCCTAATCCACCATCTTCCCAGTAGTCCTAGTTGATTTTTTACAATTTGTATATATTCAGATTCAGTGTGTTATGATGTTCTACAGACACTTACAGTATCATACCAAACAGTTCTGTCAAACTAAAAAAAGCCTGTGCTCCCCCTACTTGAAAACTTCCTCCTTGCCAAACCCCTAACAAATACTGTTCAGTTTTCTGTTCCTATAATTTTGCCTTTTTCAAAATAGCACAGGAATGGAATCTACTGTATGCAGTTTTTTTTTTTTTTTTTTTTTTTTTGGTCTGGCTACTTTCACTTAGAAAAATGAACTTAAGACTACTTCATATTTTTGGATTACTTAGTAACCTGTTTCTTTTCACTGCTTACTAGTATTCATGTAAAGGGAGGCACCATATTTTGTTTGTCCTTTTAACTGTTGAAGGATATCTTGGTTGCTTCCAGTGTTTAGCAATTATAAATAAAGCTACTATATATCTTTGTGTCAAATGTTTTGTGTGCACATAGTTTTCAGAACAGTTGGGTGTTTGCTTAGGAGTGTCATTGTTGGGTAAAATGAGAAGTCTATGTTTGACTTACAAGAAACTGCCAAATCTGAGCTTCAAAATGACTGGGCTAGTTTGCATTGACACCAAATGTATGAAAGGTCTTATTGCTCTACATTCTCGACTTTAATGTTCTGTTGGCTTATTGCATCATGCATCTTCTTCTCCAGGTAAGCAAATCTTGTGTTTTTTGTCTCCCTGTAGGTAGCTTCTCTACATATTTCAGAGTGGCAGTTTTTCCTACAACCTCAGTTCTCTGATGGATCTAATAAAATCACTGATTTTCAGTGTGTCAAGATTTTTTGTTGTTGTAAGGACAGAAATGCCTTATTCCAAGCTCTTTACATTTTGGACCTGAAACCAGAAATCTTGTATCACTCCTTGACCATTCTTACTTACATCTTCTTTTGTGAACATCAAAATTTACTTATTTATTATGACATAGCAATCAAGCTACTCTAATATCACATACTTATTATTCACAATACATTCTAGATGGCTTACTTAATTAATACAATTTTCATTTCACATTAATTTGACTCCAAATAACGGCAAGTGAGAATGATTATTGTACTCTGTAAAATTGGTAAAATAGAAAATACAGAATTTGTCTTTGTCACTTGGGTTCTTATCCTCAGCATACCCACCCCACAATACCCCCTGCTATTATTTAGAGAATTGAAAATTCCATCACAAATGCAGACTTTCTGAACCATTTAAGACTTAATTTTGCTTTATCCACACAAAAACAAAGGTTATGGTATACCTTATAACACCAACAACAAAAAGGAGTGAAACAGGATGGCATAAGTATTGTAGAATTAATTTATAATTTCAAAAGAGAGAGAAATTATGGTTGTTAAATGTTGCTGAGTTGATGGAATAAACTTGTGAGGAATGAAGTATAGGTGGCAAGTTTGCCAAAAGTATAAATCAATAAAGTAAGAAAAATTCCTGAGTAATTATAACATTAATTTTTATGTAAAATAAAACCACTCCAAGTACTCAAATTTTAGGGAGAGAAGTATGATTTATTTCCTCTTAGGGAAATTGCTTTTCATTTGTGTTAAATTTTGTGAATACATAAAATATTATGCAAAGCTGAATTGCTCCCTGGATATGGGGTTTCATGATGCTTCTGGCAAGATATATTTCACATTTCCCCAGTGTCTTTCAGAGAAAGAGAAATATACCAGTTTGGCAGAAATCTGTAGAGGCACAATTTTCTCAATGGGCTCATTGTAGTGGTTGAAGTGAGGCTCAGAAGGCAGGGAGTCAATGGTATCATTCCAGGTCTTCAATATTCACAAATGTTCATGATTTGAAAATTGGAACTTTAAAGCTATGCTTCCTGTTGAATAATAATAAGTGTAAAATAGGAAGTTATCTGAAGACTCATATTATTATGATTGTCCTTGAGCTTTGGTGGCTGTTGTCATAGGCAACAAAACCTTTAGTTACTGATCTGGATTTTATATACCTAATAACGATCGCTAATATGTATTGACTTCAGGATGACCAACTGTCCCAGTTTGCCTGTGGCTGAGGAGTTTCTTGGACATGGGGCTTTCCTTTCAATGCTAAAACTGGGAAACTCATGAGCAAATAGGGACAACTGGTCACCTGAACTGGCACTTACCATATTCTTGGTATTCAACATGTTTTCCCATATTTAATTCTCCCATAAACCTCATAAATAAGTTTTTATGAATTATAAATAAGTGAGCTTGATTCTGAGTTCTGTATTCTTTCCCAGGGTTCCACATGATTTCTTTTTTTTTTATTATTCAATTTTATTAAGATGTATTCATGTACCATACAATCATCCAAAGTGTACAATCAATTGTTCACAGTACCATCATATAGTTGTGCATTCATCACTCCAGTCTACTTTTTTTTGAACATTTTCCTTGTACCAGAAGAAGTGGAAATAAGGATAAAAAATAAAAGTAAGGAAGAACATCCAAAACACCCCAACCCTATTTTTCATTTAGTTTTTGTCCCCATTTTTCTATTCATTCATCCATACACTAGGTAAAGGGAGTGTGGTCCATAAGGCATTCACAATTACACTGTTACCTCTTGTAAGCTACATTGCTATACAATCATCTATAAGAGCCAAGGCTACTGGGTTGCAGTTTGATAGTTTCATGTATTTACTTCTAGCTATTCCAATTCATTAAAGCCTAAAAACAGTTATCTATACAGTGCATAAGAATGCCCACCAGAGTGACCTCTTGACTCCATTTGGAATCTCTCAGCCTCTGAAACTTTATTTTGTTTCATTTTGCATCCCCCTTTTGGTCAAAAATATGTTCTCAGTCCCACAATATTGGATCCAGATTCATCCCCGTGAGTCATATCCCACATTGCTAGGGAGATTTACACCACTGGGAGTCAGAAACCATGTAGTGGGGAGGGCAGTGAGATCACACACCAAGTTGGCTTAGCTAGAGAGAGAGGACCACATCTGAGCAACAAAGAGGTACTTGGGGGAGACAAAGTCACAATTATAAGCAGGTTTAGCCTCTCCTTTGCAGTGACAAGCTTCATAAGGGCAAGTGCCATGATAGAGGGCTTGGCACATAAAACCAACAGTCCTCAATGTTTGTGAGAACATCAGCAACAATCCAGGTGAGGAAGCCCAACACCTCTGCATTTTCCTCCAGCTCCTCAGGGAGGCCTTGCATATACATTTTTATTCTCTGCCTAAATTACTTTGGGATGTGTCACTATTTCATGCTAACCTATGCAAATCTACCAGGTCTCACTTCCTATTAAAACTTTCATGTAATCATGGTATTTGAATGAACTGTGAGTTAAATTGTTTAGGAAATATAGACCTTCCACCAACTACACATCTCTTCCCTTGGTCTCACATGGACTTTGACATTTTAAAGCACTGTCAGGATTGCTCTGACTCTGGCCTAATTTGCCCTACTCCTAACCACATCTGCTTCATTCATATCTCTATTTGAAGTCTGGATGCTTTTTCAGCTTTTTCAACAGTTGCTATATGTGCTAATAGTGACATTCATGTCTTCCAAGTTCTAGCTCTGAGTTTCAGGTGTCACATAGGTACTCAAAGTTCCAGGGATTGATCAGGTTATACACAAAGGGATCAGCATCTTGGAATCTGGAGATAGCCATTACAATTCAGGAATAGATGTGACTGCTGTGAGAGCTTATAATATAGGGACCATTACAATAAGCATTCCCCTGATAAGCTATGCTCTAAGGTTCAATTCTGAGTTTACACAGTGTAGTTAGTCCATACTGGTGAGGCATTGTAAAGTGTGCCTTTGTTTCAGGTGTAGTTCACTCAAAATACTGTTGGCAGGTTCCATTCATGTCATTGTGTGTATCACAGCTTTATTCCTCGCAGTAGCTCAGTATTTCTTTGTATGCACACACAACAGTTCACCACTCTGTTCCTCAGTCAATGTACCCCTAGGCCACCTCCACCCATTGCAAATCACATATACTCTTTATAAACACCAGTGTGCAAATGTCCATTAATGTCCCTGCTCTCAGATCCTCCAAATAAATGCCCCTTAATGAGGTTGCAGGACCTTATGGCACTCACATACTTATCTTTGTATGGAACTACCCCACTCTCCTCCAGAAAGGCTATATCATTCTGCCTCCTAACCAACAGCAAATATGTACATCCCTCTTTCCATGTTATCTCCATCACTTTTATCCCTGTTTATATTTTTCCATGCAATTTTATAGAGCTATATTCACATACCATGTAATTATCCACAGTATTCAATCAGTTGTTCAGAGTATCATTATACAGTTGTGCACTTACCACCAAAATTAGCACTTGAACATATTGATTACTACAAAAATTTTCTTAATGAATAATAAAAAGATAATAAAAACAAAATAAAATATCACACCATACAACATAATAGTAGGGTCAGACAACACCACCACTACCAAGAATCGCTTGTCCCTCCCTTATATTCCCCTCTAATACTCATTTAGCTGTGATATATTGCCTTCATTACTTTTAATGGAAGCATATTACAATGTTACTATTGACCATAGGCTCCAGTTGCCTTTGATTATATTTTTCCCACTACCTTCCCCTTTCCAATACTCTTCATGATTGTCATTCATTTGTTCTCCCGCATGCAAGAAGAAATTTATATTTGTACATTTAGTCACAATCATTGACCACTCCAGTTTTTGCTAAGTTAAACAGTCCCAGTCATTATTTCTATGTTTACCTCATGTGTCATGCATGCTTCTGGCCCACCTCTTTCAGATTTACTTATGGGCATCTTTGTTCAGTATAGTTACAATGTTGTGCTACCATCATGCAGTATTATGCTATCTGTTTCTGGGTGTATACAATACAGCCTGCTGAACTTTCTGTAGTCCTTCAGCATCAGATGCCCAATCTCTACCCTCTTTCTGTCTCCTGCTAGCCTGCATTATCAGCTTTTAACTCTCAAAGTTTGCTCATTGATGTTCATTCATATTAGTGAGACAATACATCATTTTTCCTTTTGTTTCTGGCTAACATTGCTCAACATAATATCCTCAAGGTTCATCCATGTTATTATATGTTCCATGTCTTTGTTCTGCCTTACAGATGCATAATATTCCATCATGTGTATGTATCACAGATTATTTATCCACCCATCCATTGATGGATATTTGGGCTGTTTCCATCTCTTGGCTATTGTGAATAATGTCACAATAAACATTGGTATACAATTGTCTGTTCATGACTTAACTTTCAGTTCCTCTGAGTATGTAACTACTAATGGAATAGCTGGGACATATGGTGAATCTATACTTAATTTGCTGAGGAACTGCCACACTGTCTTCCAGAATGGTTGCACCATTCTACATTCCCCCCAACAGCGAATGTGTGTCTCTTTCTCCACATCCTCTCCAGCACTTGTAATTTCCTGTTTTTTGATAATGGTCATTCTGGTAGGTGTGAGATGATATCTCATCGTGGTTTTGATTTGCTTTTCCCTAATAGCCAGAGAAGTTGAGCATTTTTTCTTTTTCATATGTTTTTGAACTATTGGTATTTCCTTTTCAGAAAAGTGTCTGTCCATGTCTTTGGTCCATTTTTTGACTGGGTTGTTTGTCTTTCTGTTGTTGAGTTGTAGGATTGCTTTATATATTGTGGATATTAAACCCTTATCTTATATGTGGTTTCCAAATATTGTCTCCCACTCTGTAGGCTGCCTTTTTACTTTTTATGATGAAGTCCTTTGATGTACAAAATGTTTAATTTTGAGGAGATCCCACTTGTCTATTTATTCTTTGGTTGCTCAGGCTTTGGGTATAAGGTCTAGGAAACCACCTTCTATCACAAGATCTTTAAGAAATTGCCCTACATTTTCTTCCAAGAGTCTTATGGTCTTAGTGCTAATGTTTAGGTCTTTGATCCATTTCAAGTTAATTTTTGTATAAGGAGTGAGATGAGGGTCCTCTTTCATGCTTTTGGAAATGGATATCCAGTTCTCCAAACACCATTTATTGAAGAAGCTGTTCTGTCCCAGTTGCTTTGGCTTGACTGCCTTATCAAAGATCAATTGTCCAGAGATGTAAGAGTCTATTTCTGAACACTCAATTCAATTCCATTGGTGGGTATATCTATCCTTATGCCAGTACAATGCTGTTTTGTGCACTGAAGCTTTGAAATATGCTTCAAAGTCAGGTAGTGTGAGACCTCCCACTTCATTGCTCTTTCTCAAGATATTTTTGGCTAATTGGGGCACCTTGACCTGCCAGATAAATTTGGTTATTGATTTTTCTATTTCTACATGTAAGTTGTTGGTATTTTAATTGGTATTTCACTGACTCTAAAAATCAATTTAAGTAGAGTTGACATCTTAATTATATTTAGTCTTCCAATCCATGGACACAGTATGTTCTTCCATTTTTTTTTTAAGTCCTGTTTGATTTCTTTTAGTGGTTTCTTGTAGTTTTCTCTGCACAGGTCTTTTGTGGCCTTCATTAAATTTATTCCTAAGTACTTGATTCCATTGGTTGCTCTTGTAAGTGGAATTTTTTTCTTGATTTCTTCCTCTTGTTGCACATTACTTGTGTATAAGAACACTACAGTTATTGCATGTTGATCTCGTAGCCTGCAATATTGCTGTATTCACTGATTAGTTCTAATAGCTTTGCTGTAGATTTTTCTGGATTTTCAACATATAGAATCATGTCATCTGCTAAGAGTGAAATAAAAATGGTGCTTTTTATTTCTTTTTCTTGCTTAATTGCTCTAGCTAGAACTTCCAGCACAGTATTGAATAACAGTGATGACAGTGGACATCCCTGTCTTGTTCCTGATCTTAGAGGTTAAGTTTTCAGTCTCTCCCTATTGAGTATGATGTTAGCTTTGGGTTTTTTATATATTGCCTTTATCATCTTGAGAGAATTCCCTCTACTCCTATCCTTTGAAGTGTTTTCATCAAGAAAGTATATTCAATTTTGTCAAATGCCTTTTCTGCATCAATTGAGATGATCATGTGGTTAATTCTGCTTTGATTTATTGATGTAGTGTATTACATTAATTGATTTTCTTGTGTTGATCCAGCCTTGCATACCTGGAATAAACCCCACATGGTCGTGGTTTGTAATTCTTTTAATGTGTTATGTGTTGCTGGATTTGACTTGCAAACATTTTGTTGAGTATTTTTGCATCTATATTCATTGAAGAGATTGGTCTATAATTTTATTTTTTCATAGTATCTTTGTCTGATTTTGGTATTAGGGTGAAGTTGGCTTCCTAGAATGAGTTGGGTAGCTTTCCCTCCTATTCAATTTTTTTGAAGAATCTGAGCAGGATTGTTATTAATTCTTTATTGAACACTTGTTAGAATTCACATGAGAAGCCATCTGGTGCTGGGGTTTTATTTTTGGGGGAGCTTTTTTATGATGACTCAGTCTCTTTACTTGTGATTGGTTTCTTGTGGTCATCTCATTCTTCTTGGGTCAATGTTGGTTGTTTATACTTTTCTAGGAATTTGTCCATTTCATGTTGCTATATGCTATATGAATAGCATATTGCTGTTCATAGTATCTTCTCGTTATCTCCTTTATTTCTGCAGGGTTAGTAGTTATGATTCCTTTGCCATTTCTGATTGCATTTATTTTCATCTGCTCTATTTTCTTTTTTTTTTTTTTTGTTAGACTAGCTAGGGGTTCATCAATTTTGTTGATTTTCTTGAAGAACCAACTTCTGATTTTGTTGGTTCTCTCTATTGTTTTCCTGTTCTCAGTTTCATTTATTTCTGTTCTAATTTTTGTTATTTCTTTCCTTCTGTTTGCTTTGGTGTTATTTTGTTCTTCTTTCTCTAGTTCCTCCAGATGGACAGTTAATTCCCCAATTTTTGCTCTCTCTTCTATTTTAATACAGGCACTTAGGGCAATAAACTTCCTTCTCATCACCACCTTTGCTGCATCCCATAAGTTTTGATATATTGTGTTTTCATTGTCATTTGCCTCAAGGTATTTACTAAATCCTCTTGTAATTTTTTCCTTTATCCACTGATTTTCTAAGAGAGTGTTGTTTAGCCTCCATATGTTTGTTAATTATACAATCTTTTGCCTATTATTTATTTCCAACTTCATTCAACTATGATCCAAGAAAGTGTTTTTCTAATATCAATATTTTAAAATTTGTTGATACTTGATTTGGGACCCAAAATTTTGGTCTATGGTAGAGAAGGTTCCATGAGCACTTGGGAATAATGTGTATCCTGTTGTTGTGGGGTGTAGTGTTCTATAAATATCTTTCAAGACTAGTTCATTTATCATGCAATTCCCCATCTCCATTTCCTTACTGATCCTCTGTCTAGATGTTCTATCCATTGATGAGAGTGGTGTATTGAAGTCTCCAACTATTACTGTAGAGTTATGTACTTCCTGTTTTAATGTTCTCTGGGTTTGCCTCATAAATTTTCAGGTATTCTGGCTTGGTGCATAAATATTTATGACTGTCATGTTTTCTTGATGACTTGACCCTTTCATTAACATACAGTGTTCTTCTTTGTCTCTTTAATCATTTTACTTTTGTAGTCTAATTTGTCTGATATTAATATAGCTACTCCTGCTTTTTTCTGGTTGCCGTTTGCATGAAATATCTTTTTCCAACCTTTCACATTCAGTGTATTTTTATCCTTGCATCTAATGTGAGTTTCTTGTAGACAACATATAGTTGGGTCCTGTTTTTTAACCCATTCTGCCAGTCTGTGTCTTTTTATTGGTGTGTTTAGTCCGTTAACATTTAATGTTATTACTGTAAGGTCAGTACTTTCTTCTACCATTTTGTCTTTCAGATTTTATATGTCATGTTAAATTTTTTCCTGTCTCTCCTTTTATCCTTCCTGATAATCTTCATTGCTATGTTCTTCTCCAAGCCTCTCTCTCCTGTCTTTTCCTATCAGCCTGTAGCACTCCCTTTAGTATTTCTTGTAGCACCATTCTCTTATTCATGAACTCTCTCAGTGTCTGTTTGTCTGAAAATATTTTAATCTCTCCCTCATTTTTGAAGGACAATTTTGCCATATTTAGAATTCTTGGTTGGCAGTTCTTCTCTGTCAGTATCTTAAGTATTTCATACCACTGTCTTCTCGCCTCCATGGTTCCTGTGGAGAAATCTGTACATAGTCTTATCGAGCTTTCTTGGTATGTGATAGATTACTTCTCCCTTGCTGCTTTCAGAATATACTCATTGTCTTTGGTATTGGACAATCTGATCAGTGTCTTGGAGTAGGTCTATTGGGGTCTATTCTTTTTGGGGTATGGTGTACTTCTTGAATCTGTAATTTTCTATCATTCATAAGAGTTGGGAAATTTTCAGGAATGTTTCTTCTATCCTTTCTGCCCCTTTCCTCCTCTCTTCTCCCTCTGGGACATCCATAACACATATATTTGTGTGCTTCATGTTTCACTCAGCTCCCTAAGACCTTGCCCTATTTCTTTATTCTTTTCACCATCTGTTCTTTTGTGTGTATGAATTCAAATGTCTGGTTTTCCAATTCACTGATCCTTTCTTCTGCCTCTTCAAATCTACTGTTGTATCCCTCCATTGTTGTTTTCATCTCCTCCATTATGCCCTTCATTCCCATAAGTTCTTCCTTTTGTTTTTTCAAGTTTATGAATTCTTCTTTATGGTCATCCAGTATTTTCCTTATGTCCTTCATCTCTTTTCCCAAATCTTCCCTCAGTTCATTGACTTGATTGTTGAGTTGAGTTAGATTTGTTTGAACATCTTTCATTAGTTCTTTCTCAGTTCATTGAATTGATTTAGCAATATTTGCTTCAATACCTGCATCTCAGTTGAACTAATAGTTTGTCACTTTGGCTGGTTCATATTTATGTGCTTCCTAATATGGCTCATTATCTTGTACTCTCTAGGCATCTGTCTTTCTTGATTAGTTTATTCTGATGATCATTTTCAGTCTTAACTAGGGTTTTCATTTTGGTTGACGTTGTTCTCTAAGCTTTGTGGTTCACTTCAGCTTATTCTAGGCCTTTTAGGCTTTATTTAGTTGATTGGAGTTTTTCACCTGTTGTTTTTCTATTTCTTGGTCTGCCTCTACATAGCCATTTTATGTGAGGGTCTCTTCTGATATATTCAACCCCTCTCAGTTTGTCTCAGTCCAGAGAGGCCCAGGTCTCAGGAGGCAGATATGGAGCTTCCTTAAGAATGAGACCCTCCTGTGAGGCCTTCACACTCTGTGCTTTTCCTATGCTGTCCAGCAGGTGGCACTTGCCAGCTTGCATCTTCCTAACCAGTGTGAGGAAGTATGGAGCCTTTAGTTCTCCTGGTGACCCTGACCCTGTCAGGTGCATAGCTGACTGAAGCTGGTTTTTGAATTCCAGCCCCTGGGTTCTGAGTTCACCAAAGTAGGGCTGCCTCTTTTGGTGGGCCACACCCCCCTTTTCTTGGGGACCTTATGGCCTTTAGTGAATTTTCTCTCCCACTAGTCTTATTGCTTTGTCTCTCAGAGCTATTTAGCTCTGCTCTTGCCTGGGCCCAAATTGCAAGTCTTTGAGGCTTTTTGTAATGGGCTACTTAGAATAGTTATTTAAAAAAAGAGAAAAAGATTAAAAAAAAAAAAAAAAAGGAGGGCCCAGTAGTATAGACTATTTAAAGAAAAACACTTCAATTCAGTTCTTGCAGTTCTGATGGGCTACTGGAATTCAAAAAGACAAGGTGTTGGAGAGCAATTGAGGAACAATCAAGAAGCCAGAAAAACTGGCTTTTAAGAGAAGGGCCCTTGTTCCCTGGGTTTGCATATGTGCCAGATTCTGTTTGAGCCCAGCCTTTCTCCATATTATGTTCACCCTCAACTCCAAAAGTATCTCTTTTTATTTATTTATTTTTTCTGTTTTTGCTAGCCCTATCTCCTCTCCATCAGGTGGATTGCTCCCAGATTCTCTGGTATCTAGTCTCAGTTTACCTATGGTTGAAGCTTTTGCTCAGCAATCTGAGTTTTTTAATCAGTTCTGCAACTGTACCTCTCCCTCCTGTTTCAAAGCACCAATGATCCCTTCTCCATCAATATTGTGCCTGGTAGGGAGGAGCATGGGCTCTCTGTTCAGTAGAACTTACAGATTTTGCTGATCTCAGCTGCTCCACATGCTTGTGGGTGTTGTATGATGTGTGTCCAAGGTCAGATTCCTCTGTGATGTTCATTCCACACAGTTCCTGGCTATCTACCAGCTACCCCAGAGGAGTAACTAAAACCCACACCTTACCACTCCACCATCTTCTGTCTCTCCACATGATTTTACAGTTACTGGAATTTTGGTTCTGAATTAATTAATGGGAAGTTCATGGCCTTAATTTATATTAGCTAATAGAAATAATCTGTTCCATTCTTCTTTCAAAGTTGAAGCAAAGGGATTAGGATAAGTGTTGGGGAAGAAAAACAGAAAGTCTAGCCTAGAGAAGCAGAGAAACACCTGTGGATAGGAAAAAGAAAAGCAGGTGAGGGCTCAGGGTGATGCTGGGCTGTCCCATAGAGACAACCTGGCCCCAGTTCTCTAAAGGTGCAATAGACTTCAATGATGAAGCAAGTGGCCTGCAAATGAGTCACCCATGAAACTGAAATGCAAATTGCATGGGACCAAAATTCATAGTGTATGACTAGTTCCTGGATGCAGTGATTGTCAATGAGAAAACCACAGGGTGACTGAGATTTGAGTGTTGTCTGCTGGCAGCAAACTTGACAGCTGGGGAATAAGACCTCATTTTTGAAGGGGGATCTGGGCAGCACATTACAGTGTCTACTAAGATTTGAGGGAAAACTAGCTACAGAGATTAATTTCACTATTATCAATTGAATTACTAAGTGTTATTAAAGGACCAGTAACATTCTCTTTTGGCATCTCCATTGTTTAAAGAGTTGTTTAATATTCTAAATATGTCAGTGAAAGATGAATTAATAAATGATTCAAATTCACATCTGCATCTCTGAATTTTGACTTAAATACAACAACAATAATGTCTCAGGATGACTTTTTCCCAAGCAAATATTTTTGTTAAAGCATGGATACAATTGTCATTTCCTGGTTACTGGTCCAGCATCCCATATTCTGCAATCTTCCTGGATTCTTGTGCTTTGATGCCACCTTCATGATCAAAGTTTTCAAATTCAAAACATCTCCAAAGGAGTCTGTCATGATACTGGCTTTATGTAGGCTCTTTTCTTTAGAGTGGAGTGGTCACCCAAATGCAATCACAGTTTCCTAGCTCTGTTCCTGAACCCTAAGCTTTAAAGTGGTGGCTCTCTTAATGTTGTTAAAATGTCATGGACAGCATATCTAACCAAAACACTAAACAGTGAAAACAAATGCTATGAATTGTGGTCACATGCAAATATCAGTCTAGTTTCATGAAATCAAAGATCATCAGAGGCAGATCAAACATAAAATGTTTATAAGGAATGGTACATTTTGTTCTCTCAACTTGCTTTATGATATATTCACTATTTTGAAGTATATTCTCTTTCATGTTATTTTTTTTAACAAAAGTTTTCTCAGTTAACCAGTCATAACATGTGGAAGGAACTAACATCTTTTTACTAACATTGAAAAAATTCAATGTTTACAAGATTGAATGAAATGATAGAGATGTTTGTATGCATACAAGTGTTCTCAGTTATATTTATTTCATAATCATTCCTGGGCTTCAAACTGAGTTGATACATTTTAGTACAATGGAGAATTATTTGAGCAGCTCTCTATTTTTCTCGTGGCCTCTGTTATGGGTTTACTTGCATCCCCCTTCCCAAAGATATGTTGAAGTCCTAACCCCCAGTTTCTGGGAATGTGACCTTATTTTGAAATAAGGTCTTTTACATTGTTTTGTATTGAAATGAGGTTAAACTAAACTGGATTAGAGTGGGCTGTAATCCAATATAAGTGATGTCCTTGTGAGAAGAGAAGAGACAGAGACACAAATAAACACATTGGGAAGATGGCCACCTGAGGATGGGCATTGAGTTTGGAGTTATGCTACCATAGACTGAGGAATGTCAAGGATTGTCATCAAACCCTAGAAGCTAAAAAGGTCAAGGAAGTATACTCCTCTCCAGGTATCAGAAGCAGCATGGCCCTACCAGCCCCTTGAATTTGAATTTCTAGCCATTAGAGCTCTTAATAAATTTCTGTTGTCCTGCTCCACCAGTTTGTGGCAGTTTGTTACTGCAGCCTAAAGAAGCTAATACAGTCTCCAAAGGAAAGTGTAGCCAAGACATAATAAATATAATATATTTTTTCTTTCATTTATGAAATTTGTCCCAAGTCCCACACTATTGCATTTCCTTATCTCTTATTTTCTATTCTCTGGCAATATAACTCTTATTTAGGTTTTTTTTTTCCTTAAATATTTCACATTTCGCAAGATGCAATATGTTGCTAAACTGACGAGTATGTTAATGAAAATGCCTTCATTTGATTTTTAACTCCTCCATGGTTTCCCTATTTCAAGCAATTTTACAAGTGAGGATTGAGAAATCCTTAATGAAACACTTTAATTCCCATGGAAAATATTTTAGAGCAAAATTGATATATTCTCTCAATTTCTACTGAAGGCAAGTTTTGAAAACTTAATTTATCAGAGACATTTAAATATAATTTTAAATTTATTTACTTCCGAAACATTTCCTTGATAAGTTTTTAAAGCAATCTTAGTTCTTTTTCTTAATTTTTTCTTGATTCAAAATTTCCATTTATTTGCATAAATTTTGTATTGTAATAAATGTATTTGTTTGTACTTCAGTAAAATTATTTTTGTAACACTCTTCTTTAAAGCAGCTATTCAGTGGATCTTTTATGATTTTGAAAATCGAGTTTTTTAATAAACAGTGTTTCACTCCTGGTGAAAAGGCAGTTGCTGCATGAAAATAAGTGCTATCTGGACATTTGGGGTGAGTTAAGTAGTTCTTAATGAACATCAGCAAAGCAATATGTAATTTACAAATTTATGAGATATATATATATATATATATATATATATATATATATATATATATGCACAAAATGCCAAGTGTATTTCATTCTGTCCAAGTGATGGTAGAGTTTGGTAGATGTTTTCATGTTTTATTTTCATATAACATTTTAAAATTCCTTGTGTTTGACTTGGTTAGAAATGGGTGTAGACTAATAGATTACTAGTTTAGAACATAGATACTATTTTCAATTGAGTTGATGTATCTACAAAATTAGTCTGATAAGAATGCTTTCCTCACTGAAGTAATGAGTATTATTCTGGCCAATTTCATGACATCTATGGAAAGCAGGGCATTTTACATTTTCTTAAGCCCTTTTTTTTCACTGCCTCCACCCACCACCTTTGATTGGCAAAATTTTGCTCAACCGCAGGAACTAGCTTACTTATCTGCCACCCTGACCCTCACAGCTGCCCCTTCCCTGACAAGGTACTGCAATCTTTCCTGCATGCTCTCAAATCTTGTACATCAGTAGCCAGTGTATTTTAATTCTTTAGGTACTTGAGCTTTGCTTATTATACCAAGAAAGGATAGCTGAAGATCTGAAGATGCCTTCTTCTTTTTTTGTTTTTGTTTTTTTTTCATTTTTATTGTTGTTGTTGTTGTTTTGTTTTTGGTCAGATCTACCTCAGGGTGCCCACTAGATATTTACTGACTGCATTAACAAATATTTGAAATTGAATTGTAAGAGCTAAAGTGCTAGGCAGATGGCATCTCCTCCACGCCTGCACCTAGGATAGCATTTGACATGGACCACAAGCCAAATACCATTAAGTGAATTAATAATCAGTATTGACCTACTGTAAAGTAATATTTACTTAATACTAGAAGTATGCTGGACATAAATTTATAACCAAAAGGGTATTATAGAACCTCAAGTGCCTTCTGCAGGGCTTTGTCTATCTTGATGTGGAAGTGTCAACTATTGCAGCTTTTTGATGGATAGAATAGCAGCTAAAGTTGTATTTAATATATAGGGCACTTTCAATTCTAACCTTGAACCACTGTAACAAATTGATAAATTCTTATTTTGTTTTTTAACTTCTATTAACAAGTAATCAAGAGTCGATATTACTATGAAACTGGAGAGAATTTTTAAATATTTTGTTGGCTGAAGAGGCTTTATGTACTTTTGGTAAATTTATATTTTAGATGTACAAGTATCTGAAAGAAGAGCCTATGTTATTTCACATCTCTCTCTTAGATATATATCATGTGTTTCTTCTTAAGGCAACAAGTCATTTTCATAGACATTATTTCATTAGTTGTTAGCTTTTCTTAAATTGAATCCTTTTGTATCATTTTCCCTATTGACATCACATAAATGCTTTCTCTATGTTCCTGCTTTTACAATTTTACTTTGGAAGTTGCTATTGAAGTTCCTATTGAAAATTTCACTTCCTCAATCAATTCTCTCAATTTTTGTTTGATTTTTTGATAATTCTCATAACAGTAATTATTGAAACTAATGTAATAAAGGAGAAATTTCTATCTGGCCACTGAAAAATAACATTTGGTGGCTATTTGCATTTTGAAATTTTTATTTTTAATTGACTATCATTCATCCTAGGATTGACCTTTTTCAGATTAAAATTTCAACACTATTTTGCTTATAGTATTTCCTCAATAAAGCTCTTTTTCTAGTTGATGTGCTATTTATATTTTCAAAATTTTGGCAGAATCCAGTTTTTTTTTTTTTTTAAATCCTTAATTACTTGTTATTTTATTAGTCTATTGCTTATATGCCAGATTGAATGTACCTTTAAAAACTTATAGACTTTGTTTTGGAGAAGTTTTATGTTTTCAGTAAAACTAAGCAGAAAGCACACAGAGTTTCCATATACCTCCATTCCCCATTGCTAACATCTTACAGTAATGTGGCCCATTTGTTATGATTGATAACTGATATTGATATAATATTATTAACTGAAGTTCACAGATTACATTAGATTCACTCTGTGCCTAGTTCTATGGGTTTTTACACATGTGTAACATCATTTATCTGCCATTTCAGCATTATACAGAGTGGTCACACTGCCCTAAAGATCTGTGTTCCATCTACTCATCCCTCCCTCCTTCCCCACAAACTTCTGGCCACCACTGGACTTTTTTACTGTTTCCATGGTTTTGCCTTTTTCAGAATGCCATACAGTTGGAATCATGCAGTCTGTAGTCTTTTCAAACTGGATTCTCCCACTTAGCAATATTCTTTTTGGGCTCCTCCATGCTTTCTCATGGCTTGGTAGCTCATTTCTTTGTATCACTGGGTCATAGTCCATTTTATGAATGTACTACATTTTGCTTATCCCTGCTTTTTATCTTTTTTTCAAAGGATCATGATGGATTGCAGTGACTATTGGAAGTTGATGGGATGTGAGTGGGAGTCAGGAGGCTGCCGCTCCCCAGTGACTGGGGACTTGAATCACCATAATCACCCCAAGCAGATCTGACAGTTTTAGTATATTTATCAGATTAGAAACATTTTTTTTTTTTTCTGGCAGGATTAAGGTTATTTAGCCCAGATTCTTCTTTCACCTTGTAAAACTCTTATAGATAGAAAGCCATTGCAGAAAACCTGTAACACATTAAATCCACAATAGCATGAGGCCTCAAAATTAAAAAGCATTATTAATGGTGGCTGTTCCAGTTTGCTAAAGCTGCCATTATGCAAAATACCAGAAATGGACTGGCTTTTATAAAGGGGATTTATTAGGTTACAAAGTTAGAGTTGTAAGGCCATAAAAATGTACATGCTAAGGCATCAACAAGAGGATACTTTCACTGAAGAACTAAAATGTTAAATTCATTGTTATGGCATCTGGAACACCTGTCAGCTGGGAAGGCATGTGGCTGGCATCTGCTGGTCCTTTGCTCTCAGGTTGTGTTTCAAAATGGTTTTCTCCAAAATGTCTCTGGGCATCTGTCTTAGCTCCTCTCTCTCAGCTCCTGTGCATCCTTGCTTCTTTCTCCCAGGACATTTCTCTCTAAGCATCTGGGGTCCTCTCTTAGCTTCTCCAGGGAAAAGTCTGGGCTTCATCTCTTAGCTTAGCATCTCCAGATTTCCTTGTGTCTGCATCTCCAAGCATCTCTAAGCATCTCTGTTGGCTCTGGCTCCTGTCTCTCTTCCAGAGCCTCTTAAAGGACTCCAGTGGTTTAATTAAGACCTACCCTGAATGAGTGGGGTCACACCTCCATGGAAATGATCTAATCAAAATGTCTCACCTACAACTGGGTGAGTCACATCTCCAAGGAAACAACGTAATCAAAAAAGTCACACCATAATCAAAAAGATTAATGTCTGCCCCCATAAGACTGTATTAAAGTATATGGCTTTTGGGGGACATAATAGATCCAAACTGGCAAAGCAGCTTTCAGGCACTGGCATTCTAATAGTGACTCCCAGTGCTATGATAGCATGTTATGAATGTTTGGGGATGGATAATCAGGAGCAAAGAAGGTTTTTATTTCAGCAAAAACTCATTGCTAGGAAATACTGTTGGCTGATTTAGATGTAAAATTAGCATAAATCCAACCCATTGAAAAATCAGAATACTGTGTATAGGAAAAGGATAAAATTATAGCATGCATCTTACAGGAAGAATACAGAAGATGGTTCTGAATGTATTCTCAAATGCATTTTTAAAAGTATTCTCTTCATGCATATGTGTGTTGAAAGTGTTTCATGGGCTTTGTAAACACCTTTCCCATCTGCCTTCTGCAGCTACAGAAAACTTGAAACATTTCATTCCCAAACTGATTTTAACTCCCTTCTAAGTGAGTTGAGCTTTTTGTCTGGATATTCATGTTCCTACCCTACTCTGTTTTTTTAAAAAGTTCAGCAGTTTTACAAAAACACATCTGAGATTTGAATGTGATTGGGTGATTTTCCTAAATATGTAATGTACCTTTACCTATTGTCTTAGTTTGCTGGGGCTGCCATAATAAGTACTGCAAACAAGATGGCTTATAAAACAACAATTTATTGTCTCTCATTTTGGGGGGGCTGGCAGTCCAAAATCAAAGTGTCTCCAGACCATGCTTCCTCTGAAGTCTGAAGGGTTCTGTCAATCTGCAATCCATGCCATTTTTTGGTTGTGGCATAACTTAATCTCTGCCCTCATTTCACAGTCCTCTTTTCAATGTCTTGCATGTCCAATTTTCTCTTTCTTACAAGGACACCAGTCATATTGGATTAGTGCCACCTTAATGCAATTTGGCCTTATTCAAAGATTCAGTTTCCAAATAGGATCACATTCACGGAACAGGGATCTAGGATTTGAAATATCTTTTGAGAGTACACAGTTCAATCATAACTAACAAAATGATTTTTTTCTTAATTTAAGAAAGTTTATTTGAGTTATAGATTATAGGGAAAAATATGTGCATGAAGTTTGAGAGCTTTGTCAACTTATAATAAGTACATTCACAGAGGAGCATTCATTCTATGATAAAGTATGACGATGGTTCAATGATAGAAATTACATCATTTGCAGATGCAGAATTTGTAATGAGTTTGCTTAGAAAAAATAAAATTAAGTGAAATGCCAATACTAACATTTTGAGAGCATAAAATTTAGTAGAAGATAGATTCAGCTTTAAAGTAGCACACAGATAATACATGGGAAATACATTATCTTGCTTTATAAAGATTTGCATTTTATAAAACTTTATTTTGTGAAATATCTCTTACTTATAGAAGAATGTATACAACTCTACACTTTTTTTCAGAATTGCTACAAAACAATAGCTTTATAATCACCTGTATTAGTCAGGTTTCTTTAAGGAAACAGAACTAACAGGAGATATCTATAAATATGAGATTTATAAAAGGGTCTCATGCATGAGTCCAAATTCTGTTGGGCAGGATGCACAAATCCAAATTCCATAGGGCAAGCTATGAGCTGGCAACTCCGGTGGTCTTCAAAGAACTCCCCAGGAAGGGCTGGGTGGCTGAAGAAAAAATGAAAGTTCTCTCTTCTCCCTTAAAAGTCTTCAACTGATTGTATTAAATCCAACTAATTTTATTCTCTCAGATGCAATCAATAAGCTGATGATTTAATAAACCAGCTTTGTGGTTTATTAACCAGACATAAAATGTCTTTGCACTAATGGTTAGGCCAGTGTTTGCTTTACCAGACACCTGGGCACCATCACTAAATTGACACATGAACCCAACCATCCCATCACCACTCATTAAGCACCAACACTTTTTCAGCTCCTTTAAAAATACCTTCACCCATGTACATGCTCCCATCCACATCATTTTCTTCCCTCTCCTAACCCAAAAACATATTCTGACTTCTCTGATTATAATTACCCCTGCTAATATTTTAACAAATGCAATATATTGTTTTTGTAAACTTTCAGTATACCACTTTTTGGATATAGATGTATTTTTTATTTATGCAAAAAGGATCATATATATATATATATATATATATATATATATATATATATATATAAAATTTACTTTTTTTCAGTTAATGTATCCTCTACTAGTGTCTGTGTCCATGCTATAGATGACAATTCATTCCTTCTAATAGTAGATTGTTCCATTATAGAGTCCAATAATTTAGCCAATCCCTGGTTTTTGACAATCTGCTTCTTGTCAGATTTTATTTTTAAATGTTGAATTATGCTAATTATGCTACAATGAATATCCTAATACTTGCACCCCTGGCATCCTTGTTTTTGAGTATATCTTTCAACTTATTTCCAACAATGAGCTTTTATAAGTGCAACTTTTCAAAGGTTGTTGGATGGGAGCATATCAGAATATCTGGGGAGTTGTCCTGCACTTTTTGAAAGAAACACATTATCCCGCACATGCAACCCCACAAAGAATAATTTTTTAATAATTGGAAAATTTACTGAAAGGACTGTGTGGTAGGCACATATGTTACTAGAGATGGAATATAATATAAACTGAATTGAACTACATTTGTTTAAATTTATGTGTATATTAGAGTGCATGGCATCATGGAGAAATAAAAAATAAATAATTTCTAATCCCAACATGATCTAAAATATCATAAACTGAAAATAAAATCATAAAATTAAATTAGTCTCTTAAAATAATACATTTTTCTGAAATTTCATGGTTTACTTACAACCCATATTACTCATCCTGCAATAGATTGTCATTTAATATGTAATTAAACAATGCCATAAATTTGCACATAAATTTTGATTGCAACAAACCTTCTTGCACATATAGTAATTAAGGTAAATTTCTGTAATATATACCTGCTGAGAAACCATGATTTATTCACTCAGTCATATTCCTTTTTTGGTTTTTTGTTTTAATAATCAGGTAGCCAAGAATGAAAATACTTCCACTTATTTGTTTTGTTTTCTTTTCCACTAATAGCACTTACTTCTAAATAGTAGTAGCATTAAAAGGGAGAAAAAAATAAGTGATGCATCACATACAATTAAATTTTAGTTTCTTCTTCTAAGTTAAACTACTTGATCTGAAACAAAGTCCTTACACATGTTTTTATATGGGTAAAATCTCCAAGCATTTCCAAATAAATTTCCATCGTGTGCTGTTCATTTTACTCTGATTCACACAGCATCATTCTTGCTCAAGAAGAGAAATAGAAGACAGAAATGTGAAATGCATTGGCAATTCTCAAAGATATTATAACCCACATTACCAACATCTAATTAGCACAGAATAACAGTACGGCCCAATATTTTAAAAATAAGTCTTATATTTTCTCTTTAATTGAAAAGACATCTGTTTACCCAAATGGTTAGTAGAGAGTGCGGATAAATGAAGATTTTGATAATGTTGCCTCAAAGATATTTCCATAAACAGGATAGATCTTTCAACTAATGAGTGTTTGGAATGAAAGAACACTGGACATGTTACACTCTCTCCTTTTCAAAATGCAAAACAACCACCAACTAGTAATCTATTCTGGTCCTATTTTGTTCTTTGCAGCAGTATTTTTTCTTCTTTTTCTTTTCCTCCCCCCTCCTCCCTGCCCTTTGGCCAGTTTGACGGTTTGACTTATTTGTGAACACAGGGGACACATGAGCCCAATGAAAGACTCCCTTAGCAGTAACATATGCTACTATTTTTCCTTCCTTCCTTCCTTCCTTCCTTCCTTCCTTCCTTCCTCTCTCTGTCTCTCTCTCTCTGTCTCTCTATATCTTTCTTTCTTCTCAACCATCATTCTTAAATGATGGCTATATAGCTAATCACATTGCTTTGTTTAGTTGATTTCTTGTCCTGAATATTTACTATTTTTGGTAATAACTTTTAATGCAGTCATATTTCAGAACCAGAGTGTATATATGAGAATGGAGAGAAATTTAAAATACTATTTTTCTTTTGAGCCTTTACATCTTTAATAGTTCAATGAAAAAGCTTAGATGGATTATTTCTCTAGATGCGTTTTCAACTAATGTTAGAAATCTTGATTCAGGCCATTTACTAATTAACATTATCTTTATGATCCTGATTTTAAGAGATGTCTGTATAGTGAATATTCAGACATGTAATGCCTTAAAAATGTTTACAGAAACTCATTTGAAAATATTTTCCATTAAAATACTTATATACATATAGATCATCAATGAAAACAGCCCTAAATCTTTATTACCTAAGCATCTCTATCACCATGCTTTGCCCCTTTTAAACTTCTCTCACTTGGTTTCTTTTTGACCTTTTCAATGACAGATCACGGTACGTCTTGTAGATCACTACATCTTTGCTTGCCAAATAACAGCTGGATTACATAAAGCAGTTTCCTATGTAGGATACGAGGTCCCTAATGGTACATAAGGGTAGTAATGGGGAGCTTTATGCTGTTATCAGAATTTGAAAGAGTTTAATAGACACAGTGCACTTATCTAATATGTTAACTTTGTTGTTATTTACAATATTACTAATTCCTTTCCTTGAGGTTTTCTCTTCCCTGTTTCATTTTTGTCAGTATTTGAAGCTTTCACAATTTGTACCCTGAAAAAATTAAGAAGCAAAACTAGAGACCTGATAAATAAACTCTAGTAAGCCAACATGGAGGTGCCCATTCTAAAGCCCCACATTAGTAAAAAAAAAACCTAAGTTAGTTTCTATTTCCTGTAAATGCTCGGCTTACTCAGCAAACCAAATTAAAATACATCCAGTCAGTTATTGTCTGTTATCGTTCCCATTCCAAGCAACCAACTTGCTCCTCTCTTTGTGAGACACCCCCTAAACTAGATGGAAACAATGTCAGCCAATCAGAACATTTCCTCACTTCCTTCTGCATCTGCCCTATATGAGCTTCTCCTTTCCATCCCTAGGTGGAGCTCCCTTCTACTTTCTGAGTGGGATGCTGTCCAATTCATGACTCACTCAATAAAACTATGAGATCCTAAACTGTATGAAAAGTAAGAATGTATTTGCATATTTATTTGTTTTACCCTGAAAGTGGTATAAGTTGCATGTTTGTGAACTGTGCAGCTATTCTTTGTGTTGTTTGCTTTTAACACAGACTCAAATTTTACAAGGAAGAAGAAAGAGACAGTTATAGACACACCCATGGCACAGAGAGAATATCTATCAGCAGAGCCATACAAATATTTAAAAAGAATGCCCCTGCGGTCCTAAGTAAGACATCCTTAAGGTCCTAAGGAAATGGTGGCAGGCACTAGCAGAGAGTAGATAAAAGCAACCTCCTTAATGTCCTTAATGTCCAAGTTCCTAATTTGAAAGTCAAAAATTTCAAAACTGCAGATATAAAATTCTAGCATTCTTTTTAGTGGTAATATAGGGCCTTGAAATAAGTATGCAACCATCACTGTCAAAATGTTGTGGTAAGAAAACAAGCATACATGGATTTCAGAGAAGATCATCATGGTACACTGCAGAATACAGTGGCAGAAATATATGGAATCCAACAAGAAATAGAAGTAATTACAACCACAATTGGATAAGCTGGTAAAGAGTTCCGTTTGAGGGAAGAAGAAATGCCTTGTCAGAGGCCCATTTATGCTATTTATAATTTATGGTCAGCAAATTTGAAAAAAAATAAACTATAGAGTCAAATGTGCTGAGAAGATGGGTATGATTTTATTCATTCTATAGGACTATGTAGTTTTCACTGCAATGAATGGAAATATAAATTTTAAATAATTTTTCTTCAAAAATTGCAATGCATCAAAACAGTTTATATAGGTAGATTTGCATTGAGCATTGTATTAAAGATACTGGGCCTCTGCGTATGTTGATCAGCTAATCAAACCTTAGCACTGTTTTAGAATTGTTTTACATCTAAATAAATAAATAAAAATATAAATTTCATTGTTGTTGGCAATGGCAAGTTGTGTGTTAGGCAAGGTATTATACCAGTGTGATCCATACCAGCTCAATAAATGGAGACTTCCTTGGAATAGGTTTGAAAACCATTAGGACTACATGATTCCAAAAGTCAAATTGAAACCTTCTGAAGAAAATGCCAAAGTTGAAGTGTAATGTTCTTTCCAGAAAATTCCAATTCTAAGCCTTAATTACTATCAAGATTCCATGGATGATGGTACATCTTTATTTTTTAAGTAAATATTTCAAAATAATTACTTATTATTACAAAAGCAGTAAATACTTTTATAAAATCATCAAATACAAGGAAGTATCACAATATCCATCACTCTGAGTTTCACAATAATATTATAGCACTTAGTTAAAAAAAATGCATGTGTGTGCTTATTGCAAAAACATGGAATATTATGCAACAGTAAGAAGGAATGAGGTCGTGAAACATACAACAACATGGATGAAACTTGAAGACATATTTCTGCGTGAAATAAGCCAGGCACAAAAAGAGATATATTGTATATTACCACTAATGTGAACTCTGTGAAAAATGTAGAATAAATGTTTTATATTGTAAGATGTAGGGGACCTAGCAATAGACAAGCAAATAGTGAAGGGGGAATGATAATCTAGTAAGAACAGATAAGTTATGCAGGGTAAACTTAATGTTCTGGGAATGCTCAGTAACGACTATGGTTTGTTAATTTTTTGGTGGTATGGTAGAACAAGTTGGCAGCAATGCAGTTATTTTAGGTTTTTTTTTTTATTCCTTTGTTTTGGTTTTATTTTAAACATTGCATTTTTATTGTTTGTTTTTTAATTTCTTGATAAAGTTGAAAAAACAATGCATGAGTGTTAAAAAATGAATAAGTAAATGAACAATGGAGGGAAGAGGGAATGGATTGTTTTGGATATTCTTTTTAATTTTAATTTTAATTTTAGGAGTAATGAAGATGTTCAAAGATTTATTGTGGTGATGAATGCACAACTAAATGATGATAGTATGAACAACTAATTGCACACTTTGGAGGATTGTATGTTATGTGAATATGTCTCAATAAAATTGAGTTAAAAATTAAAAAAAAAAAACCAAGACCATTCTCTATATAACTTGGGATACTTTGATTTTATGAATTAGTAACATCTAGTTTTCCCTGGCAAGATATTTTCACATCATTTAATATGTGATTCTTATTCAAATTTCCCCACTTAGCATAAACATGTTCTTTTCCTGAATCCTGGTACAAAGCAGGACTGCTTGTTGTATCCTCTCTTGTCCCTTAGTGTCTTTTAATCCTGCACCTTCCTTTTTAACCTTTCACTGACTTATTGAAAACAGAAGGCCAGTTGTCAAGAAGGAAGTCTCACCTTATTTTATGTGGTTTCTCTCTTGTGTTGTCTTTGCACATGGTAGCCCCTGATTATCCTTTAAGAAGGAAGATGGTTCTAAAGCTTTGGTAGGTTCAAGTTAAACATTGGCCAGAAAACATTAGAGGTAATGTTATGCGTTATATATTGCCTCACTTCAGAAGTACAGTTGCCAGATACAATACATGACACCCAAATATTGCATGGGACATAATCAGTGTTTATATGAAATTCAAATTTAAATGAGCACTCTATTTTTGTTTGCTAATTGGACTGCATAGAACACTCTGCTGGTCTGATGGAATTCAGTGCATTGGAAAATAAGACAGAAAATCACAGATTTTATCAATTGTCAGTAGCATCTCTTTGTGGGTAGGTATTTAGTTATTTCTGTGTGGGGGGACCCCTGGTGTTCTGTTGTCTCTTATCCTACAATGTCTATCCTATAGTCAACATAGTCTGCTGCATGGGGGGTGGACTGTGAGGACCCAGGGCCCTGCCTCCTCCTCCATCACTGAGATTCATACAGCCACCTACAAGACCAGGAAACAGGCCCCTCCCCACCTGGGGGGGCATTAAAACTTCCCTCCCCTAATCACCGTTAGTAACCAAATCTCATGAGATCCTGTTGTGACCAAATCTCATGAAAGACTTCATTGTCTGAAACCTTTATAAGGCCCCTCTTGGAACTCCTTTCTCTCTCACTGTGTGGAATGTTGACTTCACTGTTCCTGAACAACCACAATCAGGAACACTAATTTCCTGTGTGTAAGTCCCTAAATCTGTGCCAGGGATGTTCTTTGCTCTTGGGGCTAATCTGGTTTGGAACAACATGTAATAGCTTCTAAATTTCACTATTTGAGTGATGATGCATAGTTATATCTGTTTAGTCCCCCTTGTAACCATAGTATGAGGTCACTTTGGTACCATATAAAGTTTCAGTTCTCTGTCAACTACTTAACTAACTGACCAATTGGTTATACTCACCCTTACCTAAGTCAATATCATTAGGTTTCACAAAAATAATGCTTTTCTAATTCTATCATCCCTTCTATATTATTTTGGTCAGCATACATTTGTAAAGGAGACCCTGCCCTTGTCAGTTGGGGTCATTAGTAATACTCAAAGGACAATCCCCAAAAGAAAGTCAGGATAAAGGCTTCAGCAGCAATAACTAAGATGTATTAGGCAACTTAGAGGCAGTCAGTGTTCTAAGCACTTGTGATACATCAGTGAATAAATCAAAGATCCTTACCTATGTGAGTCTTACATTCTAAATGGAAATCAAGTATAAGTAATCAGCAGAATAAACAAATAAATGATAAGGTATAAATGCTATGGAAAAAAGAAACATTTAATGGGAGTACAGAGAAGTAGGGAGAGACAAGTTGCATTAAATAGATTAGCCAATATAAGCCTCATTAAGAAGTTGAGTCTTGGGCAAAGACTAGAAGGAGTGAGGAGGTCAGTAAAACAGGTATCTGGGGAAGATCAGGCAGAGGAAAGAGCTAGAGCAAACACCCCCCAGGAAGGAATGAACCTGGGTGCTTAGTGACTAGCAGGGAGCCAGTGTGGCTGGAGAGGGATGAGCAAGAAAGAGTAACAGTAGCTGAGATCAGAGATGTAAGGAATGGCAGATCAGTCAAGTTCTTTTGTAGGCCATTGGATCTTTATTTTAAGTGAAATAGGTAGCCATTGAAGGCTTTTAAACCTAGGTGTA
The DNA here is from genome assembly GCF_015220235.1 of Choloepus didactylus. Classification (NCBI taxonomy): domain Eukaryota; kingdom Metazoa; phylum Chordata; class Mammalia; order Pilosa; family Megalonychidae; genus Choloepus; species Choloepus didactylus. The sequence goes on from NC_051317.1 coordinate 43,692,070, forward strand.
GCTTGATCTGGTTTAGGAATTGAAAGGACACTCTGGTTGTTGTGTTGCAAATAGCCTTTAAATAGGCAGGGGGATGGGTGGGTGGCAGAAATTGTAGATAAAGCTGCCAAGAGGTGGCAATTTGGGGCCAAATTCTGGATGTAGTTTGAAGATGGACAAATTGGAGGTGGGGTGCAAGAGAAAGAGAGAATTCAAGGATTTCTCCTTTAAATATATATTTAAGATTCATTTTAATAAGTGTCTCAATTGATGATAATTCAATTTTGTTTTACTGGCTTGAATATTTCTTGAGTATTCTTCTGGATTTATGAGTTTTCAATGATTCAGTGTGTTTCAATGCAAAATCAGTTTTTAACTAATCAAATTGTCACAATTTTAGCCAGTGAGGAGGCTAATTCTCCTCGGGGGTGTTTGCTCTAGCTCTTTCCTCTGCCTGATCTTCCCCAGATACCCTTTTGACCAATGCATTGCACCATTTGTAACAGACTGTGATAATATTTTGAATAACTGAAATGTGTGCTCTGCTTCTTGACCATTTCATTTTGCACTTACCAGATTCTACTGTTGGAGTTTAAAGCTTCAAATTTTTAGTGTAGGACCTGGACTAATGCCAAGCAGCAAAATTCCCTGGTAAATAAGAGATATTCAGGCTGTTATTTTTAGACCCAGTGTGAATAAGGAAATGGAAGGGTTTGAATTTAATGTAGAAGGGAGAGGATGAGGACAAGTGTCCATGAGGGAGTGGGAACATGTCTGTGGATTAGGAAGAAAGGACTAAAAATAGTTGAATGGATATAAAAGATAAAGAACCAAGTTCTAGGGTGAAAACACGTATTTCTTCTAAAGTCTGCTCTTACAGAACACAACAGGTTGTGAGCTTCATTCTTTAGAATTCTTCTCTTCCTCTATAGCTTTGTGTTTTACACTTTCTACATTTTCTTGCTGTGTTCCTGCTGGATACTGCCATTTCCCACACAACAAAGAAGTCCATATTGTCACTGGATTTGTACAGGGCTGAACAGAATCAGGAAATGGGACCCCTGAGCAAGCCTCAGTGGTTTTATTCTGTTTTTAATAACATGCTAACATTTTGAGATGACTTGATGGCCACTCCAGAGGAGGGCTTTTAGAGGGCATTTTATCTGATTCTTGCAATGAAGGGTTTTGCTGAAAACCATTTGACTCTTACAGGTTAGACTAGAATGGCCCCAAGGGCAAATATATAACTCAAACAAGCTATTTAGAGCTGTTTGGCCTTTATGTGAATTAAATCTTTTATAGTTTTGTATCTCTAGAAATTATGGAGATAGCCTAAATCTCAAAAACAAATGCAACATCCCTACCACATGTGCTTTGAAGTTAACATTTGGAAAAAAAAAGGGGGCAAAGCAGTCCCCTATGAGCTAAAGACAGGAATTGAATAATTGAATAATTTTAAATAAAACGAAAGCAATCATGACTAAATTAGTTAATTATTTCATCAACTTATTTATTCATTCATTCTCTCACACATTATTTTCCAGTGTCTATTATGTGCCTACCACTGTTCTAGGAGAGGAGGGATAGAGCAGTCAGCAAAACAGATAAGATGGGTGAGATATGTGAGTGGAAGCTGATGTTTCTCTCTTGAATGCTTCCTATGCACTCTGTGGTGAAGGAAGGATCCCCTGCACTAAATAATATAAGGTAGTTGAATGAATGACACCCAACACCAGGCAGGTGAAATCAAACAGAAGTTTATTAATTAACCATACTCACAGCTCCAGAGGAAAACAGTTTGCCATGCAGGGCGATGTAGGGGTTGCACTTGGAAATACAATGCACCTGTAGGGGCTGTGGGAGATAGACTTTATGGTAACAAGAGGGTGAGATGAACCTTGGTTCCAGTGGGAAGATGTAATTCATTAATTGGAATAGTTTTGTGGGCTGGCAGGTAAGTGAAACGCATTAGGTTAATGACTGGTCCAAGTGAGCTGGTCTGTCCCGTAGGAGAATTAGCCAGATGATGAACCTTTCTTGTTGGGTGGGGGTCATAACTGACAAGAGCAGGGGAATGTCAACATAAGACATTTGAGATCCTGGGAGCCTCAAAGATGTCGAGGAAAAACATGGAATTCCAGGCTTTACAAAACAGCACCCCTTTGTGGAGCATACTAAAATATCCACATTTCTAAAAATATGGGTATCAAAGATAAAGTTCAAGGCTTTTGTGTTGTTACTCATTAATCCAGACCTTCTTTAGCTCCCAATGATCTATAGTCTTTAAACTCAGGTTAAAGTTTCAACCCAACCAGGTATTGATTTAGTTTTCTAAACTTATTTTTATTTACTTACCCCCCTTCTCACTTATCAAATTGTGGTACATAGAGACACAGGAGTTTGTGGTAGAAGGCTGAGTGAAAATATACAGGATATATGATATGATGCATTCATAATTCAACAAATATTTATTGTTCATCTACTGTGGAACAGCATTGAGGATAGAGTAGTAAATAAATAAAGTCCTTACCCTCATATAGCTTGCAATCTATTGGATAACATGCTAATGAGTAAATGTGTATCTCATGGTGAACTGTGCTTTGACAGAAAAGAAAGCAGGGCTTGGGGGATTGGAAATGTTGAGTAGAGGTGGTTATTATTTTATACAGAGTGGTGAGAAAAGCACTTTCTCCAGTCAGCATTTGAAAAGAAATGTGACCTATATAAAAGTCTGTGCTGTGCTTGCATGAGCCACACCAAGAATATTCCAGACTGAAGAAAAAGAAGGTACATAGGCCTTATGGTAGATATAGGTAGAAAATTGGATCAATGCCAGAGAGAGAGCAGAGTGAATAAAAAGATCGAGTGATGAACTGTCTAAAATATAGTTTTACACATAAAAGTGTGAGTATACTATTAAATGCAGGTAAAATTTGGATGAAGATTTGGAAGAAAAGAGGATTTACCTAAAAATGGCCATTTTTGGAGGCCCACAGACCACTAAACCCTACACTGTCCAATGAGTAACACTGGCATTGTAAAGTAGCTGTCAGGTGGACATGCCTCTGTGTGTGTGTGTGTGTGTGTGTGTGTGCGCGCGCGCGCTTGATTTTATGGACTTTTGTGAAAAAAGCACAAAGAACAGATATGTATCTTATCTTTTGTTCCTAGGCCACTGTAAACAGATACTGCAAAATGTGTGGGCTTTAACAATGGGAATTTACTAGTTTACAAGCTTAAGTTTTGGGACTGTATAAAATGTCCAAATCAAGGAATCATCAAAATGATGCTTTCTTCTCAAAGACTGGCAGCTGGCGATCCTGGACTCCTCTGTCACATGGCAAGGAACATGGCAGCATCTGCTGGTCTCTCCCTTCTTTTCTGGGTTCATTGCTTTCAGCTTCTTGCTTCCATGGCTGTGTCTCTCTTTGTCTGAATTTCATTCTTTTATAGAGGACTCCAATAAGAAGATTAAGACCCACCCTGGGGCACACTTTAAATGAAGTAGACTTATCAAAAGATCTTACTTACAATAGGTTCACACCCACAAGAATGGATTAGCCTTAAGAACATGATTTTCTGGGGTACAGACAGTTCCAAACCACCATGTCTTTCAAGCCATGATTAGAAGATTTGCTTACATTTTTCACTACAAACTTCTACTTTTTGGTGGGTTCTAAACCAGCTCATTGTTCTGAATATGTTTGAGGACAATATGATATATTTTATGGTATAAGGTAAATAAGTTGGTCTATTGTATTGAATTCAATTTTAATTTATTCTAGTTTCAACCCAATATGGCTTAGTGATAGAAACTGTAAATTATAAAGGTAAACTACTCAATAAATGTTTGGCTTCTGCAACTATTAATTCTTTTGTAGTGTTTCAATTTCCTAAGTGTCAATTTACTTTTAAATCATAATTCTAAAATTATAATTTCTCCATGGTACTTGCCTCCCAATTGTATATCTCTTTCCTTTTGTAATAAATGAAACATAAGTATTCATACTTGAAATCTGGGAATATTTTTAATCCATGTTCTTCACTCAATATAGCTTTTCAGATACCAAGTTAATACATTCCACTAAGTATTTTCTCCTTAAAAAATATTTCTCAGACGTATTCTTTTATGTTAACCCTACAGACTTATCATTTCTTGACTGACCCATTGCAATGGGCCATCAGTCTAGCCCAAATCACTGTAGTGTAAGTTTTTTGGCAACACTCTTGCAATAAGCCCAGTTTTATCCACTCATTAATTTAGTCTGCCAAAAAATCATCACTGAAAATGCAAATTTTGCTATGCTAATTCCCTGCTTGAACTACTTCATAAAATTTATTTGCATTTAGGCTAAAGTTCATAACATTTATGGTATTCTTAAAGGTCCTGCATGTGCTGATTTCTGTAGACCTTCTACTGGATGTCATATCCCTTTTTCCTTGATTTTCTCTTCAAAGCCATCCTTCCTCTTGGTGAACACACATTCTGCTTCCTTGAACTAGAATTTTCATGGGCCAAAAGCCCACCTCCCCCCAATCCCTTTATCTTCAGATCTTGGTTTGAATATTCCTTCCTCAGGGAAGCTTTTCCTAGCTACTCCTTCTTCTCACCCTCCAAACCAGATTAACGTTCCCTTCTACTTCTTCCCTAACTTCATTGTAAACTCTTTGAGGGCAGAATACATTGTGTTAGTCTTGTTCCTGTTGCATCACAAGGAAATGTCTAGTTTGCTGAGCACACAGTAGTCCCTCAATGCCATTTTTTTGAGTGAATGAGTGAATTGATTGATTTATTAATAATTTAGACTTTTGAGGACACTGATACAAAGCACATGCATTTATATTTAAATATTTTGTTAATCTTGACATTCATCTGTTAATTTAACAGAAATATGTTGAGTGCCCAGATGCGCCAGTGGCATTAGAGATAAGAGAGTCTGGCTTCATGGGTCTGGGGCCCACACAAGGCCATTAGGCCTGAATATTTCCATTCCTTCCATCTGTTCTTCTCTATGTTGGCTTCTTTCCCAGGCAGTCTTCTGTTCCCACCGACCCCCTGGCAACTTGTGCATGATTGTCATAGTTCTGAGTCCTGAATGTCATCACACAGTTTCTGGGAATCATTCAATTTGTACCTATTTGGATCTTGCTCCCATCCCTGCAACATCTTGTTGGAGACCAGAGGGACACAGTTATGACAATTAGTCAGTTCAGGGATACATGATCCTCTCCTCCTCCCCTGGAGTGGGGTGCAGCTCGTCCTGCAAAAAACATATAGAAGGAGGAGGATAGTAGACAGATGATTCCTCAAAGAATTCTGGGTTAATGTTGCCTGAAAAATTGGTAATCAATAAATGTCGGCTAGACAAAAGTCACAAATCCTCTGCTAAAATTTAACTAGGCAAATGGGGCAGGGGGATTTTCACACAGTCAAACAACATATGCAAATGCTCTTGTAACTAGAGAAAACATGCAAATAAGATGGAATGAATGAAGATCAGACATAACAGGTGCAAGGTCACCTGGAGAGTTAAGTAGAGTTCAGACTGTATAACGTTTTGCAGCTCATGCAAGAAGTTTTAGGAAAAAATAGAAGGATTTTCAGAAATTTTTGTGACATGTTCACATTTTGGTTATTTTGTTTACTGGTATAGTTTATGAATTAAATTATATGACTATATTTTAAAAATAAATGTGTTAACATTTGGAAATAAATCAGTTTCATCTTTTGAAAACAATTGACATACTGAAAAGTGTTATTCCTCTTAATAGTAATTTAAAATTACCACGCAATTAATTTCAAATAGTTAGTGTAATGTTCTTGTCTTCTAATTGGAGCTAATAGAAGGTGATTATATGTTTTTGTAATTGATTGTATTAATTCTCTCAGAAGGAAGGTATGTTATATCAGATATTTGAAGAATACATATAACAAAAACAAGAAAAAATGAGTTTATTTGATATGTTTAAAATTTGTAACTGAATACTTAGATAAAGAAAAATAATATATGTTCTGTCAGACTATGGATTATATAGAAAGAATGCAACTCAAGTAGTTGTACCATTTCTAGAAATTTGTTTTGATTTTGGTGGGTTATATTATGTGTAAACTCATCCATGAGGAAGCTAGAGATAACTGATATGACAAGAGCTGAAAAAAATGTTGAGATCCAAAAGAAAACCATTCAGCAAATAATGAAGGTCTTTGATATTTCTTCTCATGAGGATATTTCTGATAATGAAAAAATAATAAAAAGTGCTTCAGTTGACTTATTTAAAGTGTTACAGGTTGATACTTGGGACTTATTTTCATTCAATTTTTCAGCTGGAGACCCTATATGGTAGCTATGATATTTACTTTATTGCAATTTTTCTGTGAAGATTAATTATTTAAGCCTTAATAGAGATAATGAATAGTATAGTTTTCTAATTAAAACAATATTAACTTGTTCAGTTAAATTGTTCATTCCCTTAAATCTTAACAGCATAGTTTATAGTCTGTGTGAAAATTTACATATGACACAATGGGTAGTTCAGACTTGTAAACAACAGATGTTGCACAGCATCCAGCCACATCATTAGCAGAAATTATGTGAATTAACATAAATTTTACCTTGATGCTTAACCTAGGCTTATGATTTGTTGTGAGCAAAGATTTTGATCTATTAATTCACAAGGACAACAATTTATCATATTACTTTACGTATTATCATATTTTATATACAGAGTTATTTAATCACAACTATACAATATGGGTTTTAAATGGTTCATAGTCAAATAATTATGTTGATTGTGTATGTCCTCAAATTCACAAATGCCTTTATGAGGTTAAGAACATGAAAAAGTTTTCCCACATCAATTTTACGGCCTTCAGAATCTGTAGGATATATTTGACTTCTGCTATGAGGTTTTCATAAAGCTTTTCATCCAATATTTCTGGTTTTATCCTCTCTGGGCAAATGCCACATTGCACTTCTTTGCCCCCTTGGTGGGGTCCTGGGACTAATTTAGCCTAATAAGTCATGAACTGATCCAGAGGATTTAATTACTAACTGGGCTTCTTCAATGTTCCCTTTTTGATGGGCATAGTGGCAATGTTCAAGATGGTGGCTTCTCCATCCTGAATCGCTGAGTTCCTAAATAAAAGTAATGAGCAAAGACTCCTGTTAACATGAGATGGAGATAAATGTGAATGGGAAATAACCATACACCTCTGTCCTGATACAGAAATTGGTGTTGGAGGAAGAGTGCAATGTTGAATAAAACTGTAACATGTGACATTGTCCTAGTGGCCAGGGAGCCAGTGGTGAGACTAATGCTATCAGAGGCTTGGGGAAGGCAATCCATGCAAGTTGATAAGCAGAAATAAAAATTTATGGGGAAGTCCATACATTCAGGGACTTCTGAGGTTTGGAAAGAAAATAATTTCTCAACTCTTTGCAGCAAATGACAAAATAAAAAATGAATGCTTTGAGTGACAAAGGCCAATTAAAAGCCATTCTTGCAGCAAGGAGGGCATATACTCTCCTACCAATTATGCTTGAATAGGGTACTGAAAAAAGAGAAGCCACCATGTAGAGCCAAAGGCCACAAAGAACAATGGAATCTGGAAAGTCTCAGGTACAAAGACGCATGCTGCCAGATGAATCAGTTGTGTTTGAAAATTGAGAAATTTCAAAATTTTGAAGGTGAATTAGACAGAGTTCTCCAGAGAAACAATTTTATGATAGGAATTGGCTTATAAAACCATGGGATTAGATGAAGGGAAGTCAAATTCCCCAGGAGAAGTTGCTTGGCTGAAGCAGAGGAAAGAATTCTGCTTTCTGACTTCTGCTATCATCAGTTCTAGCTTTAAGACTTTCAATAAAGTGGATGAGGAGCCTCCCCATGTTGCAGGAGCAATCTCCTTTGTTGATTGTAGAAGAAATCATCTGACTATACATGCAAATCTATCTATGAAATCCCTCTTAGTAACAATTAGGCCAGAGCTTACTTGACCAAATGACTAGACACGATAACCTAGCCAAGTTTACACATGAAATTAACCATCACAGAAGGTAATACAGTATAAGTAGTTAACATGACTTAAAAACATGGGGTGTGGTTTGAGACTATACATTGTCATCAGAAATATTCAAAGTTCTACTTTGTGATGTATGCATATTCTCTCTTGATCAGGTTTTGTTGGTAAAGACATTTAGGTTTCAGAGTTCTGGGGATTACAGATCAGAGATTGTGGACATAGAGCTCTCTAGAGCAACGCAGTGACTAGAATGAGCAAGCAGGAATACCCCATAGTGAAAAGGTAAAAGTCAGGTTTTTCAGGAATCCCAGGTGCAAGAACAAACCAAGAACTTGATCTCTTCCAAGGCAGTATGCGCTTGAGCCCAACATACCTAAGGAAATTCAATGATCAAGAGGAGGAAGACAAATATAATGCAGAGAATAGGAAGATTCAAGTGAAGGAGAAATTCCAGAGCAGACTCATGATAATTTAGAAGAATCAACCAACAAGCCAATTAAATCAAAAGAGTACTAAAGTGGAGAGGGGGGAAGATGACAGTATAGAGAGGAGTGGAATTTAGTTAGTCCCCTGGAGCAATTAAAAAACAACCAGGAACAACTAGTAAATAATCTGGAACAACTGCTGGGGGACAACCGTGACTGTCCACACATCGTACATCAACCTGGATTGGGTGGAATGGCTAAGATCACAGCATAAAATCTGTAAATAAAAACTGCAGAACCATGCTGGGAGTTCCCTCCCCCCACGGCAGGCTGAGCTGCAAGCTGTTGCTGTAGGAGAAGCCATCATTCCCAGAGCCAGCAAATATAGCTCACCCAGCTCCAATTGGGGTTTTAATTAACAAATGCGAACTGCTGAATACAAGCTACAAACATTGACAAAACTCTTAACAAGCAGACAGAGGCTTTTAGAGATGACTGATCTTAAAGAGCCAGAAAGACCAGGCACTCTCTCTGACCAACAGGTGAACTGGAGGGTCATGGACTGGCTCTGAAAAAGGGCTTTCTTTCCCTTTCTCTCTTTCAAAGCCTGAATGGTTCAGTGGAGAGAGCCTCAGCCATTTTCAGTTTATAGCTTTCTGATCCAGACAGGGGTGGAGATAATAGAAGCAGCAATTCAAATGCAAAAGGTAACTCCCTATGGGGTGTATCTTCCCTGAAAAGAAGGAGGTGGGACCGAGCTCTAAGGCCTGCCTTCCCTTCAGAACTCAGACCCCAGACCCTGGGGGGGGAAACAGCCAAAACAGAAACTAAAGGGGCCACACCTCCTTATACCCGTCAGGAGTGACAGACTGACATGTGCCACCTGCTGGGCAGGTTAGGAAAAGCACAGCAGCTAAAGGCTTCACAGGAAAGCCCGCCATTCTTCTAAGATACACCTTGAATATGACCCCATTCAGAGACCTGAACCGTTCTGGTGTGGGAAAATCTGATTGGGGTAACCAAGGAAATCAGATGCCTAGACAACAGAAAACTAAAGGTTACAATAGGAAAAACAAAGATATGGTGCAGTCAAAGGAACAAATTTACACCTCAATTAAGATACAGTTGATATATTGTTTCATTTTAATGAAATAATCAATTAAAGATTTTCAAATAAATATGCTAAATCAACTCAAAAACCAAATCAATGAGTTCAGGGAAGATTTGGCAAAAGAGATGAAGGCTATAAAGAAAACCCTGGGTGAACATAAGGTAGAAATTGACTTTGAAAAAACTACTGGCAAAATCTATGGAAATGAAAGACACAACACAAGAGATGAAAAACACAGTGGAGACATACAACAGCAGACCTCAAGAGGCAGAAGAAAACACTCAGGAACTGGAGAACAAGACACCTAAAATCCTACACACAAAAGAACAGATAGGGAAAAGAATGGAAAAATATAAGCAATATCTCAGAGAATTAAATGACCACATGAAGCACACAAATGTATGTCATGGGTGTCCCAGAAGGAGAAGAGAAGGGAAAAGGGGCAGAAGCAATAATAGAGGAAATAATCAATGAAAATTTCCCATCTCTTATGAAAAACATAAAATTACAGATCCAAGAAGTGCAGTGTACCCCAAACAGACTAGATCTGAATAGACCTATGCCAAGACACTTAATATTCAGATTATCAAATGTCAAAGACAAAGAAAGAATCTTGAAAGCAGCAAGAGAAAAGCAATCCATCACATACAAAGGAAGCTGTGTGGATTTCTCAGCAGAAACTATGGAGGCAAGACGGAAGTGGTGTGATAGATTTAAGATGCTGAAAGAGAAAAACTTTAAAATATTCTCTGACAACAGACAATCAGTTTTTGAACAAGATACCTGCTCTACAGAAAATACTAAAGGGAGCACTACAGACAGAGAGGAAAAGACAGGAGTGAGAGGCTTGGAACACAATTTTGGGTGATGGTAGCACAACAATGTAAGTACACTGAACAAAGATCACTGCGAGTATGGTTAAAGAGGAAGGTTAGGGGCATGTGGGACACCAGATGGAAAGAGGACAGAGAGAAACTGGGACTGTATACCTCAGTGAAACTGAGAGTGCTCAACAATTGTGATAAAATGGACAAATACATTTTTACATGAGGGAGAACAAATGAATGTCAACCTTGCAAGGTGTTAAAAATGGGGCGGTATTGGGGAAAAATACAATCAGTGCAAACTAGAGACTATATTAACAGAAACATTGTATTATGCTTCCTTTGATGTAACAAAGGCAATATACCAAAGCTAAATGCCTATAAGATGGGGACAAAAGAGAAGGGTATGGGACCCTTGGCATTGGTGATGTTGTCTGACTCTTTTACTGTACTTTAGTTTAATTCTATCTTTCCTTTTGTTGCTTTATGTTTTTTTTTTCAAAAAAAAAGAGTACTAAAAGATATTCAATTAGAACACAGATAGGATTTCTAAAATATAAAACCATGATTTTCTAATTGAAACTGAATATATAAATTGAGAATGTGATCACTGAATAAAAACCAAGTATTGAAATGTAAGAACAGTTAATACAAATATCTCATAACACCAAGAATTTTTTTTTTAAAAGATGGAATGGCATGGGATAAGATAAGGTATATTACAAGTAGAAAAAGGAAATTATGGTATAGTGGCAATAATCAAAGGGATAAGAGAAGAAAATATCTCTGGTACACTTAAGTTTCCATTTGGGATAGGCTTAGTAACTTCTCTACCTAACGATGAAAATGAGACACACAAGACATATCCTGGAAAATATCAGAGCTATTTTTGATAAAGTTTAAACCAGAAGTTTTCAAGCTTTTTGGTTTTGGCAAGCTAGTGGCTTAGGTTCCAGAAATCTTTTACACTTAAATATTTTTGAGAATTGAAAAGAGCTTTTGTATTTGTGGTGTACATTTTTTGATACTTACTGTACCAGAGATTAAAATGGAGAGTTCAAACATATATTTAAAATTCATTTTAAAGTAAATTAATAAATTTGTTACATTTTGACTTAATGCTTTTAGTTTAAATACTATATTTTCCAAAACAATGGACTGATAATAAGAAAAAGGGCATTAGTTTATATTTTTGGCAAATCTCTTTAATGTCTGTCTTATCAGAAGACAGCTGGATTTCATGTCTGCTTCTGCATTCAACCTGTTGTGACATGTTATTTTGGTAGAAGTATATGAAGAAAATATAATTTCACACTGATGTAAATTTGGAAAAGTGGGGAGTGTTTTAAATATTTTCAGATAATGGTTAATATTCTTCTTGATATGACACCAAAATTTGATGTGATAATTTCTTAGAGGTAAGTTGGTATGTAGAATTTAAATCCGTATCAATGAGCATTTTGTACTCTCTTATATTAAATCTGTTTATCTCTCTTGCACTTTGAAGAGATTATTTGGAGATTTGTAAATTTGTAACATCATTCATTGATTGTTTGCAAATATTGGCTGTGGTGGTTTGAAACTATATGTACCCCAGAAAACATGTTCTTAAATACAACCCATTCCTGTGAATATGAACCCATTGTAAGTAGGATCTTTTCACGAGGCTACTTCAGTTAAGGGGTGACCCACTTCAGTCATAAATGGAATGAATTCAGACATGAAAGACAGAAAGCCACAGATGGAACATCCAGAAGCTGAACAGTGGCAGAACCTGGAGATGCCATCATGTGTCTTACCATGTGAAAACTAAGGACCAAGTTTTGCCAGCAGCCAGCACCAGATGCCACGGTCTTCAAGGAGAAAGCATCACCTTGATGATCTCTTGCTTTGGACTTTCTTTTAGCCTCAAAACTGTAAGCTAATAAATTCCTATTGTTTAAGTTGAACCATTTCATGGTATTTGCTTCAGCAGCCTAGAAAATGAAAACACTGACTAAATGTGGAACTTTCAGATTTTGCAGGTCATTAAACAAGATCAAAACACACTTACGATGGACTATGGCTACTAATACAATTATAAAAATGTGCTATCATCGATTATAATAAATGTTCTACACCAATGCAAGGTGTTAATAATAGGGTGATAAAGGGGATCCTGAATTTCATGCATAGTTGTTCTCTAAACCCATGACTTCTCTAATAAAGAAAAAGAAAATACATATGCAAGTGCACATGCATATACAGACACAGTCAAACTCACATGTATACCCATTCATTTCTGAGAACTCTTTAAGCATTAGGAAGCTGTTAGCTCTCATTGGTGGCCACAAGTTTTCCAGAATTTTATTTTATTTTTTTAAAACTCAAATTTTATCATTGGTGACAAATACTGTTAGTTGTATTCTTTGCCAAGTACCCAAGTTTGAATAACCATGTTTTGCCTTTCAGCAATTCTTTCAAGTAGACTTTTAGTCCCTGAAAAATTATCAGTTCATTTTGCAACTCCATCTTACAAGTGCTTTTCTTGGAATAAAACATTATATAAAGATGTAGCAAAAGTACTCCAGGTATATTTCCCATATCTTCATAAAAATTTTAAAAAGATATGTATACTGGGTCAACATTTAATAAAATTAGTTATTATTGCTTCTTCATCAAGAGGTCCTTAAGTGAAACTGGCTTTTTTTGTGTGTGAGTTCATGGTGGTAAAGAAGACAATGACAATTTTACATCCCATACCACTGGCTCAATTCATGCTAATGTGCCAGCACTCTCACCCACCATAGTTTAAAACAAATAATGCTTTAGCATTGCTATGAAAAGTTTTTGACCTCTCTGATATCCTGAAATTGTCTTCCGAACTCTCAGAAGTCCAGGCCATACCTTGAGAACCACTAAGAAGAAGGCAATGCTCTTTCCACTCCATAGCAAAGCAAAGTTAAATAACCTGGAAGTGCATTCCTCTCATATAAATTTACCTGTAATCAGGAAGGGGATTTTTGCTTGAGCACATAAATCAGGAAGTTGCTTTCTGCCTATTTTGTTGATTACCATTTTCAGATATATTGTGCTCATCAGCATGTTTGCCTCTTTCCCTGTTACAGCTCATGGGAAAAAGAAAAAAAAAAAAAATCACTGGCAGCCATTTTCTTTATAAGCATGCAAGATGGAGGTTGTACACAGCTTTCCTTTCCCATTCCAGTGGCAGAAAAATGGTATACAGCTTAGTTTCTAGAAGAGCTAGAAAATTAGATTCTAGCTGAGAAGTCATATTCCCAGGAAAGAAAGAGAATGGATTTTGATTGCGCGTGTGTGTGTTTATATGTGCTTTTTGATGGAGAGAGGAGATAGATTGGAAATCTACCATGATTTGTGAATTTCAAGAATACTTTGTTTTCAATAAGCTTTCAAATAGATGGAACAATGTACTTATATTCTCAAGGAAACATATTGAAACTGGTAGTTAAAAAATATTAGGGCAGGTCCGTCGCAGCCTCCACTGCTGCAGCCGGAGTCGACGACTGTGAGTGTGAAGTGGAGCTCACAATTCATTCGTGAGGTGTCCACATCCGCTAGGCGAAGACTGTCATCAAAGAAAGAATGCTGATGAAACAGAACAATTTATTGCAACCATCAAAAGGAGAAACTTTAAGCTTCCGGGACAAACTTTGAACTACATGAAAACTGCAAAGTTAATCGGTTTTGATGAGGTAGATCTGACAGATACTAGTGTGGTTGAATCCAGCACCAAAAACCTTAGCAACAGTTTTACCAGTTACAAATAACTGACTTCAAATGCAGAGCCTGTCCTGCATTGGGGGTACCCTTGGGACACCTCTGAGACTGGAACTCCACCTGCAGCTGGTGATTCTGGAATGATTCCCAGCCCTCGTGGCAGAGGCACCTGTTCCTTCATATTGTTTTCAGATTCTGTAGTGCTCTAAAAACTGCCATTTTATCTGAGGATTTGCTGAAAGGACAGGAGGAAGATAGAATCTCAAATTCCACAGAGATGATCCAAGATACGGAGGGAGCCCCATCCAGTGAGCAGTCCGTGATGGTGAGTGGAATGTGGAGGTGGGCTCCATGGGGGGAATTTGAAGCCAGCTGTCTGGTGCCAGCTCCCACCACAAAGAATCTGTGTGTTCTGGGCACTGGGGCTGTGGGAGATACAAATGTTTTCCTTTTTTTAGTTCACACTTTATGATCTTTCCCATTTCTAAGCCCTTGCAGTATTTGTTTTCTGGAATCTGAAGTAGTCACTTACTGTGCAATGAACTGTCTCTTCAATCAGCTGTGACTCCTGGGAGGCAGGGCCTTGCCTTGGACTTTGCTTCCTCACCTTCGGAGCCCAGCTCAGGGACTGGCACATGTGCTTGGGGATGTGTACGCACATATGTACACACCCAAAAGCAACTGCATTTTATGGACTATTTCATTTGGTTTTCCAGTGATCCAGTAATTTCCAAATTCCACAACTTTTAAAATTGTGTGCTTGATACAAACAACCAGTTGTTGAAAGCTGCTGTTATGGTCAATCAGCCAACAGATGGCAACCTTTTGTAGCTGGGGAGGCATAAGTAAATCAGCAGCACATTAGAAAAGGCCACCCTCCCCACCCCCAAACACAAAGACCAAAGTACTATACTGTAAAGAAGTCTTTAGAGGGCCAGCAGGACTGCAGACATCCAAGGGAGATGGGAAGAAATATTTGGGAGAGAAAAGAGATTTCTTAGAAAGATATAATGGAGAAGAGGATACCATGAGACTTAAGAAACTTGAGATGTGTGTGTCCAGTCTACTTGTCTTTCTACTCTTTAAGAGAAAAAAGAAGCTGGGATAAAGCCAAAGACACCAATTTTCCCTTCAGATTCTTGATAGGTGGAGAGACTGCCGTGGGAGCATTCAGAGGATGGGTAGAAAGGGGAGGGTGCCTCTGTTCTTACTTTCAGGTGGGGTCACTTCTTACAGCACCAGAAAATACAGCAGCATGAAGAGAAAATGACTTGCCAGATTTGAGAAAAAGATTTGTGCAAAACATTTGCGAAAGTGTGTGTTTTTGGAGATTAAACATGCTAATATTAATCTATGGGAAAAATACTTTTGGTATATTATTATTAAATTGCCTTTGGAACTTAAAAAAATATCATTACTCAAAGGAAAAGACCATAGAATCCGAAGAGCAGATAAATTATTATTTTGAAAGGAAAAATGGTGCCTTTTCAATGATTCAGAGAATATATCATTCATATTCCCCATTTATGGAAAATATTTCAGAATATTTTCTAACCAACAATAAATAACTCAAGGTAGACAATTTAAGAGGAGAGATAATGAAAGGAGAAAAAGTAGTGGTTCCTGAAACATTATGTAGAATTAATGTAATGATGATGTGCTTGGAATTTTATACTATCAAGGCTAAGCATAATACACACAGCAACACAAAAAGAGGGAGGATGAACTATTATAAGCAATATGAAAACATTGTAGAAAAACTATATATGATAAGTGAATTGGATCAAGGAGAAATAAAAAGGTACTTTTAAGGTTAAAAGCTGCAACATAAGGCAAAGGAGCGCTTCATGTAATGATACACAAATTGCTTAAATGATATGTTCTTCATAAAACTGTAGGTACACAACCACTTAGCATTGAAAACATAAGCCCAATCTACTAGAAATGCAGGGACAACTTGATAAAAATAGAGCACATGGTCAATATTGATGATGTAACTACTGAGGTACACCTTTCCTACCTAGAGACTGTAATTCAAACAGGAAGTGTAGGGAGGCAAAATCCACTTACATGGATAGGAAAAGGGGAGAATGATTAGGGAAATAAATCCATCTTTCACAAATCTTAATTTGAAAGAAAATAAACAAAATTAACTAGGAAGAGTGCATTATAAATGAACACTGCGATTAATATAAAAGCAAACTAAATGAGGAAAAAGAATTCAAAGTGAAAGGTACAGAAATTATTGATTAAATTAATATCATATTTACATATAGATCTATGGAGATGAATTTTAAGAACTGGGAGAATTATTAAAGAAATATAAAACTTTACTAGACTGATCAACATGGTGATGTAAACATCCCTTGAGAAAGCCTCCCCAGAGATTTAGCAAATGAAAGGACAGATTCTACTTGCTTTGAACTCTGGAGGCTGGTAGAGACAGGAGAATGACTTCACAAATGCTGAATTGATGAAACAGAAAAATCACAGGTGGGAGAAGTCCATCCCAATCTGCCAGTCAGTTCCCATTTGCCCTCCCCCTCACTTGGTCAAGGGTGGCTCAGGAGACACACAGAGGCAGCATAGACCTGGGTCCCTCTGATTGTGGACAGAGACTGCAGAATGAATCATAGCAGTGAGCTAGAACTCCATGCATATCCAGGTATAGGGAACTAAGTCTGCATAGACCAAGTGCAAAACATAAGCTGGGGAGGAGTGTTGCAAATGAAAGTGCTCCCAGAGAGAAAAAAGAGAGAGAGACTGCCATAGAAAGGCTGGTATGAACTATTGTGACTAATACAGTGTCAGGAGAATGGACCATGTAAAAGCAAAATGGAAATTTCTGAAGTGACACACATTTCTGGTTTGGCCCAACCTGCCTCTCCAGGGCAGAATAACTTATTGGGGAAGAAATTGGAGGCAGGAAAGCTTCACAAAGGAACAGAAAGGATGGGGGTGGGGGATTAAACAGAACTGCTTTAAGACACAACAGGCCCCAGAACTTAAAAGTGTAAGGAAAATGGAGCACTGAGTGAGGGAGAGAATGATTAGGAAAATAAATCCATCTTTCACAAATCTTAATTTAAATTAAAAAAAAAGATTGCACTAAAACAAACAGAACAGATCAAGATGCCCAGAGAAGGAATAGAGAAAAAGACGCTCTCTCCTGGAAGTGAAACAATTGCAAAAAAACTGTAATCTTACAAATTGCACCACATATCTGAGCAGAGAAATCTGAACAGTCAAACCTAGGCTATTCTAAAGGTCTAGAATAAGTCAGACCAAGCTTCAAAGAAGAACTTTAACACAAAGCCAAAAAACAGCAAAACCCTAGACAAAAGGGAAAAATGGAACTTCAGAGTTAACTCATCAAGACAATCAGAAGTGTAGACATCAGCAAAAAATCGTAAGCCATGGTAAGAAACATGAAGATATGGCTCAGTTAAGGGAATAAATTAAAACTTCAGAGGAGATGCAGAAGTTTGAACAACCAATCAAAGATGTTCGACAAATCTCTCCTAAATCAAGTCAAGAAGATGAAGGAAAATATGCATAAAGAGATAGGGAAATTAAGACAATGTGTGGGCATAAAGAAGAATGTGAAAGAATAAAAAGAAACACAACATAAATTGTGGGTATTAAAGGCACAACAGTAGAGATTAAAAACACACTAGAGGCACATAACAGCAGATTTGAGCAGGTAGAAGGAAGAATCAGCAAACTAGAAGATAGGGCAATCAAAATTATACAGTACAGTTAGAAGAGAAGATAGAGAAAAGAATAAAAAAAATTGAGCAGTGTCTAAAGGATTTCAGTGGCAACACAAAGCAAATAAACATATTCATTCATAGGTGTCCCAGAAGAAGAAGAGAAAGGAAAAGGGTCAGAAAGAATATTTGAGGAAATAATGGCCCAAAATTTCCCAACTCATATAAAACACACACACACACACACACACACACACACACACACACACATAAAGTGCAACATACTCCAAACAGAATAAATCCTAATAGAACTACTCTGAGACACATACTACTCAGAATGTCAAATACCAAAGATAAAGAGAGAATTCTGAATTCAGCAAGAGAAAAGTGATTTGTCACATACAAGAGATCCTCAGTAAGACTAAATGGTGATTTTCATCAGAAACAATTGAGATGAAAAGGCAGTAATATGATTTATTTATGGAAATGAAGGAGAGAAACTGCCAGACAAAAATTCTTTATTCAACAATACTATCCTTCAAAAATAAGATAATGTTTCAAATAGTCACAGATAAATGGAAACTGAGAGAGAAAATCATCAAGAGACCTGCCCTACAAGAATTACTTAAAGGGGACAGAGACCTGGAGTAGTGTGGAGAAATGAAGATCATCAGTAAGGGTAACTAAAAGGGTAAATGAAAAATCCAAAAGTACTATATGCTCAATATACAACTCTACTCTTTAATTCCTATAAGAATCAGAATACAATTGAACAAGAAAAATAATGGATCCCCAATAACAGATATGCAAAATATAAAGTGGTAAAGTGGGATAAAAACAATATAAAAAGGAGAAGAAGCAGAGGGAAAGGAGAGTAGAGAAAGTGTATGCTATTGAAGTTAAATTGTTGTCTTTTCAAATTGGTGGATTATAGATGTAGGTTGTATAATATATATTCTGGGGAAACAATAAAGGAAACATTTAAAAATATGCAGAAACAGAAATGAGAATGGGATCAGTCAGGTACATCAAAAAAAGATCAACTATATAGAAAAGAGAGTTGTGAAAGAAAAAGAGAGACCAAAAAAAGATATGACATTTAAAAACCAAGTGACAAAATGGCTGAAATAAGTACTTCTACTATAGCAATAACACTGAATGTCAATGAAGTAAACCCCCCAAACAAAAGACACAGGTTGGCAAAATGGATAAAAATGCATGATCCAACTATATATTGTTTGCAAGACACTCACCTTAGACCCAAGGCATAAATAGATTGAAAGTGAAAGGATGGAAAGAGATATTTCATACCAATAGTAACCAAGAAATAGCTGGGATAGCTATACCATTACTGAACAAAATAGACTTGGTCTATTATAAGCTGTTATAAGAGACAAAGAAAGACACTATATTTTATTAAAAGGGGCAATTCACCAAAAAGAAATAACAATCAAAAATATTTATATACCTAAGCACTATGCCCCAAAATACATGAGAAAAACACTGGTAAAACTGAAGGGAGAAATAGAAACCTCTACAGTAATAGTTGGAGACTGTTATTAATAAACCACTCTTATCAATAGATGAGAAGAAAATGTAGGAAAACATTTTCAGCATCTTGTGTTAGGTAATGATTTCTTAAACTTTACACCCAAAGCACAAAAAATGAGGAAAAAATAGATTAATGAGACTTCACCTAATCAAAATTAAAAAAAAAAAATGCATCAACTGACTTTGTCATTAAAGTGAACAGACAACCTACTCAATGGGAGAAAATATTTGGAAGTCACATATCCTACAAAGGTTTAATATACAGAATATATAAAGAAATCTGATGATTCAACAAGAAAAGGACAAAGAACCCAATTTAAAAAATGGGCAAATGACATGAATAGGCATTTCTCCAAAGAGGATATACAAATGGCTAAAAAGGACACAGAAACATGTTCAACATTCCTAGCTAATAGAGAAATGCAGATCAAAACCACTAGAATGATAATCCCACTAGAATGGCTACTATTAAAAAAAAAAAAAGAAAATTACAACTGTTGGAGAGGATGTGGGGGGATTTTAAAATTCATTGCTGGTGGGATTTTAAAATGATGCAGCCACTATGGAAGACAGTTTGGCAGCTCCATAGGAAGCATAGTATAGAATTACCATATGATTCAGCAATCCCACTATTAGTTATATACCCAGAAAAACTGAAAGTTGGGACTCAGATATTTGTATGTCAGTATTCATAGCAGCATTAATTACTATTGCCAAAATATCAACGCAGTCCAAGCGTCCTTCAACCAATGAATGGATAAACTAAATATTATTCATCTGTGAAAAGGAATGAAGTCCTGATGTACATGGTAACATAGAATGGATCAACCTTGAGCACATTATGCTGAGTAAAATAAGCCAGGCCCAAAAGGACAAATATTGTATGATCCCACTGGTATGAAGTAATTGTAATAAGCAAATTCATACAGAGAATTAATCTAGAGTATAGGCAACCAGGGGATAGATTGGAGTAGAGAATGGGGAGCTGATGCTTAATTTGTACAGAATTTCCATTTAGGCTGATTGTAAAGGTTTGGAAATGGGTGGGGGTGATAAGAGCACATTATTGCAAATATAGTTAACAGAGCTGAATTATGTGTGTGAATGTGGTTGAAAGGAGGAAGCTTTGGGTAATGTATATTACTTGAAGGAAAGTTAGAAGTTAAAACATGTAACTTGTAACACAGTGAACCCTGTTGTGGATGATGGACTGGGGTTAATATATAAATATATTCTTTCATGAATTATAACAATTGGATGACACTATTACAAGGTACTAATTATAGGGTGGCATATGGGGCAAAATACACCTAATATAAACTATGGACTATAGTTAATAGTACTATTTCATTATTCTTTCATCAATTGTAACAAAGCTACTACACTAAGGCAAAATGTCAATAATGGGGGTATATTCTTTACATAACTTTTCTGTAAACCTACAACTTCTCTAATTAAAAAATAAAAATTATCAAAAAACTATTATGATAAGTGAATGGAGCCAAACACAAAATACTACATATTGCATGATTCCATTCATATAAAATGTAAATATAAGTAAATCTATAGAAACAGAAATAGGTTAGTGGGATCTAGTGCTAGGGAAGGACAGAGAAATTAAGAGGTCACTGCTAAGGGGTATGGAGTTTTTCTTTTTGGAGTGATAAATATGTTTTAAAATTGATTGTGATGAATGCACAACTCTGTGAATACACCAAAAGCCATTGGTTGTGGATTATAAGGTATGAGAATATATCTCAATAAAACTGCTAGACCACTTGCTAGATAAGTTAATAGAAATTTAAAAATGATAGCTTGATGGCTGAGTTATATCTAATCTTTAAAACAGAATGTTACTTAACTATCCATAGATACATTTCACTTTTTATGGATTGAAAACACTTATACTAAAATCTAGCACATATAATTAAAAGTGGGAAACAATAGATCATTTTGTAGATATTCACCAAAAATTGAAGTAAAATATTGCCAATCACATAGAGTATCAGAATAATTACAATCTAAAATGTTTTTGCTGTTTGTTTCTAAATGAAAGTATAGTGTCATATCATAAAAATTAACAAAATAAATCATTATATCAACAAATTAATGGTGAAAAATAATGCTCGATTAATAGATGTTTAAAAGGCACTTGACAAAGTTTGGAAGCCATTTTTTAATAACAATTTTAAATAACATAGTGATAGAAGAAACATATTACACATTATAACCCTAAATACCTGAATTTGGTTGCTATTCCAACAATAATACTTCATGAAATGCCACTCTAAATTTCAGTGGCTTCCAACAGCCATATTTGTTTTCTTACTCATGAGTCCGAAGATCAATTGCAGTTTAGTTCATTTTAGCTATTCTCCACCTGGAGGCTCTGCTGCAGACTGTGGATTGGGTTCATGTCTACAACACATGGATTTACCCAAGGCCCAGTCTAAGGGAGCTGTGGATTGTTGCTAACATGAATGTAATGGAATTCTGATAAAGCCTTTGCTTGAATTGCATCCAATCCATCCCAAAAGGCCAAAGTGCATATCATGGCCAAGAGAAAATAGGAAGAGCAGGAAAATACATATCATCCTAAGGAAGAAAGGAGGGAATATTTGATGGGGGGCCAGCAGGAAAGCCTACGTATCACAACACCAGAATTCAAATATCAATTTTTATATAAATCAGGGGAAAATGGGTTCCTTATGTTACCATAATTATTTATAATAACCTTGGTGATTTTGTTGAATAAAATAAAATGATGAAATAAGCAAGCGTTTTTAAAAACTTTCAAAAATAAAAGATAAAATCATTAGTTTTTATAGATAAGTTAATTCACATTTTGGAAGAACCATTTTTTTTTAGAAAAACGCACTACAGTATTAGAACTATTAAGAGCATTTGGTAAGGTGATTGAAAATTACCAATTCCTATTAAATGGAAAAATGACCTCATTCCAAAAAAACAAAGACTCTCTATTTAGAATTAAATTAAATGAAATACATAGAATTACATTTAAAAAAAAACCCAAAAGCATTGAATCTTAATGAAAGTCTTAACATAAGCCCAGATAATGAAAATATATGCAGTATTTCAGGAAGAGAGGATTTAATTTATAAAAAGTATCCAGTAATTGGTATACAAATTAGTATTAGTAAATACATTTATTTACTAATAAATATTCTACTTAAAATATTATTTTTTAAATTAGTTAATGCTTTCAAAATTCATATGGACAACACATTTGAAAATTATCAAAGATACTATAGAACAGCTAATAATGAAAAAGATTTACTTTACTAGATAATAAATTTGGAATAATGAATGCTATGTATTAGCACTGACAAAAAGATCAGTAGAACAGAATGGACACTGATGGTTATTGTAAAATATTTATAATGGGTAGATTATATATTTTATTAATAGTTACTGTCCCTTCTTATTGCCTTATAGCTTTGTGGACAAGGTGGGCAGTGGGATATATCAGAATGAGTTACTTCCTATTAGATCTATATTAAAAATCTTAAAAAAATTGAGTGAAGAAAATAATTGGCTAGTTTGCAGGAGTGAAAAGGGATAGAATTCACAAATGCAATGTAGTTTAAAATGAGAAAAGCAAGATCTGGAGATGTGTATATAATATAATTAATTACTTATTATTTTAATCTTTTTAGAACAATATCCAAAAGTCTGTGTATTTGTAAAATTG
This sequence comes from Choloepus didactylus, assembly GCF_015220235.1. Classification (NCBI taxonomy): domain Eukaryota; kingdom Metazoa; phylum Chordata; class Mammalia; order Pilosa; family Megalonychidae; genus Choloepus; species Choloepus didactylus. The sequence continues at coordinate 43,715,143 of NC_051317.1, forward strand.
GTTGTGTCTGAAAAATATGAGTGTGATGGCTAGGTTCATGTGTCAGCTTGGCCAGGTGATGGTACCCAGGTGTCTGGGCAAGCAAGCACTGGCCTACCCATTGCTGCAAGGACATTGGTGGCTGCTTGATAAACCAGAAGGCTGCTTCATTAAATCATCAGTCAATTGGCTGCAGCTGTGACTAATGACGTCAATGAAGGGCATGTCTTCCACAATGAGAGAAGGCAGTTAACTGGATTTAATCCAATCAGTCGAAGACTTTAAAGCAAGACAGATAGAGGACCTTCACTTCTTCGGCTGACCAGCGAGTGTTTCCTGAAGAGTTTGTTGAAGTAGCCACTGTTTCCTGAGGAGTTCATTGAACAACTTTATTGGAGTTGCCAGTTTGCTGCCTGCCTTACAGAATTTGGACTCATGCATACCCACAGTTGCATGAGATACTTTTATAAATCTTATATTTATAAATATCTCTTGTTGATTCTGTTTCCCTAGAAAAGCCTAGCTAATACAATGAGTACTGAGAAAAGATGTATACTATGGATGGATTTTGGTTGTGTTGGTTACTTTGATGGAAGACGAGGGTGAAATGTTAAGCATCAACAATGACAGCAAATCTCTAAAGCTTTAAATACAAGACCCGATGCCATAAAGTCCCTCACCCACTATTTGTAGAAATGAAGGCTGGATGAAAGTGAGGAAGATCTAGACGGCAGATAGGAACATACTCTCTCAACTTTATTCCATTGTGTCTGTCTGGGAGGTCATGTTAAACACAGCTTCTGATTGAAATCGAGTCCTCATTTCAGCACCCTTATCCATGCACAGAAGACAATGAACAAAAATAAAGTGCCTCTGCTCAGATTGCCCTTGTCTAGGACTTTTTCCTTGGTCCTCTTAGTTGCTACGTCTAAGAAGTTCCATTCAATTCAAATCTGCTTCATCCATTTTAACAATGTGTAATGAGGGCTCATGATGCCTCCGCCAACAGGTTAGGAATAAGGGATAGAATGTTGAACAAAATAAACATACTTCTGTCATCTCAGCATAAAGATTACCAAAATGATAGTATTCAAGCAATCAGTTGTAGTAAACTGTCAGGAAGGCTCTGGTAGTGCAAAGGTACAGTGTTATAGGGGCACATGTTAGAGATATGTGTCTCAATTTACATGGGTCACTGAGGTTTTCCAGAGACAGTGAGTCTAATCTACCTAAACGGTAAATAGGTATATTTCATTTATTCAAAATGACCACCAGAACTGCTCATTAACCAATACTGTCCATGGAGTGTTCCCCTTTCTTTTTAGAATGAGAAACACATTAATTTCAGGCCATGACATAAAATACATTATAATAGAGTAAATTATAGAAGCAAACTTAAGAGACCTGAATTTGGAAATCAAGATATTTGTTAATATAGGAGGAACTATTCTAAAGCCATTTAATAAATATTGCAAACTTTTTAAATACAGGGATAAAGAGAGGACCCTACAGGGGTCTTTCCCACGCACAATTATACTTGCATATTGGAAATACAGGACAACTCATTCTAATGTCTCAGGCTTCTCAGTTCTGACTCGCACAGAGGCTGAGACTAAGTCAGCTCAATTTGTCTCCTACCAACTTGACTTAAGGCTGCTCTTGACAGGACTGCGGGCAATGGTATTGACCTTAACTGCGCCCTTGCCCGGCACCCCAGGGTCCCAGTCATGTGTAACAAGTCCCAGTGGTACCAGCAGGTCTCACTTTAGAAAACCAGACACAGTCTGAGATTGTTCATTCTAACTTATGGGAGGGAATTTAGGCTAACCTGCGGATCATTAGTGGATTTCCAATAATTACAGGGGGCAACCAATGGGTCAATTATACACAAGCACAGAAGCCAAAGGGGTGCAGGTTTGGGATTTGTCATTCAACTTGAGGTGGATCCATGTTTCCTTGGTTTGGTTCAGTCACATGGACAGTGTCACTGATGATTCACAGCCTTGAACACTATACATGGCATAACCCAAGACATCAGGAGAAGGTGACTTTGCAGCAGTCAGAGAGAAGCAGGGTTGTGCCAGTCCGTGTTTGTAAATATGAGAGTCCACATTTAAGAGCTGCCACTGGCATCAGGCAGAGCAGAATAGTTCTGACTGTCCACAGGAGTTTTGTTACTTTCACTGCACGTAGATGAGAATGACAGACCCGGCAGTGGGCAGGGGCCAGGGATCAGGTTGCCAGCAGCATCTGCTGCTTGACCTGGGTGGGCCACATGTTTGTTTTGCCAAGATGTGGTACTGGATTTAACTGGCAAGGAGAGCATCACTACCACCCTCCTCCCCCCACTCCCACCCCACATGTCCTGGGAACTAACGTATGTCCTCCCCAAATGCCAGGGTTATTGCTCTCCCTCCACAGTCATGAAATTGGTGTATCCTGTTCCGGTAGCTGTAACTTTGCCTTTTCTCCAATCACCCCTAACTTGTATTCAGACTTTTTGTCAAAAGAGTCAGATGTGGGTAAGGTTCATTTTACAAAATTCATGGAAACACATTTGTTCCCACCTTGGCAGAATACTCAACCAGGGGGTCCATGTCTTCATGATCTAGATCAATCCAGCCAGAGAATCCAGGTAGCTTAGCCAGAATTTAGGTTGAATCCTTTCAATTCCCTTTTGTTCTGGGCTGTCACCTGGAGGTTGGACTGACCAGTTTGGCTAGGGTTTGAATTTAGGGGAAAGAAAAAATATCATGCCCAATAATGGTCAGGGTGAACCACTGAATTTTCATTATGTTCTATATAGCCTCTCATCCCTTTCATCCTGATTAGTTTCCAGAAGGAGATGGGATAGGGGATGTCCCCTTTGCAGGGACATTCACAGTTAGGGACCAAACTGCCTTATTATGAAGTGTGTAACCCAGGAGGATGTGTGACAGGAGTCGTCGGAAACCATTTTGAGTTGATTTGTGAGGAGTTTGAATGCTCAACAATAAAAAAAAAATGCTTGTGAATAGGAAGGTGGGTGGAATGTCTATCAAATACCTTGAGTTGGGTGGCCTCTTTGACAAATTTTCAGACTGGATATGATTCGGAAAGAAGAAAAGAAGACAGAGTTTAGTTTCAAGGGCTACAGTATTGTGGCAGGAGTTGGGTGATATGACTAGAACAGCAAAACCATAAGCCGAAAAATGTCCACAGCAGTGAATTGCCCAGGGTTGACCTGAAATAGGGTCAAAGTCCTGATGTTTTCAGTTTGCCAGGAGTGAGAGAACACAATGCCCCGTGTGACATGGCCTCTTTTTCATAAGACAAATGGGCTTATTTTTGGCAGGAGTCACAAGTCTGACGGAAAGTGGCAGAGTGATACAAAGTTCTTACTCTTCACCCAGTCTGTGAGGGGTATATGTTGCCATGACATTGGTGATGGATTCAGGTAGTGATGGCAGCAAAATGGGCTGTGCAAACTTGATCAGCAAGTTAAGTCTAACTGATCTCATTGGAAGTGGTTCTTATTGGCCCTTCCAGTGAGCATTTACATGAGTGGCCCAGACTGCCCAATATACAACCATGGTTTATTTCCAAAGTTCACGATCCCAGAGAAAGGTATTTTAAACTTTCAGTCTATAGATTTCCCAGTGGCAGGCAAGCCGGCTTTGCCACTGATCACAGCCCAAGCCCAAGTAGGAGTAACATAACATCAGGTCCATCAGAAGTAAGGCAGGAGGCAAGGACAATGACTTTCATTGTATCCCAGTGTGCTGGCTGGTTCTTAGCACAGTTGATCATCCAGAGTTACCAGTGGGGCTGCATCACTGCACCACCCAGTTCACACCAGCAACTTTTATTAACCAAACCAGACCCAGGCTTTTAGGAGAGTCTCTGTAAATTAAGGGTCTCATGGAGCTAAGAACTTAGCTTCAGAAAGTGGTATGAGGGATGACATCTTCCCAAAGATGTAACTGTTACTTTTTAAATGTGAAATTGAGACAATGCAGAGGCCAGGTTGGCTGTGATCTTCAATAGACCTTTTCTTTTTTCCAATGAGACCACCTGGGCCTTCTCTTGTAAATTGTTGAATCTAAGTTGGCCCACCCCAAAATGGCCTTCCTGAGTCTGGAGTTCAATTTTCATAAGAACTTAGAGCAGGTTAATAACCAACATTTTTTTTTTGTTAAGTTGTGTATTCAGTGATTGCTTCCAACAGATGATACTATTATACAGGAAATGGTTTCCTTGAGTTGTGATTCCTCTTTCTCCTCCTGGGATTCATGATTGTTTCTGCTGGACCAGCCTGGAGGGTACAGAGATCATGTCCCTGCATGTGGAGTTCCCTGAACTGGGATAATCCCCTCTTATGCTTATGGAACGGAGAAGGACATGCATGGAATACCAATAGCAATTACACCTTCAGCAATGAAATCTCCAACAACTGTAAATTAAATTTGACCACAGGCCCCACCAACAAGATGCACTATGCTTAAACCCCATCAATTGCAATGTCTGACACTTTTCCCTCTATAGGAACAAAGACTAAAAAGTTAAATATATATGTGATTTTGCACTATAGCAACACACTATCCTCTGGCGGGCTGCAAATGTGAAATGCAAGGTGGTGGGGAGGTGGGCAAGGGGGGCTAGGGAAAGTGGTGGGAAATTTCTGTTTTCTTGCTTGGCCCCTTAAATTCTGCCTTGCATGTGCCACTCTGGCTGTCTGTGATGTCTTTGGCCACTCCTGTTCCCAGCAACTCTTTCCTCATGAGACCTAAGAGGAGGACAACTGGGGAGCCTGGATCCAAAAAAGACACAGAAGTTTGAGTCCCTTCCTTCTTGAAGTCCCCATGCTTAGCTAGAAGGGCGCTAACAGCAGTCAGTCTTTGGGAGATTTTGGCTACACCCAAAGGATCTCTCTCCTTGAAGCTGCTGAGGTCAAGGGGAGCAAGGTAAATGTAGAGTGTGTGTATGTGTGTGCATATATATACTACGATATACATGAATAGATATATCATAGATTGCACACTTTTTTCAATGCATTCTTCTGTTAATTTTTGTCTTCTGGGAAAACCATATGTAGGATGAAGATTTCATTGGAATGGACAAATAAGATGCATGGTTTAAGAAGCTAATTATAGACAAGTATTCCTTGCATCTTTGGGCTTATAGCATTGTATAATAGTCTACTCCACCACTAAACATTAAATGAGGAGTGAACAAAGATTATTCTGGCTTTCTCTTTCTGTTTCTCTCTTTTGCATAACACAATGCCCTCTCTGATAGACAATACACATTGAACTTCAATAAATAGGTGTAAAACACTGGATTTTTTTTAGTAACTAGAAGGGTTTACATATTACTGGTTATGATGTTGGAGATGCAACTAATCTTAAAGTTCTACATTCTTATGAGCTTCCAGATTGAAAGTAATTTTTCAGACCCATCTACCCCTAATAGAGTGACTGGCACATAATGTGTACATAATAAATATTTTTGAATGGTAAATCTATTATTTAATAAGTTAGTAAGTGAATGATGAATAATTGTTCTCATTTTTTTTTTTCCTTACAACACAGCACCTCAAAGCATGGGATGGCAGCAAGATCATACATCTATAGGCTTAGGATGGAGTCAAGAACATACAACTGTTGATATAGACAATAACAAAAGTTATTGTTCATGGATAACCTTAATCAGACCCTTCTAAAAATGTTTCATAAATAATATGAGAAATAGCACTTATAAAATTTATAAAATAAAAATAACCAAATTGCTAAAGTCAACATCTATCATTTCTTGATAGTAAACCAAATATTAAATATTAAATATTAAATACTAGAGTGTAATTTTCAAGTAAATGCTTTGTTTTGTCCATATCAAATCATCTGTTATAAACATAGATTGGTTTTACTATATCCCATTTACAAGATAATTTTGGAGAAAGTTTATCACAATTTCAGAATCACTTAAAAAATAAAGATATTTTAAATGCCTTTTAAAAATGTTTTTACATGTTTATCCACACTATATCTTGCTGCATTGTTTAAGAATGGTGTGGTGAACTACAAGATGATAGCTATTTGAATGTTTTTCTTCTGCTACTACTCATGTTTCATTCTAACTCAAACAGTTACATACAAACAATTATTTTCCAATTTACGCCCTTATTGCTCATTGAGAATCAGATCAGGACTGAGTAACATATCTCACTGAATATTTTTCAATAATGACAACTGAACATTATTAATGCATTGTGAATTTTCCAGTTAATAGCCACATACAGCTTTTAATTAATTGCCATTTAACTGAATCATTTCCAAATAATTGATTTTCTAATTATTTGTAAAATGATAAGAATATCATATTGAATATCATATCATATGGAATCAATTTTAATATTTAACCCTGTATTTTCTTTTGGCTTCTGATTTAAAATACATACTTTGATTTGTGGTTTTTATTATTTATATTGAAAATATGGAGAGTTGAAAGCAATTTTACTTACAAATAATCCCAAACTTTATACAAATGGATAGCAGAAATTTCCACCTAATACTCCTGAGATAGTAAATTTGGGGGTGGTGGAGTGGATTTACAGTCATCCAGTTTTTTGGTTTTTGTTTGTTTCTTTTTTTAATGAAAAAAGTGGTGGTATCATGCTTCTTTCTAATAATAGAATGCTTTGATTCCTGATTCTCTCTCATTCTCACTCTCTCTTTCTCTTTCAGGTGTGAATTCTAAAACTGCATAAATTCAATTACCCCTTAATTTGTCTTTTGTCTTTTGGAAAACTAATTAGAAGTCATTGAGCTAAAACTGTTAGTGGTTGCAAAATATATTAAAACTGTAGAATTCAAAACTCAGCAGGATACATAAACTTTCTGAACTGTGATCTGTAAATGCATGCATTATTTATGGAAATGAATCTATTCATTATACAAAAGACAAAATATGTCCAAACAGTTTAAGAATCAACTGAAGTGATTCTAAGGATGAAAGTAAGATAAAAAGGTTAGGCACAAGCCACACTGGAATAGCAAGATTTACTTAACCATTTTATAACATTATGTGAGTTCTTTGTATATGTGAGGCACAGTACCAGAGTTAAGGAATATAATGATAGGTAGAATCCTTGCACTTATGGAACATATGATCCAAAGGAAAAGTCATAATAAACAATATATTTTAGGTAATTGGCCACTCCCTGGTTTTATAGTGGAAGCATGAAAGCCCTGTTTCTATCCTCAATCAGTGAATCCATTGAAATACCCATAAAAGGCACAGGCCATGCGAATCAGGTCTAGCATGGATATGTTTTAAATCTCCTCTTGTCCAAGGAAGCACAGAAACCCCCCAAATACCAAAAGCTAACTTTTGTGTGTGTCTCTTGGTATAGTTTTTTGTATAGTTTTTCTCTTTTTACTTTTTTTTTTTTTGGAAGTTGTTTTCCTATGGAATAACGTATTCATTCATTAAGAATGTAAACATGCAGGTATATAGCCAGTATGTTTATTGACATTTTTTCACTCACTCCTGATTAATTCTACCACTAACAACAACAAGAACAACAAAAGTATTCTGGGAAGAGTGTCTAAAAGTAAATTCATTAAAAATATTTCAGGTACTATATAGAAATTTTATTCTAAATTTTATAAAACTAGGTAAAAAGATATTTCCCTTTCAAAGTCAGTAACTTAAAAATGCAAATCTCTCTGTGAATACATAACGGGTTTTATTATGACAAGAAAATATAAATAAAGACATAATTGTTCTCTGCTTTGAAATTACAAAGTGCATTATATTTTATATAAATGGGATACTTGATTAAGCTATACCCTTGGTGAAATTTACACCTGACGTGGCTGTTGTATTTTGAAAGGAAACAGCTGTTTTTATAATGTTCCTGTGGTTTTTATGAACACAATGTTTCCTTTATGAGACAAAGTGGATCCAAATGAGTTTTCTCAACTCCCTGCAGAAACAAATTTCTCAAATGTTTTGTAACTCACTATTCCTTGATAAATGTTATATTACAGATTACCCTAAGGTGTTAAGCCTAGGGCTCCTTAAGTGATGCCATTTGCTTGTTTATTTTCTTCTCAGGCTAGGGAATTGCTTTATGAACTCCAAGTCATAAAGGAGAGCAACAGAGTGAGAACAAAGACATTTGGAATAGTACTTTGTTGACTGAAAAGGAAATTGGATTTTGCCTACTGCGAAGAAGGTCACAAATTTTATTGGTAAATGGGCTGAAGTGTACTTATTTAATAAGATATAGGCCTCCCATGGAAGAGTTCTTTAATCCCAGGTCCTTAGGAAATGCACAATAATTTATACTTTTCATAGAACGTCCACATTCTGTAACCTGAAACTTTTATTGTAACTTTGATCAATTGTTTTCCATATTTGTTTTCAACCTTGCTATATGGATAAAGTATACTTGTTTCAACACAGAAATTCTTATGTGGGAAGTAGAGTTATTTATATTTGACATAAGTTTTCTGGAAGTGATTTATAAGGCAGCTAAAATGTATTAAGCCAATGTTGAAAGGAGAAAGTAGTTAGATTTTGTGCACAATGTTTATGCTGGCCAAAATTCCAATTTAGTCTTTGTCTGAGTTGCTTTAAGAATCACTGTTTATGCTTTACGGGAGCTGCATGGAAAGTAGAGAAAAGAAAATGAATTCAGTGTAGAATTATATAATATATTAGACTGAATGCATTTGAAATCTATATCCCAAAATATAATGAAATAGCATTATCTGGGTATCAAATCTGTTTTTTTAATAGCAATAGATGCCTTTTTGCATATGTACTGTCTCTATATTCTATTGTGCATATATTATAAAATCTTTATAATTTACTACACATTTTCTAAAATTATACTGAAAGGCCTAGGAGGAAAAATGTTTTAGCAGGCAAATGGGGAAGATGGGAATTTCAAAGCCAATAAATGAGAGGTGTATATATGCAAAAAATTAGAAACAGATAATAAATGTTGAAGACTAGCAGTAACAAGTTCTTAGTACCTTTATGATAAATCATGATAATATTAGTTTTCTTCTCTCTGTCAAGAAAGTGAGAGGAAGAAGTATCAGGGAGAAAAAATGCAATTGTATTGAAACTACAAAATTTCAAAAGGAAATGATAGTAGGTGGTGTTCAAATTGTTAATGTCCTTTACATGCTAGATCACATAAAGTTATTTGTCCTGTGAAAATGGATATAATTGAAGGGTGCCTATATTGCATTTCTCACTCTACACTTTTAACCAGAGAGTTCAGGTCCCTTGTGTCAACTTGTATTTCAACAACCTTATTACAATTTCCAAGGGCCGTATAAAGTCAAATGGACAACGTCTCTCTCTACCCTCGCCATTCCTTGTACTCTTACTCCAGCATGAAGATTTTCCAAACAATCTGGATAATTCTGTAAGAGGATTTGCTTTACATCTTCTGTCTAAATCCATCCTGAAGCTTGTTTGCCTGATATCTTATGCATTCTAATTTTCTCTGATACCACAGTTGCTGTCCTTTTCCCCTTTTGAAGCCACTGCTTTTTCACCTCCAATATTTAAAAAAATTCATTCCCAACACACAACTGTTATGCATAATGGGTTATTGAAGATTGGTGTTTACACAATAGTAGTTCTGCACAGGCTAGCAAAGGATGTGATCAAAATTGGCATCCCTATATTAGGAACTTATGTGCTGTTCCCTGAACACAGAATTTTTCATGGGGAATGGGGATGTTTATTTCCCACCATGACCTTGTTCAGTTTCCTCTTTCTACTGAAACTCTTTTTCTCTAAATCACTGTTCTTTCTGGCTCAGTGCACTGAAACTGTTGAAACCCACTTTTAGGGACTCCAAATACCTATTAATTAATTTATTTAAAGCATTTCTACTGTATAATGTGTGGAGGAATCTGTTTGCTTCATCAAACAAAAGTTGTCATACTAAGAGTGATCCTGGCTTCCAAGTTGAAATAATTTCCTGTCAGATGCATTTACAGATTCTTAATTTAATATATTTAAAAAAATCAAATGTTAGTGCCAACATATATAAGATGCTCATGTGTGAATGAAAGGCAACTAAAAACTGTTCAAAAACCTCTTTATCAAAATATTCATAAAACATCAATAGCAACACCTATTAGCTGATGTTCAAGACTATAAATTTTGGTAAAATAAGAGATTTTCTATTTTAACTGAGCTAGTTATACCTTTTGTTGATATCACCCGTAATTATTGGGTTAAACAAAATTGTGAGCTTCAAATTTTTAATAATTTTTCATATAATAGTTTACATCAATTGAGACACCAAGATCAATTACAAGATTTTTTAAAAAACTTGCAAATAGGCAACTGTCTTTAATTTACAAAATGACACAAATGCAGAGCATCTTTTTTTTTTTTTCAGGGGCATTGGGACTTTTACCTTTCCTTCCCTTGCCCCTAGACCAAATATTCTTGTAAGGCATACCCAGACATCCAACTATTTTTACATTCCCTCCAAATCACAGAGGCCAACCATATCAGCGTGGGATAAGTAAAATGAATCTCTCTAAACTATGAGAGGGGTTGGAGACTACCATGCTTGACTGCCACATGTATATTATATATTAAAAAAAATTTGTTGGCTGACTTCAGGGTGCACTGCCTCCAATGACCTTTTTTAATAGACTTTAAAATATGGAGAATTACCATATATCCCAGACCTGTCTTCCCTATACTTAGCATCTTACATTATTGTCTTCATATGTTACAATTAATGACCAATACTCATACATTGATATTAACTAAACCACATACTAGATTCATATTTCCATCTCCAAATAGTATTTTTCCCCATATAAAATGCATTTGATTTTTGAGGAGCTTAACTGATTTGAATTATAATAATGCTATTCATTTCAAGATAGAGAATTATCAATATTTTCTTTATTTCCAGTGAAGTCAAAGCATTTTAACAGCATGAATTACTCTAAGAAATGCTGGGTTATTTCTTAGATATTTAGATATCAGGAGGATTCAGAACATCTTAGATATTGAGATATTTATAGCACAAAAATTTGTCTTTAAATGTGATCTAGAAATTACAAAGGAAAACTCTCTCAGAATCTGAAAGAGAGGTAGAAAATATAAAGGACATCTTGAGATCTTGAAAAATGTTTATGAATTTATTTTTATTTCTGTCAAAAAGTAACTTGAGAGTGCTTCTATTCAACAAAAATAGTCATATCAACAAGCATTGCATTGTGATAGGGATCCTGTTTTCTTCCTCCTAAAATCATTAGGCAAGACATAAATCATAGACAAGACATAAATTGAGTCCTATTTAGGTAAATATGTTTAATTGTGAAAAATATCTGTTATAGCTGATGAAACCACTTCAAATTCCATAAACTTTCAATTATTTTATGAAAACACAACAGAGATTATTATGAAAATTATTAAGAAAAAATACTTCCTTCATTTGCAACTCCATTAGGTATTTGACAAGATTTGAGACAATTTGTTGCCACTGAAATTTGTTTAGTATCAAATGAAAAAGGCTACAGCAAAAGGTTGTAATGTGCTGGGCAAGCTGTTTAGAATTTGACTTTGGTAAACTTGGTGGTAAAAGAAATGTGATTAAATTTATATCATTAAACATTCATCAACCTATTGATCAGGGAAGTTACAATTCTTAACCTTTAATTAGAATTTGTTGCATTATAAAATAAATGCTATGGTTGAACAGGCAGATTTCACTCCATAGTAATAATTCCAGTTTATTAAAATGATAAAAAGAGCAGAGAGAATTTTCAAGAGGAATGAAGGAAGATGACAACTCCTAGATGGATAGCAAAGATTAATGTCATGTCCCAGCATTGTCATCCAGGGAGCTTTCTCATTGTTGACAGACACTAGGGACACTTAACATGAGCTTACTTGCTCCCATTATCAATATAAGACACAAACTTATTTTTGAAAAAATCTAGAAACATACAAAATATGTTTAAGAACTACCTTTTGTCCTTTCAAAAAGCTCCCTTAAAAGGAACATAAAATATGTTTTGAAGGATATTTACAGTATAAAGAAAGACAGGAAGGAGGAAACAGATATCACAGGGTTTTTTTTTTTGTTTTTTTTTTTTTTTTCACTTACAGCTCTCCATTAAAAAATTGTTGGTTCCTTTACTATTTTTTGTCTTCGAGTAAGAGCATACCCATAGAAAATGACTGCTGGATAGAAAGAAAAAAATAGTCAATATAATCCTTTAGCTGAAAAATTCTTAGTATAGTCTTCAGTAGCTAGGAAAATGTTTATTAAGATCATTTCACTTAAGCAGCCTTGAGTTATTTTAAGCCTAAAAGTCCTTTTTGAAATAGCTTGCTGTTGATTTAATCTCAAAAATTTACTCTCTGTTCCTTTTCTGTTACAGTAATAAAATCCTCCCTTGCTCTATTGCAGGAATGAAACACCATATGGGTAATATCAGCAGCTTCCCCCTTTTGAAGGACAAGATCAAAAGCCTAAACTGTCAACAAAAAGGAGGGCCTACAAGATAACAGGATATGCTGACCAAGCAGCTTTTCCTCTCCTTTTTTCTTTCTTTTTCTTTCTTCTTATCTTTTTTTTTTTCCCCCCTTCTGCTTTCTTCTGGATCCTGGCCATTTCTTTTTCTATTTGGGTTTATAAAAGCCCAAATCACCCTTCTCACTCCGAACTAGTCTTGGAAAATATCTCCTCCAGTTCCTTATATGTTCACCTGTAATAAAACTCACCTTCTTACCAAGACAAAGAGACTTGTTTCTTTGTTTGATGTGGGATCAGACGGGCCCAACTCTTAAAGACCATGCTTTCTGATGGAAACAATTAGAGCCTACACATAGAGAGTACAAAAACATGTATGTGCCGTATAGAAATAGCTCTAAACCATAATGTTGCATAAGAATCACTTATTGAGAAATAGAACATGGTGAGTCCTCCAGAAGGCTCTGGGTACTCATCTCCAATCACGCCATCCAGACTCTTTTTCAGAAGCAATCATAATCCTGAATTTTAATTTCTCTTGCCATTTGTTATAGTCTTGTTTCCTCTGTTTTATAACTTAATATAAATGGAATAATAGTACCTTCTCCTCTGTGTCTTACTTTTTTTGATCAAAGTTATTTGAGACAGAGCTATGCAATTGTATCCAATCAATTTCATCATTTCCAAAGGCTGAATACTTCTGAAATGTATGAAAATACTAGTTTAGCTAAGTATTCTTATATGAATCTCTCTACCCCAGTTTTTGGATTATATTTGGAAGGGAAGGAATCAAGCAGTCCACCTCTGATCTCTTTCTCTCCAGAAAAGAAAGATCTTATTCTTATCTCCATTTATATATGCTGTTAGCAGAAATTATCCTTTTTGAAGATCTCTTCAAAAGGTTGACAATATTTCATATATTTATCAAATTTATTTCATTTTTGAAAGAGGAAATATATGTCAACTTACATAATTTGTTTAGCATATCCACTTATTCATTCATTATTTATTTATTAATAACTATGGTGTTCAAATACAACCTGGCATGATGTGAAAAAAGTCTGCATAGGGAAAGATAATAAGCAAGTTCTTACTAATCATCTGGTGGTGATATGCTATATGCATAAAAAAACTATCAGGCAAGGGGGTAGGAGGTCGATGGTGGAGAGTGTTGCTGTTGTCTTAGAAAATGAATTTAGCAGAAAATTGAAGTTAGTGATGAGTTAGCCAAAGAACTCTCTTGAGAAGAAAATTTCAGGCATCAAGGATCACAAATGCCCAGGCCCTTCAGTGGGAGACTTCTTGGCCGTTATGCATGCAGAAGGTGGGCAGTGGGGAGATTTGAAGGGGATGTCATCTGTGGTAGGGGCAAATAAGGCCAGGCTTTGGAGACAATTGTAAGGGCATGTGTCTTATTCTTAGTTCCATGAGGGTTGACTGGGAAAGGGATATGATCTAACTTAACTTATTTTTTAAATGCCTCATTCTTGCTGCTGGGTTGATAAGGTATATATGTGTGTGTGTGTGTGTGTGTATATATATATATATATATATATATAATATATTATATGTATAGTTTCTCACAGTATATCATGAAAGCAGGGAGAGAAATATGTTCCCATATTTTGCAATAATATAGGAGAAATATGATAGAAGCTTGGGCCACAGTGGGAGCATTGAAGGTGCTGAGAAATGAAGAGAAATGGTCAGATACTGGATATATTCTGAAGGCAGAGTATATATATCTTTGATATTTTGCACATGGGTTGGCAGATTAATATAGAAGTTAAAGTTATTTCAAGGATTTGTAAACTGACAATAGCATATCCTGGCAATGGAGGTGTTATGAAAGTTCCCATTTTGGAAAGAAAGCAGGATTATTGTTTTTTAATGTAAAGTTTGAGATGTTTTATTGGTGAACCCTATCAAGTAGTTGCATCTGTCTGTCAGGGGGGAGTTGATGGAAGAAGATATAGAGATGGTATTTAAAGTCATGGGTGGGATCATAACTGGAATGGTTGTAAATAGATAGGAAAGAGGCTCTCAGTTGTATCCTGCAGCATCATTGTGTTTACAGTTTGGGGAGATGAAGAGACCCCGTGAAAGGAGAGTTGAGTGTATTGGCCAGTGAGTAGAGAATCAAGACGGTGTGCTATCATAAGAACCCAGTGAAAATAACTCTTTCTTGAAGGTGGTCACACACTAATGATTCTGAAGCTGCTGGCAGATTGAATAAGATAAGCACTGAGTATGGAACATGGTTGAAATTGACAAGGGCCATTTTGGTTTCCTGGTAGAGCAAAAACTGACTGAAGTGAATTTAAGAAAAAAAAGATGGCAACAGAGAACACAACACAACAGTACACACTGTTATTAAAACTATTTTAAGGTACCAGTTTGTAAATTGAAACAGAAAAGTAGCATGGTAACCTGATCGACGTAGAGCCAGAGGGCGATTTTTTTACCTTAATATGTGAGAGAGTAAAGCATGTATGGAATGCCAATGTGAACTATTTGGTTGAATGAAAAAGAAAATGATGGTGATGAACAGAGAATCTCTGACTTCTGGAACAATGTCTTGGGTGAGAGCAACTGAGGGCAAGGCCCGAGTGGCGTTGCTGGCCTTTGACACAAGGAAGGGTGGGGTGCCTTTGGAATCCCTCACCACCTCACTAGATACTTCTAGGATCCTCACTTTCAGATTTGGTGCTGGAGGACTGATTACTCCTAACTCGACTTGGTTTTCAGTGAACTAGCAGTCTGAGTGGAAACAGAGATGGGTAGGTTCCTTTCCTATACTCTCGGTGCAACTGCTGTACTAGGGCTCTGTCATCAGTGCAGATTTCTCTTAGATGTTCATATATTGGGTTGTCATGGCCCAGATGGCCTGGTGTTGATAAGAGGCTTCATTTCTACATCCTGTGACCCCCTGTCTTCTCCTAACACACCTGCTCTCTATGAGTCCTTGTCTTCAGCTCTTGAATCTCTAAATGAAAGGGATTGTGGTTTCTTTCTTCTTTCTAAAAAAAAGAGGGGTTCAATTCAGCTACTGGTGTCTTCCTTTCATCCAGCAGCAGTTTATAATATTTGGTAGTTTAACATTTTAATTAAGTAATTAATTTTTGGTGTGGCTGTGTCACAATCACCTAATATCTAGTTGTAGGGCTGGTCTTTTAAAATGGAATCAGTAGGAGGTATAGGCCACAGGGATTATGATCCTATAATAGAGTATTTTCCAAGAACCCAAGTTGTATAATTTTTGAAGCTTAAATAAATCTCAATCTTAAATGATCTTTCCTAAAGCAATAAAAACAAGACTTTATGCAATTTGGCCCCAATGTAATTTTATATTCTTATCTCTTATTCTTGGAATCCAGTAAAAAAATGTTTTCTCTTTTTTGAAACTAAATCTTATTTTATCAAATGTTTACCTCTCATCTGATGTGAAAAACTCTGCTGAATTGTCCAACTGCATTTATTTTCATATCTGTGACTAAGAAAATCTGTCAATTAATCTTCCTCCTTTTAGCTGCCATTATTTAGAATAAGATAAAAGTTGTGTGCTGGCCACTCATATGCTTCCATTCCATTTCACTGTCTGCAGAAATAAACGTATTGAGAGGGCTATAGGTATATGGATCACTTATTACATAGGTGCATTTCTTTTACTTCCTTAGGGCACTGTTACACTATTACCACTTTTTTACAAGCTTTATTTTCCTACTAACCTTTTTGTTGCTATTGTTTTGGATTTTTTTTTTTTTTTTTTTTTTTTTTGGCAAGAGATTAGATGATCTGTATTATTTATTTTATCCACACTTAAAAAATTTAACCCATTGCCTAACATAAAGGCAGAGTTTCATAAACATTTTTGAATGGGGCTTTTAGAAATTTGATTTAGCCTGAGTGAATTAAAGATTACAATGACATGAGACAAGAAGTTCTGGATTATATGAAATCTCCAGAACTTCAGTAAAGGAGTGAGCCTTACATTAGTTGCTAAAAGAAAACAAAAATTAAAATTTTACTAGGCCAGGCTTTTTTTTTTTTTTTTATCCACAGCTTATCATGTTAATAAATCTGCACTGGAAGAAAGCATTCAATTACTTTTGAATAAATTAGAAAATTACATTTTATAATACTTAAGGAATATATCCAAAGGTGTGACACAGGTTGTCTACTTTGTTAAAACCACATTTTTTTTTCTACAAATGAGAACACAGAGTGTGCCAAAGCCACCATTAATTCTCCAATACCATAATCAGTTTTGGAATAGCACATAGGCAGAAGACTTTAGACAATGATCCCTCTCTTTTAAAGGACATTAATTTTCCTGTTCCTTTAACAGTCTTAAAATGGGCTACAAGTTTAAGGAGACATGAGTTTAATTTTTCAATAATATGTGGAATTATTTGTGTGTGAGACAAGAAAATTGATGTCATGGATCTATTATCTTAAATTAGAGAGACAAAAGTCCTTCCCTTAATAGGTTTTAAGATTTCACCTCTGTTGTGCTATTGCTACAAAACCTTTCTGTAACTTAATAGTGCATTTATACTCACTGCATCAATCGTTCTTTATTAGACTACAATGTTTTACAAATGCTGTAGGTTAATTGTGTCAATGTTTCAACTTAAGAACTATAGTTAATACATCCCTTTGATTTCCCTGAGGGCAAAGGTATTCATGGATACACAAATAAAATACTGTGACTAGTTTTATAATTGAGAAGCAAACTTCATAACAATGAAATCCTCAGAAGCTCTGAATAGAATAACAATTACGTGTGAAAAATATAATTTTTATAGAGCTGAAGTGATGAAAATACAGTTGTAAAGACTGTTGAATCTAATATATGGTACAGATTGCAGTTGAATTGAATTTAGGTGATTGCAAGAATATTTTTTAGAAAACTTCTATTTCACAAGAATATTGAAAAAAAATAAAAGAATTTCAGTTGAATGATATTCCATAAAAAACGAAAAAAAAATATATATATATATAAAATGAGGGGCATGTATCAATTGTGAAAATCATTTTGTTACTTGAATGTCAGTAGTTGCTTGGTGTTCCCCAATGCATCAGGTTTCAATGGAAGTTTAAATATTTGTATTCATCTACCTCATAAACTCAAGAAATCAGGGGCTTTCTGAAGAATAAATGTGATTCCAATAAATGCTTGAGGGAAGAGCATCTGAAATGGATTTAATGGCACTCTTGCCTCTAGTTTAAAACATTTCCATCTATCAAAAAGAGCTAGAAAATTATTTAATTGCTTCTTTGCCACTTTCTGCAGAGAGAAGGCTGCTCTTGAAAGGAGGAATATTTTACCTCTAACTTTCTTCTCCCATCTATGACTAACAGAAAATATTACCAAAAAAACACTTTTGATCAACAAAATAAAGGCTTAATGAAAAAAAATTAGGCTGCAAATTATTAAAGTTAAAAGATTATCTATACAATACAGAAATCAGCCATTAAGTAGAAAGTGACATAAGAGAGAATGAGCCTTTTCTCTCAGCATATTAAATAAAAATCATAAGTCCAAAATTTCATTTCTTTCTATATCTCTTGCTGTTTCTATGTCTATTTAATGACTATTTAAATCCATCTATAAACTGTAATCTCTGGGGCATTTGGTTTGCCAGTTATGTCAGCAATGAGTAGTTTTTCAAATGGATTTATAAATTCACAATATTTATATTTATATGCATGCACAAACTCTCATACTCCCATAATGTTCATAATCACCAAAGCTGATTTCCTTAAAGGGATAATTCTGGTGGTAATGGAGTCTTGGCAGATATCAGGAAAAAATGGGTGAAACTCTTTGAACTTTGATTGACAGGATGATAAAAGTTTTCTGAGAACTTCAATTTCATACATCGTTCACATAGGATTTAGGATTTTGATGTAAAGTCAGTAACATTTAAAATCACAAAAATAAACACATTCTTAAACATCTGGTAACAAAATATAAAATTATCTTCATATTAATTATTAAAAACCATCTACATTAAAGTGTGTTCAATATTTAAAACTATATATTGTTTAAATTAAGCATACCTAATTTTAAATTTTATTTTCCTAAGTCAAAATGATTTTATGGAGAAGGCTATTTCCCAAACCACTGATTAAAAAACCATCTTGGTGCCTAGTAGAAATAAATATTCCTAAGACCTTTCTTTGGGATTCTGGATCTAAAAATATCAAGACAGGGTCATGCCATATCTGTTTTGCCAAGAACCCTAGCTACTATTTATAACTGTGTAAATTTAGCCAGAAGAATTTAGAAAATTCCTCATACCAGAAGCCTGTCTGTCTGTTACTGAAGTCCTATAGGACAAAGATTATTTATTACTATTACTTTTCTTCCAACCAAGCGACATGACTCCCAATTATTTTTTCTCCACTGACACCAGTTTCTGAATGTGTAAAGAAGATACTCTCTTGGTGCAACATCCTGCTAATAATTGGCGAATTGGAACATTCTGTGCCTCAGTTAAGATCTGTATGAGTGCGAGCCAGCTCTCAACATGCTACCTTAACTTGAAGAAGTCCACTTGTATTTGGAATCTATATTTCATAGATTGTGGCTTGGATTTATGGCATTTTCAATCAAAGGCAAATGGAACACATCGAAGATGTAAGAGAGGCATACCCCAGAGTGTATATGAGTTCTAGTGAAAACATTCTGAGAAAATAACAACGTTCAACATAGCATTTGCTCTAATTTAGATATTTATCTTATTTCTCAAGGTGTTTTTCAGGAAATAGCTGTTAGGCAAAGAAAAATTCCCATATACAATTAAGGAGTAATGAGCCTGGAAACAGCATGAAGTCTCCATAGATAACTGTCAAAATTAAATCAAGTATAGTAAATTGGAAGAGAGAAACAAAAAAACAAAGGACAGGAAGTAGCATATACCTGGTAATGTCCTACAAAATGGAGTAGAAGAAAATTTTGAATAAATATCTTTGTGGGATGATAATAAAGACATTAAATAAAATAAGGCACTCATAATAATATCTAAAAAGAGAGATTTTTACATCTAAGAACCAAAACCAAATTCCAGCAGTCTTTTGAAGGGAGGAATAATGCATTCAGAGATAAAGTCTTTCCAGAGTCAGATAATTTTAAGGTACTTAATTTCCCAATTTCCCTACCCTCAATTTCCCTGTCTACTGCTTCCCGAGTTTTCTACCCAACTTACTTGTTGTTTGTTTGTTTGTTTGTTTGTTTGTTTTGTGAGGAGGGGGCTCTGACATATTTTTTTCCTTTAATTTATTTCCTCAGTTTGCCCAGTCCATTTTGGAAGCATGAATTAGAGACAAATTCTTTTGATTTGCTAAAGCTGCCAGAAAGCAATCCCAGAAATGGGTTGGCTTTTTCAATGGGGATCTATTAGGTTACAAATTTACAGTTCTATGGCCATGAAAATGCCCAAATTAAGACTTCGAGATGCCTTCTCTGAGGAAAAGCTGCTGGCATCTGGGTTCCTCGTCACATGGGAGGGCACATGGCGATGCCTGCTGGTCCTTCTCCTGGGTTCTGGCTTCAATGACTCTCTATAAAATGTCTCTGGGCTTCTGTGGGTGTTTTTCTCTCTCTTTTCTTCATAGAAGACCCCAAAAAGGGATTAACACATACCCTGAATGGGCTGGGTCACATCTGTATTGAACCAAAAGTTCCCACCTACAATAGGTCTGCCCCCACGGGGATGAATTAAAAGAACATGGCCTTTTGTGGGGGTACAAAACAGTTCTAAACCAACACATAGACTAAAATTAATGGGTGATGATTTTTAAGATTTATTTAGTTCTGCAATAAAATGTAACTCAACCAGACTCCTACTATTTGCTACTCCTTGTTACCACTGTTGGGAATGTTGGACATCCTGTATTGCAAATGTCCCCACATATGTCTGTTTCTTACTAGACACCCTAAGATATCTTAAGGTTGAAATACGATTGTAGTTTGCATGGTTAGATATTTTGGAATATTTACTGCCAAACTGGAGTGTGCATTATCAGTAGTGTTATAACTGAGAGTGCCTTTGTTTAAAGTATCTGCTTTCTGGAGTTTGGATGATATATCTACAGTGCTTTGTAATCATTAAGAAAAGAGCAGAATTTTTATGAAATAAATTGAGTAAGACTCTACTGTACTTGGGAAGGAAGCCAGGGTACTGTTGGTAATCCTTATTACATGAAAGAGCAAAAAATGCAAATTATAATTCTTTGTGTGATATGGAGCATGATAATTGCTTTTCATACATAAAACAAAATATTTGGATCTTCTAGGAGACTCTTTTGATAAGTAGTAGTATGATTTTAATGATGATGAAAATACTTTTCTCTGTAACAAAGTTATTTCTTTAAAAAGGAATTCTAAGCTTTTGAAAAAAATCTGAGTTTACTAGTAGTTCAAAAGCTAATAAATGTTTCTATTAAAAACAATGCCCTAAGAGACATCTGCATATCTGACTAGATATCTGACTAGGAGAAGAATTGCTAAGAAAAAGAACTAAACTGTTAAGATTAAAGTATGCATCCGAAATTCGAGTTTAATCTATCTGGGGAAATGATGAGTATCTCCAGGCAAACAGATTTACATAAACATTATTTTACTCCTAACAGAGGATATCTAGACTATTAACAGATAATACCTATTAGAATATATAAGACCTCATAGCATAAATGACACATTCATGCATTTTTACTAAACTTATTAACTATGTGCAGCAACATCTCCCCTGATTTAAAGATTTAACTAATTCTTTGTTGTACAGATGATAAATGCTATTCCAGATACTTTATCTTATGTCTGGCAATAGTAGTTCATAAGCCACCAAAGAGCCTAGAGAGAGTTTAAGTGTTTCAAAGCCTATTTATATCCATGAACTGATATAAATCTCTATATTGTCAGAGACTTAATGAAATTTGAGAGAATTAGGTCCATAGGAAACACACAAACACATACACAGAATATGCAAATCACTTTTGAAAAAAATCAACATTTGTATTATTCTCTGTAAGATAAAAGATAATCTAAACTCTGCACAGGGGAATAAGTTAAATTATATTTAATTTATTCAAAATTATACTCTTCTTTCTCCAAGTTTTCTCTTCTCTACTCACCATGAAAAATCAATCCTGTGTGTATGCCCATGCATGCTTGGGTGTTTGTGTATAGTTATTTCAAACCATATAAGAGCCTATAGGCAAAGGACTTCCAGGCAGGAACTATCTGAAACAACTATTTTGAAACTCCAGAAGAACACTGTACAGCATCCAGAGAGGAGCAGAAGAAGATGTTAAGTTTCAGTAAAGTAAAGTAAATTGCTCTCTCCATGTGGGGGCTATCAGCCCTCATCTCCCACTCTCATGGCAGGCTGCCTTATTGTACAGCCCCTGGCTAGCTGCTGATGACAGAAAGGGATATAAGCCATTGTTTCAATCTTGCCTGGGCAAAAGCAGAAGCAGCTATTGATTCTACACTCCCCAGTAGGCGTGAAGCTGGTGGAGTTGTAAAGATGCATTGCTTCCTCAGGACTGTGGAGCGCGGTTAGCTGGAGGGCTGCATTTTCTGGGAAGGCCAGAAAAACTCACCTTTGAGGAGTCATTGGAGAAGCACAGGTGCCCTTCCTGATCCCCTCCTCAGGGAAATTTGGAGCTTGTCTGTGCTCCTTTTATGGGACTCTGGCCCTGTTTCATCCAGGAAAGACTGATTTGGGAAAGTCCTCTCTAGGCTAACACCCCTCCCAGAATTTACCCTCCAGGCAAAAGCAGCTTGGGAAAATTGAAAAAAAAAAAAACAAAACATAAAGGCAGATACTCTGGAACAAAGGCCAGCCAGCTTCAAACACCTAGGAGAGGGAGGTCTGTCTCCTGGGAAACAGAGGGGACAATAATCAAACTCCTGTCAACAGAGGAACTCCCAAGCAACCTATGAACAAAAGCCCAGGACAAGACAGAGGCCCAGAAAGACAGAAAAAATCCTGAAAACTTCATTTGGCTTGGGCAGACCTTCTTCATGGGAGGGCTGAAGCTCAAGAAAATCTCCGTCTCATGACAAGCTGGCTGTAAAACCAAGAAATAGACACCACAGGAAATAAATCCCAGAGTTAACATTTTAAAATATTAAAATGAAGAGTGTACAACAAAAAAGTACAAGACAAAGAAACAGGATATGATTACCCATTCAAAGGGAGAGGTTAAAAATCCCAATGAATGAAGATATACCAAACAAAGCCTTTTAAAAATGATATTAAAAATGCTCAAGGAGAGGAAGGAAAGTACAAAGAAAGAGCTAAAGCATGTTAGGAAAACAATCAATGAGCTATATGAGAGTCTTAAGTGATAGAAATTTTAAAAAGGAACCAAACAGAATTTGAAGATCACAATAACTGAAATGAAAAATGTCTAGGATAATTTAAAGAGCAATTCAACAAGACAATGCAACATTTTAAATACATATGTGCCTAACCAAAGTTCCTTTTATAAAAGTGCTTTTTATAGTTTAGATTTCCCTCTAGACCCTGTGTTAGCTGCACCCTATGAATTTTGATAATTTCTCTTGTAATGTCTTCTATTCTTGGATTATTTGGGAGTATGTTGCTTTATTTCCACATACTTTGGCATATTTTAATTTTTAAATATGCAAGTTTTCTTTTTAACTGACCACATATTTTTGTGCCTAATTGTTCTATCTAGAATTTACAGTACTATGTTGAATAATAGTGGTACAGTGGGCATCTTTACCTTTTTCCAAATCATAGAGGTAAAGCTTTCGGTCCTTCACCATTGAGTATGATGTGTGCTGTGGGTTTTTCATATATGCTTTTGATAATATTGACAAAGATTCCTTCTATTCCTATTTTTAAAACTGTTTTTATTAAGAAAGGATGCTGAATTTTGTCAAATACCTTTTCTGCATCAATTGAGATGAACATGTGGTTTTCCCCCCTTCATTTTGTTGATGTGACGTATTACATTATGTTGAACCACACTTTCATACCTGGGAAAAAATCAACTTGATCATGGTTTATAATTATTTTGATGGGCTGTTGGATTTGATGTGCAAGTATTTTGCTGAAGATATTTCCATTTTTATCCATAAGAGAAATTGGTGTGTAAGTTTCTTTTCTCATAGTGTCTTTATCTGGTTTTGGCATTAGGGTGAATTTGGAAATAAAGTAACATATTTCCAAATAATCCAAGAATAGAAGAAGACATTACAAGGGAAATTATCAAAATTCATTGGAAGAGTTTGAGCAGGATTGCTATTAGTTCTTTTTGGAATGATTAATAGAAATTAGCTGTGAAGTTCTCCAATCCTGGGCCTTTGTTTGTAGGGAGGCTTTTGATGACTGATTCAGTCTCTTTGCTAGTAATTTGTTTGTTGAAGTCTTCTATTTTGTAGAGTCAGTAGACGATGTGTGTATCTAGGAATTTTCTGTTTCATTTAGGATATCTAATTTCTTGGCATAGAGTTGTTTATAGTATCCTCTTGCCATCCCTTTTATTTCTATGGGGTCAGTAGTAATGTCTCTCCTCTCATTTCTGACTTTATTTGCATCTTCTCTCTTGTTTCTTTGTCTGTCTAAGTGTTTGTCAATTTTATTGATTTTTCAAACAACCAACTTTAGGTGTTGTTCATTCTCTCTATTGTTTCTATCCTCAGTTCCATTTACTTCCACTCCAATCTTTGTTATTTCTTTCTTTTTGCTTTCTTTGGTGTTAATTGCTGTTCTTTTTCTAGTTCCTCCAGGTGTGCAGTTTGGTCTGATTTTAGCCCTTCCTTTTTTTTTTTTTTTTTTAATGTAAGCATTTAAGGCTATAAATTTCACTCTCAGCGCTTCCTTTACTTCATCTCATGTTTTGACATGCTGTGTTCTCATTTTCATTCATCTCAAGATTACTGATTTCCCTTGCAATTTCTTCTTTGAACCATTGATTGTCTAAGAGAGTGTTATTTAATGTCCACGTATATTTGTGTGTGTTTTTCCAGTTCTCCACCTGTTATCAGTTTTCAGCTTCATTCCATTATGGTCAGAGAAAGTGCTGTGTATAATTTCAATCTTTCTAAATGTATTGAGACTTGTTTTGTTACCTACAATGTGGCCTATCTGGAGAATTATCCATGTGAACTTGAGAATGTATATCCTGCTGTTTGGGGTCCAATGTTCTGCATACATGGTTTGGTCTGGTTCTTAAATCATATTATTCAAGTTCTCTGTTTTCTTATTGAAACACTCATGGCAGCTGCCTTGTTCTACAAATTCTTCTTTATGCTCTACCATTGTCTTCTTAATTTCCTTAACTCTTGCAGTACAGCTGTTCCATTACTGATGACAATGGTATATTGAAGACTCCAACTCTTACTGTAGAGGTGTCCATTATTCCTTTTGTTTTACCAGTGTTTGCTTCATGTATTTTTGGGCACTATGGTTAGGTGGAAAAAATATTTATGATTGTTATTTCTTCTTGATGGATTGCCCCTTCCACTAATATATCATGTCCTTCTTCATATCTTTTAACAGATTTGCCTTAATGTCTACTTTGTCTGATGTTTGAATAGCTGCCCCAGCTCTTTTTTTGGTTACTATTTGCATGGGAAATCCTTTTATTTCTCTTCATTTTCACCCTATTTGAGTCTTTGGGTCTAAGGTGAATCTCTTGTAAACAGCATATAGTTGGATCATACTTTTTTTAAAAATCTATTTGGCCAAGCTGTGTCTTTTGATTGGGAGTTTAATCCATTAACATTCAGTGTTGTTACCATAAAGGCAGTACTTTTCAACCATTTTGTCCTTTGATTTAAATATGTTATATCATTTTTTTAATCTCTCCTTTCCTTTTTCTCTACCTCCTTTTCTGTATAGTTGATCTTTTGTAATATCTGACTGATCCCTTTCTCATTCCTGTTTCTATATATATATATATTAAATATTTTCTTTGTGGTTGACATGGGGTTTATATGACACAATTTACACATATAATTTACTGATTTGAATAGATACCAACATTGCTTCACTAGCATATATATTCTCTGCTTCTATACCCGTCTGTTTTCCCTCCCTATGTTGCTTTTGTTTCGCTGTACCACTTTATATTTTACACGTCAATTATCAGGAAAAATGCCTTTTTCTCTTTCAACAGTATTCTGATTCTTTTAGCAATTAAAGAATAGATGAGTATACTGAGGATATAGTGCTCTTGGATTAGGAATTTACCCTTTTAGTTGCCCTTACTGATGATCTTCATTTCTTCACACTACTCCAAGTCACTCTCTCCTGGATTTCCTTTCAATCTGCAGAACTCCCTTTAGTAATTATTGTAGGGCAGGTCTTTTTGAAGAACTCTCTCAGTTTCTGTTTGTAGATTATTTAAACTCTCATTTGTGAAGGACAGTTTTGCTGGATAAAGAATTTTGGGCTGGCAGTTTTTCTCTTTCAATACTTTAAATATATCATACAACCTCCTTTCCCCCTCTTCCATGGTTCCTGATGACAAAGTAGCACTTACATTCATTGAGGATGCCTTGTATGTGATTAATCACTTTTCTCTTCCTGCTTTCAGAATTCTTTGTCTTTGGTATTTAATATTCTGGTTAGTTTGTGTCTTGGAGTAGGTCTATTAGGATTATTCTGTGTGGAGTATGTCAAGCTTCTTCAACATGCATATTTATGTCTTTTATAAGTTTCCAGCCATTATTTCCTCAAATATTCTTTCTGTCCCTTTTCCTTTCTCTTCTCCTTCTGGGGCAGATGTGGGTGTTGTCACTGAAGTCCCTGAGACACTGCTCAATTTTTTTTCTATTCTTTTCTTTATGTTCTCTTCTGACTGTACAATTTTGATTGTTCTGTCTTCTAGTTTGCTGACTCTTTCTTCCACCTATTCAAATCTGCTGATATATGCCTCTAGTGTATTTTTTATCTCTGCTACAGTGCCTTTAATCCACATAATTTCTGTTTCTATTATTCTTTCAAATTCTTCTTTATGCTCTATCATTGTCTTCTTAATTTCCTTTATCTCTTTATACATATTTTCCTTCATTTCTTAAATTGATTTAGGAGATTCATTTGAACATCTTTGATTGGTTGTTCCAACTTTTGTGACTCTTCTGAAGATTTACTTTTATTACCTTGACTGAGCCATATCTTCCTGTTCCTTAACATGGTTTGCGATTTTTTGTTGATGTCTACACATCTGATTCTCTTGATGAGTTAATTCTGAAGGTCCATTCCTCCCTTTTCTATAGGGTTTTGTTGTTTTTTGGCTTTGTGTTAAGGCTCTTCTTTGGCACTTGGTCTGACTTTTTCTAGACATTTAGAATAGCCTGTGTTTAACTTTTCATATTTTCTCTGCTCTTCTTCATCTGACTCTTGGCCTGGATATGTGGTGCAGTTTGTAAGATTTCATTTTTTGTGTGACTGTTTCACCTCCAGGAGAGAACTTCCTTTTCTGTTCCTCCTCTGATAATCTTGATCTGTTCTGTTTATTTTCTGTGCCGACTTTTTTTTTGTTGTTAATTTAAATTCTCTCACTCATTGCCCTGCTTTCCTTACAATTTTTATTTCTGGAAACTGTTCTATCTTACAGCCACTCAGTTTAACTCTCTTTTGTTTTTCCTGTGAGCCACTTCTGTCTCCAGTTTCTTCCCCATTACTGTATCTAACCCCAGGGAGCCAGATGGGGTCAATCCAGAAAAGTGAATCAGTTCAGAAAAGTCCATTTTGCCTATAGGTGGTCCAGCCAACTAAATCTGTTTTGAATGAGGCTACTACAGTTCTTGCCTGTATTTCTATGGCAGTTTCTCTCTTTTCCCACCTGGGGACCTTTTTGCACGTGGCACTCCTTAGCAGCCTATGTTCCACCCTGGGTCTCTGCAGACTTATGTCCCTGTGCCCAGATATGCATGCAGTTCTAACTCACTGCTGTGAGTCACTCTTCAGCTTCTTTCCAGGTGGGAGGGTCCCAGGCCACTGCTTATATGTGAATCCCAAGCTGCATGTGAATGAGTGAGGGTGAAGGGAGTGGGAATAAACTAGCCATCTGGGACAGAATTTTCCTCCATGATATGTTTCTGTTTCTTGATTCAGCATTTGTGCAGTTCTTCCCCCATCTCTACTACCCTCCAGAGTTCTAAACAAGTGGGATTTGTCCTTTTTTTTGCTAAATCTCAGGAGGCTTTTTCATGGGATGTCTTACTTCACCATGTTGATATCACTCTAATCACTGTCTCTTAATTGGAGTATTTAGACAATTTACATATAATATTATCATTAATATGATTATAATTTTGATACCAATATGTGTATCTGTAGTTCTATTTATCTTACTTGTTGTTCAATGTTCCTTGAATCTATTTTTTTCACTTTTCAAAAATTTTCAGCCATTATAACTTCAAATGTATTTCTATCCTTTTTTAATCTTGCATCTTTCTTGAAATCCATTTATATGTGTATGTGAATGTTTGATATTTTCACAAAATTCTTGAAGATCTGTTATTTCTTCTTTAATACTTTTGTGTTTCAGTTCTGATAATTTTTATTGACCTATGCTCAATTTCAATGAGCTTTTGGTTGTTAATCCAAGTGTACTAATGATCCCATTGAAGGAATTCTTTATATCTGACATTTATTTTTCCTTCCTACCTTTCATATTAGTTGATTTCCGCAAAATTCTCCACCTGGTCATGTAGGTTTTCATTTTTTTTTTCTTTTTACTAATATTTTACTACTGTAACCATAGTTATTTCAAAGTGCCTTTCCAATAATTTCAATGTATTGATAATCTTGGAATCTAGATTTGTTGAGTGTTTTGATTCTTGATTTTTTAAAAATCTTTCTTTCTTCTGCCTTACACTGTTCTTTCCTCATGTTCTTGCAGTTTCCCTAGAGGTAGACCACTGTTGCTTGTTATTTGTTCTGAGGCTTCTTCTGGACTTTCCTTTCATGTGAGCTCATATTCTACTTTTAAGAATTTTGACAATTTCAATTGTCTTCTTTATATCTGCTTTTTTTTGTTATCCTTCATAATCCCTACTTCTGTCAAAGGTGAAGCAATTTGACCCACTTCTCATCCTTAAGGTCACTTTAGAATTGGTTCAGCTCTTTACTATAAATCTTGGATAGGGTAAAAACAAATTATGATTTTCAATATTACCAGCTTCTTCTCATTGTTAATATGAGAACTTTTATATCTTAGGCAAAAACTAAACACATGTTCATATTTTCAATGTTGTCAACATTACTGCCTGTCTGAGAATATTGATAAGCTTTTCTTTTTCAAGAATAATTTTCTTTTCTGTGATTTATCACTAGTGTTTTGTAGAGTCAGTTATTCTGTTGAGGCACCTGCATATTTCTATATTTTGAGTGCTTTTCTAATATTTGATTGTTCTTTGCATTTATTTGATATTTACAAAGGAAGTGATAGACAGCTTCATACGTTAACTAGTGTAGGATTTATTAGTATTTTTGATTCATATATTCCCATCAAATATCTTTCCTGGCTTGAAAATTAAATTTCACTGCATATATCAAAGCAATTTGTGTCAAACAGCAGGCTATTCTGAAAGATGAATGGGTAATGAATGAATAGCAATCAGGTAAATGGAAACCCCCTATGCAAACAAGAAAAACATTTAAATTTGGGCTATATACATTAAGCACATTTATCACAGTTGAGAAAATATGGGTGGATAGGTGGTCTGGAGTTAGTTGGATAAAGTTATTTTGAAAAAATTTGGCAGTTAAGAAGTTATATTTTAGTTACCTATATAATATAGTGGAAATGGTATTAAATGATATTAATGATATTAAATGATAAAAAATACTAAAATAACTGATTCTCTTGTCTACAAATGAAAGTATTATATATTTTAGATCATTTATTCAAATTATCAATCTTTCAAAAGGATAAGTGCACAAGAATTGAATATTGTATCTCTACTACTTCATTTTCATTTGCACTATGCCAATAACTGATGAGCCATGAACCAAATAGTTCCCTCTTTCTATGTATAAGCAAGAACCTTTCTGTTTGTTGATTCAGTTGTTTCAAATGTATCACAGAAACATTAATACATATTTTTCAATTTGTCTTATGATGAAAGGAGGGTGGAACTATCAGAATTTAAAATATATTTCTCTGACATTAATTATGAAATTTATTTACAGAGTCACAATTTATGCAAGGAGAATGAATGGAAGTGACAGCTTCTACACTGGAGGAGAAAACGCACATGCTGTTCTGGATGTGTAAAAATAGATTGACACAGCCTGAGTCAATATTATTGAAACCATTCAGGCAAAACAATTCTTAAATATCATGGTGAAAGAGAGATGATGGAAGATTTTATAAATAAAAAAGTTGGATGATTTCCTTTTACTGATTCTGTCTTTATGTCAATGTTTTCTACTAAATTTAAGAAAATGTTTTGGAAATTTCAAAATAAAAATGTGTCTACATCTCATACAGATGGATATGTTTTATAGATTTTTTCTCATGTATTTTGGGAAAAATATTGATCAAAGCATATTTTTCTCCAAAGAAATGTGTTGGTTGTAATTTTTTTCCTCTAAAGTGTTCTGTAAGATGATCTCTTAAGCTTGTATTTCATAAATTTTCTAAAAATTTGTCTTTTGGATATCATTATTAAAGTTTCCAAGGTTTTTTGTTAAACTCTCAAATTTTGTGTGTGTGTGGATCTAATATGTTTCCCACATTACATGATATCTGGAACCAGACAATTTATACACCATCTTTCTGGACTTAGTAAGTATGTGATTCTGAGCAAGGTGGTGAACTTTCTTCTGTGTGTCTTAGTTTCTTCATGTGGGGCAATGAGGAGCAAATAATTAGATATATGTGAAAACCTAATTATACTACTTGGCAGTTTAAAATCACTTGAAATTGTGAATTATTGTGCTTTTTAAAATGTTTTAACATTTTATTTTATAGCACTATGTTTTAATTGATCCATATTCTGTCATTCAATACTTAGAAGTAATTTTATTTGTATATCAAATTTCTATTTTTATTGAAGTTAAAACTAAATTTATAGCAGAAAAACTTTTAAAAAATTTTTTAACTTTATCAAAAAAAAAACCCAACAAAAAACCCCATTTCAAACAAAAACAGCAAAAGATTAAGAAAAGCAAATAACCTAAAATAACTACTTTGCTTCCAACATGTTCCTACCATACCCCAAGAAAATTAATAAATCCTATCCAAACAAAGGAATAAGAAAAACAAATAATCTAAAATAACTACATTGCTTCCAACATTTTCTTACAATACCCCAAGAAAATTAACAAACCATAATCAAAGGCATAAGAAAAACCAAATCACCTAAAATAACTACATTGAAACTAATTTTTTAATGCAATAGCTTTTTTTACTTAACCAAAAAATTAAAAAACAATTAAAAAAAAGCAAAACAAAGGAATAAGAAAAACAAATAACCTAAGATAACTGTATTACTTCAAACATGTCCTTACCATACCTCAAGAAAGTTAACAAAACCCTAACAAAACAAAGGAACAAGAAAAACAAATAACCTAAAATAACTACATTGTTTCCTACATAATTCTACCATACCCAAGAAAGTCTGCAAACCACAATCATCCCTGAGCATTCCATAACATTGAGATTACCCTCAATAGCTTACCTGTTCTTATTAAATTATCATTCTCCCTTCACTAGTTGCTGTCTATCTCTAGGTCCTCTACATTCTACAATATAAAATATTTATTTTACATTTTTCACAGACTTTGCATTAGTGGTAACATACAATCTCTCTCTTCGTCTGGCGTATTTCATTCAGCATTATGTCTTCAAGGTTCATCCATGTTGTCATATGTTTCTTACTGCTGTTCATCACAGTATCTTTTTTTTAATTCATATTTATTGAGATATATTCACATACCATGCAGTCATACAAAACAAAGTGTACATTCAATTGTTTACAGTAACATTATATAGTTGCGCATTACCACCAAAATTAATTTTTGACATTTTCATTACCACCAACACAAAAATAATAAGAATAAAAATTAAAGTGAAAAAGAACAATTAAAGTAAAAAAGAACACTGGGTGCCTTTCTTTTTCCTTTTTTTTTTTTTCTTTCCCCATTTTTCTACCCATCCATCCATAAATGAGACAAAGGTGAGTATGGTCTATATGGCTTTCCCAATCACATTGTCACCCCTCATAAGCTACATTTTTATACACTTGTCTTCAAGATTCATGGGTTCTGGGTTGTAGTTTAATAGTTTCAGGTATTTATTGCTAGCTATTTCAATTCATTAGAACCTAAAATGGGTTGTCTATATTGTGTGTAAGAGTGCCCACCAGAGTGACCTTTCAGCTTCTTTTGGAATCTCTCTGCCACTGAAGCTTATTTCATTTCCTTTCACATCCCCCTTTTGGTCAAGAAGATGTTCTCCATCCCATGATGCTGGGTCTAGATTCCTCCCCAGGATTCATATTCCACATTGCCAAAAGGATTCACTCCACTGGGTGTCAGATCCCACATAGGGAAGAGGGCAGTGATTTCACCTGCCAAGTTGGCTTAGCTAGAGAGAGAGAGCCACATCTGAGGAACAAAAAAGCATATGGGAGTAGGCTCTTAGGCACAATTATAGGGAGGCCTAGCCTCTCCTTTGTAGCAACCGTCTTCCCAAGGGCAAGTCCTGTGATAGAGGGCTCAGCCCATTGAACCACCTGTCTCCTACGTCTGTGAGCACATTAGCAACCATCGAGGTAGGGAAGCCCGACACCCCTGAATTCTCCACCAACTCCTCAAGGGGGCTCTGCACATTTTTTTTCAATTAACTTTTTTTTTAAATCAACTATATCAGAAAAATTTTAAAAACAAACAATAAAACAGAAAAACATTTCAAACAAACCATAACAAAGGAGTCCAGCATGTTCCTACTCTACTACAAGAAAATAACCCAATATAGCCACATTTCTGTGAACCTATTCCCACCATACCCACCAGAAATTAACAAAACATAGTCATTTCTGGGCATTCCCAGAATGTTAAACTCACCCACGAAGCCTTATCTGTTCTTATTGGGTTATCATCCCCCCTTCACCAATTGCTCTCTATAGCTAGTTCCCCTACATTCTACATTATAAACCATTTATTTTAGGAGTATGTTGTTTAACATTCCAGGTGTTTGTGAATTTTCTAAGTCTCTGATGGTTATTGACTTCTAATTGTATTCCATTGTGGTCAGAGAATGTGTTTTGAATAATGTCAATTTTTTTAAATTATTGAGGATTGTTTTATGTCCCAGTATATGATGTATTTTGGAGAAAATTCTGTGGTCACTAGAGAAGAATGTGTATCCTGGTGATTTGGGATGTAATGTTCTACATATGTCTGTTAAATCAAATTCAGTTATCAGATTGTTTAGGTTTTCAATTTCCTTATTGGTCTTCTGTCTGGCTGATCTATCTATAGGTGAAAGTGATGTGTTGAAATTTCCCACAATTATTGTGGAAACATCCATTGCTTCCTTAAGTTTTGCCAGTGTTTGTCTCATGTATTTTGTGGCACCATGATTGGGTGCATAAACATTTATGATTGTTATTTTTTCTTGTTGAATTGCTCCTTTAATTAGTATGTAGTGGCCTTCTTTGATTCTCATAAACTCCTTGAATTTAAAGTCTATTTTATCTGAGATTAATATTGCTACTCCTGCTTTCTTTTGATTGTAGCTTGCAAGAAATATTTTTTCCCATCCTTTCACTTTCAATTTCTTTGTTTCCCTGTGCCTAAGATGAGTCTTTTGTATGCAACATATTGATGGTTCATATTTTTGGATTCATTCAGTCAATCTATACTTTTAATTGGGGAGTTTAATCCATTTACATTCAATGTTATTAGTGTGAAGGCATTTCTTGAATCAGCCATCCTATCTTTGGTTTATGTTTGTCAGATATATTTTTCCCCCTCTCTATCTTATTGTCCTTCAATGAACCAATATAGAATCTTTTTAGTACTGAACCTTTCTCCATATCTCTCTCTCTTTCTTTGTTTCTCTGTCAGTAGGGCTCCCTTTAGTATCTCCAGTAGGGCAGGTCTTTTATTAGCAAAATCTTTCAGCATTTGTTTGTCTGTGAAAATTCAAGCTCTCCCTCAAATTTGAAGGAGAGCTTTGCTGGATAAAGTAATCTTGGTTGGAAATTTTTCTCCCTCAGTATTTTAAATATGTCATGCCACTGCCTTCTTGCCTCCATGGTGGCTGCTGAGTAGTCACTACTTAGACTTATGTTGTTTCCTTTGTATGTGGTGAATTGCTTTACTCTTGTTGCTTTCAGAACTTGCTCTTTCTCCTCAGTATTTGACAGTCTGATCGGAATATGTCTCAGAGTGGGTTTATTTGGATTTATTCTATTTGGAGTTCACTGGGCATTTATGCTTTGTGTATTTATATTGTGTAGAAGGTTTGGGAAGTTTTCCCCAACAATTTCTTTGAATACTCTTTCTAGACCTTTACCTTTCTTTTCCCCTTCTGGGAAGCCAATGAGTCTTATATTTGGACATTTTATTTTATCTATCATATCCCTGAGGTCCATTTTGATTTTTTCATTTTTTTTCCCCATTCTTTCTTTTGTTCTTTCATTTTCCATGCTGTGGCCCTCAGGGTCACTGATTCATTGTTCAGCTTCCTCTAGTCTTGTACTATGAGTATCCAGAATCTTTTTAATTTAGTCAACAGTTTCTTTTATTTCCATCTATTTTTTTATTTACTCTTGCAATTTCTTCCTTATGCTCTTCTAAGATCTTCTTCATGTTCTTTACATCCTGTGCCATGATTTGCTTCATATCCTTTATATCCTGTACCATGCTCTCATTGTTTGTCTTTAGTTCTTTGATTAATTGCTCCAAGTACTGTGTTTTTTCTGACCTTTTGATTTGGGTGTTTGGGTTTGGGTTATCCATATCATCTGGTTTTTTCATATGCTTTAAAATTTTCTGTTGTTTTTGACCTCTTGGCATTTCCTTTACTTGACAGGGTTCTTTTAGGATATGTAGGATTATTCAAAGCCTAATCTCTAATTTGTGAGATCTACAGTTTTGGTGGAGTATATTTTCTATAACCAGCCGATGGCATCCGCGAGTTTCCTATTCCTCTCAAGTCAGTTCTCCCCAATTTTGTTTTTCTAGTGTGTGGGGGTCTGATTCCTGTGGGGTCCAATTGGTGCACCAAGTTTGGGTGTGTTATTGGTGCTGTCCGCCCTGAATGTGGGGCATGTGCCTGAGCAGTTAGGGAGGGAGGGCAGGTTTAATAATCAAACCTCCCAGGTGTTCCTGGAGATTTAAGGCTGTTGCAAGAGTCTAAGCCTTCATTTCAGTCTCACCACAGATTGTCTCTGCTACTGACCCACAAGTCCTTGCTATTGGTATATGGTCCCTGGGATTTCCGAGTGGGTCCCTCTTCCAAGCTGTACCCTTCTAGGGCCTCTGCTGAGGGAAGGTTGTGCTGTGTCACAAGTGTGCACCATCCCTCAAGGGAAGTTCTGGTCTGCTGGGCCATGTAGGTGCATTCCCAGCCTGCTGTAAAGATGGCTGTATGGGGCACATTCATTTCCCCCTTTTTGCACAGCTCTGCCTTCCCAGCTCTGGGACAATTAGCTGTGGGTGTGCAAAAGGCTACTGTCCACACCCAATATTGTAGTGTGTGTGCTGCTGGAAACACTTCCCATCACCATGGGTTTTTTGGCGCAGCTCTGGGCTGTGGCTCCAGCACTGGGCAGGAGCATTCCAGCCCACCAGGAAGATGGCTGCAAGGGGTGTGGTTTTTTCCCCTTTGGCTAACCTTTGCCTGCCTTGCTCTGAGACAATTAGCAGCCAGTGTGCAAAAGGCTATCTTCCACACCAGATACTGAGGCATTCGCAAAGCCTGTTCCTGCCATGCTTCACTATGCAGTTCTTGCTGCAATATTGGCAGCCAGTTTTGGGTTTTTTTAAAAAAGAACTAGTCCACCTCCAAACACCAATGCATGGTTTCCCCACACCACAGCGTGTCTGCTGGACATTCAGCCAGCTTACTCACTCATTTCAGAATGCAAACTCCCGGTTTCACCAAGTGCACAGTCCCTGTGGATTTAGCAGAACTTGTCCAGCTGGTGCATCCCTGGAAGTGGTGCTCTGGGTCACTTTCTGGCTTTTATCTAGTATTTTTCATGGAGGTGCTTTTTTGCCCTGTCTCTCCCAGCCGCCATCGTAGGTTCTCCCTCAGAAAAACTTTTAAGCCAATATTTACATTTACCAACTGAAGTGTCATTAAGAGTGCTTTCCCTTTGCAAAAGAAGGAAACCTATTTTATCATATTATATGAAAATTTTGGCCTGAAGGTGCATACTGTAATGTTTTCCAACCTAAGCAAAAAGAGGCATTGTGAGTATAGGTCAAGGAATTTGTACATACTGTAAAGAAACAGATTGCAAAGTTTAGAAAATGAAGCATTGCATAACTTCTTTTTATATTGAGATCCCCATTTCTTGTTTTTCTGCCTTGTTACAGATTTTTTTTTAAAGAAAAATCCATCTTTACAGGTATGTCTTGGGATCTTGGCCTTGAAGGAAGACTGAAAGGGTGCATGATTCTCTGTTAAGTAGGCACTGAGTTCATACTTGGATGAATAGTTCATGAGTTCTTTCTAGGAACAGCTTTCAGAGGTGGGGTGAGTGGTATATATGTTTTTAGCATCATTGTCCAGTCTATCTATATGACCCTCAGTTAGGAGCAGAGTTCTATGAGGTGAACACTTAAGAGGCTGGTATGTATTCTAAAAATTTTTTTATACTTCCATAAATATGCCATTGAAACACACACATGTAGATTGTTTAAAAAAAAGAATATATTTTATTGATCCAAAATGTGTTTTATTTTTCCTGAAAATATTTTGAAATTTTTCCAAGAGCAATCTTCCCAAATGAGAATCCATCATATTCTTTTTTCTATACATCATTTCTTTATTAACAGATTACACCACACAAATCAGGTTATCTGATTACAAAGTTAACGGAAATTGCAACTGAATTTATAGCAGCACATAAGATCTTCCTAAGAAGAAATTCTTTATTTGGACTAAAGGACTGTAACATGAATTGGAAATGCAATGACTAAGAAGATATAATTGGCAACTATGGTGCAACTATTGATGGAAAATTTTGTTTTTTTTCCATGTCTTTAATAATAAACAGCCCTCCCAAAGGGATATTAAAGGGATGATATAGCCAAAGAAGGGATGATGTAGGAAACCACATGAAATTAAATCAGTCCAAAAGGAATCACAAAGTCCATGAAAACTTGAGAAAGTATAAAAGACCAAGCAGTGACAATTCACCTCTCTGGAGTTGCATCAAACATGAAGTAATGTGGTTTTCAAAGTGCACCAGCCAAACCACAAGGGTTCCTTGGAGTGTTGGAGGCAGAGTAGAAAGAGACATTAAGTAGGCTCAAGACCATCCTCCCCAATCCTTCCTCACTTCAATTCAAACATTTCTTTAAAAAGGAAATATACTTCTGCCCCCATCCATTGGTAATTTTTTTTCCTTCATGTTAGAAAATCATTGCTATGAGGCTGAGATTACAGAGCCAAGAAATGTGATCAAAGATCTAAAACATTTTTTTGTCATTGTTACTAAAATCTGAAGAGTTTTCACAAATATTTATATATCATTCTGTAAAATATATGAACAAATTACAATCTTTGGAAGAAATTAAACTTTGTTATTTTCACCTCCGCTAAACTTGTTTCTCCACTGCCATCAAGCTCTCAATGTTTCTGGAGAGTGT
Source organism: Choloepus didactylus (assembly GCF_015220235.1). Lineage (NCBI taxonomy): Eukaryota > Metazoa > Chordata > Mammalia > Pilosa > Megalonychidae > Choloepus > Choloepus didactylus. Next base: position 43,752,469 of record NC_051317.1, read on the forward strand.
GACCAAAATTCTAAGGAACATTCCAGCCACAACTTAGCCCCCAAATACTTCATTCAATGGTTGCAAAGAATTTCTTTCTGAGAAAGCCCCAAATTTATAGAAAATTCTCATCTGAGAATGTACATTTACCAAAAATAATACACATTAAGCCAGTGCAGAATCTGTACAGTGTTCTTCAACTTAATAACAAATGAAGAACAGCCAAATCCCAGAATTTCATTCTGTATTCATTAGCAAACAATGTCAAAGTGTAAATGACAGGGAAAATGTGTAAAAAGATAATTTTTCTTTTATGGGATCAAGAAAAAAGTGGAAGAAAAATGGAATCCAAGCATTGGCCACATATCACAACTTCATTACTTCAGCAATATAGAAGAATTTCCATGGAGAGGACTCATTAGGCAAACACAAATCCTTTCCATATATTTTTTTTCTGTCACATCAGGTTAAATACAGTTGCTGTCATTCTTGAATCATTAATCACATTTTTTTATTTAGAAAAGTTTCCTAGAATATTTACCTAATTTTATTGTTGTGTATTACAACAACAAAAAAATTAACTGGTTTGTAGAATCCATCCAGTAACATACGAAATTGAAACCCATCTCTTAAAAAGATAGATATAGTTGTGGTTGAACATACCTGATGCTCAGGACACAGTATAAATAAGAAAAATCCTTGCATGGCATCTGGTTCTTGCTGCAGTCATCTGCGTTCATCTCTCAAAAAGCAAAAGAATGCATTTGACATTTCAATAAATACCAGAGTAACTGCCACAAAAATAAATAAATAAATAAATAAATAAATAAATAAATAAATAAAAATAAGTTCCATGGACCAGAGATCCAAGAAAGAGCAGTTTTGATTAATGATTCTGAGAATGAAGTGTCTTCTTTAGTCCAATGAGATGACATCGGGAATGTTACTTCCACTGCTGGTTATGACCCCCGGCTCTCTCCTGCTGCTGGGTGAACTAATGTGAGTACCACTTTCATGGGGGCTGGTGGTTATAGCAAACATACTACTTGCTGTTAAAGGTGAGGTGAAGCTATCCAAAAACATAGGAGGACATTACTGGGGATCAACTGGAATAAGGGAAAGAAAATGCAAACCTGGCGAATCCAATGACATGCTTGATATGGGTGCGTGGTGGAATGGTAATGAGTAGCCTGTTAATGAAGGCGGAACAGTAGCAGGATCAACCGAAGTCACCTGGGGCGCCCTTACAGAAGAGGGCTATACATGAGAGCCCCTTTGGTTGGGCTGCTTTGTGTTTCTGACATAAAGATGCATTTCATTTTGACAGGAGGGTCTTCCTTTTCATCAGAAGAGCTTTCTATTGTTAGGTCGATTACATCCACCTTCTTCTTGCTTGCCTCATTGTCTACATCACTTAACAAGGTTTACTGAGGACTCTAAAAGTTTCTCTTTTCGTACACGGTTGACTGGATATTTTCATAGCTTCTTTCTTTAGTCTCATTGGACACCATGCACCATCTTGGAATTTGATCTCATCCACATCAGGACAGTCATTGAGAATTTCAATTAAAAGCCCATCTAGTATTAGACTTTCATAGGCAGCCTTTTTGTCACACATAGGACAAATCCAGGTGGGCTTCTCATTCATTTGTAGATAAAGGGCAGCATCAAATCACTGCAAGTGTATACAAATCACTGTACAGCATGGGATTGTCAGTCTCATTTTTCCTAAAGGACACATCAAGGATACCTGAAGGCTAGTTGTAGCAATTTCACTATCAGGATCTGCAGTATGTTTTTCATTAGTTAGTACTCTAGAATGATCAAGGTTTCTAATACCTTTCATTTTTAACCTCTGTAATAACATGGCTGAAGATATACATATATACAGACATACAAGATACACAGATACAGAGTAATTCTTTCCAATTTCTGATGCCCACGAAATGGAAATCTGATTTGGCACAGCTGAAGATAACCCAACTAAGGATGTAATATTCACGGAGCATCTGGGTCACTTCTTTTCAACCCCAATTTTAGGAGGTGCTGCACAGCCAGGCAAAGGAAAAGGCTTCCCATTTACTTTTATACATAGACTACTGGGATAATTATCTTCTTGAGGGCAACTTGTTTCTTCCAGGCAGTCTCAGCTGAATTTGGACTGTATAATCTCTCCTACGACCTGGCAAAAAATTAGATAGAAATGCCAATCTAACTTGTTGAGGTGTTGGAACAAAAATAAAAAAAAGTTCCCTTGAACTCATTGAATATTGCTTTGAACTAAACTCGCAGACTTGATGAGAACATCAAAGACATCATAAAAGGATCGATTTTTAAACTACATATCAGGATGAACAGGAGGAATTAGGAGAGATGGCTACTGCTTATCAGACGAGGGTGCAGAACAGAACCAACAGAGGACGGTAAATAAGGTGTAACTGAAGTGGAAGGCAAGGAATGATTCCAGCCACGGCCAAGTCAGGTTCAACAGGTGATGAGCTACCTTCCAAATTGAAAAATTGATGGTTTTATTGTGGATAAATCGGATAGTCCTTCAAGAGTCCATGGGTAACCCGGGTCTATACAATTCTCTGATTTTAATCTGAACCTCAGGGCTGCAGCCACTCTTCAATAAATGCAGAGCCCTCATCAGGAGTCATGCTTGCGTCCACTTTTATTACATCCAACAAAGACTAGTTAACACTTGTAGTACAGACACCCTAAAACTAGAAACCATATTCCTCAGCCCCTCAAAATCTGCCATTTTTTACCATGCATGGGTGCCTCTGCTGCCCCCACAGCCCCAGCTGCAGCCACCACCTCAAGCACTGTCCTGCACTGCCATCATATTTTTAAAATTATTTTGAATGGCTGCTTCAATAACATTTTAAACTTATCCCTCCAAGATTTTACATTAGTTTCCATTTCTTATGGTGATTGTATTAATTTATTAATTAGTGTACATGTGGGATTTCACCTTAAGATAGAGCCTTAGAAATGGAATTCTTAGCCCAAAGGTGGATATGTAACTTTTCAGGTTAGTTTTCAAACATGTTTTGGCAATTCATGTCTCCTAAAGAGAATAATACATTGGCTGTCTTTGTAGATTCATCACAGTACAGGAGGTAGAGAACTTCTAGTATATCAGCCAATGAATATCTTAGATAATGTTGCTTGTTAGAGGTCATGCTACTTACTTAAAGCCCATAATTCATTTTTCACTTAGCTTTACTTCATCAATCACCTCTGAAAGAAGTAGATCAAAATTACCCATTATGATTGTCATTTTATAACCTGAGCTTTGTAGTTTGAGAGTTTTGTTTTATGTATTTCACTATTATTATCTCTGGTTAATTAAGATTTATGGTTGATCTAGTTTTCCCAGGGGGTAGAAATTTAGTTAGTAAAATTCTCCTGGCTTTTCCTTTAAAGGCAGCTGTCTTTTCTTTCTACTCTATTGGATATTTGTGTTGCTAGTTTTACACTTATTTGTTTTGATGTGATATATATTTAACCACCCTATGCTTTTTCCTCATTGGTTTACCATTGAGTTGATATGTGTTGATATATAGCTGATTGCTTTTTTTCTTTAACCCAGTTTAAGAGTTTGCCATTTGACAAGCATTCCAAATCCTATTATATGTTAGGCTTTATTCCTTTCCTTGTATTTTATGATTAAGCCCCTTGTTTTCCCCAACTCAACTATGTAGGCTAGTAAGCAGTTAATACTCCAAGCTAATTTACCACCATGCCTGATATTTGTTTAAAAAATAATAAATTACCTTTTTTCAGCTTCTTTTAAGTAATGAGCAGAAATGACTATACTTTCTACATACTGCAGTTACTTCCTGAAGTTCAAGCCTTCTTCCTCATTCTTTATCACTAAGATGAGCTTCCTCATAGTATTTTATGCAGTCCCTAATCTTTCTCAGTTTCTTACCTTAATTTTCTCTAACAAATTTCTACTGTTCACCTTAATTCCCTCTCTGTGTGCTAAAACTGTATACTACATTTTTGTTTTAAATATCATTTCCAGCTACTTTCTCTGTCATCATGAGGATATTCCCTAAACAGGCCCACAGTTTCTTCTGCAAACTCAGATGGAATTGTGCTCTTCTCCTGTCTATTTACCTTAGGGGCAGAAATTGAAATAAGAAGGTAAAAACCCTGCCATTTTGAAATTTCTGTTATTCAGCTATACATCTTCTTCTTATCCCGTCACCTATAGAATCTCTTTTATTCTCATTATCCATGGATAAATTGAATATTGACTTTGCTTTCCTGTTCATTTCTGTATCCTTCATAACCCCAAAGATTTCAGAATCCATTGTATTATTTATCTAACTCCTTGGCTCCTCAGTTTTTTGACTTTTTCAGCTTTACTTTGTTCATACATTCCCATGGTTATACATCAGGAATAACTCACATTCAGATTACTCCAGGGGAATATCAAGTAAGATAAAAATAAACAGAATCAAGGGCAAAGGGAGTTGTCAGAACTCTGTTAAACAGAAGAGAATAGTCTAAAGTAATTAAAATCAAATTACTTATAGGTTAGTTTAACTGAAACAAATCAAAATAGCTCCTTGGGTTGGATTCATCCTTTTGATCACCAGTTTATACATTTTGAAAACTTCTGAAAACTTATTTCAAACATCTTATTCATCAACCACTGCCTCCTATTTTTTCCAGCTCCCTAGCTCATGTACATTTATTGGTATAATTATTGAACCTTATTGAGGTTCCCAGTCAATTTACTGCCCTGAATTCCCACTATCCCGCAATGCTACTACACTTACTTGCCCCTTTCTTCATCCCAGTTTCCATGTTTCATCATCATGATCGCTCCCCTCAAAATAAACACAATCCTTTGTTTTTCTCTGTTATGCCATCCTAAATAACTGAGAACATTTCAACCAGTTCAACATAAATATATGCCCTTCTTTTATATGTGAACTAGAATAAATGTATGTTCCATGTTGACCTGCTTTAAATTGAACTCCACTAACCTTAAATGACTGTATGCCCATCCCAGCGGCAGTTTAATTAATTAGGTGACCTAGTAAGTTATGTTTTAATTTTCTAGGATGACAGTATTGCATTTCCTCCTCTCTCTCCCAATCTCCTACTCCACTACCCTAAATCAACAGAATGGAAGTATTCCTCCATTTGTTCTCTGGAATACATACTACTCAATCTTTTGATAACTTTGGCTCCTTCCAAAGTACCACCCATTGTATAAATTTCCTTTCTATTAGATATAATAATGGCTCTATAAGAATGCAACACATTTAGAGCTGCCCCAGTCTTTCTGCAGGGAAGTAACTTATCTGCTGAGCTTGTCTGGGCAGACAGATGTAAAAAAAAACCTCAAGTCTCTGATAGTTCAACCACTGAGTTACCACTGTGCAAATGTCCTCCTTCCAGGTCCTGTTTCATAATAATGCTCCCTTGAGACTCAAGCTTTTTTTAATTTCACTATTACTTAAGCTTTTTTGTTTCTTGTTATTAACAGCCAAAATCATGGTACCAAATACAAACTCATTTCTCTGCTCCCCATTCACAGCAAACTTCTCAAAATAATTGCACTCTTAGGTTGACTCCAATTTCTTTCCCCTACTTCACTTTCAACACATTCCAACATGGTTTCCAACTTCATCTCTCCAAAAATGGACATATAGCATGGCCATCAACTACCTCCATATTAAATCCAATGAAGAATAGTCTATTCCATCTCAGAAGCTTTAATCATAGCTGGTTGCCTTCTCCTTTGCATGCTTGGCTTCCTTGGAAATTCAGTAAGCACTTATCCTCAGTTTCCTGTTCCTGATGTTCACTCTTTATAAATTTAGAAGTCCCTTATGGCATGTTTTTGCACTTATTTTTTCTAGCTCTTCCCTTTTATTCCTTCTTAAGATTTTAAATAACTGTCTGGGATATCTACTGGGATATCTAACTGCTTGGCAAGTTCATTTGGGTGTTAAATAGGATCTAAAATTTAACAAGCTTAACACAGAATTCTGTATTTCAATGCCTCCCCTCTTCACCGACCCCCCCCCCCCCACACACACCTAAACAGAATCTGATATGTGACTGAGTTTTCAGTTAATGGCATTGCCATATACTTGGTTACTAACGTACGAAACCTGGGAGTAATCCTTAAATTGACTTTTTTATAACCTCCCTACTTTCAATCCAAGGGCAAGCCCAGCCAGTTTTACTTCTACTGCTACAGGCATCCCTCTACTTGCCTACATCTCCACTGTCAATACTTCAGCTCAACTGACTGTAATCTCTTATCTGAGGGGTCCTGCCCCACACAGCAATGTCTTGATGTCTGTGGATGCAGCTGTTTGGACCAGAAGTTGATATATGGTATAAAAGCAAACGATATAGATTAACACAAGTATTAAGTTGGGTGAATTATGTTCTTTTGCACATGAATTTAAACTGGGAAGCATGAATAAAACAATATGTTTAACAGTTGCAGCTGGACATGAAAGAATAAAGGGTGTGTGTGTGTGTGTGTGTGTGTGTGTGTGTGTGTGTGTGTATGGGAGCTACGTTCTACAGTCCATCCCAAGAGGGACCGTGGTAAGCTACATTTATAAGGTAACAGAAATTAGGAATAAACAGATATGGGGTGGTGAGAAATATACACAGAACAGAAGGAAAAACAAGCTAATTAATAGTACAGTGTAAGTAGAAAAAGTGAGTGAAGAGAAGCAGGGAACACTTGTGAGGAAGTAAGCATTGTTTATATGAGAGAGAGAGAGAGTCTCCATCCAAGATAACTTTAATAAATCCCTTTGTTTTTAGAGTTTGATGAGTTAGATATTTTTGCTTACAGGCAAAAGGTAACAATTACCTTCTTTATTTTACTAAATGTAATGCTGACACAATGTTCAACTAATCTGTTAAATCTATTAACAGTATTTGCTACTGTGTGCTTTCCCAGATGCTAATCCAACTTGCTATATCCTTTACACAAACCACTTAGAATGTGTTATTACCTTATCATTTAATTAGAGATGTTACATGTAGCACTGATTTTCTGCCTATTAAAGATGACTAAAATAGAAATATGTAGCTGCCTTTAAAATTAAATAATACGTATATTAGTTGTTATTTATCATCTTTGAATCTATTAATAGCTTCAAACTAACAACAAACCTTTACATCATAACCCAAGTTTATAACTAAACAAATATGGCATGTTACCTGTGTGTGTTCTTATGTGGGTGCATGTGTCAATGTTCAAGATAATGTGCATTGTCATTACCAGAAAAAATTCTTGTACTAAGTTTAAAACATATAGTTTAATTCAAACAATTGAATTAAAATCTTGACAATTTAATAAATTTAAATGTGAAGAATCACATTTCTTGAATATTTACCCTGTGGTTATCCTTATAGTAAATTAAGATAGTAGCTCTGAAGGAAGTTGTTAGATACTTCTAAGGATATCAGTTCTTTTTTGATCCATCTTGATGAGGATTTTTAGTCTGTATGTTTTTCCTAAGAAAACACAATAGAATAAATATTTTTAAGATATGTTCAATGACATCTATATTGTTAATCTATCCAAGAAATATGTTCACCTGTTAGAGATGTATTAGGGAATAATCTTTTCTCTTTCAACTCCTTAAAATGTACTTGGAAAATAAATATAATGAAATAAGTCACAGCTAACCATATATGATAAAGAGTTTGTCAGTTGCTCAAAATAATATCACTTCTTTTGAATTACTATATTGCTCCATTAGAATTTTTATGTAGAAATAATCTCAACTCCTAGTAAAAGGTGATACAGACTTTTGGAGAAGGATTGATTGTTTCCTTTTATGTTTTTCCTGCACAGAATAGATGCACAAACAAAATAAGTGTGAAATAGGTGAGTATAAATGAGGTCTATTACAGAGCCTAATAAGGTGTGTGTGTGTGTGTGTGTGTGTATGTGGCCTAAAAAATGACAAGCAAAACATCAAGAATAATAGTCAAATGAACATGTTTTTACCCTGTATTCCAGAAATAAAACAAATATTTAATGCTACCTCAAGCCAAATCCAGGGAGATTCATGAGACAAATTATGTACTCAAATATGTACTCAAATTTGGTACTGTCAGTCATAGGAAAAGCATAAAAAATAAGAAAATGGATTTAAATAATGTCTTACTAAGTAATCATTTAATTGCAGGGAACTATGTTTTAAAAGCAAATCAAGGAAAAACTGACAAGATAATATAGAAATCAGCCATGGCATGTACAACTGAAAATGTGTGTCTTGCAGTGACTTTCTTCTCATCTTTCTCCAAGGTGACATGGTTACTTCTCTCTACTCCAACTCCCTCTCTGAATTAAGTCTTTTACCCTTCACAATTGTACTCTTTTGAAATGTTTCCCTTCCTAACATCCTTACTGGCCACATGCTTTATCCAGGCCTAGCACTATTTGAATTTGCAGTTTGGCTCACACAGCTTGATGTTTCTTATCAATTTGTTTAAAATATTCTGTAAAGAATTACATGATGATTTCTCCTTGTGTCATATGGTATCATGTGGCAAAAATCTGATCCCCTAGACTCATGCTCTCTGCAATGTTTATTGGTAGTGAGTGAGTAGCTACCATAGAGAAGGGATTCATTTTGAAAATTATAACAGACACTGTTCGTTTCTCAAACCACATTTCAGCCATCTCATTTTCCATAATGAACAAATTCTCCATTGGAGGGAGGTATCAATGTATGCATTTGAAATAAACTCACTTTTTAAATTCATTTGAAGATAACAGTGGCCACATGCCACATTTCTGGCCAAGGGAAAATAAACAGAAATATACTGGATAGTCCTTTTGAGAATCTGTGCTTTATCTGATGAAATATATGGCAGAGAATTAAACTGGAAATTTGCATCCTTGATGATTTATTGAACAATTATACCATCCTGGAACTCCCCACATCTGAACTTTGGTTTTATGAGAAAATAATCCCTAGTTGCTTAAGCAAATTTTAAAATGTATTCAGCCTTGATAAATGTGGCCAAATGCAAGCCTAAATAATAGAAAACACTTTAAAACATGTCTACAACACTTTTCATCTTTCCATCCTGAACCATATAACTTTGTGTTCATATGTATAGTCCAGGCACCCCCTGTTCAATATTGACCAATTCTGGTATGTATAGTAGCTAGAGCATTAAGACTTTCTGAATGGGAGGAACTCACTATCCTATTCACCTACTGCATATGGAGCTGATGTCGTGGGGCTACTTCTTTCAAATTCCACAATTCTCAAAAAGGGCACACTCATAGTCAGGTTCAGGTGTACATAACTATTAATAAAATGATGTCAACATGCTGCATGTGTAATAGTAATAAAAAATAGAAGCACAATAATAAACAGACTAATGAATAAAAACAAAATGAAACCAAGGGAAATCCATAAAATTATCCAGAATGTGACAATATTTTTGTTTATGGAACAGAGAGATACCACGTCCATCGGACTAGCAATTTACAGATGCAATAAGTCCTTTCAGGACAGCCTCCTATGTTTTCAGATAAACTGTGAATTATCATTCTAAAGGCAACATTTTTTACATATTTACCAATTAATGAACTGTGGTGTTTTGAAGCTGTATGTACCCCATAAAAACATGTCCTTAAAGATAATCCATTCCTGTGGGTGTAAATCCATTGTAAATAGGACCTACTGATGAGGCTACCTCAATTAAGGTGTGACTTACCTCATTCAGAATGGGTCTTAATCCCATTACTGGAGTCCTTTATAAACAACATGTTTTCAGACACAGGAGGGAGAAAGCTACAGAAGAAAGAACCTGAAATCAACAAAACCCAGAAGAGAAGGGAGAGACCAGCAGATGCCACCATGTGCATTGCCATGCAGCAAAGGAGCCATGACTCTCTGACAGCCAGTCTTCAGGAAGAAAGCATCACCTTGATGGTGCCTCGATTTGGACATTTTTTCAGCCATAAAACTCTAACCTAATAAATTCCCATTGTTTAAGTCAAATCATTTCATGGTATTTGTTGGAGCATTCCAGGAAATTAAAACATCAACCAATTTCCATGTTCATAAATTCCAGTGATGACAATTAATGGCCATTAGGAGGACTTTTCTTCTCAGTAATCCACCAGGGACTTGCCCATCTAGAACTGATAAGTGGTGCCATGGCTCATTTTAGGTGAGGCCCCTACTAACTTCCCTAGTCTGTGGCACAAGACTGCTGAGAGGACAAGATTACATGCTGTGTAGGTTTGATTAGGCAGTGATTCTCCTGTTCACCAGGCCAAGGGCTCTTCTGAAATATTACTATCCTAGAGCTTCAGCAAACTTTCTAATAGATTCATTCTTGGGAACTAATCTTAAATCCAAGAGTAGGTGTGATCCTGTGATTTTACATTCACATGTTCTGTCCTTAGCACGATTAGACTGCCAATTCTAAACAGCTACATCTGGTCCGGACGTGAAATGATGGATGGTTTTCTGTTGCTTAGGAACAGTCTAACACTGGGATCCATCCTCCCCTGTTATTTTGCTCCTAATGGCCTTCATGTCAGGATCCTATTTAGAGACTAATGACAGAGGCAATCTGCAGGGAACATTTGCACATCACTCACATCCTCCAGTCTTCTCCTGCAATAGAAACAGAGTGAAAATTATTGGGCCAGCCTGTGCTGAGAGGTAGAAAGTTGGATGCAAAGAAAAATACCCTATAAGGACCTCAGTGTGAGGATCTCCCATAGTATGCTGAAATTCTCATTCCAGTTGCCAGCTTACCTATCCTGGCAAAAAGTCAGAGATTCATTGTTTTTCACAAAAAGCTAGTGCAGTAAAGATTTTGACCATTGTCAAAACAGTACCTAGTTAGTTTCCTCATCTGAAATCCACTAGTCTCAATGAAAGGGCTTCATTTTTTGCTTCAGATAAGTAGAATTTCATCATTTTTACATAACTATCCTCTTTTACCTATGGATTTTTAGCTAGGAACACAGAACCAATTTTTCTTTTCTCTTTTAAAGTCCACTATTAGTGTTACACACCATCATAGAATTCTAATCTTTGGCTACAATCCTACCAATATCTCAGCTTCCCTGGACATGGGGTACAAAGTGACAGAGGTAATTAATTATTATTATTATTATTATTATTATTTTTAACCACAATACATAGAATGATCTTTTGAAAGCCAGTTTGGGGAAATCTTCACTATATCCAACTGCATTATGATTCCTTACTTTAGTTTCATACTTCCTATATTCACTTCTACTTCACTCAGGGCTATTTAAACAGGCCCAATCCTAGCACATTATGATTTGTTTTTTTTTTTTTTAAGTATCAACTGTTCTCAGTGTTTTTATAGAGCCCATGGATTGATTTAGTTCCCAAGTACCTTGGCTAGATTCATTTGGGCAGAGCATACTCTTTAAAAATGCACACAGTAGTTCTGAATTTTGCAACAGAATTCAGGAGTCCTCTGACTTACCAAGTTTAAAATTAGAGTTATCAAAAAAGATAGTGGAAAATTTCAGAGAAATGAGGGGCAAGAATAAGGAAACTTATGGAAACTTAAGTGTCAGGAGTTCACAATATCTTTCTCTAGAGGTAAGTGACCCTTAGACCACAGCTTTCTCAGTGCTCAGTGAAAAAAACAAGGATCTTGGCAATTGAAGAGTGTGTTTTGTTGTTTCCTCATGGATTCAGTTCTAATCTGACTTTATCTTGCACCTTGAATAGACATTGCACCTATTCTGGGCTCTATGTGACACTGAATTTGTACTGAGGACCTCTAATTCTATGCCACATAATCTGTGCTAGTTCATGAAAGAAAAGTTGATAGCAGGGACAAACTGCAGAAAAGGGGCAATTGCCAGACAAACATAAAAATTCATGATTACTTCTATAAAAAATTAAGCTTTGTAGTAAATGATAAAATAAATTTAACAGCAAATTAAAAATTGGCAACATTTACAATAGAAATTAAAATTAAAATATTAATATCCTCAAAATATGAAAAGGTATTATAAATCAATAACAAACATAACAGACGAATAACATCAACGAGTTAACAGAAAATGGCCAAAGGATATGCGAAAGCCAATCAGCAAAGGTTTATTTCAAGGTGAGTTGCTAATAATGAAAACTTTGGCAGTTAATTCACAAGACATTTATTATCTACCAGTTGCCTGACCACCCTGTGTAGGTGAAGCTGTAAACATCCAGTAAATCACATTGCTGGTAGAGGTATACAATGTTACAATGTTCTACTAGACAATTTAATAGTAGATATGACAAATTTAGAAAACATTTATATTACTTAATCTAAGAGTTTTTGAAATCTTTCCAAAGACATGGAAATGCCCTCAAAGGGTTACATGTATTTATTTTGTAAGTATATTTTGTTAATAGTTCAACACTATTAGTAATTAGTGTAAGAGATTAAAATGGAAATTTGTTATATACAATTTGTTATAAGAGATCTGGGAGAAGGTAGATTATGCAACAAATGAGCTGGCTACTTACTTATAAAATAAATAAACATGAATATCCTCAAGGATTTAAAAGTAAATGTGAACATGATGAAGTGAGAAATGGAAAATATAAAAAAATAACCTAGCTGAAATTACAGAACTGAAAAATAACAGCATCGCAAATTTAAAACCTGCTGGATATATTTATTAGTAGATAAGACAATGTAAAACAAAAGTACCAATTAAATTGGGAAGATTTCAATAGAAAACATAAAAATAGAAGCTCTAAACAATAATAATAAGGAAAAGGCTAGAGAAAATAAGTGGATTCTCAATAACTTGTAGGAAAAACACCACACAGAAAAATAGCCTAAAATTCACATAATTATAGTGCCAGAAGGAAAATGGGGTTTGGGGACATTTGAAGCAAAGATGTTTTTAAGTTTCCGAATTTGATGAAAACTCTCAGGTCATAGATCCTAGAAGACTGATGAACCCTGAACTGGGGAGGGAGAAGCTACACAAAGGCACTTAATATTTAAATTGCTGAAAACAAATGAAATGAGTAAAATATACAAGCAAACAGTGGGAAACACAAATTACAGACATAAAACAATTATAAGAAATATAATTAATTTCTCATAGGAAACAAAGCAAGCCAAAGGACAATGGAATGGAGTCTTCAAAGCACTGAAAAAAGTTCCTGGAAATCTAGAATGCTGTATCAAGTGACAGTATATTTAATAATCGAAGATAATTTAAGGCATTTTACATCTAAATAGCTGAAACAGTCTGTTGCAGATCCATAGTAGAAGAAATGTTAACAGATGTTCTTTGTGTTGACAACCAGTTGATGTCATAAAAGAACTTATATCTCCACACAGAAATGAAGAGCTCCAAAAGTGATAAATATATGAGTCAATAGTAAATACTTTTATTTTATCATGTTTAAATGTAATGTAAGACTGTTTAATGACATAATAGCAATAGTGCATTATGGATTTTTATCAGATGTGAACATAAGTGTATACAAATAAGAAACCAAAGATGTGAGGGAGTTATAGAGAAAGAACACTGCTGTACATTTCTTATGTTATATGTGAAAAGGTTTACTATTATTCAAAGATAGAAAATGATATTTTGAAAGTAGATATTGAAGAATGAAGAACAACCACTAAAAATTTAAACAAAGTGTGGCTAATACACTATAAGGAAGAAATAGAATACTACTAAATACTCAATGAATCCAAAAGAAGCTAGGGAAAGAGAACAAAGAAACAAAGAGGAGTTGGGGCAAAAAGGGAAATGAAATTGGATGATGGTAGACTTAAACCCTATAATTCTGAAAATTATATCAAATTTAAATATTTTAAATACTCCATATAAAATTCAGAGTTTATCAGAATATATTAAAGAAAATCTTTACCTGACTGTTTTCAAAGAGAACACTTTAAATATAGATAACACATGCAGGTTCAAAGTAAAAGAACAGCAAATAAATAACCATGTAAACAATAATTGTGAGAAAGCTTGTGTCACTGTTACCATCAGATACCCTAGAAATTAAGACAAGAAATATTACAAGAGATAAATAATGATAATTTATAATGGGAAAAGGTTCAATTCATATCAAGCCATAACAATTATAAATGTGCATATGCCTACCTAATACCATAAAATAAAACTGATATGGCTGAAAAAATAGATCCAAAATTATGGTGGGAACTGTAGCAGACCTTTATCAAGAATTGGTAGAACAAGCACACAAAAATCTAATAAGACTATAGACAATTTAAAAGGCACTACCAAACTGATGAATCTTAAACACCATATTTACTAGCTTTTGATTCTCTTTTATTACCATTTTCTTGCATCCTTTAAATTATTTCCATTCAGCATAAACAAATGGATAGGGTGGAATCCAGCACTGACAGTTATAATGATCTTTCTCTCTCTCTCCTCCCCTTTCCAGGGAATGTTTACCTCAAAATTTTCAGAATTTAGTTTCCCAAAATCTTTGGTGATTCATTGGTCATCTGAGTAAATAGAATTTCTGCACCTTTATGCACTAATTATCTCATCTACATTCCACACATATTGCTTGTGTAGCTAATTAATAAATTTGTAAAAATTTTACATATGAAAGAAAATGTAATGCTTAAAATGCTTTTGATTAATGATCTTTTTGCATCTATTTAAAATAATAACAAACAATGCCATTTGTAAATAAAGTGAAATCCAAAATGGCAGCTGTATTATAAACCTAGAACTTATATTTTTGCCTGGCACATAATTGCCATCCAGTGAGTTTTTTGTTGTTGCTGTAATTGTTTCTGCCTTTGTTTTTTGTTTTATTTGTTAAAAATTATCAAATGAAGAAAAGCATTTAAGTTAAAAAGATAATTTCAAAGTTTCTGTTGAATGAAGCATAAATATTGAAGTGAAAGAGGTAGAATTAGAGGAAGTGCTATTCTTATATTTTACTCCATTTTCGTAAGAGAAAAGAAAATTAGCAATACTCAGTAAATTTTCACATTGTATATGTTGTCTGTATATTCTAGTAATGCCAAATTTCCCCATGCTTATGTGAAAATGGATCCTCTTTTAGGATATATTTCCCATGTCTAGCCACTCATACTTGCTTAATCTAAGCATTGCAGCTAGCACAATTTAATGGCAATAAAAGGCATTAGATTATCATTCTACACGCTACCAAGAGCCAGGGATATTGGTTACCTACTGGAATCCTGCTTTTTCAAAAGTGAAGAAAAATAACTTATTGCTTACAGACTCACGTGTTGTGATATACCATCCTTCAGAGCATTGGCCTTTAAGAAATCATATGCAGAAATTACAAAATTATTTATGAGTATCTATAAAAAATTTTTAGTGAAATTTTATTTTCTTTAAAGACACTGGCTTTCTTTATAATTTGCATTCTTATTTACAGAAAAGTTACGTATTTCAATAATATTACTGCTAGTCATTAAAGATATAATACAGCAAGAAATAGATGATGAAAACTTAGTATAAAAATAGCCACAAAGATAAATAATTTAGTTCACCTAGTGAATCTTTTCTGGTTATGCAAAATTGAATTATCTTTAAACTATATATCAAATGCTTTATAGTCAGTTTTAGATCATTTGGGAGTGTGCATTTCATTTTAAATGTTATGTTCTTAGAAACTTATGGATATATGTCACAGAATTAAATAGTTTATAATTGAATTGAAGGTACCAACATTATAAAAATAATTATCTCTTATACATCTTGAAGATCTTCTGATTATGCAAATCAGGTTCATCAATTATTTTGTACATCCTTTGGATAAGAGGCAATGTATGATTATGTTTGCAGAATGACACATCTGTTCTGATTCAATTTAACTACCCATCAGCGACTATAAATTGTTGGGTAATTTTGTGTGATTGGCAAAATAATTTTAGAGCAGTTTAAGCAATATTGCTGCATATGTGCCTGTATTATCAATGCATTTTTTTCTGTGGTAGATCAATTTAAAAGATACCAATAGACTACTTAATTCATAGTTCATGTAATCAGAAACTAGAAAAAAATAAAATGATTACATTTATTTCAGGTTAAAGAGTTCTCTAATATGTAATATAATCAGCTTTTATAATTTTGAGTGTTCAATTTATACATGATAACAGTAATTTGCTTCTATTTTCTTTCAGAGAAATTAAACCAGCATTCTTCATCATGATGATTGCAACTGTTATGGTTAAGTTCATGTGTTAATTGGGCTAGGTTATGGTGTCCAGTAGTTTTGTCAAGCAAGCACTGGTCTGATTGTTAGTGTGAGGATATTTCCTGGACTTAAATCATCAGCCGGTTGATTGCATCAATGCCTGATTACATCTACAATCCACAAAGATGAGTGTCCTCAGCAATGAGAGAGGGCTCATTCAATTAATTGAAGGCCTTAAGGGGAGAACTGATGACTTCAATGGTCAGAAAGAAGAATTTCTATCTCTACTTCAGTCAGATAGCTTCTCCTAGGGAATTTTTCATAGTTCATGGAAGTTCCCAGCTTGTGGCATGCTATATAGAATTTGGGCTTGGCTCTCCCCATGGCCAAGTGAGCCAATTCCTATAATAAATCTCAGGTTATTTCCCTGGAGATCCCTGACTAGAAACTCAACCATCTTTCAGATTTCTCAAATAAAAGAAGAAGTCAACTTTTACCCCTCTGTTTCTTACACTCCACACCAAAACCACCAACAAATTCTGTTGGATCTATCTTCAATTTAGTACAAAATTGACTGGCTGTTTTTCACCTTTTCTACCACTACAACCCTGATCTAAATTACCATGATCTCTTGCTTTAACTATAACAATGACATCTAACTGATGCCCTGGCTTCCTATCTTGGCACTCCTCAGTCTATTCTCATTATGGTGACCAGAGAGAACCTCTGTCTCCTTCACTTTGAATATCTCTTCCGACTTATCGTCAAGGCTAGCATGTCACATCATTCAGCTCTCTGTTCAAATGACTCATCCAGAGATGCTGTCTCTCAACATACTATTTAAAAATATTCCTCTCTCTCTCTCTGTTTCCCTTAACTCTTTTATGCTTTACTTGTTGTATGAATCAGGGCTGTCCAGAGAAAAGCATACAAAGAATATATATATATATATATATATATATATATATATATATATATATATGATTTATTATAAGGAATTGGCTGATACGATTATGGGGCCTGGCAAGTCCAAATTTCATACGGCAGGCTGGATGGGAAATTCTGGGAACAGTGATGTTGAAGTTCTGAGTCTGAATTCCATAGGCTGAAAACTCAGCAAGTAATGGAGAGTGCAGTCCGGAGGCAGAATTCCTTCTGACATATGGAACCCTTGATTCCCTCTCTTAAGACCTCCAAATGATTGATGCACACTCATATTATTGAGGGAAATCGCTACTTAAAGTCAACCGATTGTAGATGATAATCCAATCTACAAAATATCTCCATAGCAACAATTAGGCCATTTTTAACCAAACAAGTGGACATAAGAATCCAGACAATTGGATACATAAATTAACCATCACACTTGGCTTTGTCAATCTTTATAACATTTTTCTCCACCTGACATCTTAGATATATGCTATATAATTCGTTTTCATCTCTTTCCTTCCTTAGGATGAGAAATTCAGTGACGGAAGGGAGTTGAATTTGTCCACAGTTGTGCTCAGAAATGAAATCAGTGTCTGGTCCATTGTAGGTTCACAATAAATAATTGCTGAAGGAATAAGTTGTCCATAGGTGGGAATCATTCAACCCAATGAATTCATACAAAATTTAACTCAAAATAGATCAAAGACCTAAACATAAGAACCAGGACTATAGAACTCCTAGAATAAATCATAGGAAAGCATCTTTAGGATCTTGTGTTAGGCAATAGTTTCTTAGACTTTATACCCAAAAATCAAGCAATAAAAGAAAAAAATAGATAAAAGGACTCATCAAAATTAAAAACTTTTGTGCATCAAAGGGCTTTATCATGAAAGCAGAAAGACAACCAACTCAATGGGAGAAAATATTTGGAAACCACACACCAGATAAGGGTTTAATATCCAGAATATAAAAAGAAATCTGACAACTCAATATAATACCTCATTTTTTTTCTCCAGAAAGCACAAGAAAAGATGCTCAACATTATTAGCTTTTAGGAAAATGCAACTCAAAACCACAATGGATACCATTTCACATCCACTAGAATGGCTACTATTAAAAAAACAAAAACAAAAACTGAAAACTATATGTTGGAGAGGATGTGGAGAATTAAGAACACTCAGTCATCGCTGGTGGGAATGTAAAATGGTGCAGCTACTGTGGAAGATAGTTTGGTGGTTCCCAAAATGTTAAGTACAGAATTACTATATGATCTGGGAATCCCATTTCTAGGTATATACCCAGAAGAACTGAAAGTAGGTGCTCAAACAGAAATTTGCATACCATGTCCATAGTGGCATTATTCATGATTGCCAAAAGTTGGAAGCAACCCAAGTCTCCATCAACCAATAAATGGATAAACTAAATGTGGTGTATACATACGATGGACTATTGTTCAGCTATAAAAAGGAATGAAGTCCTGATACATGCAACAATATGGATGAACCTTGAGGATATTATGCTGAATGAAATATGCCAGACACAAAAGGACAAATGATCTCATTGATGAACTAATTATGATAAGCAAACTCATAGATTTAAAATCTAGAAAATAGGTTATTAAGGTTAGATTGGGAATAAGGAATGAGGAATTAATACTTGAGTTGTACAGAGTTCTACTTGGGTTGATTGTAAGGTTTTGTTAATGGTTGGTTGTGATGGTAGCACAACATTGGATATGTAATTAACAGCACTGGATTATATATGTGATTGTGGTTAAAAGACAAAATTTTAGGGTATATATATGTTACTAGAATATCAATTTTTTAAAAAAGTAAATTTATATGTTGCTGTTGAGCAATATAATCAGAAAGATTATACAGTTAACTGAACATTTATCTGAGATGCCACGAGCTTCGATTTTGTATTAACAGTAAAACTACAGTATCTTGGGTATATTCATTTCAAATGATATACAAGGTCACCACAAGATTTGGAGATAGAGCTAAAAACTGTTTCAAATTAAATTGAGTTCATGTAATTTTTGTTTTAATTTTAAGAGCAATTCCTGGTCATTATGATGTTATTGTAAATCTAAAAGTCTATAGTCCTGGTGAAACCAATGTTTGTGTCTCCTTTGTCTTTGTATAGCATGGCATGCAGCAAAATGCTTTTATGTAATAGGGTCTTAAGAAATATCAAAGCTATTTCATATACCCTATAATCTTTCACTTGAACTGAAAATAGTTTAAATATCTAAAACATAAAAATATAGAAATATTCTCAGTGAACAAACAATTTCTTCAAAGAAGTAGAAGTGCAATATTGAAGCCATGAATATATTTAACAGAATATTCACAGTTATATTACTGGGGCGGTATTTTAAGAGTACAGGCAAAATCTCAGTTTTTTATTATCTTCCTTTGGGCAGAAGTCACTTTGTCAGAATTTTTTCAAAGAAAGCCAGAATCCATTTTAATGCAATTCACCTCATCTCTTTAGTGCAGACTTTTGGCATTTAATAGAACACCCTTTAATGAATAAGCAGAAAAGCAAAGCAAAAGAGCAACAATTAGATTAAACAGTTGCATATCCCCAGTGGATCTGAAAGAGAGAAGATTAAACACTTGACTGAATGCTAAATGTACTTAAAGAAAAACACAGTGATGTGTAGAGTTGCCTAACTCCTGCCTGGACAACTTTCAGTCCATTCTCCCTGTGATCACTTACATGTAATGGTGCATATTCTATCATTTTGCCTTTTCCCTGCACAGTCAGCCCATATTACTGAAACTATCATGAGGAAAAAAACAAATGCCACATACATACGGACAAAATCAGGAGAAAAAAATATATTTCATACATAAAATAGTAAATGGACTGAATCCCCCCCTTCCCCCCATGTTTTATCATTTTTCCCCTTCACTTTCAGTGATGGTAGAAAAGATGCTTTCTTTCCTTTCTTTGCATTTGCTCTCTAATGCAGTCCCCCCAGGTTTTCTGCTTCCCTGAATCTTCAGATGCGGACATCACAGCCAAAAGGCAATACCTATAAAATTCCTCTCTCCAGCACGACCTAGCACTATGCTTTGCTCTCTGGGTAACTCTAAATGTGGCTCACACACATGGCCGTTCTGGAGGATGTGAGAGTGTTCTGCTTTGCTCAAGAAGCCTCAATCCATTGTTTGTGGGGTTGTGTATCTCTTCTGTGGTACTCAGTGTTACGTCTTCTCTTTCAGTCACTTCTCCTGAAGTCTTAGGTTCTAGATCTTAGAAACAATTTGGTAAAGGGAACAAAAACCAAAACAGAACACCAACTCTTCTGGGATCTGATAAGCTTGGTGTAGAGAAAGAGGAAACAAAATCAGCATCAATCAATAAACAGCAACAAAGTTAGATTTAGTTTTTTTTTTTTTTTTAATTGTCTCTAAATTTTCTTGTGTTGCATGAGCAAAACTTTCCTTCTTCCATAGAAGTATTTCCTGCCTGAGTTTTATTTATGGTGTGTGTACCCTCAGATCTTTCCAGAGTCCCATCAAACTGAACCCCAATTACCCTGCTCCCCTATTATAGCCAGCTATCAGTTGCTGTATGAAGCATCATTTGCATTTGCATTCTATTAGGAATAACAAAAATTCTAAAGTGTTAACACCAAAGAATCACCATGTTTTCTTTCATTTGTCCAATTAATATTGCTTATTTTCCTTGAAAATAACTTTTTTTCAAAGTGACTGTAGGTAACTGCCCTGTAGATGAGTTGTTCAAGCAGGAGAAAACAAACAAGGAAAAATTTGTCAGAGTAAAGTGTGGAGATGTAAAACAGACTTAGAAAAAGAATAAGAAGAGCAAGATTGAAGGATGTGGTTAAAACACAAGCACTCAGGCAAACCACTTGCACAGAGAAGTTCACAGCTTTGGAACTGACAAAAGATCTAAAGAAATACAATATTGCTCATTAGCAGAGAAACTGAGAAGAGTAATGAGTGAGGGTTTGAAAAGTAGATCATAAAAGAACATATCTGACACCAAGGCACGATGAAATGCAATTAAAATGTTCTCAAGACCATTTGCAAAAGGATGAAATGTATTGCACCAAGTTTTATGGCCCAATAAAATTAAAATGTACCTTCGCTCTGTTGGAAAGGTTTATGAAGAGGAAGGAAAGAAGAGGTAATATAAACAAGCAGTTTCTAAGGCTTCTGAGATCCAATCTAAAGGGACAGAGGAATTCTGCTTCATTTATAATAACATAGAAACATACTGGGGTAGAAATACTAGGTTTCTTTTCTTTTCTTTTTTTTAAATAATGGAGCCAAACATTATATTTATATTGAACTGAAAGTTTTTTAAAAATCAAGATTAAAAACAGTAATTCTGTATAGCAAATTACCCTCACATTTCCATTTGCATTTACCCTAAGGCACTTATCTTTTCTTTGTGAAATAGAAAAATAGATAAATAGGTGGAGAGGGAGAGAGAAAAGGAGAGAGAAAGGGATAAGGAGAGGGAAAAGAGAGGAAAGGGAGAGGGAGAGACAAAGAAAGAAAGAGAGAGATTGAAAAAGAGAAAGAGAGAGAGAGAAAGGAAGGAAAAATTAACTGCCAGTGTTTGCTGCAATGTTTCCACAGGAAAAAAGCTTTTCCAATAAAAAAGGTAATAAAGAATAGAGAATTAAAATCAGTACTATATTTATATATTTTCATGCAAACAGACTAAAACTATAACTATGATATCACGTATGGTTTGGTAGAATGACCCAGTTTTTAAACTGCATTTACTTGTAAGAAAAATAAAGTTAAGCATGATTCATTTAACATAACATAAAAGAATTGACATTGTAGTAGAGGACTTATTTACTGTTTATTTATTAACAATTCAAAGTCATTAATTCAGTGGATTTCAATATGCTTATCAATAAACTTGGTTTATGGTCTTTCAGTGATGACAATGTGATATTCCTTCTAAATGTTATTTTCATCCCTTTTAATTAGTTTTAGATGCCCCAATAACCATTATTCATAAGGATTTTTTTTGGAGAGGAGTGTATAACTTGAACAGAGCATTTCAGTTGAGATAAAAGAACACTTTGTGAGAGTGGTGTTCTAAATTCATAAAATGGATTTGCCAATTTGGTCTCTGATCACTCACCAAACACATCATAGTTTTGTTCTCTTTAAATCTATTAATTTTAAAATGTGGCAAGTTTTTGAGACATATATACAAAATTCACTATTCATAAAATTTTGGAAAAATCAAATACTTTTCTCAAACAACAATTTGATCATTGAAAATATTACAACTAATAAAGGAACTGATTTAGCTGAGCTGTGATTGCACTAGTGTTAAACATTTCCTGATTCTCAGTTGATTTAAAAAAATAGTATTTTATTATTACACAGTTTGTAACAAATAACAACAATGAAAATATCAATTGGTTTCAGTTTTACTTTTAGGTTGTTCTCTGCTTTAAAAAATAATAACAGAATAAACTGTAGGCTACAACATTTAAAGATTATTAATTTTAGAGGAAGACAAAATAAATTATTGATATGACTTCTCCCCAGCTCTTCCCTATGGCATATTCTTTTTCTTTTTCATTTTATATTAGAGAAATTGTGGGTTTACAGAATCATCATGCCTTTATACCACCCTATTATTAACTGCTTGTATTAGTGTGGAACATTTGTTACATCTGATAAAAGTACATTTTTATAATTGTACTGTTAACTATATAGCCCATGGTTTACCTTAGAGTTTACTGTTTGTGTAGTGCAGTTCCATAGATGTTTTTAAAAAATTTTATTCTATTACTATTTATACCACCTAACTTTTCTCCTTTTAACCATATTCAGATAAATATTCCTGTGCTGCTAATTACATTCATAATGCTGTGCTACCATTACAACTATCCACTACCAAAATATTTCCATTGTTCCAAGTAGGAACTCTGTATATTTTAGACTTTAACTCCCTATTCCCTACCATGCCAGTTCTTCCATGAAATCTTCTTTTAAAAATGTTTCTGAGTAGCAATAAAATTCAAATACCCTTATGTCCTTCCTTCAACAAATGCTTTCCCCATTTGGAATAACTGTAGAAGAGAAATAAGGTAGGGGTATAAATAAATACTGAAAATCATTGTTTCATGATAAGGTAATTTGAGGTGCTATTGCAGATAAACCTCCAAATCTCTATGACTTAACACAACAGTTTAAGAGAGCTCAACTCTGATGGGTTCCTTGGGAACGAAATCTGGCAAAGGTTCTGTCACATTCAACATGTGTTTCCCCAAAACACCTGAGGATATCAAATCATCAGATGACCAATGTGGATGTGAATCCTTGTGAAGTCCCCTTTTTAATGCCATCATTGCTGACAGCATCCTTTGCTGTCACAGGTATATCCAGAGACCTACTATCAGGTTGAGCAGAGGGCTTGACAAAAAATTTGAAACAAAATCCCTTATCCTGCTCTGAACTTGAGACATCATTCAAGTGAGATTTACTCCCCTTTAATCTGGTGATCTACGGAATAAAAAGACAAATTATCTGGCTCACACACACACACACCTGTTATAAAATGTGGCGCAGCACCAGGATAATGGCAAATAAAACTTCCCTTAACAAACGTAAATGCAGCTGGGTGTTCTTCTAAGGTTCCTCTTCCCTAAGAAGGAAAGCTCTTGACTACAACCCCACGTTGTTCCCGTGTAGATTTTCTCCAGCCATTAGCCACCTCGGCTACATCTAAAGTGAGTGCTCCAGAGTGTTTGTTCCTTGGCGTTCTACAGTTTTTCAGCGTGTTCCCTGCAGGTCCAAGTTTGGGGGTCCAAGTGTTGTTTTAATGCTTGAATTCTGCAAGGTTATTTTAGTCCTAGTTTTACTGTTCCTTTGGCAATACAATTTCCTTATAGGTTTCCTACAATTCCCTAGTAGGTTTCATAAAATTTCTTAGGCCAGCTTCTACCTCCAAACGTCTTTCCTAAACCCTGTTCATAAAGTTACTATTGCCGCCTTGACTTTCCTTCTCTCAAATCAATGATAATTACGTTTAGACTTTATCTCATTTTGACCTGCAGTTGAAACACGTTGTCCAACTGAGAAGTTTTATTGGCTTTTGTTACTTAAAGCAATTTTAGTTGTATTGCTTGTTTGTGGGGTCTAGCAGCACTCTTTTCCAGTCTTCAAGAGTTTTCACATTGAAATCTCTATTATCTGAACATTTTAAAAACCAGTCAATTGCGGTCTGTGCTCATTTTTGACTCATAATACCTCACTAAAAATATGCAAGAAATGCTAAAATTCTGGCTCCTTCCCATTACTTCACTCTGAGATATAGGATTAGATGCCACGTGGTCTGCCTTCTAAGCAATCATACTTCATAATAGAGACCTCTGATTTTTCAGCCTAGCCATAGAAATGATCGTATGTATGTTTTTAAAAAGTTGGTACACCATTTCAAGGAATTGCTGTCTCCTTTAGTTAGGATAATAGTCACTAACTGCTAAGACAAGGAACCCTCAGATCTCACATTCTCTTTGCCAGAATCAGTAACATAATGTAATATATCTGTAATATATATATATATATATATATATATATATATATGTATGTATGTATTTATATGCAATATATCTGTATGATAAAGAAGAAAGAATAAACAAAAATGTAGGTAAACAGTAGAAATATCTGCCACAAAATCAGTGTCAATGATCCAATGTTAGTAAAATTTCCTAATCTTTGCCTTAAAAATTGCTCTCATTTTCTCCCTGACACAAGTCCTAAAATGAGTCAGAGTGATAACTATAAAGCATTTATCACTCATTTGCTTAAATCGTTCAAATGATTTCTCATCTCACTTAGATTAAAAGCCCAAGTGCTTATTGAGATCTCCCAGGCCCTATGTGATCACATCCCCAGTTCCCTCTGACCCTCTGTCTGTCCATTCCCTCCCCACCCACCCTGCCCTACCACTGTGGACAAGCCTGCTGATCCACCAACATGGAGAGCACGCTCTGTCTTCATGTCCCAGATCTGCTCTAACAAACTATCACACACTGGATGGCTTAAAGCAATAGGGATCTATTGTCCCACAGTCTTGGAGGCCAAGGGGTGTTGGCCGGACCCTGCTCCCTCTGAAGTCCATAGGGTTCTAGCAGCGTCTTGCCTGCAATCCGTGATATCTTTTAGTTTGTGTCATAACTCGACCCCTGCATTCTGCAGGGCTGTCTGCCTCTCTGTCATCTTTCTCTTCTCATAAGGACATCAGGCATTTTGGACTAAAGCACACCCTACTCTACTTTGGCTTCATCCTAACTAATCACATCTTCAAAGATCCTGTTTCCAAATAGGATCACATTCATGGGAGTAGAGATTAAGACATAAACATATTTTTTGGGGGACAATATTCAATCCACAACATGCTCCTACGTGACTGTTCTTGTAATTGACATCCCTCCTTCCTGGAACTCCCTTTTCTTGTGTATTCAGATGGCTCACAACTCAGGCCCTTCCAAACTTCTGATCTCTGCTCAAAACCATTGATCAGCAAAGCCTTCCCTGAGTACCCTACACAATGGTCATTGTTTTCCTTTCAGTTCCTTCTCTCGCACTTGGCAGGTTCCTGCAGCTCACACCACTTTTCCAGCCCTGGCTCCTGCAGTGAGTGATGGGTGGGAGCATCCGACAGAGTGCTTCCAGTGAGACACCGCCTTTGGCAAGCCTTTCCCTGGTACCCCAGATAGTGGCTTTCCAGCAAGTTACAGAGGTCAGATTTCTAGCAATATCCAAGGGCCTGGTACCCCTGCACTTCTCTGCCTGGGGAACCTCTTCCTCAGGAAATCTACCTCAGCCCTAGGTTTAGGGGTTTCTCCTTACATTTTCTATTCCCACCCTGTTAGAATTCTTTTTACTTCTTGCCAGTCAATCTTCATTATGCCAATCCCCAAGTTTAATTAAAAACTCTTTCCCTTTTAAAATTCAGTGTGGCTTCTGCCTTCTGATTGGACTCAGTAAAAGATGCTCAATAAATGCTTATTTTATTAATAAGTGGATTCCTTGCTTCCGTTTGTGTTTTTCTTTTTAAAGAATGTTGTTGGCTATTTTTTTTTAACTCTACCACAAGCAAAAGCATTCAGTTTTATAAAGAAATTTTGGAGGTAAGCTTGTTTTTCATTATTATTCAGAGTGCCAAATTTGAGATGGGTATAAGTAGATGGTTTGCATTTTGTCACATTCACTTCTCATTCTATTTTCTCTCTAATTATGAAGCAAACATAGCAACTTTGAAGTGTTACTACTTGAATAGTATTCCAAAATATGCAAGAAGGCATATGTTTGCTACTATGATAAACCTGTTTTTAGGGCTGGAAGATCTTAAGGAATTTTCAGGAAGGGCATTTTGACTGCCACTATTTATACCACTCTATACTGTCTCATATAATTTATCCAATCTACTAAAAGTTTTATTTTGTGTATATATTAATGAAAGTGCCCATTATTTATTCATGGAAAATTAAATCAAGTCATTTCACATTTAGCATTAGTACCTGTGTTAGTTAGGGTTCTCCAGGGAAACGTAATCGATGAGAGATATCTATGAATATAAGATTTATAAAAGTGTCTCATGCAATTGTGGCTGTGTGCAAGTCCAAATTCCGTAGGGCAGGCAACAAACTAGCAACTCCAATGAAGATGTTCAATGAACTCCTCAGGAAACGAACTGGCAACTTTGGTGAACATGTTCGATGAACTCCTCAGGAAACAAACTGGCAACTTCAATGAACTCCTCAGGAAACGCTTCACTGGGCAGCTGAAGAGGAAGTGAAGGTCCTCTACATGATTGATTGGATTAAATCCAGCCAACTGCATTATCTCATTATGGAAGCTACACCCTTGTTGACGTCATCAATCGCAGCTGCAGCCAATTGACTAATAAAATAAACCAGCCTGTTGGTTTATTAACCAGCCACAAATATCCTCTCAGCAATGGTTAGGCCAGTGCTTGCTTGACCAGACACCTGGGTAACATCACCTGGCCAAGTTGACACATGAACCTAACTATCACAGCATCCATATCACTTTATGTTTATTATGGCCTTATATAATTAAGCATATGTTTATATAGTTTACTATTCCTCCTTATTTATATTAATTAACCAAGTAATTATCAAATTCCTCATAATATAAATAAATTTAACATTATGATTCTATACATACAAACAAAATATAGAAAATATTAGCTGAATGTATAGTAGAAATCCTGGGTTATCTGGTAAATATTGCAGAAAGTCTGGGCTGTAAAATATTGAGATATATGTCTTCCTCAGTTGTTACTCAGGTTGACAGTTTTATGAGATAACATTTTGTAGACTCACTGATATCTGCCAAGTTACAGTTATTTATGCCCAATTCAGTTTGATGACAGAAAGTATGCCTTCTGTTGATGGTTTTATGTAGCATGGACCCATTTCTTAGAAAGGATGACAATGCAAAAGTTAGTGAACCCACAAAACCATTGTTTTTGCTGTCATATTTTCTCAGGATCAAATTCCTGTTTGGTTGTGTTCTGTGAAATCAAATGGGCAAGTTACATATGTATAAATGTGGTGATCAGAGTACAGGTATTTCCTAATAGAAGTGGACATATATTCAGCTTTAAATGATCTTGTACTTCCTCATATTGTGATTTATGACTCTAAATAGTGCCAGAGTATTTTTTTTACAATTTTCATTTGCTTATGTTTTTATAAGTTTTTAATAAGAGCCCCATATGAACTCCATTGTTTGTAGAAGGATGTGAGAGAAGTGAATTGAAGAAATACTTTGTATACAACCTGATGAAATATATAGTTCTTAGAAATATTTAGCCAGTTCAGTTCTTTCACATCTTTCCATACTTTTTGTTCCAGTTTGCTAATACTGCTGCTTTGCAAAACACCAGAAATGGATTGGCTTTTATAAAGGAGGTTTATTTGTTTACAA
Source organism: Choloepus didactylus (assembly GCF_015220235.1). Classification (NCBI taxonomy): domain Eukaryota; kingdom Metazoa; phylum Chordata; class Mammalia; order Pilosa; family Megalonychidae; genus Choloepus; species Choloepus didactylus. The sequence continues at coordinate 43,780,559 of NC_051317.1, forward strand.
AGTTACAGTCTTAAGGCCACAAAGTATCCAAGGTAAAGCATCAACAATAGGGTACCTTCACTGAAGGAAGACCACTGGTGTCTAGAAAACCTCTGTTAGCTCAGAAGTCACATGGCTGGCATCTACTTGCTCCTAGGTTGTGTTTCAAAATGATGTTCTCCAAAATGTTGTTCCTGGGGCATTTTGTCCTCTCTTAGCAACAGCTTCTCTTTAAAATATCACTCTCATTTGCTCTGAGCTCCTTCTGTCTGTCAGCTATTTTATATGGCTCCAGTGATTTAATTAAGACACACCCTGAATGGGTGGGGTAACAACTCCATGGAAATTATCCAATTGAAAGTTTCACTCACAATTGATTAAGTCACATCTCCATGGAAACACTCAATCAAAGAATTCCAAACTATTCAACACTAATACATTTGCCCCCACAAGAATGCATTAAAGAATATGGCTTTTTTCTGGGGGACAAAATATATACAAACCAGCACACTTTTCAAAAAGGGAGGACCTTCAAAATACAGGCATAAAAATCCATGAGTCTGGCATATGTGAAGCATGTAAAAAAGAATCATCAGAAATGTATACAGAGAGATCTTGTGTCAGCAAGACCACTCCATTCATCTACTTCCACTGATGGCAACTAAAACCCTGGACTCTGAAAAGTTAAACGATAGCAGGAAGATTAGGGCAAGAAGCCATAATAGAAGAAAAATCCATAGTGAGTTTGCTATTTTTTTCTATTTTCCTTTATTCATCTCCCAAGGGCAGCCCAACTTAAAGAACTCTGCAGCAGGTGTGAAAAAAAAAAAAAAAATTATGAGATAAAAATCCTTTTTCCTAGAGAGAGGAACAGAAAAAGTGGCCTCTATAAACTGAGAGTTAGAGGTAATACAATATTTTCTCTCTGTCAGGGTCCAAGGACAGCAACATTCATTAAACCGCACCATTGCAGCTACAATGCAAGTAGCTGAAACTCCAAGAGAACACCGATGTGGCTGCACAGAAGAACCAGGAAGAAAAATCCACGTGTCCAAAGAGGGTAGGAAGAAGCCCTGTTATGTTTTTTTCCCTCCTTTTTTTCCCAGATGTGGTTCATTTGGTAAGGAAATGTACAAGTGTGGGTAAGACTCAGAGAAATACTTATTTTTGAACAGAGAAACCAGGAAAAGTGACCCATGGGAAATTTAGTGTGTCTAATTCTGTGTGTGACTGATAGAAATTTCTGGCTTAGTCTTGAGATTCCCACTCACAGAATGGATTTAAAGAAACATTGTAAAGGCTTTGATAATGGAACTACCATATAAACCAGGGATCAGAAAACTACATCCCAAGGATAAATCCAGCCTGTGGGCAAACTTTGTATAGGACTTGACCTGAGTACGTCTTTTGCAATTTTAAAGGTCTGAAAATGATCAAATAAGCAAACAAAGAAGAATATGCAACAGAGACTGTATGTGGTCTGTAAAACCTAAAATATTTAGTAGCTGAGAATTTATAGAAAAAAAAAATTGATTCCTGATTTAAACCACTCTCCAAATCCCTGATTAACCCCTATATGGCATGTACACAGGGTAGAGCCAAATAGCATAGCATAAGTTTTAAAAACTGATCTGAAATGGGAGTCACCACTGAGAGAAAGTAAGACAAAATTATTGAATGAGCCTGATCATGTTTATTGCTTGATAAACCAGATAATCAGATAAATAGAAATCAAGATTCTCCAAAGGATTTTAATAGTGAAGAGTTTCCAAACTAGTATCAGAGTGTTCAAGATACAATCCAAAATTACTTGACATGCCAAAGCCCGGCAAAATGACCAATTAAAGCTACAAATACCACCTTGATTGACAAAAATTTTTAAAGTAAAATTTTAACGAAGTGTATGTATAGAAATATGCACAAATCATAGTTATACAGCTAGACAATATTTTACAAAATGAACACTCTCTTTCACCCAACTCTCAAAGAAATAGTACATTACCAGCACCAAAGACTTTTCCTCCTCCCATTCAATAGCCCACACTCCCCGACTTCTAGCTCCATAGATCTGTTTGTTCTGAACATTATATGAATAGAAGTGTAATATGTATGCATTTTTATATCTGAATATTTTTTGTTTGTTTTGCTTTTTGTTTTGTTTTTGTTTTGACTTTTTATATTTGTTTTTGTTAATGCAAAATTTCCCATTTTAACAATTTTTAAGTGTACACTTCAATGGTATTAATCACATTTACAATATTGTGCTACCATCACCATCATTGACTTGGATTTTAAGTAGCAGCTATTATAATCATGTTTTAAATAGTAAAGGTGAAAACTCTTGCAATGAATGCAGAAGTAGAATTGTTAGCAGAGAAATAGGACAAATAAATAATATAAAATATATCTATAAATATACAAATATAAATATATCTACATCTACATCCAGTCATGTGCTGGCCTTCTTTTTACGGTGGGGAGGGACAAAAAGACAGCAATTTTTCCTTGACTGATGGAAGGATTGAGTGTTATGAGGCCATCAAAGGGATATTACTTGGCCCAGCAGACTTCTGAATGTTGCTGGCATTTATCAGCTTTCTCATCTGCTGGCAGAGGTGTGATAAATTCCTACTCAAGGATGTTACTACCGAGGTTTTCACCTGCCAAACAAGAGGATATCATCTATACAGAGGAAACTATGGACCTCGGAGGTTAGAGACACTGGCTCTAAATCTTGACCTATCCAGTTGTTGCAAATGGCAGGGGAGTTTGTTTCACTACCATTTCTTTGCATGTGGCTTTTGCCCCCTGAGATTTATGGGACAGAGAAGTCTAAGAATATAGCACAAAATTCATAATATATGTTCCCATGTAGCAGCAACAAAAGTACTGCATTGAATTGACTCAGTGGGTCCCCCCAACAAGGTCACATTAACTTTCTTCCCCAACTATGAACCTTGACCAAACCCTATCAGTTAAATTTGGGAGCTTTGGTTTTCCCTCATGGGAACTCAAGGAGTTTAGTACATGAATGTCAAGAGTTACAGCAACAGATGTTGACCAGATTACACTGTCCCTGGCTAGGATCATGGATGTACAGTGGAAAGGGAACATTAGCTTGTGAGGAACAGCTGGGCAGCAGGGAAGTTCTTTTCTCTTTTGGCTCTTCAACCCTAGGTCCTTGCTGCCTCCTCCTCTTCCATGTACTTCCTGATGTCTATAGAGTGCCTGGGCTCAGGGACCCCTTTCTTTCTGCTCAATGCTCACCATGACTACTACTCATGGTCTCTGCATTTTGAGCAACTTCTGCGCCTGGTGTCCCTTCCCCTCATGGAACTGTGTAGGGTGGTGACTTGTGGACCTGGATCTCATAGAGCTCTTGTGATCCTCCCAAAGACCAGAGACATTTGCTCATATTCTAGTGTAATAAAACCTGGTGACAATTTTCTGCTTTCAACTGAAGACATTTTCTTACAATCCAAAGTAAAGATAAGCTCTGTCTCTTTCTCTGTCCAGAGGGAAGGGTGGTAGGTGCTCCAGCCATCCCTATCTAAGCCTCTAGTCTCATGATTTTGGAGTCCATCTCCTATGAGGCACTCCACTGCATGCTTGAGTGAACCCCTGGTCCACATCAAGTTGCCCTGTGGGGAGTTGGGCCGTGAGGCACCAGTGCTCAGTTGCTACCCTGGCTGCTGTTTTATAGTAATTAATAAACAGTCTGTCTCCCTGATTTAGGTTTTTATTTAAGTATTACTATGGCAGTCAAACTTGTTTGCTTACAAATAGGGCTCTTCATAGCTTTGATTAACACAGAGTAAAGGGGGAGTAAGCCAGTATGCCAATAAGCAAGGCACATTTGCCTCAATCAAATGAATGTTTTCATGTTTTCTGTCTACCCAAAAGTCAATATCAGGTATTGGCAATTTTTTTCTGTAAAGGGCTAGAATATAAATATGTAGGTGCTGCAGGGCACATACAATCTTGGTTTCTTGCTTTTTAGTTTTACAACCTTTTAAAAACTTTTTGTTTTTAATTATTGAGCCTTACAAAAACAGGTAGATGGCAAGATTTGGCATGTGAGTTGCAGTTTTCTGAATTATCCTTGATATCCTTGATATCCTTGATTGCTGACATGATTTATTTCAACTTTGGAGACACTTGGACTCCATAGCTGCTTTCACATTTTTATATTCCTGCTTGGAGGGGACTGGACAACAAATGACACCATTCATTGGTTTGTTTTAATCCTATGTCCCGCCTGTCAGACTTGTTAACAGGTAGGGCATGGTGATATCCCCCTCCTCAACCACCACTTGGGTGAGAGTGTTTGCCACTTGATCCTGTGGAACCTGATCAGATCCATTACCCTGGCCCACAAAGAGTCTTTGTCATTTCTTTTTCCAGAATGCCTTGTTTTCACAACATTCCATCTCCCCATCTTCGAAAACTCTGTTCAACTTAGCTAACAAACTTATCTGCCACAGTAGAAAGCTGGCAGAAGACCCAGGAGTTCTGAGTCAGCAACCAAGAGTTTTATTACTTGCAACTCTGCAGGCAGCTAATGCTTATTAGCACGATGCCTTTTGTGCCCCAAGTCCCACAGAGTGAAAGGGAGCAACCCATTGGATATTGGTCATATAGTGAATTTGTGTCACAGCTGAGGAGCTCTGAGCTCAGGAAGCCCCTACTCTTTCATAGGAGATTCAACACATCTGCCACCCGTTCCTAGAAGAGTGACATTATCCTCATTATACTGGTCACCTAACAAATCTGCCTTTTGTCCTGAGTGAGACACTATCTTTATCTTCCAAGGCTGTTTTCTCTACAAACATCCTTTTAACATAGTCCAGAGAAGAACCCTCGTTTCCTTTGTTCAGATGTGCAGAAATGCAAAACAGGCAAAATCTGTATCTAGGTTTCACCACCACCACCACCAGCCCAAAAGAGAAGGCATAAATTAGCAGCATCAGGACTAAAGGGGGGATGCATAACTGTAGACTCCAAAGATATCAAGTAGATAATAAGGAAATTATTACTATAATATGCCCACAAATTAAGGAAGTTAGATAAAATAGATTAATTCTTCGACAAAAAGTAACAGAACACTCTAAAAAAAGACAGAGTGAACCCTAATATAAACTATGGATTTCATTACTAATAATGTATCAATATTGTTCCATCAAATGTGACATATGTAATGCACAAATGCAAGTTGTAATAGTAGGGAAATGACATGTGTGACTGGTGGAGGGAGTATATGGGGACTCTGTATTTAATGTTTAACTTTTCTGTGAAACTAATAATGTTCTCAAAATAAAGTTTATTTTTAAAAAATGACTAAACCAATATCTCTATATCTATTAAAAAAATGAAATTCTTGTTTGAAACCTTCCAGAACACAAGAACAAATACACACACACACACACACAACATAGAAGAAAAAGGAGCACAGCAAAACCATTTAATGATACTAGCATTACCCATATACTAAAGATAGACATATATATTATAAGAATGAAAATTACAGAAAATCACACATGAACATATATGAAAATATTAACAATAAAATACTATAAAAGTGAATCCAACAATATGTAAAAAGATAATATATAACAAACAAATGTGTTTCATCCCATAAATACATGGCTGGTTTAACATTCAAAACTCAATCAATGTAATTCACCATATAAGAGACATATAGAAAACAATATGATCTCCACAGAGGCAAAGAAAGCATTTTGTAAAATTCAAACTTCATTCATGATAAGCCCTTTTAGCAAACTAAGAAAATAAGGGAATTTCTTACTCAAATTAAGGGCATTTACTAAAGACTACAGCTATCTTCACATTTATTGGTGATAAACACACTCTCCACCACTCTTGTACAGTACTGTGTTGGAAGTCCTATCCAGCAGAATAAAGCAATAAACAGAAAAAAAAAAAAAAAACCCTGTACTTTGGAAAGGGGAAGTAAGCCTGTTTCCATTTGAAGATGACATATTTTCCTAAGTATAAAATCATACAAGAAATCTACTGAAAAGTCCTACATTTATTAAGCAAGTTAACATAATTGCAGGATACAAGATTAATAGAGAAACATAAATGTATGTCCATATATTAGTGATGATAATTAAAAATATAAATTATGAAAGCAAAACTATTTGCAATAGTGCCATAAAAAGTAAACACTTAGGTAAAAGTCTCACAAAATACGTGCAGTGTTTGCATGCTAAAATCTACAGAACACTGGTGAAAGACAGCCAATAAGATATAATTAGTGGAGGGTTTTAGTTTCCTAAGCTGCTCCAAGCCAAATACCATGAAATGGATTGGCTTAAACAATGGGAATTTATTTGCTCATGGTTAGAGTCCAGAAAAAATGTCCAAATCAGGGCATCAATAAGGCAATGCTTTCTTCCTGAAGACTGACTGCCAGTGATCCTTGGCTCCTCTGCCACATTGTAGGGCTCATGGCAGTGTCTGCTGGTCTCTCCCATCTCCAGTGTTTCATTGCTTTCAACTTCTTGCTTCTGTGGCTCTCTCTCTCTCTCTCTCTCTCTCTCTCTCTCTCTCTCTCTCTTCATTCCATTTATAAAGAACTCCAGTAAGAGGATTAAGACCCATCCTGGATGAGGTGGGTCACACCTTAACTGAAGTAGCCTTATCAAAAGGTCCTACTGGGTTTATAACCACAGGAATGGACTAACTTTAAGAACATGTTTTCTGGGGTACATACAGCTTCATAACACCACAGAGAATGACATTATCTCATGAATTGGAAGATTCAATATTGTGAAGATGACAGTTTTCCTCAAGTTAGTCTTATTGTAATTGTAATCAAATTTTCAGGAAGATTTATATAGAAATTGAAAAACTGTTTCTGAAATTTCAACAGAAAGGCAAAGGAAATAGAACAAATTTGAAAAGAAAGAATACACTTGCAGGACTCACGTATTGTTTGATTTGAAAGGCTATAGTAAAGCTACTATTACTAGGTCATAGACAACTGCAACAGAATACAGAATCTACAAATAGACCCAAATAAGAATGGTAGATTGTCTTTTGACAAGGGTGAACAGGAAATTGAAATTCAGTGGGAAAGGACAATCTTTTCAACAAATTGCCTAGGATATTTGGGCAACAATAAAGAAAAAGGAAGAAAGGAAGGAAGGGAGGAAGGAAGGGAAACTTTATGCATACTTCATACTTTATCAATAACTAATTAAAATGGATCATAGACTTAAATGTAGCATGTAAAACTACAAAACATTTGGAAGAAAACATTGGAGAAAAATCTTTGTGACATTATTTACTCTGATTTAATCCTCAAAACATGATCCATCAAAGAATACATTGACAAACTGATCTTTATCAAAATTAAAAGCTTTTGCTCTGCAAAAGATAATGCTGACAGAATGAAAGAGAAGCACTTTTATCCAAATTTAGAAAAACATCCAAAACAACAAGAAGAAACTGAAGAATCCCATAAATAATGGGCAAAAGATTTGAACAGACACTGCCTCAAAGAGAATATTGAGATGGCAAATAAACACATGAAAATATGACCAACACAATGCAACAACTACATGCCTGTTAGAATGACTAAAATATGTATTTCTAAAAACTGATAAGTACTGATGAGGATACAAAGGAAAGGAAACCCACATTTTGGAAGGAATGAGAAATTTCACACACATTGATAAAAACCTTTGGCAGTTTTTTATATAGCTAAATATACACTTATCATATGAATGACCCATCCTACTCCTAAGTATTAGACAAAAGAAATGAAAAGTTATGTTCACACAATACTTGTACTTATTTATAGCATATTAGTTAGGGTTCTCTAGGGAAAAAGAATCAGTGAGAGATATCTATGAATACAAGATTTATAAAAGTGTCTCGTGCAACTGTAGGTATGCACGAGTCCAAATTCCATAGGGCATTCAGCAAACTGGCAACTCCAATGAAGATGTTCGATGAACTCAGGAAACAAACTGGCAACTTCTACGAACTCCTCAGGAAATGAACTGGGATCTTCGACAAACGTGCTCAATGAACTCCTCAGGAAACAAACTGGCAACTTTGACAAACTCCTCAGGAAATGCTTTGCTGGACAGCCGAAGAGGTGAAGGTCCTCTATCTGTCTTGCTTAAAAGTCTTCAACAGATTGATTGGATTAAATCCAGCCAACTGCATTCTCTCATTGTTGAAGACACACCCTTCATTGAGTCATCAGTCACAGCTGCAGCCAATTGAATGATGATTTAATACACCAGCCCGTTGGTTTATTAACCAGCCACAAACATCCTCACAGCAATGGTTAGGCCAGTGCTTGCTTGACCAGACAGCTGGGTACCATCACCTGGCCAAGTTGACACATGAACCTAATCATCAGAGTCCAACCCTTGTCAACTTGGCAGCTATACACATCACCTAAAACCATACTTTATCTCTACGTAGAGAACAATAACAGACATTTATTTTGCCTAACAATACTCTGCTGTGCAGTGTACAACTGGAAATGCACTAAATCTCTCCAGAATAGGGTGCAAGTCCTTGGATGACATTAACTCTAAAAATTGATTTTCTTTAGCTTAAATACAGCAAAATGAACAGTACAGCTTATGCCATATGATAAGGGGATAAGAAGGAGAAGAAGAAAGCAAAGATATTTGTTTTACAGACAAATACAAACATACTCATTACAAAACTAGGAGGAAATATTCATGTCATCATAGTTCTCATTTCTGTAACTGCTCATGTGGCCGTAGTTCATATTTATCACTACCTTCTTCCACTACCTATTCCATGTTCCCTTTACCCTCAGCAAGCACTTCAGCTGGCCATGGTTCTTTGCCTGGTGGGGTGACCCAAAACTTCATTCCTGAAGTTTCTTGGCCATTGGTAGTCCTGCCTGGATTGGGTTGTTGCAGTTTTCCATCAACTTTAATCACAGGGCATGGTAGTACTAAGAGAGGCCCTAGGGAATCTCCTGTATTCCAGGAAAATTCTTCTTTACTTCCATCATGTAGTTGCAGTGCTATTTCCCCTTGATAGGATCAATCACCCCAGAAAGTACAGTAATCCCCTTCCTTGCCTGTTGATTCAGAGGCATAAGAAGCCCAAAGTGGCCAGGTGGCAGTCTTAACTTCCAGTTCAATGGGATTATTGTTGTGTTTCCTGGTGAAAGCACTCCTCCTTTTGGAACAAAGACTTGTAGACAAGCAGAGCTTAAGTTTGCAGGGATAGGGAGCAAAAATTTACCTAGTGGATCACTAGAAGTGATAATGAGTGGTGCCACTCCTGTTTCCACCCCTTGATTCCTGGATCCATGAGTCCTGGCTATGGGAGAAACAGCACCATAGAGTGGATGCTGATTCAGGGCATACACAGCCTCCTGGAGAACACAGCCCCAGCCCTGCAAAGTATTGCCACCTAGTTGGCACCATAATTGAGTCTTCAATAGGCCATTCCACAGTTCTATCAACCCAGCTGCCTCTGGATTATGGGGAACATGGTAAGACCACAGAATTTCATGAGCATGTGCCTTCTCTCACTTCATGTGCTGTGAAGTGAGTTCCTTGGTCAGAAGCAATGCTGTGAGGAATACCATGATAGTGGATAAGGCATTCTGTAAGTCCACGGGTGGCAATTTTGGTAAAAGCATGTCATGCAGGGAAGGCAAAGCCATATCCAGAGTATGTGTCTATTCCAGTAAGAACAAATCTCTGCCCCTTCCATGATGGAAGTGGTCCAATATAATCAACCTACAACCAGATACCAGACTAATCACCTTGGGGAATGATGCCATATTGGGGACTGAGTGTGGGTCTCTGCTGCTGGCAGATAAGGCACTCAGCAGTAGCTGTGGCCAGGTCAGCATTGGTGAGTGGAAGTCCATGTTGCTGAGCCCATGCATAACCTCCATCCCTACCACCATGACCACTTTGTTCATGAACCCATTGGGCAATGACAGGACTTGCTGGGGAAAGAGGCTGATTGGTATCCACCAAACAGGTCATTTTATCCATGTGGGTATTAAAATCTTCTGCTGAAGTCACCCTCTGGTGAGAATTCACATGGGACACAAATATCTTCATGTTTTTTGCCTATTCAGAAAGATCTATCCACATACCCCTTCCCCAGACTTCTTTGTCACCAATCTTTCAATCATTGTTCCTTCCAAGTCCCTGACCATCCAGCCAAACCATTAGCAACAGCCCATGAATCAGTATACAAACACACCTCTGGCCAGTTCTCCTTCCAAGCAAAGTGAACAACCAGGTGCACTGCTTGAAGTTCTGCCCACTTGGAGGATTTCCCCTCACCACTGTCCTTCAGGGACATCCCAGAAAGGGGCTACAGTGCTACAGCTTCCACTTTCGGGTGATGCCTGCATATCATGCAGAACCATCTGTAAACCAGGCCCGAGTTTTCTCTTCCTCAGTCAGCTGATTGTAAGGAACTCCCCAAGATGCCATGGCTATGGTCTGGGAAAGAAAAGGTAAGGTGGAAGGAGTGGGGGCCATGGACATTTGGGCCACTTCCTCATGTAACTTAATTGTAACTTCAGGACCCACTCAAGCTCTATCTTGTATATGCCATTTCCATTTTATGATGGACTGTTGCTGTGCACACCCAACTTTATGGCTTGGTAGGTCAGACAACATCCAGCTCATGATAGGTAACTCAGGTTTCATGGTAACTTGGTGGCCCATTGTTAATCATTCTTTCTCTACAAAGGCCCAGTAGGAGGCCAACAGCTGTTTCTCAAATGGAGAGTAGTTATCGGCAGAGGATGGTAAAGCTTTACTCCAAAAGCCTAAGGACCTACATGGTGATTCTCCTATAGGAGCCTGCCAAAGGCTCCAAACAGCATCTCTATTTGCCACTGACACTTCCAGCACCATTGAGTCAGCTGGATCATATGGTCCAAGTGGCAGAGCAGCTTGCACAGCAGCCTGGACCTGTCACAGAGCCTCATCTTGTTCTGGTCCCCACTCTAACTAGAAGCTTTTCTGGTCACTCAGTAAATAGGCCAGAGTAGCACACCAAAATGCAGAATATGTTGTCTCCAAAATCCAAAGAGGCCAACTAAGTGTTGTGCCTCTTTTATAGTCATAGGAGGGGTCAGATGCTACAGCTTATCCTTCCCACCTTAGAAGGAATATCTCGACAGGCTCCACACCACTGGACACCTACAAATTTTACTGAGGTGGAAGGACCCTGTATTTTTGTTGGATTTCTCTTCCATCCTCTGCCATGCAAATACCTTACCAAAAAATCTAGAGTAGTTGCTACTTCTTGCTCACTAGGCCCAATCAACATGATATCATCAATATAATGGACCAGTGTGATGTCTTGTGGGAGGGAGAAATGATCAAGATTCCCATGGAGAATATTATGACATAGGGCTGGAGAATTGATATAACCCTGAGGTAGCACAGTGAATGCAAACTGCTGGCCTTGCCAGCTGAACACAAACTGTTTCTGGTGGTCCTTAGTAACAGCAATTGAGAGAAAAGCATTTGCCAGATCAATAGCTGCATACCAGGTACCAGGGGATGTGCTGATTTACTCAACAATGATACCACACCTGGAACAGCAGCTGCAATTGTAGTCACCACCTGGTTAACCTTACAATAATCCACTGTCATCCTCCAAGACCCATCTGTTTTCTTCACAGGCCAAATAGGAGAGTTGAATGGGGATGTGGTGGGAATCACCACCCCTGCATACTTCAAGTCCTTAAGAGTGACATTAATCTCGGCAATCCCTCCAGGAATCTGGTATTGCTTCTGGTTTACTATTTTGCTAGGCAGGGACAGTTCTAGTGGCTTCCACTTGGCCTTTCCCATCATAATATCCCTCACTCCATGAGTCAGGGAACCAATGTGAGGATTCTACCAGTTGCTGAGTACGTCCATTCCAATTATGCATTCCAGCACTGGGAAAATAACCACAGAATGGGTCTGGGGACCCACTGGGCCCACTGTGAGATGGACCTGAGCTAAAACTCCATCAATCATCTGACCTCCATAAGCCCCAACTCTGACTGGTGGACCAGAGTGACGTTTTGGGTCTCCTGGAATTAATGGCACTTCTGAACTAGTGTCTAATAATCCATGAAATATATGATCATTTCCTTTTCCCCAATGCGCAGTTACCCTGGTAAAATGCTGTAAGTCCCCCTGAGGAGGGCTGGGAGGAAGATTAACAGCATAAATTTTTGGCAGTGTAACAGGGTCCTTCCCCAAGGTACCCAGCCTTCCCTTCATTCATGGGGCTCTGAATCTGTAAACTGTCTCAAGTTTGGGAATTGATTAAGGGGCCATGACTCTCTGTTTTTATAATGCAAAGGAGACTTTTGTATACTTGACCTTGAATTCTTCTGCCTATATAGTTCAAACAAGAATTTAGTTGATTGCCCATCTATTTTAGTACTTGGTACTCCATGATCCACTAGCCAATGCCATAAGTCTCTGGGAGTCATATTATTTTGATTGCTGCTTTGAGCCTGTTTTCCATTATGGTAGCCATGCCCACCATATCTGTGGTGATTAACTGCAACCACTTGGCTTCTGCTGACTTGGGACCCAGTTGTCCCCATTGTGTTTAAGGGTTCCAGCTCAGTGACAGCAGTTCCAACAGTAATATTTGACCTACAGAGGAGGGTGACTATAGAGCTCTTCAGGGATGATGGACCTAGTCTCACAAATTTATTCCTCACAGTCATGGTAAAAGGTGTGTCTTCTGGACATTCCAGGGGTGTGTGAGCAGGTCTTCCATGATAAATTCACTCTAACATTCCAATCTCTCTAAGCCTTTAAATCCCCTCCTCCACATTATACTAGGGCAGTTCTGGCATTTCAACCTCCAGTAATGCTGGCCGCCTTTTGATCCATGTTTCAGCCAACCACCCAAACAAACTGTTAATGCCCTTTCTAGCTCCTCGAGCTACAACATTGAATGCAGAATCTCTGCTTAGTAGGCCCATATCAGTAAATTCAGCCTGATCCAACCTTATATCCCTTCCACCATTATCCCACACCCTTAATATCCATTCCTACACATATTCCCCTAGTTTCTCTCTGTATAAATTGGAAAACTCACACAGTTCTTTTGGAGTATAGCACACTTCCTCATGGGTCACACTTTGTACCTCACCCTTTGGGGCCTGTTGGGAATTTAGTCTAGTTATAGGTCTTGAAGCAAAGACTGCTGGTGTGGGTGGCCCTCAAACCATTTACCTCAGGACATTCTGTTGTATTTTCATCTCTTAAAACAGGACTAATCCCTCCAGACAGAGGAGTGAGGGCTGCTTCCTGGGGGGGTGGGGGGGGTGGGGGTGATTACAGGATTAGCATGCCCTGAAGGGTTAATCTCTTTAGGTAGAGGTTGGATGGCAAGCTCCTTAGGGCAGACTGGAGGTGGGGAAGCTATTTCCTTAGGACAGCCCTCTACAGGTAAATCTAATAATGACTCAGCAGAATCCACGATTCCAATGTCCTTACTGCTATTATTATCAATCTATATGTCCCCATCCCAAGTTTCAGGATCCCATTCTTTTCCAATCAATGCCTTTACTTTAACAGCAGACAGCCTGACAGGTTGAGATTTTAGTTTACATTGTAAATTTACTACTTACACAATGAGAGTATGCATCTGTTTTTTCAGAAATTTCAAGTCTGCTAGAACAGGAAGTAAGATTTTCTTTCAGGGCATACATAGAAACCTTTACATCTGTCATACAGTGTTTAAGTTTTAAATTTGATGCCTTTAGCTTGTCCCTTTCCCTTACAACTTTATCCAATGTATCTAAGAGCAGCCAGCCGACATCATTATACCTCTTAATTCTGCAAAACTCGGTGAAGGTGTTGAAAACACTGTCACCCAGAGCCTTGCTTCATACAAGAGTATGATTAGGAGAATCAAACAGTGCTATTTTGTGTATCTCCTTTGACAATTCATGCCATGGACTGTCAGTGCCCTCTTGATTATTGGAAATGGGTCATTAGAGCCTTTGAATCTAATCAGAGTAGAAAACAAATTGTAGAAGCCCATTTTAAGATTCTGTTTCTCAAGAACCACTTCTGGTACCAAGTTGTATTAGTTAGGGTTCTCTAGGGAAACAGAATCAATGAGAAATTCTATGAATATAAGATTTATAAAAGTGACACGCAACTGTGGGTATGCACGAGTCCAATTCCATAGGGCATTCAGCAAACTGGCAACTCCAATGAAGATGTTCGATGAACTCAGGAAACAAACTGGCAACTTCTACGAACTCCTCAGGAAATGAACTGGGATCTTCGACAAACGTGTTCAATGAACTCCTCAGGAAACAAACTGGCAACTTTGACGAACTCCTCAGGAAATGCTTTGCTGGGCAGCTGAAGAAGAAGTGAAGGTCCTCTATCTGTCTTGCTTAAAAGTCTTCAACAGATTGATTGGATTAAATCCAGCCAACTGCATTCTCTCATTGTTGAAGACACACCCTTCATTGAGTCATCAGTCACAGCTGCAGCCAATTGAATGATGATTTAATACACCAGCCCGTTGGTTTATTAACCAGCCACAAACATCCTCACAGCAATGGTTAGGCCAGTGCTTGCTTGACCAGACAGCTGGGTACCATCACCTGGCCAAGTTGACACATGAACGTAACCATCACATATGGCAACTTTATTTATTTATTTTATGCAATTTTATTGAGATATATTTTCATACCAGCTAATCACCCAAATTGTGCAAATGTTCATATTATGATATACTTGTGTGTTAATCACCATAATTTTTGAACAGTTTCATTACTCCAAAAAAACTAAAATAATAAAAATAGAAATAAAAAGAACATCCAAATCATCCCATACCCTTTCTACTTCTTTATTATTTATTTATTTATTGACTTTATTTTCTTACTCATCTGTCAATATCCTGGATAAAGGGAGTGTGAATCACAAGGTTTTCATGATTACCCAGTCTCACTGTAAATGCTAAATAGTTATAGAATCATCTTCAAGGGTCAAGTCTACTGGATTGTTGTTCAACAGTTTCAGGAATTTATCTTCTAGCTATTCCAATACACTAAAACCTAAAATGGGATATCTATGTAATGCATAAGAATAACCTCCAGATCAACCTCTTAATTCCATTTGAAATCTCTCAGCAACTGAAACTTTATGTTGTTTCATTTCTCTTCCCCCTTTTGGTCCAAGATGGCTTTCTCAATCCCACTATGCCAGGTCCAGGCTCATCCCTAGGAATCATGTCCCACATTTCCAGAGAGATTTGCACCCCTGGGAATTATGTCTCACATAGGGGAAGGGTAGTGAGTTTACCTGAAGAGCAACTTAATTTTTAATCATAAAAAACTGGAGGCAGACTTTTGAGTGGGTAAATAACATGTGGTACGTACAATATGTGGTACATCCATAATCCAGAAATGATTGACACAGTCACCAGTAAGGATGAATCACAAATGCAGTATCCTAACCAAAAAAAAAAAAAAAAAAAAAAAAAAAAAGGCAGACACCAAAGGCAGCATACTTACAATTCCATTCATATCAGATTTTGGAAAAGGGAAAAAAAACTGAAGGTGAAGAAAAGAGCAATGTTTGACAGAGTCAAGGCTGGATGCAGGTGTTGAGTGTAAATGGGTAGCAAGAACTGCTTAAGGTGGAGGAAATTGTTCTGTTTCTTGATTCTGGGTGGTTACACAACCCTGTGCAAATATCATAACAGAACTAGTTATCAACAACTAAAGTTTTCAGTAAGTGATTTAAATTTTTTTAAAATAGGAATAAAGATATAAGTTATATCCTCAAGAAAAACCCCTGTCATCATATAGAGTTTTTCATCCACATTTTAGGGGTGAAAAATCCAAGGCTGTCTCTCATTCATACCATAGTTAGTAAGTGATCAAACTGGGATGCACTCTTCCAACTCCATATGGGTTTATTTGTCTGTTTATTTGTTTATGTATTAGAACAAGTATTTACTGGTGTGGAAGTTTCAGCTTCCTCTGACTATAAAGGTAATATTATTTGCTACTAAAAAATTAGAAGGTCCAAAAAAATAAAAAAGAATAAGAGGAAACAAAATGTCTGCAATCACCTAAAAGAGCTTATGGATGCAAGAATGCATAAGAGTAAAACGGAAGAGTAACATAATAGAAGCATCATTGTTCCCATTAGCTTGTAGAGAGAATGGCCATTGTAGTTTATGATGACATTTTTCAGGAACATGTCAATTTGGGTGGCAAAGCAGAATCAGGTTACATTCATTGAAAAGAACAGGAAATCTGCCATCTCATAAAGTTATAAGCTTCACTTGTTTATCGCTATGTGAAGATGATTTACTGAATGATGTGTCATGTCTGTGTTTGCCAGGCTATACCAAATGCCAAGATGACAATAAAATCCAGTCTTCAGAGTAATAATATTGTTGGAATGCCTTTACTTTGATTATGTTGTTTACATACTTTATTTTGTCAGGGTAGCATACACATAAGTGGGTGATAGACTATTAACCATCCATAATTTAAATGACATCAATTTCTTATTTATGCTAGTGACATCCTAAATAGGTGCAGGACACAAATGTGTTTGTTCATAAGGAATAGAAACAATAATTAATTGATATGGAAAATATGATGCTCTCTCTGCTGATCAAACACAGTATTTATAGTGCTGTGAATGACTGAATGGTTTCTTATTACTTTTTTTTTTTTTTTGTCATTTCCTTTCTCTTGATGGGTCCCAAGATACAACTGTAGTCACAACTAATTCCAGCTATTAATTGTGACCAGCAGAGGGCAGCAGATGGCTTCCATAGGCAGATCTGAAAGCAAGGCTAGTAAATGGTCTGAAAGGGTCAGATAAGCAAATAAAAATCCCATCAATAGCAGGGACACTGATATTGGACGGAATAGAAGACAGTGGATTAAGAGTTATTTTACATATGCAAGCAAATGCAAATAGTCCAAGGGGATGTAAATAAAAGTCTTGATGGATTTATTCATTGTTCCAAATAATGTTATTTAGAACCTCCCAACTTAGCCCCAGCTTCCTCAGTCCCTAAGTGACCATAATGCTAATTACAAACTCATGGGCTATATGAAGACTGCTTAGTGCAATATGTGACATTAATTAAAGAACAAAACAAAACAAAAAAAACTCTTAAAATTTACAACATTACTATCTACTAGCGGCTTTTAGGAAAAAAATTGTCACCACTATAATGAAACTACTATCTCTATAAATGTAAACACTGATTGTAAATAGCCTTCTGATTTCAAATTTTCATACTTCATATTATATATCCTTCATAGTTCATATTCACAAGCATGTGAAAAAATGTTTGTTTTAGATTTAGAGAAATGAGCTGGGGACTTTCCTAAGTACTAGAGATAACACCTTTGATGTCAAATGAAGGTGAACCAGCACTGCGGAAACAAGTAAATGTTATAGCATATAACTGGGCAGGGGACGAAAGATGCCTTCCAGCATGTTCAACCTGAGCTCTTCTGTTGGTTTCCTAGGACTGCTCCAACAATGTACCATAAACTGGGCAGCTTCAAACAGCAGAAATTTATTCTCTCACAGTTCAGGAGGCCAGATATCTGAATCAAGGTATTGGCAGGGTTAGATCCTTGTAGAGGCTCTGAGGGAGAACCTGTTCCATGCCTTTTTCTAGATTCTGATGATTGCTGGCTGTCCTTGGCTTTCCTTGGCTTGTGGAGGCATCACTCCCAACTGGGTCTCCATCATTGCATGACATTCTTCCCTGCAGGTGTGTCTGGCTCTCTGTGTCCAGATCTCTCTCTCCTAATAAGAACACTAGTCATTGGACTTAGGGCCCGCCCTAATCCAGTATGAGCTCATTTTAAATTGACTAGACCCTATATCCAAATAAGGTCACATACACCCTACCAGTGGTTAGGACTTCAACATATCATTTTGGGGATACAATTCAACTCACAACAGATCTGGAAGACAGATTATCTACAATGAAGAGATCCAGAGGTTGAGGTCGGGCAGAACGTCTTACTGAGGGATGGAGCACATCCAGACAAAGGGGACTGTATATGCAAAGACTGTGATACAAGCAAAAACATGGAACATGGAAGGAAAAGAAAGCGTTCCAGTGTGGTTAAGAAGAGAGAGTGATGGGAAGAGTTTCACACAATGAGGCCTGGGAGGAAGATGTGGAGAATATCATGTGGGACCTTGTAGACATTGCTAAATGTTTGGAGTTTATTATAATATCATTTGGCAACTATCAGTGTGGATTCAGTGGAGGAAAGTTAAACAAGAAAAAAATTAAAGTAAAGCAGTCCTTGCTCTTGGATGATTAGAATTGGATGTGAACCTTGGCTCTGCTACTTAATACCTTATTGTTAAATAATTTACTAAATTTCTTCTAGTCTAACAGTTACAAACTAGGTACCAAAGAGAAGTCAGAATTCACAGCCAAGTGTATATTCAAGACGTCATAAAAAATATGTGTCATCTCTGACAGTAACTCTGCTGTGAGCAACATCATTGCAAGTACAGACCTTACCCATATAATTCTTGGTGTCAGATGCCAGAAATGATACTCAGGATTACATTTGTCAGGAATAATCTTAAAAGAATGAATGAAAAAAAACATAAAATGATTAAACTTAATGATAGCATCACAGTAGTCAATTAATAGACATTACCTCCTTGTTACCGAGACTCAGTAATTGTGGCTGGAAAAAAAAAAAAATCACTGTGGAATGACTCTATATGGGTTGGAGGAGTATAAAATTGCACAGTACAGAGCAGGAGATTATACCTTTATATTTCAGAAATTAATACTTATTACTCAGTAAACCCCTGTAGATTGATGTTAATATACGTGTTTCAAAATCAAGACAATGGACAGGTCTGTAGGATATGCCTCAAGATGTGTGGAGGATATCAAGGTGACTAAAGGAGGAAGAAAAAAAAAATCCAGAAGAAAGCTACCACCAAGCAAAGCCACTCTTGTCGACAGGTATTGCTATCACTAAAGAATCATACTAACTACTTCTTTCTCATGTATAGAAAAGTATCAGGTGTAATAAAATGCATGACTTCTAGAATTTTCACACATACACACACATGCACGCATATTTGAGAACTGACAAATACTTTTATTATTTTATTCATTTCATTATTTCCAGCATATTATGGCAGGGATTTACTGCAGTAATTGATATATGATTTACTATGATATGACAGGACATATTATATTATTATAAAAATAAAAATAGCGATAATTCAAATTATCAACTTAATGGTATTGGAAAGATAAAGTTTCTCTGAATAAGATAAAAAAGCAAAATGCAGTTTTATAATGCTTATTACAAGAAATAAAGGTCAGTATAAAAAGAGAGACAAAGACTTACCAGTCAATTATAGACCAAAAAACATTAAGTGAGGAAATGTCTGTGTGTGTAGTAATAGTGATTGTGGTAGATTTATTTGCATTCCTAGTGTGTAGTGGTAATAGTAGCAGCAGCAACAATGGAGTTGCATTAAAGGGGTCTAAATTACCTGCACCAGATTGGAATTGATATATCATATCTCAGTTCCATAGAATAAGTTTTTCCAACAGCACAGGTTCAGATGATATTTTCTTTAATTTAATATGTGATGAAAAGAAAACACCAGTCTTGTGCTCAGAAACATGCCTGGACTTAAGAGGACAGCTGTCTAGCATAACTTCAAGACACATCTTTAGGATTCTATGACTAGGGGAATTCTGAGAAAATTCAAAAAATTAAAAAAAAAAAGGGGAGAGAGAGAATATATTTATTGGCGAATGGAGACTCCTGAAACAGAAAAATACCAAGTACATAGAAGCGGGAAACATTAGGCTTTTAGAATTAGAGTGAACTAATGATTCCATGCTTCTAGAATGAAGGGAAAGCAAGGTAAGGGGATTATTATTGTATTTTTGTTTTTTGTTTTTTTTTAAGAATGGGAAAGAAAATTGTAGGATCACTGAAACAATGCTATATATATATATGATTTGTCTTATAATCTTCTGATCTCAGAGAATGTCAGGTGAATGAAATTTAAGTTCACCATCAAGTCTTCAAATTAATTTAAATCATACTGTTTTCAAATTTTATAGTGCAAAAAGATTATATATTCTACTAGTGATGATTTGAGAAGTATTAACTGAACCTAATGAAAAGAAATGGCTAAGAATTCTAATGCTTAATAATTTATCTAAACCAGTAAAAGGACAACACAATACACTCAGATTTCTAAAATTAAAACCTATAAGCAAGGCTTCTTTTTGTAAATCATGTTCTCTGGCTCTATCCACAGAAATAAGAAGTGAACAAAATGTGATTCTTTTATGAGATTTGTTCTTGACTTTCTATACTTCTCTATTTTTTAGGAGATACAAATAGTTATACTTCCGAAGAACAGCAATAAAATGATGTGTGACCTTTATCAAAAGGTATGTAGGTTAAAGTGTCCTGACATATTTACTAGATTATCTGGCACATTCAATTGTATCACCTTACCTGAGTTCAATAGGAAGAGACAAATTGTTAATGATTCCTTACTAAACAAATGTCACTCTTTGCTATGACATTTTATTCATTCTTTAATTAGGTAATACATGTAGCAACAGAGAGGGACAATTATTCCTTTATTAATTTGAATTAGATTCATGCACAAAGAGATACCAAAACCTTATGTTATTACATCCTTTTACTTGGGATATATAATAAAATGAACTGCTTTTTTAGAAACACAAGCAATATTTAGACTACATAAGAGTACTTTTGCTCTTTCTTTTCTGTTAAACACCTAAAAATTAGAATATGTTTTAATATGTAAGTAAAGCATTGGTTGAGGTAATTAAGATATTCCTGTCCACAAGAAATTTTTGGAGGTTAATTAATTATTAGAGGATTGATTGATATATTTTAAATTAAAATTGTGCTTATGTATACATATATTCTTATAGAGTTTGTTTGTATAAAATATACCCAATTTTTGTTACTGTGTGTGGTAAAACTCAACATATAGCATGTGTGCCCATGTTGGACCAAAATCACTGAAAGGGGTATTTGAATCCAACACCTGTGATTTGGGACAGTCAACCTCAAACACTTCCCTCCTTGCTCTTAAAAGAGTGAAAAAAATTATTAAATTGTGCATATCCACACACACATACACAAAAAATGACAGACAATGTTGTTTTTAAAATGTACTGTTTTAAATGACATTTGACAGGTGGTACTTGTCCTGCCAACGACTAAAAGACCTAGTAGGGAAATGAATTTTAAAAATATGACAAAATATTCATCACTTGAGAACCAAGAGTGAAAGTTAACATCTTATAATTTGAGAGGATTTCCTGTAACAATAAAGCCTACGCACATTTAAAAAGTACACTAATGAGCCAGGAGTGACATACTTCTTGAATGAGTGGGCAGAGAATAGGTGAAGACTGAAAATGCCACTCTGCATCTTGGAAAACATAGTCTCCAAAAATAAAGGAGGCAAGCACCAGAAAGGAATAGGCTTAACAGCAGTGCATGGTGAGATTCAGACATTTTTGTGGTGAGCACCTGTTCTCGTTGTCTGCGAGCTAGGGGGTAGGTAGTCTAGCGAAGCAGCCTGAGTTGTGCAGCAGTGTCTGCTTGACAAGGAAGGCAAGCAGCTCTGAGTGGTCAGAGAGTGGCTTCTACAACAGGCTATATGCTATCTCTTGGCATGCTTTGGGTCTCCAACCAACTCTCTTCATTTGAAAATGTAAAGAAATAAACATGAGATATTTGAGAATACTGTAAACACTGTAAAACAAATGAGAGGAACATCTATTTAAAGATTCAGAAGAAAAAGAAGCAGAGAAGATGTCTGGAAATGACAATGACTTCCCTTCTTCGGAATCCAATGACATGAAGGACAGAGAATAAAACAAAATAAAATAAAGCAACCAACTGACAGAAAATAGATTGGTGGTTGCCTGGAAACAGGGAAAGGGGTGCAGGTACGAGAAGAAGGGGTTGCAGTTGAAGTGACGTGAGGAACCCACTGGGGCGATGGATAGGCAATTATCTTGACTGCGATGGTTTCATGGGTGTATACATAAATCAAAATTTATCAAGTTGCACACATTAAATATGTAAAGTGCATTGCATGTCAATTACACCTCGTCAGGCTGAGAAAAAGTAAAAAACAAATAAATAAAACAATCGTCCCTTGAGAGGACCACGTGGAAAGCAGTGTCCTCAGGTTTCTATTAGAGCAAAATTGGAGGGATATCCAGAGAGGAGAAATAAGAGACATTTCAGAAATTGGGGATAAGAGAGGGATAGGAATGGATTAGAAAATATGTAAGGCTATTATATATAGTGACTAACATAAACATGAATTCATCATACCAAAATTCCCATTCCCACTTTCTCAATCTATGGTTCAATTTTGAATTTGGTCTTGAGGAACATTAGCTGTTCTTCTCAAGGCAGTGAAATAAGAAGACCCTAAGCTTTTCTTTGAGACAACAATCATCCAAGCCCCAGGTCCCATGGCCTTAGTTAAGGAAGGCTATATCTCTAAAAAGTAAAATGGTAAATGCAAAAATCAGAGACAGTCATTTCTAACTTCAAATCATTATTTCTCCATTTATAGTTTTATGAACTTGGGTAAGTTATTTACCTGTTTGTCATTTTGTATACATGACATCCTTGTACATGGGGAGATTATTTGTGAGGATTTATGATGCATTTGAAAATTTCTAAAAGCATAATTGGCTCTTCATAAATGCTTGCTCTTTTCCCTTTCAGTCTTTTCTTTCTTGCTCCTTTTTTTTTTTTTAAATGGAAACATCACAAATGGCAAGTCAGTATATTCAAGAAGGGAAACATGTTTAGATTATACTTTTTTCATATGAAATGAAAAGCACTTGTAATTAATGTTGGGGTATTGTGACAAGAAAAAAAAATCATAGGCATGTGATTTCTCTATAGGCAAAGTTGATCTGGATTGGGGATTTAAGTCAGGTCATCGTCTCAATGTAAATGAATAATCTTCATGGCAGGGTTTATCCATATACATTTTGGATATGAAAAGAAAAACTACAAAAGCATCAGAAATTAGTCATTGATATTGATTAATTAATGCAAATTTTAATGTAAATCAAAACTCAGTTAATTGAAACCTGTACATTTTTAACATAAAAAAAAAAAAAAAACAGTATCCTTCATTGTGAAGAAGTCTGATGAGTTAAAGTCCAGAGGACATTGGGGATTCATTTTATACAATAGATATTTTATAGACAATTTTATTTTCTTTCAGTGGGTTTATGGGAGATATTTCATTTTTCATTTTCCTTTATATCAGTTAGCCAGAAAGTCTTTAAATGAATATGTAATGATTCCTGATTAATATTTTAAAGCTTTAAATATTTTAACAATCCTGATGGAGCTATAAAACAACTTCTAATTACATTAACATTCAAAGAAGTGGAAAAGGTGTTAGAAGAAACAAACATAATATCCAATAAATTGCAGGCCTATAAATTACAGTTACAATCATAAATTACTAAATAACATCACACTATGCATTGAAAAATAACAATTACTGGTAGTATATTCCCAAAGAATCACTGAATGTTAAAAATGATAAAGGTGGTCCTATGTTTATGCTAATTTGATAGAAACATCCAAGGGTTTTATTGGTATAGTAAGAAATACTGATTCTTCTTTGATTAACATGGTGTCCAACAAACAAAGTTTCCTTGTTTATTTATCATTAAATGAAATATCTACAAAATGAATAATAAACAATAATTGAAATATGTATTTTTATTTAAGCCACATCTTTTAAAATTATAGTTATCCTTAAAAATAACTTATTATAATTCTAAGTATAAATACTTAAACTTTTCAATGAAAATATGAGCTGTAGATAAAGTAGCATTCTAAACAGTATTTATTATATATATGTGTTTGTGTGTGTGTGTGTGTGTGTGTGTGTGTATATATATAAATTGTCAAGAATCAGTGTAGCGTAGTGGTTGAGATTATGTTTTAGAGTAAACCACCAGTGATCAGAGTCTACTTCTATATATTCCAACTGTTAAAAATGGAAAAGTTTACTAAAACTTTTTGTGCCTTAGTTTCTCTTGTATAAAATGACAATAATAGTGCTTACTTGATGGAAGTGTTGTGTGGATTACATTGATATTTACATAAAAGGAAAAAAATATATAGATAAGGAGCAAGTTCAGATAAACATCCAGTACCCTTTTGCAGTGGGGTTATTTCCCCTAAGCATGTACAGGGCAGTCGGGGCATTTAGAACATAATAAATGACCTTGAGTTCTCACAATGCCTGAAGCAAACTGAAAGGTGAGACAAGATGGATTGAGTCTTGAATCTTGCTGGTAAATACTCTTATATACAACTTTGTGGACACAAAGTCTTCCTCCAAGTGCTTGCTAACAGAAGTTTTATCACAGGATTCATATAGAAGTTTAGTTTGTAGAAAATGAAACAGTTAACAAACACTGATTACTAACTATTGAGGACTGTCATTTTCACAAGGAATATAAAAAAGATTATTCAACAAACCTATTAACAAAGAGAAATATCATTATTGATAGGATTCTTAATTTATTTTGGAGTGTTCATGTGTCAACTACATTACAAATAAAGCATGAATAAATCTCATTTTAGTTTAATATGATAATTTAAACTTCATTACTTAAATGTTTTTCTCAGAAGGAACAAATGTACTAAAATTCAAATTATGGAGAATTAAAATAGCTGAAATAGCTAAAACATTTGTCCAGAATCTCTATTAACTTGATATATCCCCTGGAAAAGTACTGTATTGAAATAAATTATAAAGTATTAGTAGTAATTTATTCATAAATCTGAGGAATAATTTCTGTAAATAAATTCATTTCTACATATCTCTTATATTTGTTCCTGTTGTATTTCTAAAAGAAAACAAAAGGTTAAAAAAATCATAAAAAAGCAAAAGTGATCCTTTCTGAGTTAAAACAAAAAGTAAAATCATGTTTTATATTAAAGTTACAATTTTAAGAATTAATTTTGAAGCAGTAGTATCCAGTAAAAATCTTATTCAATTCACATATGCAATTTTAAATTTTCTAATAGCCACCCAAAAAAGTGAAAAAAAACAAAACAAATGGATTTTAATAGTTTACTATAATAGATCCAAAATATTAATGTTTTAACATGTAACTTCTATTACAATTATTAATAAGATGCTTTAAATTCATTTTGACACTATCTTTGAAAACTGGTATGTATTCTGCACTTACATCATGTCTCAGTTCTGACTAACCACATTTCAAGTGCAAAATGGACACATGTAGCTCCCATATTGGATAATGCAGTTAAAACCGGAGAAAAGAAAATAATCTAAGCTTTCTAATTTTGAAGTGTCTGAGTGCTTTCTTCACACCTCCAAAGCTTGAGAAATCATACCCAGATTTGTTTTTCAGGTCACTATTTCAGAGCTCGGTGGTTTCCATCTTATAGTTGAAAACATTCAGAACTAAGATTAAAGGGACCTGAGTCATCATTCTGATTGTTCTTTTTTATTTTTAAAGTAAGAGTCTAAGGATCATGTGGGGTAACTGAAGTTTCCTAAGTCATTGCAGAGTAAATAGTGGAAAAACCCAGAAAGAATGAGTGCTGATCTGGTGCCCTTATCAGTACATAATCAAACTACAATATTATTATATGTTGCATTAGCATCAATTATATTAATGACATATTTGTATATTAATGTATATATTGAATATACTACCTGTATATGTGATTATATATAATTACACATCTATGTACTATATAACCCATTAATTATATACTATAATGTAACAAATGATATTTTATTATAAACACCTATAATAACATGTTATATATTAATAACAATCCACTTTCTGAATTACCTGATTGTTTCTAGTACAATCATTGTGTTTCCCACTGTGATCTTAAGCTGCCTTGGAGCACCTGTCTTGCCTAAAGGCAATAATCTGACAAAACCCCTATCACACGGCTTAAACAATCCCACTCTGAACTTCTACATGATTCACTGTATCTGAAGTAAACTTGTGTAGTCAGTGTGTGAAGGATTTAATTTTGTATTCATTTTATTTTTTATTCTTACTTTAATTTGTAAATATTTTCAAGACCACTAACTGTTATTACCAAGATACTGTGCTCAGTACTCTGGTATTCACACAAGTGAGCAAAACATAGCTCAGTCATCCAGGAATTTAAAATGTGGCAATAAATGATAGAAATATTATAATAGGGAAAAATGTAAAAATTTAGCACTTGGTTAAATCGACCACATTTTTCCAGGTAAAGTAGATTAGAGAGAGAACAATCTCAGTGAAGTCCATGTGAAAGTAGGGTTGTCAGATTTAGAAAATAAAAGTATAGCAGAATGCCCAATTAAATTTTAATTTCAGATAAACAGTGAATGACATTTTTAGTATAAGTATGTACCATGCAATATGTGGGACATACTTATATAAAAATGGTTATTCAGCTGAAATTCAATTTTAACTGGGCACCCCACATTTTATTTGATGTCCTTATGTGAAAGAGACTTAGATGCTTGAATTGACTGAAATTTGTGATTGATATATGACTTCTTGGTGGTTTCGAAGCTTGTATATACCCCAGAAAAAGCCATGCTCTTTTAATTTATTCTTGTGGGTACAGACTTATTGTGGGTGGGACCTCTTGATTAGGTTGTTTCAATTGAGATGTGACCCACCCCATTCAAGTCGGGTCTTAATCCCCTTATGGAGTCCTTTATAAGAGGATACAGGGCACACAGAAATGTCCTAGAGAGATCAGAGAAGTAAGAGATGAAATTTACAGAAGCTCATAAAGAAAAGCCCTGGAGAATCTAAGAGAGGACCCACAGAAGCTCAGAGAGGAAGCCACGGAAGCCAGAAGCTGAAAGCAACTAATTCCAGGAGCAAAGGACCAGCAGACGCCGGCCATGTGCCTTCCCAAGTGACAGAGGGGTCCCAGATGCCAGCAGTCTGTCTTCAGAGTCCAGATATCAACCTGTTGATGCCTTGAGTTGGACATTTTCATGACCTAAGAACTCTAATTTGTAAATTAATAAATCCCTATTGTAAAAGCCAACCTATTCCTTATATGTTGCATTCCCGCAGCTTTAGCAAACCAAAACAACAGCTAAAAATACAATTTTAAAATTTTATTTTAAATACAATTAACAATGTTAAATCAAGTCAGATATTAGGTACTCTCAGAAAATTTTTTTTTCTGTAATGTGTGCTGTTCTGTCTAACTCATGCACAGCATTTCTCAGTTCTCAACAGGAATATCAAAATAATAATTAGAAAGGCAGCTATTTGGAAATGATTTCATATGATTTATGTTGATGGAGTTCAGGAGGTAATTTAAAAGAGAAAGACAACTCTTTCAAAATTTGAAGCATCATAATGTGAAAAGGGAGCTATCTTTTATAATTCTGGGGCATAACTAGAATGACATTTCAAAATTATAGGTGAAGAGATTATAATTCATAAAAATAAATACTTTTCTAATATAACTATAATTGAATTAAATTTTGAGGTAGCAAGTTCTCATTCTTTGCCACCTTTAAAAATTATGATATCCTTTATTCTTTCATTTCATGAGTATTGAAACCGATAATCTACATTACTTACAATTTGAAAGGTTTGTACTTATTTGAAAGAAACAATGTTATTTCATTGATGATTGCAATTTGCTAGTATATCTAATTTAAAGGTCTGCTTTTTCTCCCTATTTTTTACTTTTTTCAAAATACAAAAGCACAGTGATTTATAAGTATTTTTATAATACTAGCAAAAGATAGATGCATGTGATTTACCTCAAGTCGCTTCTCAGTGACTATTATTTTCCTCAAGTTAATTTTTTTTGTGTTCTATTAAATATAATTCAGAGTTATATAAAAATTAAGAAATAAAAATTAGCAAAAGTATATGCAATATTTCCAAAATTATGTATGCATTTCATTTTAAAATTATTTGTTATAAAGCTGTTCATTTAGTATTAGTTTGTATAGTCATTAAAGTTATTAAAATGTTGATTGTTTGTTAAAGTTTAATAAAAGTAATGAAAAAAATTCAAAATCAGCTCTGAATCCTATCTATGTCTTAAATCTAAGTTAATTACATCTGAAAGTGAGGCGCATTTTTTTTTTTCTGCAAGAATAGCCTTGAAATAAAAGTTTGCTAGAATAATGTGACTGCTTTAGTTTGTTAGGCTGCTGAAAGCAGATACCATGAAATGTGTTGGCTCTAGCAATGGGGATTGTGGCTTACATGTTTGCAGTTTTGAAACTGAAAAAAATTTCAAAATCAAGACATCATCAGGTGATGTTTTCTTCCTGAAGACCAGCTGCTGACAATCTTTGGCTTCTCTGCCACATGGCAAGGGACATGACAGTATCTGCTGGTCTCTCCCTTGTCTTCCAGGTTTCATTGCTTTCAGCGTCTTGCTTCCATGACATTTCTTTCTTTCTCTCTGTATTCATTCTGTTTCTGAAGGACTCCAGTAATGGGACAAAGACCCATCCTGAAGGAGGTGGGTTATACCTTAACTGATGTAGTCTCATCAAAATGTCCTATTAACCAGGGGTCCGCACCCACAGGAATAGATAAAATTTAAGAACATGCCTTTCTGGGATACATACAGCTTCAAACCACCACAGTAACAAATTTATGGTGACTATGTCCCTGTACTTTTATTTTTAAGTAAAGATTACCAAGGAAAATAACATACCTGGAAAAAAACACATTTAGTTAATGCATTCATGTCATCTTTAGTGCTAGGTGTAATTCCTAATTTAAGAAATTTCAAAATTTATATAAGAAAATATCAATTCATGTCTTGAATGTGTATATCTAAGGTGGATTGTGTCTCTGTAATATAGTGTCCAGTAGACATGTAACAAATACTACTCTAATGATATGACAGAGCATTTGTACATCTTTTTCAAAAGATGATTTATAAGAGTGGAAATACCATCCTTGGAAAGTAAAACAAGAAAAATTGTCTTCATATGCCAATGCTGCTGTGTACAATTAGAACAAGCCAATCACCACAGACTTGGCATTCCTTTTATTCAGGTAACTGGTTTCCATAATGACGTAGTTGGACTTTCTAAAATGTAAACATGATGACACTTTAACAAACCAAATAATTGAATGAATCAGATTGTCCTCAAGATGAAACCAAAATAGGCTGATTTCAAAATAGGTTAATGTTTTATTCATCTCACCTTTGTCTCTTCTTGCGACCCTCCAACTATCTCATTTTTACAAAATGAACTCCCAACAGTGCCCTGAATGTGTCTGTGAAGATGCTTCCAGCTTTGTGTGGAATTTCCTTTCTCCCTTTCTTCACATGTGTACAAACATTTCATTCAGTCTTTGGAATGATACACAGAGGTCACCTTCATGCACTCATTCATTCAACTTCTATTTGCAAAACTCAGTTCTAGTTGCTGTAGAGACTGATAAAATGAGGTAACATCCTTGCATTCACAAAACTTACATGCTGGTAAAGAGAAACAGTTAACAAACAAATAAGGATTTCATATGTTAAATGATATGAAAAGAAATAAAACAAGGTAAGAAGTTAGAGCATGAGTGGGAAGTTACATATAATATGGTGAGAATGATCTTTCTGATGAGATGAACTTGAGCGCAAGCAGAATGAGATGGACGAGCAGATATATGGATTTCTTGGTGATAATAATCAGTGCAAAGACACTGAGAATGTTTGGCACATTTGAGAAATAGGAAAATAGTCAATATGACTGGAGAAAAGTGAGCAAGGAGGAGAAGAAGGAGAGGAGTTGAAGAAATGAGAGATAAATCACTTGAGATAGCCTTGGTTAAATATTCTCTAATATTATCACACCAGCCTTCTCCAACTTTGGTGCTGCTTCTTCTGTGTGCTCCCAGAGAACCCTGAACTTTCTGACCTCAAACATGAAAAACAAAGTGATAGACTTTATCTTTGGACCCAAAGAGCTGGTGCCTTTCTCCTGGTCAGGCAAACTGCCTCCTGCTATACTCTCAGCTCTCAACGTGGTGGGCTA
Organism: Choloepus didactylus; assembly: GCF_015220235.1. Lineage (NCBI taxonomy): Eukaryota > Metazoa > Chordata > Mammalia > Pilosa > Megalonychidae > Choloepus > Choloepus didactylus. The sequence continues at coordinate 43,810,693 of NC_051317.1, forward strand.
TTGCCACTATACCCAAGACTTCACTCATTGAGCACTTATTAGTAAATCATAATTATCTGAAAGGCACTGTTGTTCATCCTCTAGAGAGAGGAAAAAAAAAAAGAGGGAAAATTAGTATTTTTTAAATAAGATATGATTTAACAAAAAATAATGCTTAGTTGCATCAGAGTTATTCACACATTTCTGGTGGGAATGTAAAATGGTGCATTATCTGTGTCAAAAAAGTTTGGAGGTTCCTCAAAAAGTTAAACATATCAATGCACTCCTAGGTGTATATCCCAAAGAATTGAAAACAGAGACTCAAAAACTTATACATGAATGTTCATAGCAGCACTATTCACAAAAGCTAAAAGGTGGAAACAATCCAAATGATGAGTAGATGAACAAAATGTGGCATGTTGATAGAATGGAATATTATTCAGCCAAAAAGAAGTATGAAGTACTGCTACATGCTACAACATGGACAAACCATGAAAGCATTATACTAAGTGAAATACTAAGTGAAAGAAGCAAGACATAAAAAGTCACATATTGTATGATTCCATGTATGTGAAATACCCTGAATAGGCAAATCAATAGAGATGGAAAACAGGTTAGTGTTTGCCAGGGATTGAGAGAAGGAGGAATGGAGATTGACTTCATAATTGGTACAGGATTTCTTTTTGGGTTAATGGAAATGTTCTAGAGCTAGATAGAGGTGACGTTTGCTACAGTGTGGAGGTACTCAATGCCACTGAATTGTACATTTTATGAATAATTTTTGTTATATGAAATTTACCTCAAAAATACTATGCAATTTAAAAAAGAAATGAGATTTTCTCTTCAGTGGACTTGCATGGTGGGTGGAGGTAAAAGTTGCAGTATTGAGTGTAGGCCCAGGAAGTCTTGTGGGTAGAAATGGCCATTTTATGATTGTTATTTCTTCTTGGTGAATTATCCCTTTTATTAATGTATAATGTCCTTCTTTGTCTCTTATGACATCCTTGCATTTAATGTCTATTTCATCTGAAATTTGTATTTCTACTCCAGAAATTGTCATTTTAAACCAATAAGGTTTGGATGGGCAGCTATTGTAAAGGAATAGCCAAAAGCCATAAAATACCAGAAATTATGTAATATGTTTTATATTCTGTTCCCATCAACTATGAGCCAATGATATAATACCCCGAATGTTCATTTATACTGCTTGCACATACCTCACCTCCACTCCCTACAATTGTTTCACTATTTAGGAGTCAAAACCATATGAAAAATATAACTTACATTGTGTCACTCCTGTCCTTATGATGAAAATCTCCTGTTTCCTCTACTTCATGTTTGCATAGAATCCAGAATTATTTGCTTGGATTTCTAAATGCTCCATGATCCAGTCCATTTCTAACCCAGACTCTAGTTTGTACCATTCTTTTCTTCATCATTTATTCTTCAACCAAACTGGCCTTGTTTGTTTCCATAAACTTGCCAATGTTTTTTTGTTTGTTTGTTTGTTTTGTGTTTGCTTGCATTTTTTATGTAATTTTACTGAAATACATTCCCATACCATACAATCATCTAAAGTGTACAATTGGTTGTGCATTCAATACCACAACCAATTTCTGAACATTTTCATCACTCCAAAAAATAAAAAAATTAAAAATGGAAATAAGATTGAAAATAAAAGTAAAAGAGAACTCTTGAAGTATACCATATCCTTCCTCCTCCCAATTTACTTTTTTTATAATTGAAATATATTCACATACCATACAATCACCCAGAATGTAAAACAATTATTCTTAGTATCATCATATAATTGTGCATTCTTCTTCACAGTTAATTTTTGAACACTTTCATTACTTCAAAAAATAAAAATAAGAATAAAAATAAAAGTTTAAAGGACACTCAAAACATCCCACATTACCCTCCTTCATATTATCCATTTACTTTTTGTACCTATTTTTTCTACTCATGTGTCTATATACTGGGTACAGGGAGTGTGAGCCATAAGTTTTTCACAGTCACACGGTCACACCATGTAAGCTATATAGTTATATGCTCACCTTGAAGAATCAAGGATACTGGATTGCAGTTTAACAATTTCAGATATTTCCTTCTAACTATTCTAATAAACTAAAAAATAAAAAGGGATACCTATATAACATATAAGAATCACCTCCAGAATGACTTCTCTACTCCATTTGAAATCTCTCAGCTATTGAAACTTTATTTTATTTCAATTCTCCTCCCTCTTTTGGTCCAAAAGTCCTTCTCAATAACACAATGCAGGGTCCAGGCTCATTCCTGGGAGTCACGTTCCACATTGCCAGGGAGATTTATACCCCTGGGAGTCATGTTCCACATAGTGGGGAGGGCGGTGAGTTTACCTGCTGAGTTGGCTTAGAGAGAGAGGCCACATCTAAGCAACAATGAGGCATTCAGGGGAAGAATCTTAGGCACAATTATAAGCAGGTGTAGCCTCTCCTTTGCAGCAATGAACTTCACAAGGGCATGCCCCAAGATAGAGGGCTCGGCATACCAAGCCATCAGTACTCAATGTTTGTGAGAACATCAGCAAAAATCCAGGTGAAGAAGTCCAACACTTCTGCATTGTCCCCCAGCTCCTCAGGGGGGCCCTGCATATATATTTTTATTCTCTGCCCAAATTACTTTTGGATGTGTCACTACTTCACATTAACCTACACAAATCTACCATATTTCACTTCCTATTCAAAGTTCCATACAATTATGGTGTTTGAACAAACTGTAGAAGTTATATTGTTCAGAAAATATAGATCCTGAACCAAATATCTCCTCCCTTGGTGTGCCAGTTTGAATGTATGATGTCCCCCCAAATGCTGTTATCTTTGATGTAATCTTGTGTGGGCAGACCTATCAGTGTTAATCAGATTGTAATTCTTTGAGTGTTTCCATGGAGATGCGCCCCACCCAACTGTGGGTGATGACTCTGATTGGATAATTTCCATGGAGGTGTTGGCCCACCCATTGGGTGCACTATATAAGATCAGACAGAAGGAGCAAGTTTGCTGCAGCCAAGAGGGACACTTTGAAGAAAGCACAGGAGCTGCAGATGAGAGACAGTTTGAAGACGGCTGATGAAAGAAGACTCTTGCGCTGGAGAAGCTGAGAGAGGACAAATATTCCAAGTGCAATTAAGAGTGACATTTTTGAGGAACTGCAGCCTAGAGAGGAACGTCCTGGGAGAAAGCCATTTTGAAACCAGAACTTTGAAGCAGATGCCAGCCACGTGCCTTACTAGCTAGCAGAGGTTTTCTGGACACCACTGGCCATCCTCCAGTGAAGGTACCCGATTGCTGATGTGTTACCTTGGACACTTTATGGCCTTAAGACTGTAACTGTGTAATCAAATAAACCCCCTTTTATAAAAGTCAATCCATCTCTGGTGTTTTGCATTCTGGCTGCATTAGCAAACTAGAACAGATTTCGGTACCAGAGAAGTGGGGTGCTAGTGCTGCTGAGTTTGCAAATACCAAACTTGTTGGAATGGCTTTTTAAATGGATAAGGGGAAGATTCTGGAAGAATTGTGAGGCACTTGATAGAAAAAGCCTAAACTGCTTTGAAGAGACTGTGGAAATATGGACTGTAAAGATACTTCTGATGAGGCCTTGAATGGAAATGAATGTGTTGTTGTGAACTGGAAGAAAGGTGATCCTTGTTTTAAAGTGGCAGAGAATTTGGCAAAATTGAGTCCTGGTATCAGATGGAAGGAAGAACTTGAAAGCAACAACTTGGAACACTTAGCTGAGGAGATCTCCAGACTACATGTGGAGGATGTAACCTGGCTTCTCCTTGCAGCTTATAGTAAAGTGCGACAGGACAGAGATAAGCTGAGAAATGAACTCTTGGTTTCAAAGAAACCAGAAACTGATGGCCTGAAAAACTCTGGGCTTCCAGTGGGTGAAACCACAGAAGCTACAACCCAACGTGAGGATGTAACCAAACATGGAACCCAGCCGCCATTTCAGTACAAGCCAAGAATGGAGAAAGAGTTAAGCAGAAAGGATTTGTGGAAAGTCCTATTGTCTGATGGCTTTGATCCCCGTGTGCTTCATGCAAAGTCAACAGAATTTTTGCAAGATCTTTATAGACAGAGCCATTGCCAGTCTGGACTGGAGGAGACAGACAAGGAACAAATTGAAGGAAAACTTTCTTCAAGGACAGAGCCATGGAGGTTGAGGTCTGGAGCCAAGAGGCCTTGGGCTGGGAGAGTGGAGTGGCCCACATGCATGGAAAGGGTGAGTTTGCTCTGGAGGTCGAGGGTGGGCATTCTGCCTTGATGCTCTGGAAGAGTGTTGCCACTCCAGGTCCCAAAGAGGGTGGGGCACATTCCCAGGGAATTGGGGACAGCCTGGCTGCCACCACACTGTTCTGAAGGGGTTGAGTGTGTGCCCTAGAGATGGAAGAGAATCTGGGTGCTGCCCCGATGTTTGAGGAAGTTGGGGCCAAGAAGGTGGTCTCCTCAGTGTGTGGATACGTTGGATAACTCACCCCAGCATTTGGAGAGGGAAGGGCTGCTGAAAAGTCCCTTAGGAAGGGTTAGACTTCCACTCTCTCATGCCCCAATGATGCAATATTGTTCTGTAAATGACTCTCAGACTTTGAAATCTAATGGAGTTTGTCCTGCAGGTTTTAGGAATTGTTTTGGTCCTGTTAACCCTGTTTTCCTCACTCTTCTCCTTATGGCAAGGGGAATGTTTATCCTATGAATGTCCTTCCTTTATGTATTGAAAGCACATAACTTGTTCTAAGTTCACAGATCCACAGCTAATGGAAAATTATGCCTTAGGACTGACCACACCTATAATTGATTTTGATGGAATCTTTTACTTAACTACTGTTACTGAAATGACTTAAGTTGTGGGATGAATGTATTTTGTATATGGAATGATAATGTCATTTTGGGGTCCAGGGGGTGGAATGTGACACATGGAAGTTGAAGTTTTAAAACACAGTTTCGACCTTTACCCTTTGGCCTGATTTGCCCTAGTCTTAACCAGATCTGCTTCATTCATATCTCTAATAGAAGTCTGCACTCTTTTTCAGCCTTTTTTTTTTAACAGTTGCTGTATGTGCTAATACTGACTTTCATATCTGCCAAGCTCTAGCTCTGAGTTTCAGGTGTCACACAGATACCCAATGTTCCAGAGACCGATCAGGTTATACACAAAGGGATCAGCATCTCAGAGTTTGGAGACAGCCATTACAATTCAGGAATAGATTTGACTGCTGTCTGAGCTTACAATCTAGGGACCATTACAATTATCATTCCCCTGATAGGCTGTGCTCTAAGATTCAATTCTGAGTTTACATATTATAGTTAGTCCATATTGGTGAGGTATTACAGTGTTGGCCTTTGTTTCTGGAGTACTTTGCTCAAAATGCTGTCTATAGGATCCATTCACCTCATTGCATGTCTCACAGCTTCACTCCTCATAGTTACTCAATATTCTACTGTATGCACACACAACAGTCCACCATTCTATTCCTCACTCAATGTACCCTTAGGCCACCTTCACCCATTGCAAATCATAAATACTGCCTCCATAAACTCCAGTGTGCAATTGTCCATTCATATCTCTGCTCTCAGATCTTCCAAGTATATACCCCATAATGAGATTGCAGGACCTTATGGCCCCCACATATATAGCTTAACACTGACCTCCAGAAAGTCTACACTCTTCTGCCTCCTTGTCAGAAGTAAATAGGTATGTCCCTCTCTCCATGTTTTCTCTGGCATTTTTATCCCTATTTATATTTTTCCTATAATTTTATAGACATATATTCACATACCATACAATTATCCACAGTATACAGTTGTTCATGTTATCATCATATAGTTGTACACTTATCACCACAGTCAGCACTTGAACATATTGATTACTATGAAAAAAGTTTTTTTTTAGTGAATAATAAAAAAGATAAAAAGAAAACTAAAATGTCATACAATACAATATAATAGTAAGACAGACAACAACACCACTACCAACACCACTTTTTTACATTTAATGGAAGCAAATTACAATGTTACTGCTGACCAGGGCTCCATTTTGCTTTGATTATGTTTTCTCCCCAATACCATCCCTTTTTTCAACACTCTGCATGGTTGACATTCATTTGTTCTCCCACATGTAAAAACATTTTTATATTTTTGCATTTAGTAACAGTCATTGACCACTCCAGTTTTTGCAAAGTTATACAGTCCCAGTCTTTATCATCTATCTTTCCCTCTGGTTTTATACATTCCCCTATTACACCTCTTTCAGCTTTAATCACAGACATTTTATTCAGTGTACTTACTGTACTGTGCTACCATCACACAGTATTATGCTATCTATTTCTGGATCTATACAATCAATCCTGCTGAACATTCTGTAGTTCTTCAGCATCAAATGCCCAACCTCTACCCTCTTTCTATCCCCTGATAGCCTGTGTTATCAGCTTTTAACTCTCAAAGTTTGTTCATTAATGTTTGTTCATATTAGTGAGACCACACAGTATTTGCCTTTTGTTTCTGGCTAGCTTCATTCAACATAATGTCCTCAAAGTTCATCCATGTTATAACACTAGCATTATTACTGTAAGGGCAGTACTTTCTTCTACCATTTTGTCTTTTGGATTTTATACGTCACAACTTATTATTTCATTTCTCCTTTTGCTCTTCCTGATAATCTTCATTTCTATACTCTTCTCTAAACCTCTCTGTCCAGTTTTTTTCCTATCAGCCTGTAGCACCCCCATTAGTATTTCTTGTAGTGCTGGTCTCTTATTCTCAAACTCTCTTAGTGTCTGTTTGTCTGAAAATATTTTAATCTCTCCCTCATTTTTGAAGGACAGTTTTGCCAGATATAGAATTCTTGGTTGGCAGTTTTTCTCTTTCAGTATCTTAAATATATCATACCACTATCTTCTTGCCCCCATGGTTTCTGTGGAGAAATCTGTACATAATCTTATTGAGCTTCCTTTGTATATGATGGATTGCTTTTCTCTTGCTGCTTTCAGAATTCTCTGTCTTTGGTATTAGACAATCTGATCAGTAAGTATCTTGGAGTAGGTCTATTGGTATCTGTTCTGTTTGGGATATGCTGTACTTCTTGAATCTGTAATTTTCTGTCTTTCATAAGAGTTGGGAAATTTTCAGTGAATATTTCTTCTATATTCTTTCTGCCCCCTTTCCCCTTTCTTCTCCTTCTGGGATACCCATAACATGTATATTTGTGTGCTTCATGTTGTCACTCAGCTCCCTAAGACCCTGCTCATATTTTTCCATTCTTTTCACCATCTGTTCTTTTGTGTGCATGAATTCAAATGTCCTGTCTTCCAGTTCACTGATCCTTTCTTTTGCCTGTTCATATCTACTGTTACATCCCTCCATTGTGTTTTTCATCTCCTCCATTGTGCCCTTCATTACCGTAAGTTCTGCCATTTGTTTTTTCAAGTTTATGAATTCATATTTAAGGTCATCCAGTGTTTTCTTTATATCCTTTATCTCTTTTGCCATATCTTCCCTCAGCTCATTGAATTGACTCAGGAGATTTGTTTGAACATCTTTAATTAGTTCTTCCTGCAGTTCATTGAATTGATTTAGCATTAGTTGCCTCAACCCCTGCATCTTGGTTGAACTATTTGTTCCTTTGGCAGGTCCATATTTTCATGTTTCCTAGTATGGTTCATTATTTTAAGTTGTCTAGGCATCTTATTTTCTTGATTGGTTTATTCTGGAGCTTGTTTTCACTTTTTTACCTAGGGTTTTCTTGTTGGTTGGCTTTGTTCTCTCTAATCTTTGGTGTTCAGTTCAATTTATTATAGAACTCTAACTTAGATTCTATTTAGTTGATCAGAGATTTTCACCTCCTGTTTTTCTGTTTCTTGTCCTGCCTCTGTGTAGCCTTTTTGTGAGAGGATCTCCTCAGATATGGTTGACCTGTCAGGTTTTCCCAGTCTAGAAAAGCCCAGGTCTCAGTAGGAAAATATGGAGTTTCCCTGAGAATGAGACCACCTGTGAGGCCTCTAGACTCAGTGCTTTTCCTCTCCTGTCTAACAGGTGGCACTTGCCAGCCTGCAGCTCCCCCACCAGTATAAGAAGTTGTGGTACCTTTAGTTCTTCTGGTGACTCTGATCCTGTTGGGGGCATGGCTGACTGAAGCTGGTTCCTGAATTCCAGCCCTGGGGTCTGAGTTCCCAGAAGTAGTGCTGCCAATTGAGCTGAACCTCCCTCCATTCTACCAATCCTAGGAACTACAGCTGTTTCCCAGGGGCACTATTCTATTCTCCCCTCTCCTCTTTGGGGCAACTCTAGCTTAATTCCTTGGTTAGTCTGATTGCCAATGAAAGACTAGGGTGGAGACTTTCTTCAGAAGTGAATCAGGAATTCAAAGAAATTCTGGGTACTCCATCTCCCCCCAAGACTAGCCTAGACCTTTGACTTGGGCTGTCTGATAGAAAATAACCACATATGTTACTTTCAATTTTCAAGCCACATTTGTTACTTTTTAATTAAAAAGAGAGAGAGAGAGAGAAAGCAAAAAAAGCAAAAAAAAAAAAGAAGTCCCTTTTAAAAGCCTTTCCCCAGCCTGGAAGTTTTGTCAGTGTCAGAATAGAGTATTTACAGCTGTGTTTTGGGCTACTATCTTGACAATTACTCTCCAACAGCTTTAATTCCACCCTTGCTTGGGGCTATTGAAGTATAAAAAGATAAGGATTTGGTGAGAAAGGAGAATGGACAAAATGTAGGGGGAAAAAAGTGTTTTTGGAGCCAGGGAATGGGTGCCTGCTTTTATGTGTCCCCACTTCCTGGAGCCCAGCCCTTTTCTAGCACCCACAGCTGCAAAAGTTAATTAATTTGTTAAATAATTCTGCAGTTGAGGCTGGCTTGAGCCCCCTTTCTTGCTTCCAGCAGATTGTTGTGTGTGTGTGTGTGTGTGTGTGTCTGTGTGTGTGTGTGTGTGTGTGTCTTCCTTTCAGGGAGCCAGCTGCAAGACAATCCATGAGTTCTGGGCAGGGAGGGGCGTCAGACCCCTGGTCAGGGGAACTTACAAATTTCACTGTGATCTCAGCTTTCCACCAGTTCCAAACTTGTATACGATGTGTGACTGGTCACTGGAGACCCTGAAAACCCTGTTTCATATAGTTCCTGCCCTAGAGGAGAGACTAAATTCCACATCTCACCACTTCACCCTCTTGCACCACCCTCAGACGTGTGATTTTTATGTCTTACATAAGAGTTGGGAAATTTTCATTCATTATTTCCTCTATTATTCCTTCTGCTGCTTTTCCCTCCTCTTCTCCTTCTGGGGCACCTATAATGTGTATATTTGTGCATTCTTGGTGTCTTTCAGTTCCCTGAGAGCCTGCTCATATTTTTCCATCCTTTTCCTTATCTGTTCTTTTGTTTGTAGGATTTCAGATGTCCTGTCCTCCATCTCATTAATCTTTTCTTCTCCTTTCTAAGCCTGCTGTTGATTGTCTCCACTGTGTTTTTCATCTCTTCTATTGTGCCTTTCATTCCCATAAATTCTGCCATTTTTTTTCAAGCTTACAAATTCTTCCTTATGATCACCCAGTGTCTTCTTTATATCCTTTTTCTCTTTTTTCACATTCTCTCTCACCTCATTTTTTCAATTTAAAACATTTGTCTGAATATCTATAATTAGTTGTTTCAACTCCTGAATCTTGGTTGAAATGTTAGTTTCTTCCTTTAACTGGGCCATAACTTCCTGTTTCCTGATGTGGCTTATGATTTTCTGCTCGTGTTTCAGCATCTCACTCTCTTGGTTGATTTATTTTGGAGATTGTTTTCTCTCTTTTGCCTAAGGTTTTCTTGTTGGTTGACTTTGAACCCTATCTTTTCTTTTTTCTCTACCTGACCAGTTTTCATATTTGCTCTGCCCCCCAGTCTCCTTCCCAAAATTGGCACCTACCATGGCCTGCCACAGGGATGGGAGGTAGGCACTGGGCACCCCAGCAAGTTCACTGTTTGTGGTAATATAGATCTGTTGGCTTCCAGAGATGCTCTGTTTTCCACTGACTAGGAAGACCTGGGTGTGATTTGGGTCCCAACTTTAATAATTGTGTCTTCCTTATTTCTCAGTGAAAACAGGGCCAGGTTTCCATACAGGGCATATAGACTGCTGCCATGTTCCTAAGAAAGGGCTGACCAGCAGATGGTGCAGTTTGGTAATGTAATTGTCCTTAGAGTCTGCTCTGCCTCAGAGCATGGCTGCTGACTGCCACTTTTCAGGGATGGGGGAAGGGCTTTCAGACTCAGTTCTGGGAATATGTCTCTGATTGCATTTTCTCAGTCTCTGGGCCCCTCACTGATCTTGGCCTTGAAATGTCCTCCCCTGTCTACCAGGGTCTTCAAACAGTGTGGGTATTTTTCACTGCTGTAAGATTTAAAAATCTGTGTCACCAGTGGGAGGGGTCCCATCTGTCACTTCTAGTGCCTTTCCCACACAGAGACTGAGTGGGGCAGAGGGGAAAGGACCAGCTGGTCCAGGATGGAAGATTCCTACCTGATATTTCTTCTCTTTCTTCTGTTTGGCATTTACACTGTCTTACTCAGCTCTGTGTCCTCCTCCAGAGATTTAAAGTTCAGAATTGTCCCTTTTTTCATTGAATCTCTGGAGAGAAGTTTTCAGTAGCTGTTTACATCACCATTGATGACATCACTCACAAATTTAAAAAAATTTTTTTTTGATATTGTTCCCATACCATACAATTATCCAAAGATCCAAAGTGTATAATCAATTGCCCATGGTACCATCATACAGCTGTGCATCCATCACCACAATTATTTTTTTTTCAATTTTTAGAATATTTTCATTACTCCAGAAAAGAAATAAAGGCAAAAAAGGAAACTCAAATCCTCCCTTACCCCTAACCACCACCATCCATTGTTGATTCATAGTATTGGCATAGTACATTTGTTCCTGTTGATGGAATATTAAAATACTAACTGTAGCATATAGTTTGCAAAAGATGTATTTTTCCTATATTCCCCTCTATTATTAACTTCTAGTTATAATGTCATACATTTGTTCTAGTTCATTAGAAAGATTTCTAATATTTGTATAGTTAGTCACAGACATTGTCCACCACAAGACTCACTGTTTTATACATTCCCATCTTTTAACCTCCAACTCTCCTTCTGGTGACTTATGTTACTCTGAGCTTATCCTTTCCACCACATTCACACACCATTCAGCACTGTTAGTTATTCTCACAACATGCTACCATCACCTCTGTCCATTTCCAAATTTTACATTCATCCTAGTTGAACATTCTGCTCATAATAAGCAACCACTCCCCATTCTTTAGCCTCATTCTATATCCTGGTAACTTATATTTTATGTCTGTGAGTTTACATATTATAATTAGTTCATATCAGTGAGACCCTGCAATATTTGTCCTTATGTGTTTGTCTTATTTCACTCAATATAGTGCCCTCAAGTTTTCTTCATCAACCTGTTTTAAGATGGTTTTGTTCACGCACCATACATTCTGTTCTAAGTAAACAATCTATGGTTCCCTATATAGTCACATATTTATGTATTTATCACCTTTGCCACTATCTATATAAGGACATCTCCATTTCTTCCACAAAGAAGGAGAAAGAGTCAAAGGAGATAGAGAGACAAAAGAAAAAGAGAAGAGAGAAAGAGAGAGAGAGAGAGAGAGCAAAACATGACATCTAGGAAGCAACAAAAGGAAAGATAGCATTAAACTAAAGTAGCATAAAGAGTCAGACAACATCACCAATGCCAAGAGTCCCATATCCTTCCCCTAAGCCACCCCCCATATACATTTAGCTTTGTTATATTAGGGAAGCATAATGCAATGTTTCTGTTAACTATAGTCTCCAGTTTGCATTGATTCTATTATTCCCCTAATCCCACCCCCTTTTAAACACCTTGCAATGTTGACATTCATTTGTTATGCCTCATGTAAAAACATATTTGTACCTTTTATTACAATTGTTGAGTACCCTAGGTTTCACTGAGTTATGCAGTCCCAGTCTTTACCTTTCCTCTTTCCTTCTGGTGTCCCACATGCTCCTAACCTTCCTCTTTCAACCATACTCAAAGTCTCCTTTGTTCAGTGAACTTATATTGCTGTGCTACTACCTCTCAAAATTGTGTTTCAAACCTCTCACTCCTGTCTTTTCCTTTTTGTCTGTAGTGTGCCCTTTAGTGTTTCCTGTAGAGCAGGTATCTTCTTCACAAACTCTGTCATTGTCTGTTTGTCAGAGAATATTTTAAGCTCTCCCTCATATTTGAGGGACAGTTTTGCTGGATGTAAGATTCTTTGTTGGTGGTTTTTCTCTTTCAGTGTCTTACATTTATGACCCCACTTCCTTCTTGCCTCCATGGTTTCTTTTGAGAAATCCAGACATGGTCTTATCAGCTTCCTTTGTATGTGATGGATTATTTTTCTCTTGCTGCTTTCAGGATTCTCTTTTTATCTTTGACATTGGATAATCTGATTATTAAGTGTATTGGCATAGGCCTATTCATATCTATTCTGTTTGGAGTACACTGCACTTCTTGGATCCATAATTTTGTCTTTTCATAAGAGACAGGAAATTTTCATTCATTATTTCCTCTATTATTGCTTCTGCCCCTTTTCCCATCTCTTCTCCTTCTGGGACACACATGACACATAAATTCCTGTATTTCTTGTTGTCATTCAATTCCCAGAGATGTTGCTCATATGTTTCCATTTTCTCTAACTCTTCTTTGTTGTGTAGGCTTTCAGTTATCTTCTTCTCCAGTTCCTGAGTGTTTTCTTCTGCCTCTTGGGATCTGTTGTTGTATGTCTCCATTGTGTCTTTCATCCCTTGTGTTTTGCCTTTCATTTCCATACATTCTGCCAGTTGTTTTTTGAATTTTCAATTTCTACCTTATGTACACCCACTGTTTTCATTATACCCTTCATTTCTTTTGCCATATCTTCCCTAAGCTTTTTGAATTGATTTAATATTAGTTGTTTAAGTTCCTGTATCTCAGTTGAAGTGTAAGTTTGTTCCTTTGACTGGGTCATAACTTAGTTTTTCTTAATGTAGTTTGTAGTTTTTTTTGCTATCTAGGCATCTGGTTTCCTTGGTTACCCCAATCAGGTTTTCCCAGACCAGAATCAGCTCAAGTCTTGGAAGGAGGCAGTATTATCCAGTTTCCCTGGGGGTGTCTTAGAATATTGATATACCCTGTTAGGCCTCATGTCACTGTGCTTTTCTGTCCAGTAGGTGGCACCTGGCAGCCTGTAGCTCCAGACTGGTGTAGGAAGGTGTGACCCATGGCTGTTTTCCCCCAGGCTCTGGGGTCTGGTTCTGAATGGAAGGCTGGTGGTAAAGCTTATCCCCACCTTCTTCCTCAGAGGGAAGATACACCTCTAGGAAGAGGTCTTTAGTATTTGAATAGTCTCTCTGATTCTGCTATCTCCTCCCTTGTCTGGGTCAGAGTGCTGGGAACTGAATGTGGCTGAAGTTTTCTTCACTAAGCTGAAAAAGGGACAGAAGCCCACTTTCAGGGCTGATCTGCAGCCCTCCCCTAAGTTTCACCCATTGGCCAGAGATAGCACTGGGTCCTCTGGGCTTCCTCTCCCTTCCAGAGAGGTCCTCTGGCTCTCCAAGGTCAGTCATCAACAAAAGCTTCTTTCTGCTTGTCGGGGATTCATAGCTTGTATGGAGTAGTCCATGTTTGTTAATTAAAACCCCAGTTGGAGCTCAGCTGAGCTATATTCACTTGCTTAGAGAGTGCTGCTCTCTAGCATAGCAAAGCTTTGCAATTCTGGCTGTGGGGGGAGGGGCTCCCAGCTTGGGTTCACAGTTTTTACTTACAGATTTTATGCTGCAATCTTGGGCATTCCTTCCAATTCAGGTTGGTGTATGATGAGTGGATGGTCACATTTCTTGCCCCGCATATATTCCAGATTATTTACTAGTTGTTCCTAGAGTTTTATTAATTGTTCCAGTGGAACTAACTGGCTTCCACTCCTCTCCATGCTGCCATCCCCCTCACACAATGTTTTTTTGATCCCTCTCACTACCTATTCCTTTTCCCTTTTCTATGAATGCTCTTTCCCTTAATATTTTCAGACAAAATGCTTTTAGTCTTTCAGATTTCAACTTATATGACTGCTTGAGAGAGTTCTACTATACCAATAATGAAAACCAATTCCCTAGTCACTTTTAACTCATTCCCTATTTTAATTCTCTACATAGACACTTTACCTCTTTTTTTCCTCATTTTTTTTCACACTCTACTAGAAGCTGTATGAGGGTAATATCGTCTTGTTCATCACTCTTTTTCACTTGATTGGAATGATGTAATAAGCATTAGACATATAATAAGCATTAGATAAATATTATGGTTGCATTCATATGTCAACTTGGCCACGTGAGGGTGCCATTGTCTGGTCAAGCAAGTGCTGGCCTGTTACTGTAAGGACATGTCATGGATAGTTAATAAATTAGAAGGCTGGTTTATTAAATCACCAGTCAATTGATTGCATCTGTGTCTGATTAAATCTAGAATCAAATAAGGGTGTATCTTCCACAATGAAAGAATGTAACTGGTTGGATTTAATCCAATCAGTTGAAGACTTGTAAGGGAGAAGAGAGAACTTTCATTTCTTCAGCCAGCCAGCCTGTTCTGGGGAGTTCATTGAAGACCTTCATCACAGTTACCAGCTCATGGTCTGCCCTACAGAATTTGGACTCATGCATCCTGCCTTATAGAATTTGACTCATGCATCCCCACAGTTACATGAGATGCTTTTATAAAATCTCATTCTTACAGATATCTTCTGTTCATTCTGTTTCCCTAGTGTGCCAGTTTGAGTGTATTGTGTCCCCCAAATGCCATTATCTTTGTAGTCTTGTGTGGGGCAGAAGTTTTGGTGATGGTTGGATTTGCTTGGAATGTGCCCCACCCAGCTGTGGGCAATGATTCTGATGAGATGTTCCCATGGAGGCGTGGCCCCGCCCATTCAGGGTGGGCCCTTATCGGTGGAGCTATATAAATGAGCTGACTCGGGGGGGAAGAGAGTGCAGCTGGGAGTGATGTTTTGAAGAGAAGCAAGCTTGCTGGAGAGGAACGTCCTGGGAGAAAGCCGTTTTGAGGCCGGAGCTTTGGAGCAGATGCCAGCTGCCTTCCTAGCTAACAGAGGTTTTCCGGAGGCCATTGGCCATCCTCCGGTGAGGGTACCCGATTGCTGATGTGTTGCCTTGGACGCTTTGTGGCCTTAAGACTGTAACTGTGTAGCGAAATAAATCCCCGTTTTATAAAAGCCAATCCATCTCTGGTGTTTTGCATTCTGCAGCATTAGCAAACTAGGACACCTAGAGAACCCTGACTACTGCAGATAAATGAATCAGTGTTTAATACATTAATGAATTGAACAACACATAGTTGCATAGTCTGCTTAAAAGGTAAGACACTGATAGCATAGTTATAAAGTTGAAAATGAACAAAAACCTTACATAGAATGAATGAAATTGTGGATGAATAATGAGAATACTGAAAACAAGAAAGGATGGTAAGCTAGTGTGGGCTGATGGAGGATTAGGAATAACTGACTCATTTTAACGTCGTTCTGTAGGTTATGACAAGTGTGGAAAAGTGTTTCTTTTTGCCTTTACCTCTTTTTACCATTAATTTGAAGCAGTCCAATGAACTCTGTAGAGTGAGAAGTGAAATAAAGTAGTTGTGAAGGGCTCTTGCTGATATTCCAGATCAAAGGTTTTGACATTATCCTTCAGGTGGTTATTTGGAACACTAGATCCTTTGAATAAGGAAATAGCTCCCACATACCCCCATCAACAATTTAAGGGTCAAATAATAGGAGATGTAGAAGAATGAGTATCACTCTTCTTCCTTAATTAATATTCACAGTATCTTATTACATTTTAAATGATATTGTATCTTAAAATCCATTTAACATTTCTGATTATAGAGTAAGATTTGTCAGCTGTGCCTACCCAATATCTCACATTTGTGAAGTTTTGATCCACTGAGGGCTCTGAAAACCAGTAGGAGGAAAAGCAATAAAATTATTATCCAGTAAGATATGGATTACTCTGAATCCATATGCTGTCTTTTCTTAGTTCTTCATTTCCAGCATCTGTTTTCTATATGAGGGATTTATACACATAATTGAGTAGTTTGTTAGATTTGACATTTTTATGAACTTTTATAAATGAGCTAAGGTTCAATTTTTATTTGCAGTTAAGCATTGCTAAGAAAAACTCATCTTCCCTGCTAAATGAGAGTTTATAAACAGTAGAAACGACATGTGACTAGGTAAAGATTCATTCCCTAAGATACAGATCAATGTTTGGAGAAGAGATAATTAACTTCTTGGCAGAGGTTGGCCATGGGGAGCTGGAGATTTGTTAATGAAACAGTAGGCTCATGCATGGTTTGGGTGATCATTATTGCCAAGGAAAGCTTATATCCTCAGTGAAAGAGAGTCAACAGTTTAGATTAGTAGAAATAAGGTTCTGTTTGATATTTGTTCCTGATATGGAGACATTCCTATCAGTAGAAATGCAGAAGATATCTTATTAGGACTAGGTATAGGAAATAATTTAGCTATGTGTAAAAAGATTTGGTAACCATGAAGAATACATAAAGAGGAACTAGAAAAAAGCAAGTCTGTGGTTTAGGGCAGTATCACAGGAGCATAAAGAAAGCTGTGACAGAGTGTCCTGAAGTTTAATGATAGCTCTGGTCTTGACGAGAGCCAGAAAACCATAATGGAGACCTGCCATGTTGATCAATTTGTTAGATGCAAACTCCACATCTCCACCTTTACAAACTACTTACAGAAATTTAACTTGATATTTACTTTCTAAATATTTGTATGGCAATAGGTGTTAAAACTTCTGATGTAACTATTCCAATTTTTGGAATAAATACTTTATTTTAGTTGCTGTTAGAAATAATAAAAAATAGATTTCTGGAACTATTTTACATAAAAATGGGTAAATATTACTCTGTGATGGTTAAATATTATAGAAAAAATTGTAAATCAAAATTTATTGTGATAGAAAGTGGCCCATTATATATTAAGTAAAAGTGCAAATGAAAAAATTACAGAAAAGATATGGTAGAAGTCTTATTTTTTGAAATTGTTTAATGGAAGAAAATAATGTAATGGGATACATTAAATATGGATGTAAAATACATTTTTTAACTCAAAATTATTTTAAGATGAGGTTTTGTTGGTTCAAGTACTCCATCTTTTTTCTCGACAAACTCACATTAGCAATGCAACATCTGATTTCCAGTTTCAGTGGCTTTAGCATATTAATAAACACATCTTAAAGAAACCAATGAAGTTAACCAGGAGCATAATCCTCCATACCTATCTTACTTTTTCCCATATTTTAATGTTATCTTATAGATACTTTGTTTTATAACAATTTTATTAACTCAATTTATAAATATTTCCATGGTATTAAATTAGTTTTTCATAAACAAAACCTAATCTTTTTGTATTCACACTTAATGAATTTTCAGCTATTTGTTAAAATATGGAATGGCAATAAATTTACAATTTGTAGAGTGAACTTTAGGAATAAACACAACCAATCATTGGTAAAAATATAACTCAACTCATGTTGGAAAAAGAACATGGGTCTACAGTGTAGGAGTTACTGCTTGAGGGATAAGGTATATATGTACCAAAAACCCATGAAAACATCAGTTAATCTAAGATTTGGTTAGTTGAAGTAGCTTAGAAGAGCTTCCACAGAAATTATTATTAAATCTAAAATTAATATTAGCTTCTTATGCCTCTGAATATGTGGCATTATTTGTATAATTGTGGGGGAAAAATCTATACCAATTATCTTTATGTTAACTTGTGTACAGAGGCAAGATGACTAATGCTAGGAAGGAAAACATTATAGTTAGTACCTGTTGTGAGTAACAGCTATTGTCCTTGCTTTTTGTCATTATAATAGGCATTTGCAAACCAAATTTATATTTATTCTCCTTTCCAAGTTTCTTAAGGTGGGATAATTATGGCTGTTAGTCTAGGAAAGAGCCTCTATAGGTTTATTTTTTTAATGTGTAGTAGAAAAGTAGGACTAGAATCAAAGAAATGTGCATCAATCTCTGCAACCACAGGGAAGGTATTTAACCTCTCTGAACTTCTATGAAGAATAGATAGCAAAAACTATTACATAGAGGGAATATTAAGATTAAATAGTTCCAGAAATATGAGTTTCAACACACTTGAAATGAGGAAAGTGCTATTGATTTTTGAGAGTTCAACTGGAAAATGTATTCATGATAGACTGAGAAGAAATATTCAATCATTTTAAAGAGATTAAACATCTCTCAGGTGAGCAAAATCTTACTGTAACATGATTTAATACATTGAGAAAGCCAATGGTGTAATACATCAAATGTATCTAATACAATGTTTCTCACATTTAAGTAATGGATTATCTCCCTTTATAAATGCAAATTGAACAAAACAAGAAACACCTCTCCCAAAAATCAATTAATTGGCATTTGCATCAATTCAAAATATATTGCTTTTATGCCTGTTGTTCATATAAAACACCAAAAAAAAAAAAAAAAAACCAAGCAAACAAATAAAACTAAAAAAAAGGGGGGTGGGAGGGGGGTGGGAATTGTGGTGTTTAATTTCATATGCCAACTTGGCTGGATCACGATGTCTGTATTTGGCCAAGCAAACACTGGCCTGATTCTTACCATGAGGGTATTTTGTAGATGGATTTGCAAATGTAACCAGTTGATTGAAACTATGGCCAATTGCATCTACACTCAACAAAGAAGATTGCCCTCAGCTATGTAGGTAGGGTCCTCATCCAGTCAGTTGGATGTCTTAAAAGCCAGAACTGAGGATATCAGAAATTAAAAAAGAAGAATATCTGCCACAACTTCAGTAAACCAGCTTCTGATGGGAAATATGGACTTGTCAGACTTGAGAATCACCTTTATCAGTTTCCAGCTTGTTGTCTGCCCTATGGAATTTGGACTCACCAGCCCCATGGTTATGTGAGCCAATTCCTCAGAATAAATCTCATTTTTTATGTACTTACATACTTTATATATTATATAACATGTTGATTCTGCTTTTTCTGGAGAATTATAAAAGAAAGACAAAAAGTAAATTATTCAAAGAAAGCTATAATTGGTCCATCCTAGAGGGCTTAGACTCATCTTTCCCTGTTCCTCTTGAATAGGTACAACTATCAGCCCTGGAAAAAATACAAGAGATAACCAAAGTAGAACTGTGACAGGTGGAAAGTAGAGGGCAAATTGGTTAGGGACCTGTGGACTGGAGGAACAACATAGCAGCAAGATGTCTTAAAACTTCCATCCAGCTGAAGAAGGTGACCCAGATCTGGACTTCCTTATACCTAACTTAAGAACATAATCTTGCAAGCCTGGCCAACACAGAAAATGAGACTGGAAACTCTGCTGGCAATAAGCAGCCAGGGGAAGCACTCTCCTTCCTCATCATGCCCCAGACTCTCTTCTTTCACCCATGTGATGTCAGGACATTGGCAAGGGTGAACTTATCTTGACAAAGTGCTCTTTGTCCCCCATCAGGAAGCAGGGAACCCTGCCATAACTAGACTTTTCCTCCTTGTGGGCTAGAGACTCTCTTACTCCACCTAGATGCAACAGCTGAAACAGCCTGGGGAAACTCCTTCCGCCCACCAACAGCATGAGCAGGGATCAGCAGGAGAGAAACCAACCAGACCAAAATAACACCATTGGATCTACAGCCAATAAAGTAGGTCATGACTTGCATGATAAACCTAAAATAAGTAAATAAGTACATAGACAAATAAATAAATAAAACCAGCATCTCTTAACATGATAGGTAAAATGTCCAGGATAAAACTGAAAATCACCCACTATATCAAGAACCAGGAAAATTGCAACCTGAACTAGAAAAGACAATTGCATAATGCAACACTGAGATCAACAAGAATTTAGAATGATTTGACAAGGATGTTAAAGTAATCATCATAAAAATGATTCAACAAAAATTATGATATGTCTTGAAACAAATGAATAAAGGAAATTACAGGAAAGAAGTAGAAACCATAACAAACTGCAAAACAGAAATTAATTGAACTAAAATTTACCATAACAGAAATTTATTTTTAAAAGACTGAAATAAAAGTATACAGAACTTCAAGGACCTTTGGGACAAAGAGAAAAGATACAACATTTGTATAATTGGAGTCCCATAAGTAAAGGAGAAAGACAGTGGTGAAGAAAGAGTATTTGAAAAGATAATGGCTGAAAACTTCTCAAATTTGATAAAATATATAAATCCAGAATTTTAAGAAGTTGAGCCGTCTATAAATAGGTTAAGTCCTCCAAAATACACATCAACAAACATCATAAATAAACTTCCAAAAACTAAAGACAAAGAAAGAAATCTTAAAAACTGACAAAAAGAAGCAACTCTTTTCTGTAGAGAAAAAACAATATAAGTGGTGTTTGAATTACAGCACAGCCTCATCTGAAACCATGGAGATCAGACAGAAGTGGCATATAATTTTTCCAGAGCTGAAAGTAAATAGCTGTCAACCATGAATCCTACCTTCAATGAAATTATACTTCAGTAATTAAAGGGAAATAAAGACATGAGGGGAAAGTAGTAGAATTTTATTTAGCAGATCTACTCTTAAAGAATAATTAAGGAAGTTAATCAAATAGAAAGGAAATGATAAACGAATCTTTCAATATTAGGAGGGAAGAAAAAAACAATGGAAAAATTAGACACAGAGTATATAAAACAGACAATCCTGCTCATGAATTTTCTAAATTATATGTGATGATTAAAAAACAAATTTGACACCATTTGACACTCAAGACAATTATATTTAAAACAGTGGAGGGTAAAGAAACTTATATGGAAGTCAGTTTTATACATTTATCTTGATAAAATCTTGATAGTAGTAGACAGTGACAAGTAAAATATGCATGTTGCAATACCCACAGCTACCACTAAAGAAACTCTGCAAATAAATTCACTAAAAAATTCTACAAATAAATCAAGATGGTGTTCTAAGAAATGTTCAAGTAACCTGCAGGGATGCAAGGAAGAGAAATAGAGAAATGAGAACAGAAAACAAACATAAAACACATGATAAAATGTCAGACTTAAGCTGTAATATAGCAATAATTACCTTATCTAATTAAGGTAATTAGATAATTACCTTAGATGTAAATGGTCTAAACATAGCACTTAAAGTGCAGAGATTGGAACAATGAAGTAAAAATAAATAAATAAATAAACAAACAACAACTATATACTGTTTACAAAAAAAATTTAATTCCATGACATGGGTCAGTTTAAAGGACATGTTATGTTTGAAAAAGCTGGAGAAGCTACCTTAATATCAAAGCTGTAAGACCAATAACATTAAAACTTAGCAATTTTTTAAAATAAATGGTTAATATTAATTAGCATAATGAATCCACTGTTAGTGCGGTATGCCTAAATTCAAATGTGCTATATAACTTAATAGATTTGAAAACTTGTCATTTTATGGACCACCAATCTTATTGCCTATATGATAGTCTGAATTAATGAAGGGATCCATAAGGTGAGAACTGGAGAGAACTTGACCATAAAAATGAGAGAAGCCATTACTCAGTTCCAACATTTGGTTCCCAGGTGGGAATGAATAACAGATGTTGTCAGATAGTTTACATGTTTCAAGATGTAGCAGAAGGCTAGATTTTACTTGAAAACTCCTTATATTTATATGATGACATTTAAATATTACTTCTTATATTAATTCTGGGAAGGTCAAACAAGACAGCTGGGCATCATATTTAACCTGTGAGCTTCCAGCTTGCAACTTAAGCTCTAATTACTGTCAGGTTTGATGTTTTCAGCCTTCATATGAGACAGTTCATGTTGTATGTAATAGGTCCACTGAATTTCATTTCTAATCATTTGCAAACATGGATACTACATGCCATGAGCCCAATGAAGACGCAAATATTCAAATGTTTATATTCATGGTCTGGGTGAAAAGGACTAGATATATGTACTTTCATGGTATGAGTTTATCTGTTTAGGTGACAAGATTAGCATAGATATTGGAAAGCAAAATTAAAATATACCCATAGATATTTTAAATGCTCTTGAAATATAACCTTGGGTGTTCTTTTGGAGAAAATCTGTTTTGAAATATTTAGAGTCAACCAGAAGATTTCTCATGGATATTGAATAAAAGAGACACAGAAATGTAAAGTTTGTTTTTTTTTTAACATTAAGGTGATTTTTTTACATGAGTTGTCTTGTTTACAGCTTTTGCTTTAACAATAATTTATCTAAATCTATTAACTCATCACCTGATTGGGAGATTTAGATTCTTGTGTAGGCTTTCTAGAAAATAAAAATACATGACTCATGCATATCTCAATGCATTTCTGCTGGATCACTGTAAAAACATACGGCATTGGTTCATTGTAGGACAGTATGCTGATTTGTCCATATGGACCACAAAAATACTGTGTCAGTTCCATCTCCAAGATGCTAGCCTCTCTTTTTCATCATTTCACATCCCATAGTCATTGTTGTGCAGTTTGGAAATAGAGTAAAGTTTGTGAGAGTAATGATGTATAGTTATTAATGGAATTTTCACCATAAATTTTAGCACATTATATCAGTCATAAAAATTCATGTCCTTCAGATGTGTGTGAGACAAATATGAAGAGATTGGTCACAACTTCAATTGTAAATTAGCCTTCATTAAAATGTAAAGGAAATTGAGACATTTAAAAATAGAAAACAGTACAAGTTAATAAACTGATGACTCTGTAGTCACTTAGGTTTAAATTCTGGATACATAATTTGCTGTCTGTGTTAATGTACATATTATAGTCATCCTCTTTAAACTTCCGTTATTTCATCTTCCAGTTGGGAATAGTGAGAATTCAGAAATCCTAGGTTTCTTGAAAGTTGGTAGAAGGTGGTGAAAAAATGAGATAAAATGGGTGGTATATTTATTCTATATTTTATATACTCAAATGTATATATTACATTAACATCGATTATAAATTTTGAGAATAATAATAAACATAGATCTTTAAATATATTGATGTGTATGACTTTTTATTCTTATTTAAATTGTCAAGTAGTAAGTGCCACATTCTACTTTAGCTCACTTTTCATCTTATTTTAATTTTTGCTTTAATAATATAACATCAACATGATAAAAATGCTATTCATTTCTATTTTCTTTTAGCTGTATAGAGTAACTCTAACATAAAATGTAGCAAGGTAATAATTGGCAGGGCCCAAGCTCTGATAAATATTAAAGTGCTCAGGGAGTCTTCTAAGTCTGCCCTGCATCACAACACTTGAACTGTATGCTAAATACTTCTCATTGTTAACGTAGTATGGTTTGACCTTGATATAAATCCCCTATACATTCAATTGCTAATTTCTTGGAATTACGAAATCTCTTATAAAAATGAATCATGTAAAAGATTTATTGGGTCACAATAGTGAGCATATTGACAGAAGAGTGATTACAACAAAACTAAAGTTAAAACTTCATTATGGAGTGGGGGAGGTAATTGATTTTCATTATTCAACACTTTAATTACAAAATTTAATTAAAATTTTGTAATTAAATTTTAAAGTTTAGCTTTGAAGATATATATATATATATATATATATATATATATATATATATATAATGAGAATACTACTCAGTCATACACTCCTGTAGAGCAAATACTGTTTATTGTAATTTTTCCTTTAATGAAGTAGCATGTTATTCTGTTTTTTTGTGCATCTGTTAAAGAGCCTTCACAAATTATTCTGAACAGATGTTCCTGTGGGAATTATGCTACCTAATTAGGAGGAATTATCTCTCTACCTGTATTCTAAGGCCGGTTTCTTTGATCTTTAAGCAATTTCGAAACTCCTGTTTTTGGTGCAGATGAAAAAAACTCAAAGGCTTGTAACTTGAAAGAGTATTGCAGTTTAAGAAAAAGAAAACAAATGATCAGATAGATGGATTAAGGGAACATATTCTAAAATAATTTTTGTGACATTTGAAGGACTTTAAAGATTCATTATTTTGGTAATAAATTATGTGTTCAGAATCTCAATTTGCAGATAAATATATTTGATTCTGAGATTACATATTTCAACTTTAAAACCATTAAATTTATTTAAAATATTAGTCATTTTCCTTTTCTAAAATTAATATATGAACAATGGACAAGTTGAGTCTGTATTAATCAATATTATTTATTATTGAAAATTTAAAATGGCATTGTGTCTTCCACAAAATCAAATTATAAGATATTTCTAATTAAACTGAATATCATATGTATATTCTAAATTGTGCAACTCCAGTTTTTTTCTTACACTAGGACAACTCCAGTTATTGCTTTACATATGAAGACATAATTTCATAGTTCCCTATGAAATTTTGAATCCTTGAGTATCACTTGTAAAATCCTCAGTCATATACATTTTACTTTGCTATCAAGGAGCACAAACCTGAGATGTCCTGATATAGATTTATACTATTTATTGTAATATTTCCTTTCATGAAGTAGATGTTATTTTATGTGCATCTATTAAAGAGACTTCTCAATTTATTAAGAACAGTATGTATCATTGTGTTTGAATTAAATTAAGCCAAAATATAGCCACAGTGTTATAAATCTGCTTCCCCAACCCTTGAATAACACTCCCTCCCCAAAATACAAACTTCAGTCATGACAAGAGTTAAACAGGCTTCTAGACAAAGGCGTAATCATCTCACTTGTACCCTGTAATTATCTGAATATCACCAAAGCATGGAGTTCATAGAGTTCAATCTTTACTATGGATTTAAGGCACACCGTATTGATTCACAAGAAAATTAATGTAATATATCACCATTTTTAGTAAATGGTTAAATGAATTGAGAGTTAAGGCTAGAGAAAGAAAGATCAGGAGCTTGGATCTGATTATAATAGATATTTTCCAATACTTGAAAGTTTGTAATGTCACACTTCTGATGGGCAGTTTTGTTCTGCCCACTCCCGCCACCCCAGAAAGTCAAGACTTTCTCAGAGTTTCAGTGCAGTGTGTGGCTTCTCCTAAGGAATCCTCCTTCCCTCTGCCTTATCAGATTTCAGACCTGTGTTTCAGTCTGTATGCTCTCCCTCCTATCCCCACTCCCTAGCCCTTCCCTTTTATCTTTCACAAGCATTTTGTCCAATAAATATCTAGCACATCTAATTCCTTCTTTGCTTCTGTGTATCAGATGAACTAATTTATTCACAGCTAAAGTCAAGGTCAATAGAAAAGACTACAAAATCCTTTATAATCTTCTTTCTTTCACCCTCAAACTCCTCTCTCCTGCTGCTCTGGACATTTTTCACTCTACCTCAGTTGCCATAGCCCACTCATTCTTTCTGGAACAAGTCAGATATGCTCCCACCTCAGGTTTTATAAACTTGACTGCTTCTTCGGAGTAGAACTCATTTCCCCTAGATATCTAGATGGGTAAAGCACTTAACATTTTTTAAAATTCTTTGCTTCATCAAAGAGGCCAGCTCTGAGCAACCTATTAAAATTCTGCACAATCACCTCCTTACATAGTCCTGACTCCTTACATTATGCTAGATTCATCTTATTCCATGGCATCTATGAACTGCTGAAATTCTGTATAAATTACTAATTTCTGAAATTTCTTTTTATTTGTTTCTGCCCATCAATATAAACTCTATGATGTCAGTGATACTTGTTTGGTTTTTTATGTAGTCCAAATAACTGGAACAGTTTAAGTGCAAAATAATTGTTCAATAAAGTTTTGTTAAATTATCTTCTCAATTAATAATTTCATATTTCCTTGACATTTCTGCTGGCCTAAAATAATCCATTTGTTCCTCTGTTGTGGATCAAGTTATTTACTCAAGAAGTTAGATTGTCTTTTTTGACTCAAAACGAGATGCCACATCCCATTACATTTGAATAGATATTCTAGCAAACACAATTATATGGAGACTAGTTAAATTGGGTGCAAAACAATTCATGAGCAAATTACAGTACTAAAAGGATTCTTCTCATTCCTATAAATATATAATCATTATTCTACTTTTCCTTCAAGTTGATTGAATCTCCTGGGGTTAGTGAGAGAGATTTACATATTTGTCTTTTATGTTAATCTCTGGAGGTAAACTCCAGAAAGACTATTAGAAAATGAAAAAAAATCCCTGATTAATTGTTTCTGATGTTGAACGATTAGCAGAAACCAACCATTTGCATTTTAATAACATTGTAACCATCTGTTAAATGAATGCATTAATCTTGATTAGCTTGGTTCCAGACACTTGCAGTTGGGGTTTATTGATGTGTGCACTGATAAAGAGATTTTTGAAGTCATGTATAGCTTTAACTTCTGCAGTGAAAAGTAGCTGAAAAGAATAATGCAAACTTACCAAATGTGCTGATAGAGCAAAGAAAAGAAAAACAGGAAATATTGTTGAAGGAACATGAACTTGGACATAAATCAGCTAAATCAAATTGTAAAAGGTAGTGATTTCAGCTTTTAATTTTTATATTATATAAATCTTAATATAAATCACCTTATGATTTGCTGACCAACAATTAATGACACACTATTTTTTTCACTCAATAAAAATGAAATATGAGCTGCATACTCATTGCTAAAATATTGTGCACAAGGACTGTAAGAGAAAAACTAAAATCATTCAATTATAGAGAATTACTATAGTAAGTCATTAAAATGTAGATTAAATGGGCCATTTTATAAGGTCATATCATAAAATGATCATTCCTCTCAAATGTTCACTTTCTGGTTTTATTGTATTAACAACAGTCTTCATTTTGTTTTTGAAATTTTAGTAATGAGAATTATCAGTGACCTCTGATTCATACTTACTCACTAGAGATATGCATGTTTATTATTCTGTGTATAAATTCACTTTTAAGAATATTTGAAGGCCTCTCTCTTTCTATAAAATAGAAAAAATACAAATGTATTCTAAAGTATATTTTGCCACCTACTTCTGTGCATACACATTATCTTTTGCAGCTGAGACTGGATTCTGTCCTAAATTTCAAGCTTAATACTCATCTTAGACCCAGGACACTAGTTCCAGTCAATTGAATACACTTAAGCTTCTTTGCCTCCTAGTAATAAGTTGGTAACTTTAAAAGCTTTAAAGTTTTGCTGCCATAAACATGTCCTTAATCTTTATTTTCTGGTTCTGTGAGGTGGAGAGCCTCTAATCTACAGTGTTTTGGTGTTGGCTATACTCCACACAGCTCTGTGCTGTGCTCCACTCTGGTAGATCACACCATGCTGGGTGTATCTTCAAGGGGAAGAGATCAGTATACGTGCATATATCAGGCAAGGTTCTCTAGAGAAATAGAACCAACAAGGTAAATGTATATGAAATTCATTTTAAGGAATTTTCTCATGTGATAGTAGGGGCTGACAAGTCAGAAATCTGTAGAACAGGCTGGAAATTCCAGTAACAGGTGAAATTGTAGTCTTAAGTCCAAAATTAGTAGTGGAGGCCGGTAGGCTGGAAACGCAGAGAGGTCTTCATGTTTTATTTTGAGGCAGAATTCCTTCTTCCTCTGGAAACTTCAGTTCTTTGCTTTTAAGGCCTTCAGCGGATTGCATGAGACATCCCCCCCTTTCCCCCCTGCTCCCATCCCCCAAAAATGGAGGGTGATCTCCTTTACTTAAAATGAACTGATTGTAGAGCAATATCTAGGCTCATGTTTCATCAAACAACTGGCCATCATAGCCTAGTCAAGGAGACATAAAATTAACCATTACAGTGTGTGAAAAAGGAAGAGCATTTAGGCTTTTGCTTAGTATTTAAATTTGAGTTTGGGCAAGAAGCACCTACTTTTACCAGTTTGGCTAACCTGAGATGATCATAGTTTAAGACTCCCAGATGGCCTAGGTCCTGGAGTAAGCCTTACTAAGGAAAGATAGTACCTGGATTCTGCTGTATTTAATTGTATGCCTGCTTACCCTGTCATATATGCTATGATAAATAACTCTTCCTTCCTTTTCTGGAGCTTTTTTGAGATCAGTTTTTGTCACTTGTAACTGAAAAAAATTCCTGTTTAGCATTAATCTGCCTCTTGCAAGATGTATTATAAATGAAAGTTTCTGAAGTATGAGATTTTGATGCTGATATGGCTATGGGCACTTTTGTTAAGTGATACAAAAATATGCAGTAATTATTACTTGTTGCTTAAAAGTTTTTGATAGAACTTGAATTTCAGAAGAATTGTTAAAACATTAACAGAATTTTATGACATTTTGTCTATAATTTAAGGCCTTCAGTAAGTTCCTCCAAAAAAAAAAAAAAAAAGACATACTTCAATTTAAGTTGAAAAATGGGAAAAAAGTAAAATAAAATTGGCAAAACTTTTTGAAAAAAGGCTCTTTTGCTCATGGGTAGCAGACCTTCAAATTCTGAAATTAAAGATTGAGTGGAAAGACAGGGAGAAGATGAAAACAGGAGAGCAACTACAAGTTGACATAAGAAGATAAACCAGATAGCTTCAATGGTGATTCTATCTGACAGTTAAGTAAAAAATAATACCACCTTACCTATCTCAACAGAAGGATCTTTTCTTTCATTTTGCCAGGCCAGAATTATCCTGATTTAAAAAAAAAAAAAAAAAACATTACAAGAAATGAAAACAAAATTCAGTATTCCCAATGAACATAGATGTAAAACTTCTTAACAAAATATTTACAAATTGAATGCAGCAATATGATAAAAAAAGAATATAGCATTACAAAATTTGATTTATCCCAGGAAAGCAAAGCTGTTTAGCATTTAAAAATCCACCAGTGTAAGTAAATATTATAAGAGAAAAATATAATAAACCATTGGTCTTCTCAATAGCTGTGGAAAATAACATTGGATGATATCCAATGCTCATTCACAATGAAAAATATATAGAACACACTAGTAATCTAGGGGAAATTCCTTAACATGATAAAGGACATTTATGAAAAATCTATAAGAATATGATCATAACTGACAATAAAAGGAAATGAAAGGTATAGATAGTAGAATGAAAGAAGTAACATTTTCTTTATTTCAGACAATATGACCATGTATGTAGAATATCCAATGGAATGATTTATAGATCTCTTAGAACTAAAAATTTAATTTAACAAAGTCATAAGATACAAAATCAATACACAAAAATCAATGTTATTTCTATGTAGGATCAATGAACAATTAAAATTAAAATTAGAGAAAATATCCATTTACATTAGGAGCAAAAATATTTTCAAGTATAAGCAAATTCCTATTTTTGCTTACAATGAAGGAAACTTCAGGGAAGCAGCACTCCCATCCTAATAAGGAGAACCATTCGGAAACCTACAAAACCATAACTTTTCTTAAGCACATGAGACAACAAGGACTCAGGCCCCCAAGTGTACTTAATTCCTAAGGAAGACAAGCCTCTCCAAGAAGATATGGCATAAAGTAATAGTGAATATGTGAAAAGGTGGTTTCCATAAGGAGGGATAAAAAGGAAGCAGCTGAAATTTCTTTCAAATTTTTAAATGTTGCATATGGACATATGTAACAACTTAGAGTACCCGGGAGTCATATGTACAAGAGTACCCCTGAATCACAAGTCAGCTCTTCTCTTTCAGCTACCAGTGGTGCTCATAAAAAACATTTAGAAAATGTCAGAAGATGCCTCTGTGGTGCAAGGACCAAAAACTGTTTTATTAAAGAAAAGCTGGGGGAGCGTAGAAACCCCTATACTTTTAAAGACCCCCAAAAGTATACTACTGCAGAGAGACAGGTAAATAAAAGTTGTCACTGTCATTTGCTCTATATCTTTGACTTTCAAATGTTTGGCTATGACATGAGTTGACATGGGCTTCTTCATGTTTATTCTGTGTGGTGTTTACTAAGCATCCCAAACTGAATTTCTGTTTATACCAAATGTGACAAATTTGTGGTCATTCTTTCCTCACATATTTGAATGGCCCACTCCCTGTTTGTTCTCATTCTGAGATTTGAACTACATATATGCTACTAGATATTATCTAACCCCTCCTTGAAAAAGCATGACCAAGAAAAAAATAACCACAAGGTGACCTGTTATTGAAATTATCAGAAAAGGGTTTTAAAGTAGTTATTAAAATTATGATAAAAGGATGTAAAGAAAATACACTCATAATGAATGATAAGAAATATCTTCTGACAAATAAAATATATTAAAAACTAACAATTGAAAATTTTGGACCTAAAAAATACAATGTCTAAAATTTGCAAAAAAAAAGAAAGAAAAACAAAAATCATTGGATGGAGCAAGATGAAGTTATAGAAAAAAGAATTTATGAATTTAAAACAGACTAATTGCATTTATTCAATCCAAAGGTTAAAAAAAAAAGATTGAAAGTAAATTAAGAGAGTTTCAGGTACCTGTTAGAGAATGTCAAAGCATCTAATATTTTTTGTAATTGTATTTGTGAAAGAGAGAAGAAAGGAAATGGGGCAGAAACTACTCTGGAGTAATAAATTTGGTGAAATATATAAAAAAGGAGGTAAAAGAATCTCAGCAAAATGAAAGCAGGATAAATATAAAGAAAACCAGACTTCGTTGCACTTTTCCTTTCAACCTGAAGAACTTCCATTAGTAATTATTGTAGGGCAAGTCTTTCATTAATAAACTCTATCAACAGAACTCCTGTTTATCTGTGAATACTTTAAACCATCCCTCAGTTTTGAAGGAGAGTTTTGCCAGATAAAGAATTTGGGGCTGGCAGTTTTTCTCTTTTAGTACCTTAAATATATCATACCACTGTTTTCTCATCTCCATAGTTTCTGATGAGAAATCACATTTACTGTTATTATGGATCTCTGTTATGTGAAAAACCACTTTTTACTTATTATTTTCAGAATTCTCTCTTCATCTTTGGCATTTGACATGCTGATTGCTATGTGTCTTAGAGTGGGTCTCTTATGGTTTATTCTGTTTGTGGTAAGTAGTGCTTCTTGGACAAGCATATTTACGTATTTCATAAGATTTGGGAAAACTTCAGCCATTATTTCCTCTAATATTCTTTCTGCCCCCTTTCCCTTCTCTTCTTCTGGGACACCAATGATGCATATGTTTTCATTCTTCATGCTGTCACTCATGTACCTGACACACTGTTTTTTTTTTTTTCTTCTATCTTTTGTTTAAATTTTTCTGACTGCGTTTTTTGATCATCCTGTCTTGTAGTTCACTGGTTCTTTCTTCTGTGTCTTCGAATTCATTGCATATGCCTTTAGTTTATTTTTGATCTCAATTATTGTGTCTTTCATCCCCATAATTTCTGTTTTTTGTTAATCCTTTAAATTCTTCCTTTTGTTCATGTATTGTCTTCTTAATATCCTTAGCTCTATGTACCTTTAGTTTATTTCTATCCGTATTTCCTTTCATCTCTTTGAATTGATTTAGGAGATTTGTTTGAACTTCTTTGATTAATTCTTTCAAACTCTGTGTCTCCTCTGAAATTTTAATTTGTTCACTTAACTGAACCATATCTTGCTGATTCTTAGTATGGCTTTTAATTTTTTGCTGATGTATGGACATCTGATTATCACCACCACCCCCCTTTTTCCCTTTATTTGAGAAGTTATTGGCTTACAGAACAATTATGCATAAAATACAGTTTTTTCATATACCACCCTATTATTAACAACTTGCATTTTTGTGAAACATTTGTTACAGTTGATAATAGCTCATTTTTATATATGCTTATACCTATTAACTATAGTCTATGGTTTAACTTAGGATTCACTGTCTGTGTAGTGTAGTTCCATGGACTTAAAAAAATCTGTTACCTAAGATACAATGTAACATTTCCCCTTTTAATTATATTCAGGTATTTATTTTAGTGCTCTTAATTATTTTAACAACATTGAGCTACCATCACCATCATCCATTACCAAAACATTTCCACCCTTCTAAATGAATACACTCCCTATCTACCCCCTCATACCTTTGTAACCTATATTCTAAATTCTTACTCTGTGAGTTTGCTTATTCCAATTATGTCAAATCAGTGATATTTCAATATTTGTCTTTTTTCATCTGGAGTACTTTACTCAACACTTTGTCTTCAAGGTGCATCCATGTTGTCACATGCATCAGATTTCATTCCTTTTTACAGCTGGATACTATTCCATTATATGTATATATGCATTGTGTTTATCTGTTCATTGATTGATGGAAACTTGGGTTGCTTCCATCTTTTGGCATTTGTAAATAAGATCACTATGAACATCGCTGTGCAAATATCTTTTGGAGTCCCTGCTATGAATTCCTTTGGGTATATACCTAGTAGTGGGATTGCTAGGTCATATGGTAGGTCTATACTTAGCTTTCTGAGGCAACAATAAATTGTCCACATTGCTACATCATTTTACATTGCCACCAGCAATGATTGTTCCTCTGTCTCTGCATCCTCTCCAACACTTGTTATACTGTGTATTTTAGTAGTAGCCATTCTAATGGATGTGACAGAATATCTCATTGTGGTTTCGATTTGCATTTCCTGGATGGCTAATGATGTGTTTTTCCATGTGCTTTCTGACCATTTGTTTATCTTTTTTGGAGAGACGTCTATTCAAGTTCTTTGCCCATTTTTAAAATTTGGAATGTTTATCTTTTTGTTGTTAAATTGAAGGATTTTTAAGACATATTCTGGATACTAAACCTTTTTGGGATATGTGGTTTACAAATATTTTCTCCCATTGTGTAAGTCCTGATAAAGTCCATTGAGGAAAAATAGTTTTTCAATTTTGATGAGGTGCCATTTATTTATTTTCCCTTTTGTTGCTTGTGCTTTGGGTGTAAAGTCTAAGAAATTATTGCCTAAAACAATTTCCTGAAGATGCTTCCCAATATTTTCTTCTGAGAGTTTGATATCTTTAGTTATTATATTTATGTTTTTGATCCATTTTGGGTTGAGTTTTGTATAAGGTGTGGTGTATTCTTTGTATTCTTCTATTCCTTTGCAAATGGAGACCCAAATTTCCAAGAACATTGTTTTGAAGATAATATTGTTTCCCCATTGAGTGGACTTTTCTCCATGTCAGAAATCAGTTGGCCATAAAAGTGAGGGTTGATTTCTGAATTCTAAATTCAATTCCATTTATCTATATGTCTGTCCTTGTGCCAGTACCATGTGGTTTTTTTAATTGTGAAATATAGCAAACATACAGAAAAGTGACAACTTTCAAAGTATGATTTAACAAGTAGTTATTGAACAAATTCAAAAGAATGTAATGGGTTACAGTTCCACCATGTCAGTTATTTCCTTCTAGCTATTCTAATGCCCTAGAAACTTTATATATATTAAGATTCAGTGCTCATAATTCTTTGTTAAATCCTATCTTGTCTGTTGCTACCCCTCCTTCTCATTTCATCACTATCTGAATCTTCAGCGATATATAGGCAGTGACCACTAAATGTTCATATTGAAAAGGGCTGTTGACACTATGGGGAAAGGGGGATGCATCTGGTTGATGTCTTGTAGAGTCTGTTGACTCTGGGTTTGGGGACTTATGTGGCATAGGAACACTCTGGAGGATTTAACTTTCTGAAAAATAATCTTAAAAAGTGAAAGTTTTATAGAGACTCACATAGGGACCTAGGTATTCTTTAGTATTTTCAGGACTGCTGTTGATTAGGGCTTGGCTTACTGTGGCCATTTGGAATATCTAGCTGAGGCAGGCCTAAGTGTAACCTCCAGGATAGACTCTCAGGTCTATTTAAAATCTCTTAGCCACTGAAACCTTATTTTGTGACTGTGCTTTTCCTCCTTACGGTCAAGAAGCCATTTTCAATCACTGAATGCCAGGGCAAGGCTCATTCCTGGGAATTGTGCGCCACATTGCCAGGTAGACTCACTCCCCTGGGAGTCATGTCCTATGTAGTGGGGAAGGTAATGAATTTATTTGCAGAGTTGGACTTAGAGAGAGAGGCCACATCTGAGAAACAAAAGATTCCTCTGGAGGTGACTCAGGCATAATTATAGGTTGGCTTAGCCTTCCCTTTTGTGCCGGTTTGAATGTATTGTGTCCCCCAAATGCCATTATCTTTGTAGTTTTGTGGGGCAGAAGTTTTGGTGCTGGTTGGATTTGCTTGGAATGTGCTCCACCCAGCTGTGGGAGATGATTCTGATGGGATGTTCCCATGGAGGCATGGCCCCGCCCATTCAGGGTGGGCCTTGATCAGTGGAGCTATATAAATGAGCTGACTTGGGGGGAGGAAACGGAGTGCAGCTGGGAGTGATGTTTTGAAGAGGAGCAAGCTTGCTAGAGAGGAGCGTCCTGGGAGAAAGCTGTTTTGAGGCTAAAGTTTTGGAGCAGACACCAGCTGCCTTCCTAGCTAGCAGAGGTTTTCCAGAGGCTATTGGCCATCCTCCGGTGAAGGCACCCGATTGCTGATGTGTTACCTTGGATGCTTTGTGGCCTTAAGACTGTAACTGTGTAGAGAAATAAACCCCCGTTTTATAAAAGCCTATCCATCTCTGGTGTTTTGCATTCTGCAGCATTAGCAAACTAGAACAGATTTAGGTACCAGAGAAGTGGGGTGCTTTTGCTGCTGAGTTTGCAAATACCAAACATGTTGGAATGGCTATTTAAATGGATAATGGGGAGTTTCTGGAAGAGTTGTGAGGAGCTTGATAGAAAAGGCCGAAACTGCTTTAAAGAGACTGTTTGTGGAAATATGGACTCTAAAGATACTTCTGACAAGGCCTTGAGTAGAGATAATCAATGTGTTGTTGTAAACTGGAAGAAAGGCGATCCTTGTTTTAAAGTGGCAGAGAATTTGGCAAAATTGAGTCCTGGTGTCAGATGCAAGGAAGAATTTAAAAGTGACAACCTGGAATACTTAGCTGAGGAGATCTCCAGACTATGTGTGGAGGATGTACCCTGGCTTCTCCTTGCAGCTTATAGTAAAATGCGAGTGGAGAGAGATAAACTTAGAACTGAACTCTTGGGTTCAAAGAAACTAGAAGCTGATGGCTTAGAAAATTACGAGCTTCCAGGGGGTGGAATCCCAGAAGCTACAGCCCAATGTGAGGATGTAACCAAACATGGAACCCAGCTGCCATTTCAGTACAAGCCAAGATTGAAAAAGGAGTTAAGCAGAAAGGATTTGTGGAAAGTCCTATTGCCTAATGGCTTTGACCCCTGTGTGCTTCATGCAAAGCCAACAGAATTTTTGCAAGATCTTTATAGACAGAGCCATTGCCAGTCTGGACTGCAGGAGACAGACAAGGAAAAAATTGAAGGAAAAATTTCTTCAAAGACAGAGCCATGGAGGTTGAGGTCTGGAGTCAAGAGGTTTAGGGCTGGGAGAGCGGAGCAGCCCACACTCATGGAAAGGGTGAGTTTGCCCTGGAGGTCGAGGGCGGGCTTTCCGCCTCGATGCTCTGGAAGAGTTTTGCCACCTTAGGTCCCAAAGAGGGTGGAGCACATTTCCAGGGAATTGGGGAGAGCCTGGCTGCCACCCCACTGTTCTGAAGGGGTTGAGCGTGTGCCCCGGAGATGGAAGGGAATCCGGGAGCTGCCCCGATGTTTGAGGAGGGTGGGGCCAAGAAGGTGGTCTCCCCAATGTGTGGATATGTTGGAGCACACACCCAAGCATTTGGAGAGGAAATAGCTGCCAAAAAGGCCCTTGGGAAGGGTGAGGCTCCCACTCTCTCAAGCCCCAAGGATGCAACATTGTTCTGTAAATGACCCTCAGACTTTGAAATCTAATGGAGTATGTCCTGTGGGTTTTAGGAACTGTTTTGCTCCTGTTAACCCTGTTTTCTTTACTGTTTCCCCTTATGGCAATGGAAATGTTTATCCTATGAATGTCTTTCCTTTGCATATTGGGAGCACATAACTTGTTCTAAGTTCACAGTTCCACAGCTAAAGAAAAATTATGCCTTAGGACTGACCACGCCTAAATTAATTTTGATGGGATTTTGTACTTAACTTTTGTTACTGAAATGATTTAAGTTTTTGTGATATTGTGATGAAATGAATGTATTTTGTATTTGGAAAGATAATGTCATTTTGGTGTCCAGGGGGTGGAATGTGCTGGTTTGAATGTATTGTATACCCCAAATGCCATTATCTTTGTAGTTTTGTGGGGCAGAAGTTTTTGGTGCTGGTTGGATTTGCTTGGAATGTGTCCCACCCAGCTGTGGGTAATGATTCCGATGGGATGTTCCCATGGAGGCATGGCCCTGCCCATTCAGGGTGGGCCTTGATCGGTGGAGCTATATAAATGAGCTGACTCGGGGAGAGGGAACTAACGGAGTGCAGCTGGGAGTGACGTTTTGAAGAGGAGCAAGCTTGCTAGAGAGGAGTGTCCTGAGAGAAAGCCATTTTGAGGCCAAAGCTTTGGAGCAGACGCCAGCTGCCTTCCTAGCTAGCAGAGGTTTTCCGGACACCATTGGCCATCCTCCGGTGAAGGTACCCAATTGCTGAGGTGTTACCTTGGATGCTTTGTGGCCTTAAGACTGTAACTGTGTAGCGAAATAAACCCCTGTTTTATAAAAGCCTATCCATCTCTGGTGTTTTGCATTCTGCAGCATTAGCAAACTAGGACACCTTTACAGCGGTAAGTTTCACAAGAACAGGCCTCAAGATCAAGTGCTTCATTTATTAAGTGGGGGGTTCCTAATTTCACATAGCATACATTCTGTCCAAGGTAAACAATCAATGTCTCACATTATCTTTACTTTGTTGTGCAGTCATCATCACTCTCAATTTTAGACAATTATCATAAACCAAAACACTTCAAAGCTCTTTCTTTATCATCACTTAGTTGTACAATCCTCATCATTCTCCATTTTAAACAATTCTCATGACCCAAAACACCTTGCAGCTCTCTTCAGCCCTTAATTATTTGTCTCTAGTATTTGTGAAGTACCAATATGGTATTCCTATTAATTATAGTCCCTAATATGCAATACTGTTATATTCTGTTATAATACTGTTCTGTTGTCAGCTCTCTGTCCTACTGTCCTACTATAGAAATATATCATGCAAGTGCCTATTTATATTTGTAGTGCTGATCTGTAGGATACAACCCCTTTTAATCCTATTTGCCTTCAGTAGAGCTCTGATACTTATAATCCCACTAACAAACCCCAAAGCTCTCATCAGTCCATAATTATTTATCCCTAGTATTAGTGTGGTACTGGTAAGGTATTTTTATTAAATATAGTCTATAATATGCAATAGGTGGTTTTTCCCATATACCACTCTCTTTTTAACTCTTTGTACCAGTGTCATATGTTAGAATTTGATCATGCAAGCTTCCACCTGTATTTGTCCTGCTAATCTGTGGGATACATGTCTTTAAACAACCCCTTTCAATTATGTTCAACTTCATGCAGCAGTGACACTTATAATCCCATTAACAAACTATCATCACCCCCGACCATTTCCATAAAATCAAGTTCACCCTCATTAACATGTCTGTACGTATTAGGTAATCATATCCCCTTGACTAGCTTCTTTCTTTCTCTAGGTTCCCTATATTCTTCATCATAAAACACTGATTTTACATTATTCAGGGAGTTCATATTATTGATAACATACAATACCTCTCCTTTTGTGTCTGACATTTCACTCAGCATTATGTCTTCAAGTTTCAAACATGTTGTCATATGTTTCAGGACCTCATTCCTTCTGACTGCTGCATAGTACTCCATCATATGTACATACCACATTATGTTTAACCACTCATCTGTTGAAGGACACTTGGATTGCTTTCATCTCTTGGCAATTGTGAACAATGCTGCTGTGAACATCAGTGTGCAAATGTCTTTTCATGTCACTGCTTTCAGATCTTCTGGGTATTTACTGAGAATTGGGATTGCCAGATCATAGGGTAACTCAATATCTAGTTTTCTAAGGAAATGCCAAACTGTCTTTCATAGCAGCCGTACCATTATACATTCCCACCAGCAATGAATAAGAGTTCCAATTTCTCCACATCCTCTCCAGCATTTTTAGTTTCCTGTTTGTTTAATGGCAGCCATTCTTATTGGTGTGAAATGATATATCATTGTGTCTTGATTTGCATTTACCTAATAGCTAGTCAAGATGAACATTTTTTCATGTATTTTTAGCCATTTTTATTTCATCTTCAGAGAAATGTCTTTTCATATCTTTTGCCCATTTTATAATTGAGCTGTTTGTACCATTGTGGTTGAGTTGTAGGATTTCTTTATATATGCTGCATATCAGTCTTTTATCAGATATATTGTTTCCAAATATTTTCTCCCACTGAGTTGTCTGCCTCTTTACCTTTTTGACAAAGTCCTTTAAGGCAAAGAAGCTTTTGATTTTGAGGAGTTCCCATTTATCTGTTATTTTTTTTTCTTTTGTTGTTTATGTTTTGGGTGCTACCACCGATTAGTAGGTCTTGAAGATGCTTCCCTGTATTATCTGCTAGTAGTTTTATGGTACTATCTCTTATATTGAGGTCTTTGATCCACTTTGAGTTAATTTTCATATAGAGTGTGAGGTAGTGTCATCTTTCAATCTTTTGGATATGGATATCCATTTCTCCCAGCTCCATTTGTTGAAGAAACTATTTTGACCCAGTTCAGTGGATTTGGGGGACTTATAAAAAATCAGTTAACCATAGATTGGGGGGTCTATTTCTGAAATCTCGATTTGATTCCATTGATCAATATGTCTGTCTTTGTACTAGTATCATGCTGTTTTTGGCTTTATAGTAGGCTTTAAAGTCAGGAAGTATCAGTCTTCCCAATTAATTCTTTTTACAAAGTTGTTGGGTATTTGAGGCCCTTTACCTAAATAAATTTGATAGCTACCTTTTCCAAGTCTGCACAGTAGGTTGTTGGAATTTTTATTGTAATTGCATTGAATCTGTAGATTAGTTTGGATAGAATTGACATCCTAACAATATTTAGCCTTCCAATCCATGAACATGGAATATCTTTCCACCTGTTTTCGTCCTTTTTGATTTCTTTAAGTAAAATTTTGTAATTTTCTGTATAGAGGTTTTTTACATCCTTGGTTAAGTTTATTTCTAGGTACTTTAATTCTTTTAGTTGCTATTATGAATGGGATTTTTTTGATTGCCTTTTCAGTTAGGTCATTACTAGTGTATAGGAACATTACTGACTTATGTGTATTACTCTTGTATCCCACCACTATGCTGAATTTGTTTCTTAGATCAAGTAGCTTTGTCATAGATATCTGAGGATTTTCCAAACATAAGATCATATCATCTGCAAATAATGACAGTTTTGCTTCTTCCTTTC
Source organism: Choloepus didactylus (assembly GCF_015220235.1). NCBI lineage: Eukaryota > Metazoa > Chordata > Mammalia > Pilosa > Megalonychidae > Choloepus > Choloepus didactylus. Next base: position 43,850,055 of record NC_051317.1, read on the forward strand.
CAATTTGCATTCCTTTTATTTCTTTGTCTTGCCAGATTGTTCTGACTAGAACTTCTAGCATGATGTTGAATAATAGTGGTGACGGTGGGAATTCTTATCTCATTCTTGATCTTAGGCAGAAGGCTTTCTGTCTCTCCCTGTTGAATAATATGCTGGCTGTCAATTTTTGATATATGCCTTTTATCATATTGAGTACTGTGCCAGTTTGAATGTATTGTGTCCCCCAACTGCCATTATCTTTGTGGTCTTGTGGGACAGATGTTTTGGTGCTGGTTAGATTTGCTTGGAATGTGCCCCACCCAGCTGTGGGTGGTGACTTTGGTGGGATACTCCCATGGAAGTGTGACCCCACCCATTCAGGGTGGGCCTTGATCAGTGGAGCCATATAAAACACACTGACTCAAAGAGACTGAACGGAGTCAGCTGTGAGTGACGTTTTGAAGAGGAGCAAGCTTGCTAGAGAGGAATGTCCTGGGAGAAAGCCATTTTGAAACCAGAAGTTTGGAGCAGATGCCAGCCACGTGCCTTCCCAGCTAACAGAGGTTTTCTGGATGCCATCTGCCATCCTCTAGTGAAGGTACCTGATTACTGATGTGTTAACTTGGACACTTTATGGCCTTAAGACTGTAACTGTATAGCCAAATAAAGCCCCTTTTTATAAAAGCCAATCCATCTCTGGTGTTTTGCATTCTGCAGCATTAGCAAACTAGAACAAGTACGTTTCCTTCAATTCTTAACTTTTGAAGTGTTTTTATGAAAAAAAAAGGTTGCTGAATTTTGTCAAATGCTTTTTCAACATCTATCAAGATGATCATTTGATTTTTCCCTTTTGATTTGTTAATGTGTGCTATTGATTGATTTTTTTTTATGTTGAACAACTGTTGCATATCTGGAATAAACTGCACTTGGATGTGCTCTGTGATTCTTTTAATGCTTCTTTGGATTTGATTTGCAAGTATTTTTTGAGAATTGCTTTATATTTATTACGGAGATTGGCCTGTAGTTTTCCTTTCTTGTAGTATCTTTATCTGGTTATGATATTAGAGTGATGTTAGCTCCATAAAAAGAGTTAGGTAGTGCTCCTTTTTCTCCAATTTTTTGGAAGATTTTGAGCAGGAATGTTGTCAGTTCTTTTTTGAAAGTTTGGTACAATTCTCCTGTGAAGCCATCTGGCCCTGGGCTTTTATTTGTAGGAAGCTTTTGATGACTGCTTGGATATCTTTACTTCTGATTGGTTTGTTGAGGTCTTCTATTTCTTCTTGGGTCAGTCTTGATTGTTTATATGTTTCCAGGAGCTTGTCCATTTCCTCTAAATTGTCTAGTTTGTTGGTGTACAATTGTTCATAGTATCCTCTTACAATTTTTTAAATTTCTTTGGGATCCACAGTAATGACCCACCTCTCATTTCTGATTTTTGCTTATTTGGGTTTTCTCTCTTTCTGACTTTGTCAGTCTAGCTAAGGGTTTGTCGATCTTGTTGATCTTTTCAAAGAACCAACTTTTGGTTGTATTTATTCTCTCTGTTTTTTTTTTTCCTCCAGATCATTTACTATTATTTTTAAAATCTTTATTATTTCTCTTTTCTACATGCTTTAAGGGTAACTTGTTGATCCTTCTCCTGCTTCTTTAATTTTTCAGTTAGGTCTTTGGTTTTAGCTCTTTCTTCCTTTTGAATGTATGCATTTAGAGCTATAAATTTCCCCCAGCACTGTCTTCACTGAATCCCGTAGGTTTTGATATGTTGTGTTCTCCTTTTCATTCATCTGTAGATATTTACTGATTTCTCTTTCAATTTCTTCATTTTCCAACTGAGTGTTTAGGAGTGTGTTGTTTAATCTCCATATATTTGTCAAAGTTATGGTCCTTTGGTGGTTATTGATTTCTAGTTGCATTCCATTATGGTCAGAGAATGTACGTTGAATAATTTCAGTCTTTTAAAATTTCTTGAGACTTGTTTTGTGCCCCAGCATATGATCTATCCTGAAGAACATTACATGAGTACTGGAGAAGAATATATATCCTGGTTATTTGGAATGCAATGCTCTATATATGTTTGTTAAATCTAATTCATTTATCACCTTGTTAGATTCTCAGTTTCTTTATTGGTCCTCTGTCTAATTGTTCTAGCTATAGAAGACAGTGATATATTGAAGTCTCCCACTCTTAATGTAGAAATATCCATTACTCCCTTCACTTTTGCCAATGTTTGTCTCATGTACTTTGGAACTCCTTGGTTGCATACATAAACTCTTATGATTGTTGTTTCTTCTTGGTGAATTGTTTTTTTATTAGTATATAGTGTCCTTCTTTGTTTCTTATGACATTTTTGTAATTAAAGCCTATTTTGTCTGATATTAGTAAAGCTACCCTGCTTTCTTTTGGCCGCAACTTGCATGGAATACTTTTTTTCAATTCTTTCACTTTCAATCTCTTTGTGTTGCTGTGTCTAAGATGAGTCTCTTGTAAACAGCATATGGATGGATCATACTTTTTAATCCATTCTGACAGTCTGTATCTTTGATTGGGAAGTTTGATCCATTCACATTAAAAGTTATTACTGTGAAGGCAGTTCCTGAGCCAACCATCTTATCCTTTGGTTTTTATTTGTCATATCTGTTTCCCCCATCTCTCTTTTTTCCCTTGTTACCCTTACTAATACTCTTCAGTTCTGTTTCTTTCTCTAGACCTCTCTCTCCTGTCTTTTTTCTCAGTCTGTAAAACTCCTTTTAGTATTTCTTGCAGGGCAGGCCTCTTGTTAACAAATTCTCTCAGCATTTTTCTGTGAAAATTTTAAGCTTTCCTTCAAAATTGAGGGAGAGCTTTGCTGGAAAATAATTCTTTGCTGGCAATTTTTCTCTTTCAGTATCTTAAATATGTCATGCTACTGTCTTCTCCCCTCCATAGTGCTGAGTAGTCAGTTCTTAGTCTTTTGTTGTTTCCCTGTTATGCATTGAATCACTTCTCTCTTGCTGCTTTAAGGACTTTCTCCTTCTCTTCAGCATTTGACAATGTGATTAGTATATGACTCAGAGTCATACTGACATCTTAATGATATTTCATCTTCCAGTCCATGAAGTTGGAATGCCCTCTCTTTATTTAACTCTTTTTTTATTTTCTTGTAGCAATGTTTTTTGTAATTTTCTGTGTACAACTCTTACATCCTTGGTTAGATTTATTCCTAGATATTTGGTTATTTCAGTTGCTATTGTGAATGGAATTTTTTTCTTGATTTCTGATTTTTTTTTTTGTGGTGTTGATCATGTATTCTACCACTGTGCTGAATTTATTTATTAATGCTTAGAACTTTGTTGTTGATTTTTCAGGATTGTCTGTATTTAGGATCATATCATCTCCAACTTTGGATGACATTTCTTTTCCTTGCCTAATTGCTCTGGCAAATTCTTCCAGTACAATGCCAAATAACTGTGGCAACATTAGGCATCCTTATCCTGCTCCTGATCTGAGAGGGAAAGCTTTCAGTTTTTCACCATTAAGTAGAATGTAAGTTGTAGGATTTACATATATACCCTTCATCATGTTGAGGAAGTTTCCTTCTATTCCTAGTGTTCTAAGTTTTTTATCAAGGAGGGGTGCTGTATTTTGCCAAATGCCACTTCTGCATCAATTCAGGAGATCATGTGGTCTTTATTCTTCATTCTGTTAATGTGTTGCAATACATTAATTGATTTTCTTATGTTAAACCAACCTTCCATACTTGGGGTAAATCCCACTTGATAATGTTATATAATTCTTGTACTATGCTGTTGGATTCAGTTTGCCAATAATTTGCTGAGGAATTTTGTATCCACTCTCATAATGTATATTGTTCTGTAGTTTTCCTTACTTTTGTTATCTTTATCTGGCTTTGGAATGTGGGTGTGCTGGCCTTATAGAGTGAATTAACAGGTGTTCCTTCCTCTTCAATTATTCAGAGTTTGAGCAGAATTGGAATTGTTTTCTCAGAATAATTGGTAGAATTCCCCCATGAAGCTATCTGGACATGGGATTTTCTTTTTTGAGAGGTTTTTGATTTCTGATTCAATCTCTTTACAAGTAATTGGTTTGTTGAGATCTTTTTCTCCTTGATTCAATGTAGGTAGTTTGTGTTTGTCTAAGAATTTGTCCCTTACATCTAATTTATCTTATTTATTGGTGTACAGTTGTTCATTACATCTCCCATATAGTCTTTTTAAATTTCAGTTGGGTCAGTAGTAATGTCTCCCTTTCAATTTCTGATTTTTGTTATTTGTATCCTTTCTCTTTTTCTTTGCCATTCTAGATAAACATTTGTCAATTTTATTGATCTTTTCAAAGAACCAATATTCTGTTTTTTCCAATCTCTCTCTGTTTTTTGTTTGTTTGTTTCTATTTCATTTACCTCTCCTGTAAGTATGATTTCTTTACCTCTGCTTGCTTTAGGTTTAGTTTGCTCTTCTTTTTCTAGTACTTCCTGTTGAGAGGTTAGGCCTCTGATTTGAACTAATTCTTGTTTTTTTTCATTCTTATTTTTTAATGAGTTATAAAGTTTGCTCTCAGCACTGCCCTTAGTGAATCGCATAAGTTTGATATGTTGCATTTTCATTTTCATTCACCTCAAGATATTTCCTAATTTCACTTTTGATATCCTCTTAACCTACTTGTTGTTTAAGAGTATGTTGTTTAATTTCCTCATATTCGTGAATTTTCCATTTATCTTCTATTATTTATTTTTAGCTTCCTTCTGTTTTGGTCAGAGAGTATGGATTGTATGAATTCAATGTATATATATATGTATATATTTAGTTTATTAAGACTTATTTTGTGACATAACTTATAATCTATCATAGATAATGATCCATGTACTCTCACAAAGAATTTGTATTCTGTTTTTGATAGGTGAAGTATTCTATATATGTCTGTTAGGTCTATTTGTTTTAGAGTATTGTTCAAGTGTTGCATTTCCTTATAGATCTTCTGATTAGCTACTCTATCCATTATTGAAAGTGATCTGTTAAAGTTTCATACTATTAATATGGAACCATCAATTTCTCCCTTCAAATCTGTCAGTATTTGCTTCATTTATTTCTGGCTTTGCTGTTAGGTGCATTTATATTTCTAATTGTTACATCTATCTATCTACCTATCTATCTATCCATCTATCCTAGCCTTTCACTTTCAACCTACTTGTACCTTTAAATCCATTTACATTTAAATTCACTATTGGTAATACAGGGCATTCCTCTGCCATTATGTTATTTACCCTTTTATGTCTTATACTTTTTTATTCCTCACATTTTCCCTCTTAATATTTATTTGATTTTTTGTGTTGTACCATATTGAGTGTCTTCTTATTTCTATCTGGATGTATTTTCATCTATTTTCCTTGTGGTTATGATGGTGCTAGATTTTAGCATACTGAAATACATAACAATCATATTTCCTTTGATATCAACTTAATTTAATGTGTACTTTTACAATACCACTCTGTCCCCCCACCTTTTTTTGTACTTGTTAACACTAATATCTTTGTACATTTTGTGTCCAATTGATTTATCATTAATTTTATGCATTTCCATTTTAGCACTTGTCAGAAGGAAAAAATAGAGTTACATATGCAGCAATATACTACAATAAGGGGCATTTATAATTTGCAAAGTTGCTAATTTTACCACAAGTCTTTATTTCTTTATGCTGCTTTTAACCACCTTCTAGTGTCCTTTCCCAGGAGACAGACCTCCCTCTCTCAGGTGTTTAATGCCAGTAGACCTTTGCCTCACACTCTGTACCTTTATAGTTTCTTACCTACCTTTCACTGTCTCAAGTTTCTTTGTCCTGGAGGGCAAATTTTGGAAGGAGGTTCATGCTGGAGAGGACATTTGCAAGTCAGTCTTTCATAGCCAAAAGAGGTCCAGGGACCCAAATAGAGGGTGCAGACTGGTTCCAAATGCCTTAGGGAGGGGATCCCAGAGGGCACTAAGAGCTTCTCTGAAAGTTGAGCTTTCCTGATCTGCCCAGAAATGACAAACCTACTGCTACTGGGCTCCTCAACCCTGAGGAAGTGCAGCATCCTCAAGTCTTCACAGCTGCCACCCATGTCTGGGGTGGATTGAAACAATTGCTATTGCCACCTTTGTCCAGGGTAGGTTGAAACAATGTTTTCCCTCAGAACTGAGACCCCAGAGATAAAAACTCACTAATCAAAGCTGTGATCAGTCCTGGTCTTGGTAGGAGGATTTTTACATCCCTTTCTGCCATCAGTGAGTTTGCCAGACTGGGCCCATGGCATCCTGCCACAAGAGTGGGTATGGGCACTGGTAGTTGCCACACAGAGAAAGCAGTTTACTGTTCTTATTATTAGACTCTTTCTCCTGCTCTTCCCTGAAGGCTGTACATTTTCTTCTGGCCTCCAGTGTTTGAAAATAGTTGACTCATACAGTTCTAGCCTGTTTAATAGTTGTTTTGGTAGAAGTACTGAGTCCTGGAGCTCCCTACTCTGCCATTTTCACACAATCCTCCTGACTATTGTGATGTGTTAACTCTGAAGGTCTTAGGGTTTTATTGTTGATTGGATTTGTGCTAAGGCTTTTCTTTCAATCTTTGTCCAAATTATTCTAGACCTTTAGAGTAGCCTGTGTTTACCTGTCAGAATTTCTAAGCCCTTCTGCACCTAATTCTTATCCCAGAGATGTGGTATAATTTTTAAGATTGTCATTTTATTTTGCAATTGTTTCACGTCCAGGAGAAAGCTTCATTTTCTCTGTTCCATCTCTATGAATCTTGATTTGTTCCTTTTGTATCTGTGTCATTTTTTTTTCCCAGCCCCTGTGATGTGATTAAATTCTTTCCCTCACTGAATGTCCTCTTTTCATTATACCTTTCAGTTCTGGAAACTATTCTGCCTTACAGCAGTTCAGTTGCCTGCCTCATCTTTTTTTTTCCCCCTGTGGGCTTTTCTGCCTTTAGTTTCTTCACCATTAGGCTATCCCATCATGGGGAGCCAGATGGGATCAATCCTGAAAGATCTGTTTTTCATTAAGTGGCACAGCAAAGAAACTGGACTGAGTGTTTGCAGCACTTGCCAACAGTTCTGCCATGATGATTTCCTCCCTGGTGGAAGTTTTGTGTGTGGCACTCTTCAGCCACTTCTATTCTCTCCTGGGTCTCTGAAGACTTGGGTCCCTTGCCTGGATTTGCATGGCATTCTAATGCACTATTGTGAGTGGAACTACCTAAGCTTGTTGTTTTTATTCTTTTTCTTTGAGTCAGCATTTGTGTAGTCCCCCAGTATTTATCATCATCCAGAGTTCCAAGAAAATGGGATTTGTCCTTTTATTAGTTGATTCTAAGGAGAGAATTTTCCATGGGATGTCTTCCATCACCATTTTGATGATGTCACCCTGCTATTCTGCTGGTATCTTTTCAGTGCAATTTTATTGAGATATATTCACAAAGCATACAATCATCCAAAGTGTACAATCAATTGATCACAGTATCATACAGTTGTACATTTATCTTAACCAATTTTTGAACATTTTCATTACTCCAAAAAGAAAAACAAAAATAGGAATAAAATAAAAATATAAATAAAAAATAACTTCCAAAACATCTCATAACCCTCCTCCCTCTATTATTCATTTACTTTTTGTTCCCATCTTTCTACTCATCTGTCCATACACTGGATAAAGGGAGTGTGAGTCACAAGGTTTTCACAATCACAACTGTGTAAGCTATATAGTTACATGATTATCTTCAAAAACCAAGGATACTGGGTTGCAGTTCAACAGTTTCAGGTATTTTTTCTAGCTATTCTGATACACTGAAAACTAAAAAAAGGATATCCATATAATGCATAAGAATAACCTCTAGAATGACCTCTCAACTCCATTTGAAATCTCTCAGCCACTGAAACTTTGTTTTGTTTCATTTCTGTTCCCCATTTGGGTCCAGAAATCTTTCTCAATCCTATGATGCCAGGTCCAATTTCATCCCCAGGAGTCATGTCCCATATTGCCTGAGGGTCATGTCCAATGTAGGGGGGTAGGGGAGTGGGTTTACCTGCAAATTTGCTTATAGAGAGAGGCCACATCTGAGCAACAAAAGAGGTTCTCTGTGGTTGACATTCAGGTACAACTATAAGTATGCTTATCCTTTCCTTTGTGGTAACAAGCTTCATAAGGGCAAGCCCCCAGATCAAGGGCTTAGCCTACTAAACTGATAGTCTCCAATGCTTGCAAGAATATCAGGAAGTCCCCAGGTAGGGAAGTTTAATGTTACCACGTTATCCCCAAGTTCCTAAAGGGGGATTTGCAAACACTTTTTATTCTCTGCTAAATTACTATGGGTTGTATCAGGGCTTCACACTAACCTGTACAAACCAACCAGATTTCACCCCCTCTTCAGGTTCCATGTAATTATGGTGTTTGAGTAAACTCATCATACAAGTTAAATTATATAGTGTGCTACAGAAAATATAGATTTTTCACAAATTAATATTGCTTTTGTCTCACATAGAAGTTGAAGTTTTAAAAATACAGTCAATATCATCCTTTACCCTTTAGTCTGATTTACTTTTGTCTCAACCAAGTCCATTTCATTCATATCTCTAATTGAATTCTGATTTCTTTTTAAGCTTTTTAAAAAATTGCTATATGGGGTAATGCTGACAACCAGAGCTGCCAAATTCTGGCTCTGAGTCTCAGGTGTCACACAGATACTCAAAGTTATAGAGACTGACTAGGTTATACACAAACCTTGCAATGTTGACATTCATTTATTCTCCCTCATATAAAAAGCTTCTTATTTTTGTTCATTTAGTCACCATCACTGACCACTCTATGCTTTGTTACATTTTACAATCCCAATCTTTATCTTCTATCTTTCCTTCTGGTGTCATATATGCCCCTAGCCTTTGAACCATACTTACACTCATCTTTGTTAATAGTATGTACAGTATTGTGCTAACATCACACAGTAATGTGCTATCAATTTCTGGATCTAAACAATAAGACCTGTTTAATCTTCTGTATTCTTCCAGGATCAAATGCCTGATATATAACCTCTTTCTACCTCCTGATAACTTGTTTTCTCAACTTTAGCTTTCAACATTTGAAAATCAATGTTAGTTCATATTAGTAAGACCATGCAGTATTTGTCCTTTTGTTTCTGGCTAATTTCACACAACATATTGTCTACTGTTTACCACTTTGTCTTTTGGATTTTATATATCATATTTTACTTTATTTTTCTTATCCTCTCTCTCTTTTTACCTTTACTGAACATCTCCGTTTCTACACTCTTCAAACCTCTCTCTCCTTTCTTTTCCTATCTGCCTGTATTGCTCCCTTTAGTATTTCTTGTAGAGCAAGTATGTTGTTCACAAACTCTCTCAGTGTCTGTTTGTCTGAAAATATTTTAAACTATCCCTCATTTTTAAGGACAATTTTGCTGGACATAGAATTCTTGGTTGGTAGTTTTTCTCTTTTAGTATATTAAATATATTATATCCCTTTCTTCTCACTTCCTTGTTCATTCATTTAGCTGTAATTAGTGCTTTGGGGCATGGAGCATCAGCCCCTTCAGATAGCATTAAAGTCAAGAACTAGAAACTGAAATAAAGTGTCCCTGCACATAGGAAATCCACACATAGACATGTCAAGCTTCCCTTGTATGTGGTGGATCATTTTCTCTTGCTGTTTTTATAATTCTTTCTTTGTCTTTGACATTTGATAATCTGATTACTAAATGTCTTGGAGTAGGTCTATTTGAATCTATTCTGTTTGGGGTATGCTGCACTTCTTGGATCTGTAATTTTATATTTTTCAGAGAAGATGGGAAATTTCCAGTGATATTTCCTAGATTATTCTTTCAGTCTCTTTTCCCTTCTCTTCTCCTCCTAGAAAACCCATGATACATCTATTCATGTGCTTCATGTTGTCCTTCAACTCAGTGAGACTCAGCTCATATTTTTCCATTCTTTCCCTGTCTGTTCTTTTGTGTGTAGCATTTCTGATGTCCTGTCCTTTCTTCTGCCTCTTCAAATCTGCTGTTGTATGTCTCCATTGTGTTTTTCATCTCTTCTATTGTGCCTTTCATTTCCATAAGTTATGCCATTTGTTTTTTCAAGCTTTCAAATTATTCTTTTTGGTCACCCAGTTTTTTCTTTATATCTGTCATCTTTTAGTTTTGTTTTTTGCCACATTTTCCTTCAGCTCATTGATTTGATTTAGAATATTTGTTTGAACATCTTTAAATTGTTGTTACAACTCCTGTATCTCCCTTGAAGTATATGTTTTTTTTTTCCTTTGACTGGGCCATATTTTCATTTTTCCTTGTGTGAATCATAATTTTTTTGTTGTCTAAGTATCTGGTTTCCTTGAATACCCCAAACAGATTTTCCCAGACCAGACAGGCCCAGGGTTCAGGAGGAGGCTGTTTTCAGTATCATGTTTCCCTGAGGATGAGACCTGGAAGATTGTCAGACTTTTCTGTGATGCCACTAGACTCTGTGTTTTCCCTATTATGTCCAGTAGGTTGTGCTTGTCAGCCCATAGCTCCCCACCAGCATAAAGAGTTGCAGTGCCTTAAATCTCAGCAGACAGTATCCCTGCTATGGGCTGAGGGTGAATCAGAAGTCAAGCTTATCTGTTTCTGTTTTTTTTTTTTTTTTTCTTTTTACCCAGGCCCTGGGGTCTGAATGCTCTTAGCAGGACAGCCACTTGAGCTGGGTCCAGTCTCCTCTTTTCTTAGGGAGGATGAACCCTTTAGGGAATTAACTCCTTCACTTGACTTCTTCCTTTGTCTCTTTAACTATCTTAACTCCACCTTTGCCAGGGTATGGCTGGCAATTGTAAATGCCTGAGTCTTTCTCTAATGAGCTACTTAAAATGAGAGGCAAAAAAAGAAAAATGAAAGAAATATCCTTTTACATCCAGTCCCCTGTCCCCCACCGCCCAAGTTTTGGCAGTAAACTGGTGTTGGTACCTGGTTCTCTGTGCCCCTTTTCTTGGGACACAGCTGTTTTCCAGTATTCTGTGCTCAGCCAACTCCAAAAGCCTCTGTATTTTTTTATTTATCATTATTATTTTTTTCCATTAGCCCCATCAGCTCTCTGCCAGGAAGACCTGCTTGCTCTGGGTTTATCTGTGCTCATAGCTATATTCATTAGTCTAAATTTTTAATTAAAACTGTGATTGGAGCTTGGTTGAGCAACCTTCCCTTGCTCTCACCAGATATCATATCTTTTTCCCACAGGAAAGTGTTCCAATTCTGCCTGCCATGCCAGTGTGGGAGGGGCACCAACTCCACCACTTGCAGAGTTTTACTTGCAGTACTATGTTGTGATCTCAGTCACGCACCCATTCCAGACTGGTATATGATGTATGTCCAGTCATGGATGTTCCCCCCAACAGTTGTTCCAGACTATTTTCTAGCTATTCCTGGCTATATACTAGTTGCTCTGGGGACTAACTAAATTTCACACCCGCTTATGCCACCTTATGCTCCACCATCTCTGCCAGTATCTTTTAAATTAAGAAATTTTAATGGGAGTTTTCCAAGCTTAAATGCAAACACCAGTTAAACTCAAAATTTCAGAAAGAAATAGAGAACAACAGAAATGTAAATAGTTGCACCAATATAAACAAAATTTTTCTACTCAATTTTTTTTAAGTAAATATGATTATTTAAAATAAAAATTATATACCTTTTTGGGATTTATAACATATTCAGTTGTAATAATGTGAGAGCTGTGGCATAAAAGATGATGTATAAATGGGTCATTATGGTTGCAAGTTTTCTACATTTTATTTAAATTGGTAATATAAGTGGATTTAGTAAACTCTTAAAATTTATTGATATAGATGTTACACCCTGGAGTATCCAAACAAAAAATATTCATGTAAGCTAAATTTTCTTTGAATGGAGAAAAAAATTGAACAATAATAATTTTTTTTTATTTTGAAATAAATTTAAAGTTACATGAATAATTGCAAAAACAATGCTAGCCCCATACACAGAATTCCATCATACCCTGACCCCCCTCCTCCGATAGCTCAATCCACCAACTTTAACATGCTATCACATCACTGTTTCTTTCCCTCCCTCCCTCCCTCCCTATCTATCATCCATCATATATTTCTCTGTCTTCTGGACATATGAGAGTTAGCTGCACACATCCTTGAACATAGACTGTATTTCACATATGTACTTCTCATGAACAAGAACATGCTTTTATGTAATTCCATTAAGCAAAGCTAAGAAGTATAAGAGATTCAACAATGATATAATGCTTACATTCTATATTTCCTTTTCCTTATGTCTCAACTGTGTCCCTTCCAGCCACCTGTCCTCCACCCTCCAATCCCATCCAAGTTCATCCTTAGCATTCAATTGTCATCTAGTTAGACTGTCTTTTTTTTTTTTCTTTTTTCAATTGTGGAAACATATATACAGCCTAAATCTTCCCATTCCACCCCCTCCCTAGCCTTCCATTAGTGGGATTAATCACATTTAGAATGATGTTATGCTCTTTCCCACCATCCATTACTAGAAATTTCCCTTCACCTCGGACAGCAACCCTACACTCCTTTCTCAACTCCCCATTGCCCCTTCCCCCATTTCTCTTAACCCAAACTCTACTTTTCATCTCTATGGTTATATTCTCTGATAATTTCTTTGTGTTTACTGTGGGGCTTAAAATTAACCTCTTAAATCCCTATCAATCTTGTTTTTCTTTGATACCACCTTCACTTCAATAGGGCACAAAAACTGTGTTCCTATACTCCTTCATTCCCCCACCTTTATATAGTTGTCTAAAATTACATATTTTACATTGAGATCAAAACCACTGATTTGTCCTTAGAGTTTGTGTATTTTTTATCAAGTAGGAAGTAAATAGTGAAGTTATAGTTCAAAAATTATTGACTTCTATTTGTATTCCATTGTGTTTGGAGAATGTTCTTTGAGTATATTCAATTTTTTTTTTTTTTTAATTTCTTGAGGCTTGTTTTATGTCCCAGCTTATAGTCCCTTCTGGAGAAAGATCTGTGATCACTAGAGAAAAATGAGTGTCCTGGTGATTTGGGATGTAAGGTACTATATATTTCTGTTAAAATTCTCTATATCTCTTTCTCCTTTCTTTGTCTCTCTGTTGGTAGGGCTTCCTTTAGAGTCTGAAGTAGGGCAGGTCTTTTATTGGCAAAGTCTCTCCGCATTTGTTTGTCTGTGAAAAATTTAAGCTCTCCCTCAAATTTGAAGGACAGTTTTGCTGGGTAAAGTATTCTTGGCTGGAAATTTTTCTCTCTCAGAATTTTAAATATGTCATGCCACTGCCTTCTCACCTCCACAGTGGCCACTGAGTAGTCACTACTTTGTCTTATGTTGTTTCCTGTGTATTTGGTGAATTGCTTTTCTCTTGCTGCTTTCAGAACTTGCTCCTTCTCTTCAGTATTTGACAGTCTGATCAGAATATGTCTCAGAGTGGGTTTATTTGGATTTATTCTATTTGGAGTTCGCTGGGGTTTTATGCTTTGTGTATTTATATTGTGTAGAAGGTATGGGAAGTTTTCCCCAACAATTTCTTTGAGCACTCTTTCTAGACCTTTACCCTTCTCTTCCCCTTCTGGGACACCAATGAGTCTTAAGTTTGGACGTTTTATTTTATCTATTGTATCCATTGCGATTTTTTCAATTTTTTTCTCCTTTCTTTCTTTTGTTTTTTCATTTTCTGTTCTGTGGATTTCTAGGACACTGAGATGTTGTTCAGCTTCCTCTGGTCTTGTATTGTGAATATCCAGAGTCTTTTTAATTTGGCCAACAGTTTCTTTTACTTCCATAAGATCTTCTATTTTTTATTTACTCTTGCAATGTCTTCTTTATGCTCTTTTAGGGTCTTCTTTATGGCACTTATATCCTGGGCCATGGTCCTCTTGATGTCCTTTAAATCCTTTGCCATGTTTTCATTCTTTGATTGTAGTTTTTTAATTAATTTTGCGAGGTATAACATTTCCTCCAAAATCTTGATTTGTGTGTTTGGAGCTGGATTCTCCATATCATCTGGTTTTATCATAGGCATTAAGATTTCTGTTGTTTTTGGCCTTTTGGCATTTGTTTTGCTTGATACGGTACTTTCAAGTTGTATCAAAAAAGAAGGATATCAATCTAATTTTTCAGAGACACAGTTTGGTGACGTACACTTTCTCTAACTAACCAGAAGATGGCATCTGTGAGTCACGTATATCCCTCAAGTCAGTTCTGAACCTTTTTTCCACGATTCCCATATGTTCAGTTGGAGAACTCAGCCTGGGTGTGCTGCTGGAACCGTCTGCCCTGGATGTGGGGCGCATGCATGGGTGGCCAGGGTGGTAGGGCAGTTCTCTCTCAGTGTTGCACAAACCACCAGACTCAGCGCAGCGCCCCCAGGCTTTCCAAGCAGATCCCCCCTCCCAGCCATGATCCTCCCTCAGCTGAGAGAAAATGCCGTGCTATGTCATCAGTGTGCGCCATCCCCTAAGGGAAGTCCCGGGCCGCTGGGCCGTGCCTTGGGGCTTTCAGCTCATTTCAGAATGCTGAATGTGTGAAGCTGTCTTTACTGCAATGCCTTGCGGGCTGAGAGCAGCTGAGGTTTTCTCCACAGAGAGAGAGTGAGAGACAGAAAATCTCCCAGGTTCACCCGTCAGCCAGATATAGCACCCGATCCTCTGGGCTCCCTATCCTGTGATTCTCCCAAGGTCAGTTGTCACCAAAAGCCTCTGTCTGCTTGTTGAGGATTTTCTGTCTGTATTGAGCAGTTAATATTAAAACCTCACTTGGAGCTGGGCTGAGAAAGTGCACAGCACGGCTTCCGTGAGGGAGGGGCTCCCGGCTCTAGGCTCTCGGCTCTCAGCGCGGGTCCGCAGTTTTACTTACAGATTTTATGCTGTGATCTCGGGCATTCCTCCCAATTCATGTCGGTGGATGTTGAGTGTACTGTCACGTTTGTCTCCCCATTACCATTGCAGATTATTTACTGGTTTTTTGTTCATTTATGAATTGTTCTGGGAGAGACTAAGTCTTCCACTTCTTTCTATGCTGCCATCTTCCCAGAATCCCAAGAATAATTGTAATAGTCAACAAATAAAATAGTAGATGTAAATCCAAACATAGAGAGGATAATGCATAGTAATGGAATATATACTCTGCTTAAAAGGCAGAAATTATAAGCAATTGATTAAATGACTAAAGATCCAATGGAATAAATGGATTAAAAATAAGAGCCATCTATATGATTCAACAAGAGAAAAACTCAAAAAAAAAGGATACTTTTTGAGATACAAGACACCGGAAAGTTAAAAATAAGTGGATAAAGAAAAGTATAGCTTGCAAACAGTGAGGCTGAAATGACTATGTCAATGACAATTAAAGCAAACTTGAAGACAAAGAGTATTAGCAGATATGAGGACTATAATATAACAATGAGCCAAATTATTAGGAAGACATAGCAATCATAAATGTGCATGCATTTAATCATCTAGTTTAAATACATCAAGTAAAAATTACCAGAAATAAGGAGAGAAATACCAAGTTACGCAATCATGTTTGGAGATTTAAAATCCACTATCTCAGTAATTCATAGAACAATAGAAAACAATAATAAATACATATATCTCTTAATAACACACAGAACCACCTTGACTAAGTTAGTATTAATAGAGCACTATACCCAGCCACTGGTGAATTCACATTCTTTTCAGATGTGCATACTCTATTCACCAAAAAAGAACCAAAGCTGTGTCATAGAAAATCTTGATAAATTTCAAATGATTGAAATTATACAAGGAATGATTTGTCAAAACAACTGAATTGTTAAAGTAGAAATCTATAAAAATAAGATTTCTATTAAAATAAAAACATACAAAAAATTGTACATTTATAAAAAATGTACTAAATCATAAATAACAAGAAAAATTTGAAAGTGTTTTACATTAAATGCTCATAAAATAGAATGCATCATAATTAATAGGATGAATTAATGTAGTGCTTAGAGGAAAATTCATAGCTTTAAAACCTGATTTTGGAAACGAAGACAAAAAACAGTGATTTAAAGTCCCATCTGAGGAATTCAGAATAAAAAATAAACATAGCAAACAAGTGATAACTTGGTAGATTTAAATTTGAAAACATCAACAATTACAATGAATGCTAATGGAGAATCCAAATAATCAGATGAAAGGAAATAATGAACAACAGTGTTCAGTAAATTATAAAAGAGAAAAACAATAAGCACAAATGATAATGCTTAATTTTAGATTTTTGAAAGAATTAACAAAATTGATAAACTAATTAGAACAATTGATTTTATAAGGTTAAGTTGAATTAATATCACAAACTAAAGCAGGTTTAGCACTATAGATGTTACTATTAGAAGGATAATAAAGGGACATTATAAATGACCTTGTGACAATGAATTTGACAATTTGTATGAAAGGATGAAATTCTTTAAAAATATAACTATAAATTAAAATGCTGGCAGAAAATGAAACACAATTTGAACACACACACATATAAGAAATTAAATCTGTTACAGAACTTTCCAGATTCAAATTGTTTCTTTGGTGAATTTTATGAAACACTGAAAGAAAAATATTACCAATCTTATACAATGTCTTTCAAAAATATAGGGATAGATATTCTTCCCAAATCATTTTATAAGCACTGAATATTCATTGCACTGAATCTTGACCAAGATTTTTTTTTAAAAAAGAATGAAATTACAGAAAAATATTTATTAGCAATATAGCACAGAAAATTCTTAACTATTTGAAAGAGATTCTATCAAAATGTAATAATGTTAATATATAATGACAGAGTATGTTTTATTCCAAGTTGGCAAGGTTATTGTAGAAATTGGAAATTCATCAATGCAGTTCATAATCTTTCACAATATAGAAGAATATTCATGTGATTATTTTAATAGACGTAAAGAATGTTTTTGGGAAAAATCAGTATCAGTTCTATTCATGATAAAAACATCTTCCTCATTTTGAGGAAGTATCTTCATTCTTATTTTAAAAAATAAACAAACAAACCAAACCAAAAGCATTTAGTTAATATCATAGTTAATACTGAAATATTGATAGCTTCCAAAGAAAGAAAACATAGGATTCCTATATTCATCATTTCTATTCAAACTATTACTTGAATCTTAACTATTATATTAAGAAAAGATAAAGAAATAATGTGATTTAATGTCAGAATTAAGTAACACTCTTTTTTTTGCAGATGTCATTATTTATGTAGAAAATCTTAAGAACTCTAAAAAGCACCTACTAGCACCAAAACCTGAAATAATTGATGATATAGGCTACAAAGATAATTATGAAAATTCAATTTTATTGTTATATATTAGCATGAAACGAGTGGAAATTTTTATTTTAAAAAGTTCCATTCACTATAATGTCAAAACATAAAATGCTAGGAATAATTTTAACAAATGATGTATAAGACTTGTACAATAAAAACTATAGAACATTGCTAAAAGTAATTAACAAAACTTAAATAAGTTACAAAATACTATATTGATAATTCAGAAGACTCAACATTGATGAATTGTCAGTTCTTCCCAAGATATTCCATAGATCAACCAAAGTCCAATTATAATTCCAGCAGATTTTTGAATTTAAATTTAACGAATTCAGAGTATGTACATTTAAAGAATGATTCCAAAATTGTTATAGGAATGTGAATGATCTAGAATAACAAGCAAACTTAAAAAAAAAAATAAGAAATCACTGCTTCTGACATCTAGATTTACTCTAAATGCTAGACCCAGCATAATGAGCAACAGTCAAAGGTACAGGTAAAGACCCCAGAAATTGAATAATTATTTCATGGCCAATGCAATTCTTAAAAAGATGCCAATGCAATACAATGGGGAAAGGAAAGTATTTTCAACAAATGGTTCTCAAATAATTGGGTATCTAAATAAAGAAATAAGTAACTCTGGGCCCCTTTTTCACATTATACACAAAAAAATCATTTACCAATGACTTATAGACATGAAGATTAAAACTAAAACCATGAAGATGTTAGAATCAAATGTACAAGGCTATCTATGTGATTTGGGAATAGGCAAAGTATTATTAGACAATACACTGAAAATAAAAATAAAAAAATAAAAGTTAATAGCTTACTCAAAAACAGCTGAAACTTTACTCATCAATGGATATTGAAAAATGAATTGGCAAGCCTCAGACTAGGAGAAAATTAATATATATATAACCTGGATTGCTATCTTGGATACAATAATTATACTTTCAACTCAAAAATAAAATGCAAGAATCCAATAAAAAGGTGTAAATATTTAAACAGACACTTCAAAATATTATATCTTCTATCTATCTATCTATTTATCTATCTATGTATCTACCCAAAAGCACAGGATACATGTTCAACATCATCAGTCACCAAGGAAATGCAATTTCTGACTACAATTTTATATGACTATGCACTTAATAAAATGGTTAAATAAAAAGGCAGACAAGAACAAGAGCTGTTGAAGATGTTAAAAGAGTTGAAATTCTTAATGGTTGTTGCTGGGGCTGTAAAATGTTTCACACATATTGAAAAATAATATGTGGAAGCTACTTATAAAACTAAATATAAAACTTCCCAGCAATTCTACTCCTATGAATTATCCAAGAGAAATGACAGCATGTTAACAGAAATGACTTGCACAAGAATGTTCATTGCAATTTTATTCAGAATAGCTAAGAGCTGGAAACACTAATGGTCTACCAGTAGGAAAATGGCCGAGTACATTGTAGCATATTCACAAAATGCAGTCCTACTCAGCAAGAATTAACACAAAAAGAACTACAGATATAAGCAACAACAAGAATGACTCTCAAAAATATTTTAGTGAATAAAAATGGACACTAAAGAGTACAGCATTTGTTTCCATTCATACATAATTTTAAGATGTTCACATCTAATTTCAAATGCAAAAAAAAAAAAAAAATCAGTAGCAGTTTTCTTTTCCTAAGGGTGTAGGAATCAACTGGAAGTATATGAGGGAGAATTCTGAGGGGATAGAATTGTTCTATATATTGATAAATGTTTCCACAGAAATTTGGAATTTCTTCAAATTCAGAGGATGTACATTTTAGATGTGTGGGTTTCACTTATGTAAAGTTCACATTAAAAATCAGAAAAATACTGTAAACAAATATGGAAATGATTTTGAATTATTAGCATGCTGACAATTTAGGGAAGAGTTTCCTGATTCATGAAATTTACTTTGAAATGCATAAAAATAGTAGATCAATGGATAGATAGGAGATAAATGGCTAGATATAAGTAAAACAAGTATACTAAAATACTAATTTGAGAAATAAGTGGTGGAGAGTTCACTATAAAATACTTCCAATTTTGCTGTGTTTGAAAATTTTCACAATAAAATAGTGGAAATGAGCGTTTTAAACTGCATGCATGGGCAGTCCTCACTTTGCACAGTTCTGGTATGTATGGATTTCAGTTACCATGGTTACATGAATAACACCAGTCACCCCTGCAAATTTCAGTTACTGCTGTATATAAACTGGAGTAATTCCATAAAGTGCAAACTTTACTGCCTGCTCTTTACTCCACAAATAACTATGTAAATAACAAATGTGCATCATGCTCAGTGACCCATCTCATCACTTATTTCAAAGTCTCTAAGTGATTGATCCCTGTGCACTGACAACAAAGTGAGTAGTTGGGTTGCATCCTTGTCTCCCAGGGGAAAATTCACAGGACAATATAAAAAATAGAAAACTGAAGGAGGAAATTGGCCAGTGACGGTTAAAATGCAGCAAAGAAATATAAGGTGGTAACACTGGAAATGAAATTCTAATAGAATATAAATTAAGTTATAAAAGAAATAGCTGACTGTGAGAATATTGACACCAACACCATTTGAGAGACACTAGATGTGCAGCCAGAGATATTTCTTAACATTTTTAAGCACAAAGATAAAAATGCTTGAAACTAATCTGAATGTAGAAAGGAGTGTGACAATTCACCATGACGTGGAAAAGATATTCAGATGGAATGTTAAATTATATGATGAAAAGAGGGCATTCACTGTTCAAATTACTCAATATTCATTTTGTAAAAATATTGAGACTTTAATTTTCAATGTTTTCTAAGTTTTAATTGTAGTGTACTAACTAAATATTAATTTTTCATGTATCTATTTATAAACAACAGTAAGAGAGTTTGTAATGTGTTCACAAGCATTTTTAAAAGTCATGATACAATTGGATTTTCCTCAATTATTACTAAGATTGTTTTACACAGCTTCTTTGCAAAGTGGGAACAGTCATTGTGCTTAAAATCAGGGTTGAGTATTACTGGGTATTGAGAAAAACAAGAATGAAAACCTTCTGGAGGCATATGTCTAGAAAAAGTTTCAGGAGTAGTCACAGTTAGATGAAGATTCACTCTTATAAAGTTACATTTTTTCAAAAAGAAGTGCAAGGACATTTTAACAAAAGAATGAATGGTGTATGGAAAAGAGTGAGAGTGGGAAGGCATAAAGAATGATCAATAATGGTAAACTCTTTTTCTTAGTCTAACAACCTCGAAACTCAGTTGAGATGTCACCTCACCTGTTAAGTTTTCCTTAACACGTTTTCACCCAGAGAGTTCAGTGGTTCTGTTCTGTTTGCACCTTGTGTACATCTCTGTGCAGACCGCAGGAAGATTAAATACATCACTAAGTTAACACACAAATAGACATATAAAACACTGGGCTCAATTTGATCCAAGTAACTATTTTGGCATGTTATGAAATGGTAAAAGAGAAAAAGTATACATCAATTATATGATAATACCAAGAATGATAAAATGATAATTTTAGTATTAAACAATGCTTGAAATTCAAGGAAAAGGGGCAAACATAAATAAGTGAGGTAGTTCATCTGAAATCTATTGCACCAGTATAATGTGCATTTTAAATATTTTTTTCTACTTTTGGTGAGTTTGCTTCATTTTGAAAATTTCTGGAATAAAATATACACAATTTCTTGACCTTTAGAACTCATGGAAGATTGCTCCTTTTAGAAATAAAATATGATTGCTCCATTTAAATATATTTTGACATAACAATATGACCATTCTGGTCTCTTTTGTTCTTAACATCTTCATGGTCTAATGTAAACATTCCTTATAGCCTGTCATTCATGATATTTTAATTAAGCTGTAGTCCTTTAAAGTAATAGCTGAATTTATTTTCATTATGGTTGTGTTATTACTGTATGTGAGAATCTGTTTTTTAATTGAGGAATTCAATAAATTCATATTAGCAGAAATATATTTTTACCTTAATAATAAAATAATGTATTTTTTATAATAATGTTTTTTCTCTTGTACCATTAATGAAAAGTGTTATTTTTATAGGTGTTCTCTTTTGTGTATACTGCATTGAAGGGTCTTTTATGCAATTTGTTTTTATAATTACCTCTATATCTTACAGACTCTTCACTATCCTAATTTGCTTCTCTCCTCCCTAATATTCTAGCATTATTATCGTTTAATTTTGCCCTTACAGTTCTATTATTTTGATGAGACTTTTCAAACAGGCTTGTTTAAAACCCATCATATCTGGGGAGCAATTGCTATATTAAAGTCTTTCAAAAATGTATATATTTGTATAATTTTTAGCTTAGATTATGAAAAATCATATGTCATGCATTTTTTTTTCCTATTACCATTTCTTATTCACTCAGGTTTCCAGGCCCTAGAAATGCTATTTCTGCTTTTGAGGTAGCTTTTACTCCTTTGCTCACATAGAAGCCCTTTCCTCAGCCTACAAGAAACAACTGGACTTCTCCCACTTCCTATTTCAAAACATCTTCAATTACCCTTGCCCCCCAGGCTAGAGATTTGTATAATTTACATTTATTCTTTGCATTGGGAATATTGATTTGACACAAAAAAAGGAATTCAGTGTATTCTTAATGAGTGGATCAATAAGGATTCTTGAAAACAAAATCCTTGGAAATCCTCAGGCTTCACAATGGATTATACACTCCCTTACACTCACCATCCAATGGCTTTATTAAGTTCCTAACAACAGACAAAATAAATTTAGCTTTAGCAAATTTTAAGTGATGTATTTAACCACTCTAGTTTATGTAAAAGGTTAATTGTACTTGATTCCCAAGAATTCCATCCCTTCCATACTTTTGTGGATAACATGAATTTTGATGTCTGATGGTCTGAGTTTTTCCCTTCCCAAATCACTTGCTGAATGTGTGACCTTGGAAAAAATCATACAATTTTTCCCACTTCCGTTTCCTCACCAGTAAAATGCTGATAATTTCTTTATTGTTATTGCAAATTAAATATAATATTGATGTTTTATTTGATGGACTTTTGTTTTTTGAAATGCAGAAATTCCTTGTATATTTTAGGTATTTTATATATGATGGTTTGAGACATGGCAGATATATATATATCCTCTGCCTGTCATCTTTACTTTTCACAACATCTTATACTTTCTTGTTAAAGTCACTGTTCATCTCTCTTACAGAAACTTCCTTGAATTATTTCTCTCTTTTTCAAAGTACTGTTTCTGTGTTTTCATATCCAAAAGGCATTTTTTGTGTGTTGAACATAACCATGGCTTCGTAAGACTCAGAATACCCTTGTTATCTTTTAAATTTAAATTAAAGTTTTGCACATAAAAATAAGGGTTCAAATTATAAAAATGTTACTCATGCATTGGCATCAGACATTTTGTAAATTGCTGTTGAAATGTCTAGAGTCAATATAACCCTTTTCCCTTTTTGGACTATCTACTTTGTGGAATCTTTTTACAGTTTTCTCCCTATTTTTTCAAGTTTGAAAAATGTCACTATCAAGAGTGTAGCTGTGAGGGAGGGGCAAGATGGCAGAGTGGTGAGGAGCAGAACTTTGCCTCTCTTCTAGAGCAGGTGGCAATTACCCAAGAACTATATGAAACAGTGTTTTCGGGGTCTCCAGTAACCAGTCACACATTGGACGCAAGTTTGGAATTGGGGGAAAAGCTGAGATGGCAGCGAACATTGCAAGTTCCCCAGACCAGGTGTCTGGCGCCCCTCCCCACCCAGACCTCACAGACTGTCTTGCTGCCGGCTCCCTGAAAGGGGGGGGGGGACCAAAAAACAGCAATCTGCTGAGGGCAAGAAGGGAGGCTCAACCCAGCCTCAACTGCAGAATTAATTAACAAATTAATTAACTAACTTTGGGAGCTGGGGTGCTAAAGAAGGGCTGGGCTCCAAAAAGTGGGGGCATGTAAAAGTGGGCACCCATTCCCAGACTCCAGAAAAAGCCATTTTTTTTCCCTTACATTTTGTCCCTTCTGGCTTCTCACTGATCCCTTATCTTTTTGCATTTCAATACCCCCAGCAGGGGTGGGACTGAAGCTGTTGGAGAGTAATTATCAGACAATAGCCCAAAGCATATCTTTAAATGTTCTGTTCTGACACTGACAAAACTTCCAGGCTGGGGAAAGACTTTTAAAAGAGGCTTTTTTTTTTTTTCTTTTTTCTTTTTCTTGTTTTTGTTTTCTATTTTTTTTTTTAATCTAAAAGTAATATATGTGGTTATTTTCTATTGGAAAGCCCAGGTTGAGGGACTAGGCTGGGCTTGGGGGGAGACAGAGTACCCACAGCATCTTTGAGTTCTGCATTCACTACTGAAGGCCTCCACCCCCGTCTTTAATTGCAACTCAGGCTGACCAATGAATCTACCTGGAGAGGCCCCAAAGAGTAGAGGGGAGAAGGGAATAGTGCCCCTGAGAAACAACTGGAGTTCTGAGGATTGGGAGAGTGGAGGGAGGTCCAGCTCAACTGGCAGTCCTCCTTCTGGGAACTCAGACCCCAGGGGCTGGAATTCAGATTCCAGCTTCAGTCAGCCACGCCCCTGACAGGATCAGAGTCACCAGGAGAAGGAAAGGCTCCATACCTCCTTACACTGGTGGGGGAGCTGTGGGCTGGCCAGCGCCACCTGCTGGACAGGAGAGGAAAATCACCAATTCTAAAGGCCTCATAGGAGGGTCTCATTCTCAGGAAAACTCCATACCCTCCCAATGAGACCTGGGCCTCACTAGACTGGGAAAAGCTGACTAGGGTTGACCATATCTGAGGAGACCCACTCACAAAAAGGTTACATAGAGGCAGAGCAAGAAACAGAAAAAACAAGAGGGGTAAAATTCTAATCAACTAAATAGAACTTAAGTTAGAGGTCTAGAATAAGTTGAACTGAATAACAGAGGCCAGAGAACAAAGCCAACCAAAAAGAAAATCACTAGGTAAAAGACAGAAAACAAGCTCCAAAATAAACTAATCAAGAAAATCAGATGCCTAGACAACTTAAGATAACAAGCCATACCAGGAAACATGAAAACATGGACCAGCCAAAGGAACAAACTAATAGCTCAGCTGAGATACAGGAGTGGAGGCAACTAATGCTAAATAAATTCGATGAAATGAAGGAAGATATAGCAAAAGAGCTGAAGGATATAAAGAAGACACTGGCTGACCATAAAGAAGAATTCATAAACTTAAAAAAACAAATGGCAGAACTCATGGGAATGAAGGCCACAATGGAGGAGATGAAAAACACAATGGAGGGACACAACAGTAGATTTGAACAGGCAGAAGAAAGGATCAGTGAACTGGAAGACAGGTCATTCAAATTCATACACACGAAAGAACAGATGGTGAGAAAAATGGAAAAATATGAGCAAGGTCTTAGGGAGCTGAGTGACAACATGAAACACACAAATATATGTGTTATGGGTATTCCAGAAGGGGAAGAGAGGGGAAAGGGGGCAGAAAGAGTAATAGAAGACATATTCACTGAAAATTTCCCAACTCTTATAAAAGACAGAAAATTAGAGATTCAGGAAGTACAACATACTCCAAATGGAATAGATCCCAATATACCTACTCCAAGACACTTACTGGTCAGATTGTCCAATGTCAAAGACAAAGAGAGGATTCTGAAAGCAGCAAGAGAAAAGTGATCTATCACATACAAGGGAAGGTCAACAAGACAATGTACAGATTTCTCCGCAGAAACCATGGAGGCAAGAAGACAGTGGCATGATATATTTAAGATACTGAAAGAGAAAAACTGCCAACCAAGAATTCTATATCCAGCAAAACTTTCCTTCAAAAATGAGAGAGAGATTAAAACATTTTCAGACAAACAGACACTGAGAGAGTTTGTGAATAAGAGACTGCCACTACAAGAAATACTAAAGGGAGTGCTACAGGCTGATAGGAAAAGACAGGAGAGAGACAGTTGGAGAAGAGTGCAGAAATGATGATTATCAGGAAAGGTAAAAGGAGAGGAAAAAATAAGATATGACATATAAATTCCAAAAAACAAAATGGTACTAGAAAGTACTGCCCTTACAGTAATAACACTAAATGCAAATGGATTAAACTCCCCAATAAAAAGACACAGATTGGCAGAATGGATTAAAAAACAGGACCCATCTGTATGCTGTCTACAAGAAACTGACTTTAGACACAAGGACAAACATAGACTGAAAGTGAAAGGTTGGGAAAAGATATTTCATGCAAACAACAACCAGAAAAAAGTGGGAGTGGCTATATTAATATCAGACAACTTAGACTTCAAAAGCGAAACAATTAAAAGAAACAAAGAAGGACAGTATATATTAATAAAAGGGTCAATTCATCAAGAAAACATAACAATCATTAATATTTATGCACCAAGCCAGAATGCCCCAAAATTCATGAGGCAAACACTGCAATCACTGAAAGGAGAAATAGATATCTCTACAATAATACTTGGAGACTTCAATACACCACTCTCATCAATGGATAGAACATCTTGACAGAGGATCACTAAAGAAACAGAGATGTTGAATTGTATGATAAATGAACTAGACTTGACAGACATTTATCGAACACTACATCCAACAACAGCAGGATACACTTTTTTCTCAAGTGCTCATGGAACATTCTCTAGGATAGACCACATGTTGGGTCACAAAGCAAGTCTCAACTAATTTAAAAGTATTGATATTATACAAAACACTTTCTCAGACCACAATGGAATGAAGTTGGAAATAAATAAAAGGCAGAAGGTCATAAAATTCACAAACATATGGAGGTTAAACAACACCCTCTTTGAAAAGGGGTAAAGGAAGAAATTACAAGAGAAATTAGTAAATACCTCAAAGCAAATGACAATGAAAACACAACTTATCAAAACTTATGGTATGCCACAAAGGTGGTGCTGATAGGGAAATTTATTGCCGTAAATGCCTATATTAAAAGAGAAGAGAGAGCAAAAATTGAAGAGTTAACTGCTCACCTGGGGGAGTTACCAAAAGAACAGCAAACTAACCCCAAAGCAAGCAGAAGGGAAGAAATAACAAAGATTAGAGCAGAAATAAATGCAGTTGAGAACAGGAAAACAATACAGCGAATCAACAAAACCAGAAGTTGGTTCTTTGAGAAAATCAATAAAATCGATGGACCACTGGCTAGGCTAACAGAAAAAAAAAAAGAGAGAGAGAGCAGATGCAAATAAATGCAATCAGAAATGGGAAAGGAAATATAACTACCGACCCTGCAGAAATTAAGGAGATAATCAGAAGATACTATGAGCAGCTATATGCTAATAAACTAGACAACTTAAATGAAATGGACAACTTCCTAGAAAAGCATAAACAACCAACATTAACTCAAGAAGAAATAGATGACCTCAACAAACCAATCACAAGTAGAGATTGAGTCAGTCATCAAAAAGCTCCCAAAAAGGAAAAGCCTAGGACCAGATGGTTTCACATGTGAATTCTACCAAGCATTCAAGAACAAATTAGTACCAATCCTGCTCAAACTCTTCAAAAAAATTGAAGTAGAGGGAAAGCTACCTAACTCTTTCTATGTAGCCAACATCACCCTAATACCAAAACCAGACAAAGATACTACAAAAAAAGAAAATTATAGACCACTTTCTTTAACGAATATAGACACAAAAATCCTCAACAAAATACTCACAAATCGAATCCAACAGCACATTAAAAGAATTATACACCACAACCAGGTGGGATTTATTCCAGGTATGCAAGGCTGTTTCAACACAAGAAAATCAATTAATGTAATACACCACATCAATAAATCAAAGCAGGAGAACCACATGATCATCTCGGTTGACGCAGAAAAGGCATTTGACAAAATTCAACATCCTTTCCCAATGAAAACACTTCAAAGGATAGGAATAGAAGGGAACTTTTTCAATATGATAAAGGCAATATATGAAAAACCCACAGCTAACATCACACTCAATGGGAGAGACTGATAGCTTTTCCTCTAAGATCAGGAACAAGACAGGGATGCCCACTGTCACCATTGCTATTCAACATTGTGCTGGAAGTTCTAGCTAGAACAATTAGGCAAGAAAAAGAAATAAAAGGCATCCAAATTGGAGAGGAAGAAGTAAAACATTCACTATTTGCAGATGACATGATTCTATATGTAGGAAATCCAGAGAAATCTACAGCAAAGCTACTAGAACTAGTCAATGAATACAGCAAAGTAGCAGGCTACAAGATCAACATGCAAAAATCTGTAATGTTCCTATACACAAGTAATGTGCAACAGGAGGAGGAAATCAAGAAAAAAATCCCATTTACAGTAGCAACCAAAAGAATCAAGTATTTAGGAATAAACTTAACCGAGGACACAAAAGACCTTTACATGGAAAACTATGAGAAACTGCTAAAAGAAATTGAACAAGACCTAAAAAAATGGAAGAACATACCATGTTCATGGATTGGAAGACTAAATATAGTTAAGATGGCAATTTTACCTAAACTGATTTACAGATTCAGTGCAATACCAATTCAAATCCCAACAACTTACTTTACAGAAATAGAAAAACTAATAACTAAATTTATTTGGAAGAGTAAGGTGCCCTGAATAGCCAAAAATATCTTGAGAAAGAGGAATGAAGTGGGAGGTGTCACACTACTTGACTTTGAAGCATATTACAAAGCTACAGTGCTCAAAACAGCATGGTACTGGAATAAGGATAGATATACTGATCAGTGGAATCGAATTAAGTGTTCGGAAATAGACCCTCGCATCTAAGGACAACTGATCTTTGATAAGGCAGTGAAGCCGAAGCAATTGGGAAAGAGCAGCCTGTCAATAAATGGTGTTTGGAGAACTGGATATCCATTTCCAAAAGAATGAAAGAGGATGTCCATCTCACACCTTATACCAAAATTAACTCAAAGTGGATCAAAGACCTAAACATTAGCACCAAGACCATAAAACTCTTAGAAGAAAATGTAGGGCAATATCTTAAAGATCTTGTGATAGGAGGTGGTTTCTTAGACCTCACACCCAAGGCATGAGCAACCAAAGAACAAATAGACAAAAGGGATCTCTTCAAAATAAAACACTTTTGTACATCAAAGGACTTTGTCAGAAAAGTAAAAAGGCAACCTACACAATGGGAGATGATATTTGGAAACCACATATCAGATAAGGGTTTAATATCCCGAATATATAAAGGAATCCTGCATCTCAATAACAGAAAGACAAACAATCCAATTAAAAAATGGGCAAAAGACATGAGCAGACATTTTTCTGAAAATGAAATACAAATGGCTCAAAAACATATGGAAAAATGCTCAACTTCACTGGCTGTTAAGGAAATGCAAATCAAAACCACAATGAGATATCATCTCACACCTAACAGAATGGCCATTATCAAAAAAACAGAAAATGACAAGTGCTGGAGAGGATGTGGAGAAAGAGGCACACTTATTCATTGTTGGTGGGAATGTAGAATGGTGCAACCACTCTGGAAGACAGTGTGGAGGTTCCTCAGGAAGCTACATATGGATTTGCCGTATGACCCAGCTATTCCATTGGTAGGTATATACTCAGAGGAACTGAAACTTAAGACACAAACAGACATTTGTAAACCGATGTTTATTGCAGCATTATTCACAATTGCCAAGAGACAGAAACAGCCCAAATGTCCATCAAAGGACGAGTGGATAAACAAACTGTGGTATATACACATGATGGAATATTATGCAGCTGTAAGACAGAACAAAGACATGGATCATGTAATAATGTGGATGAACCTTGAGGACATTATGTTGAGTGAAGTTAGCCAGAAACAAAAGGACAGATTCTGTGTGGTCTCACTAATATGAACAGACATTAGTGAACAAACTTTGGGAGTTAAAAGCTGACAACACAGGCGACAGGAGATAGAAAGAGGGCAGAGACCAGCCATTTGATGCTGAAGGACTACAGAATGTTTAGGATTGATTGCATAGATCCAGAAATAGATAGCATAATACTGTGTGATGATAGCACAGTATTGTAAGTACACTGAACAAAGATGTCAGTGAGTAAAGCTGAAAGAGGTAGGATAGGAGAATGTATGACACCAGAGGTAAAGATCGATGATAAAGGCTGGGACTGTATAACATGGCAAAAACTGGAGTGGCCAATGACTGTTACTAAATATACAAATATAAAAATGTTTTTGCATGTGGGAAAGCAAATGAATGTTAACCATGTAGAGAGTTGAAAAGGGGATGGTATTCAGGAAAAAACATAATCAAAGCAAACTGGAGTCTATGGTCAACAGTAACATTGTAATATACCTCCATTAAATGTAACAAAGGCAATATGCCAATGCTAAATGTATATGAGAGGGGGATACAGGGGTGGAATATGGGATTCTTGGTAGTGGTGTTATTTGCTGTCCTTACTAGTATATCGTATTGTATGACATGTTATTTTTCTTTTTATCATTTTTTTATTATAAAAAAAAACAAAACAATTTTTCTTGTAGTAATCAATATGTTCAAGTGCTGATTGTGGTGATAAATGTACAACTTTATGATGATACCATGAACAACTGATTGTACACTGTGGATAAATGTATGGTATGTGAATATACCTCTATAAAATTGTAGGAAAATAAATATATAAGAGTAAAAGTGTTGGAGAAAACATGGTGAGAGGGATGATGCCTCACCAATATGGACTAACTACAATGTGTAAACTCAGAATTGAATCTTAGAACATAGCCTAATGTCAGAATTGAATCTTAGAACATAGCCTAACATGGACGTAATAATTGTAATAGTCCCTAGATTGTAAGCTCTTACAGCAGTTAACTCTATCCCTGAATTGTAATGCCTATCTCTAAACTTTGAGATGCTGATCACCTAGCATATAACCTGATTGATCTCTGGAACAATGCATATCTCTGAGACACCTGAAACTCAGAGCTAGAGCTCGGCAGATATGAATGTCAGTATTAGTGCATACAGCCACTGTCAAAAAAAAAAAAAAAAAAAAAAGCTGAAAAAGAGCCCAGACTTCAATTAGTGATATGAATGAAGCAGGTCTGGTTAAGACCAGGGCAAGCCAGGCCAAAGGGTAAAGGTTGAAACTGATTGTGTTTTAAAACTTCAACTTCCATATGAGACCAAGGGAAGAGATATCTATTTGGTACAGGATCTAAATTTTCTAAATGGTACAACTCTATAGTCGATTTGTTCAAACACCACAGTTGCATGGAACTTTGAATAGGAAGTGAGATATGGTAGTTTAGTATAGGCTGGAGTGAAATATTGACACATCCCAGAGTAATTTGGGCAGATAATAAAAAATATATTTATGGCCTTCTCCTCCCCAGTCCTGAGGATCTGGGGGAAGGTGAGGATGTATTGGACATCCTTCCCTGGACCGGTGTTGATGTTGTCACCAACATTGGGACTGACAGTTTGATGTGCTGAGCCCTCAATCATGGGACTTGCCCTTATGAAGCTCATTACTGCAAAGGAGAGTCTAAACTTGCATGTAATGGTGCCTAAGAGTCTCCCCCTGAGTACCTCTTTGTTGCTCAGATGTGGCCCTCTCTCTCTCTAACTGAGCCATCTCGACAGGTGAACTCGCTACCCTCCCCACTATGTGGGACCCGACTCCCAGGGGTGTAAATCTCCCTGGCAATGCAGAATATGACTCCTGGGGATGAATGTGGACCTGGCATCGTGGGACTGAGAGTATCTTCTTGACCAAAAGGGGGATGCAAAATGAGATGAAATGTTTCAGTGGCTGAGAGATTTCAAATGGAGTCAAGAGGTCACTCTGGTGGACATTCTTATGCACTATATAGATAAAACCTCTTAGGTTTTAATGTGTTGGAATAGCTAGAAGTAAATACCTGAAACTACCAAACTCCAACCCAGCAGTCTGGACTCCTGAAGACAATTATATAATAATGTAGATTACAAAGGGTGACAGTGTGATTGTGAAGACCTTGTGGATCACACCCCCTTTATCTAGTGTATGGATGAGCAGAAAAATGGGGATAAAAACTAAAGGACAAATGGGGTGGGATGGGGGGATGATTTGGGTGTTCTTTTTTCACTTTTATTTTTTATTCTTGTTCTGGTTCTTTCTGATGTAAGGAAAATGTTCAGAGATAGATTGTGGTGATGAATGCATAACTATGTTATCATACTGTGGACAGTGGATTGTATACCATGGATGATTGTATGGTGTGTGAATGTATTTCAATAAAACTGAATTTAATTAAAAAAAAAAGAGTGTAGCTATAAATTTCTTGCATCTATCCTGTTTGTCTCTCTTGAGCCCTTTACATCTGAGGATGCTTATCCTTTATTAATTCTGGAATTATTACTCTTCACCATTTCTTTGCAAATATTTACTTCTCTCTCTCTCTCTCTCACTCCTTCGATTATTCTTTATTGCCTTGTTAATTGGTACTTTTACTTCTATTTCTATATCGCATAGTAATTTTTAAAAATATTTTCCCTGACTTTACTAATTCCCTTTGCCTTCTGGAAATGTTTTTGGACTTGACATTCTAGCTAACTGTTTGGTCTTTGGTTGTTTCATTCTATTTGTCTTTGTCTTTTTTTTTTCTTTCTTTTTTGGTAAGATTAACTATTACTAACAAGAATATGCACCATAAATGTAAGCATCATATATATCACTGTATCAATTTCTTGTTTTTAATACATATATAATTTCTTATTTTTAGTTTACATTAACAATATCGTAAGGATGCTGATTTCCCCATTTTAATTCTTGATCTGATATTTTAATCAATGATTTCTGGTTTTAGCATTAAGATTGCAAAATTTTGTTACTGATTCTAATTCAAGATATTTGAAAGTCTATTAAATTTTGTCTGAAAATCTGTTTCTTGATCTTTACTATGTATCAAAGACTAAGATAAATCCCAGATCGCAGCTTATGTTCATTCTCTTTCCTGCAGTCGGGTGAATGGAGATGAGGTAATTCAGGAGAAAACACCTAATTCACACTGGTTGTGGACTGACTACTCCCCTTGCTAACCCCGACTGTGTGCAGTACTTGTTACTTCAATTCCTTTCTTTTTTATGAAACTAATTACTTCTATTATATTTAGTGGTTCTCCACTCTGGATATAATATTAATCTGTAAATATTTTTAAGATGTTAATGCTTGATCAGATATATCCCAAATCTTTGGGAAAAGGCCCTGGGCATCAAAGCCAGTTTAAATTAAACTACTGATATTGCAAATTTTATTGGTAACCACCTTTTCCTTTTTCTGTTCTGATTCCATAAGTTAATAGAGATACCATTCTTTGAAAATAACAGCAATATTTTTTTGTCTGTCACAAGTGCATCATATCAGTAATGGAACTATGATTGTTAAAAGGGGCAATGATAATCTGATTCTCTATACTTTGTAAGTGATCTAGCTTCTTGCTTAGAGCCTTTTAGTTTTTCATAAGTTTTGTCTGTAGGTATTTTTTGCCTAAGTGTGTGCACATGTGTATACATTATTATCTCTAAATTTATCACATACAAGGGCTTTTTTTCTTTAAGTATTTTTGGATTTTAGATGAGAGTTTATCCTATGTATGTGTTCAATTAGGACTACTTGAAACTAATCAACATGACCAATCAACGGGGAGGGAAAGGCAATTGCGTATATGTAGGTTGCTGTTTTCAAGCTTTTCTGCCTTAAGATAACTGTTATGGATTGTGCTGTGTCTACCACAAAGACACAGCCAAGTCCTATCCCCAAATCCTGTGAATGTAAACTCATTTATATATAGGATCTTTGAAGATGTTATTAGTTAAAATGGGGCCAGACTGGATTAAGATGGGTCTTAGTACAACATCAATAGTCTACTCATAAAGAGAGAGAAAAAGAGAGAGAGAGAGAGAGAGAAGCTGATGCAGATTGAGGTGGGAGAGGGGAAGGTGTGCAAAAACTCCACAAATCGCTGGCAATAAATTCCTGTTATTTAAGCCAACTAATCCATGTTATTTTTTACAGAAGCCCTGGCAAACCTGGATGGTAACCTAGCAGAGAGTGAAAGGAGAGAATTCTTACATTTTCCTACTTGCTAATGAAGTTTACACTATTCTCTTTATAATGTTTAATATTAACTATCTGGACTTGATAAAATATTAACTAGAAGACAGTACCATTAAAAAGCTGCTTGTCTATACCTCTTTGGAAATGGAGAGACAAAGTCTTTTTTAATATATATCTTTTTGAAGAATAACAGTAGCTGTTACCAAAGAAGTACACGTAAGAACCTAGGGGATGGGAGCAGGATAAAAACAAATATTCTTTGCTTGTGACAGACCGTACTCTAAATATTCCTTGTTTTGCTGAACTCATATTTACAGAAAAAGATGGGAGTAATCATTCCAGAACAAATGGACCATCACTCCAATAGGACTTTTATTTGTATTTAAATATCGACACATTTTAAAAATTTAATTAATTAATTGATTAATTTCTTCTAGCTGCTAAATAAATTTGTTGAATAATTAATTAATTTCTCCCAGCTGCTAAATATACCCAGCAAGCATATAAACACCAGAAGTTGATATTTGGGGGGTGCCATTTGAGTCTTTCCTTTTCAATAAGCTGGCAACTAAAAATGCTTTCTTCAAAAATATCTCAATAATCTTATGGATTAGATACTGTAATCCACATTTTACAAGTGAAAAAAATTGACATCCAGAGAAAAAATTTTTCTGAGGTTCACTCACCCAGTAGGTAGCCAACATGCTTTTCCTACTTCTAAAGAAGTAGGATATTCTTTTGGATAGGACCAAGGAGATCTTCTACATGTATAAATGTTGGTAGTTGGCTGCAAGTAGTCCTGTTTTAGGACCAAAAGAGAAAGATAAATATCTCAATTCTATGAAAATAAAGACATTTTTAATAAGGGAGAGTTGAGTGCCTCTAAGAAAAGGTGTTCCACTGCATCAAATCTATCTATATAAATGTGCTACCTGAATAACCCCTTCATTCATTACATTCTAAAACTCTTTGAGTACATTTGGGTGAACTACAAAGACTCAATATGTGTGTTGTAATTCAAGATAGTAGACCTTTTTTTAGTTGCAAAATGGTCGATACTTTCTAACAGAGTCATGTACTGACTGAAGTGTTAACGTCCTCATTTTGTATGCTTAACTATTTCTATGGTTTTGCTTTTGCAATTTATAGGTGACACACAATTTCTTTTAGAACTCTTTAAGTAGAGCCCTACCACCTCTATAGCACTGACCCCATGCATCAGACTTTAAAGTTTAATAAGTAGGAGCACAGCCCAATAATTTGGTAAGAGTGTACAGATTTATTTCTCATCTAGATGCATTGGCATTTGTTTTTCAATCTTGTTGAAGAGATATCACCATCATATGTGACAGAAAAGTTATAATTTATTTTTTCTGTTGTACAAAGTTGAAGTGCAGTCACCTGGCCCTTGTACTGAATTAGCATAATGAGGGGCTAAAATACTGTTTGTGATTGTGTTAGGATGGAAAAAGATTGAACAGGTGTAAGACTCTGTCTGCAAATTATTCTATGATAATTTTTATTTGATATTTTTCTTTTAAGTAAATAAAATGTAATAAATCCTAGGTTTAGGGTTGGTCATTGTATAGATATCAAATGTAACTTTGAACCAAATAAGAAAGAGAAATTGAAAAAGTTTTCACTTACTAAAATCATCATCCCAAGTATAATAGAGCAGATTATCTATTAAGCAATTAGCCATGAAAAGATAAGGGTACTTAATAGAAAGGAGACAGAGAGATAAGTTCCTATCAAACGCCCATCCCCTCTCTACCTGATTAGTAACCTTCCCCAAATTGACTTGTAATAGTTTGGCAAAGAAGTTTGTTAGCCTCTGATGAAAGGGATCAGAAAGGACATTATAAAAAAATCTCTGCACCATATTCATGAACAAATACTTGGTTCTGGTGGTGCAACAATTTGCTTGTATAGCACCTGTTCCAGTTTGCTAAAGCTGCCATTATGCAAAACACCAGAATTGGATTGACTTCTATAAAGGGGGCTTATTTGGTTAAAAATTTACAGTCCTAAGGGCATAAAAATGTCCAAACTAAGGCATCAGAAAGAGAATACCTTCACTGAAGAAAGGCTGATGGTTTCTGGAACACCTCTGTCAGCTGGCATCTGCTGGTCCTTTGATCTCAGGTTGTGTTTCAAATGGTGTTCTCCAAAATGTCTTTGAGTCTCTCTTAGCTTCTCCGGGGCAAACTGTGGGCTTCATCTCTAAGCTTAGCATCTTCAAATGTCCTTCTGTCTGCATTTCCAACCATCTCTAAGTGTCAGCAAGTATGTGGATCTGTGTTAGCTCTTAGTTTCTCTCTTAAATATGTAATGAACTAATCAAGACCCACCTGGAATGGGTGGGACCACACCTCCACAGAAATAATTCAATCAGAGGTTCCTCCCTAAGCAACAGGCTAATCAATCTGCTCCCACAAGATTGCACTAAAAACATGGCTTTTTAAGGGACCTAATATATCCAAACCAGCACATGCCCTAGAAATAAACCTGCTGAAAGCACTCCATACTGCAAATTGGGAGGGCCCCTCAGAAGAGATGCATGGTTAAAAGGAAGTCATCACCAGCATGTGTGTCACATCCTGCAGAGGGAATAAAATTTGCATTCCAGCCAAGGATGGGGAAAGGTGGGCTGTTGGTGCTGCCCGTTTTGGTTTACACTGCTGAATAAATAACTGCTTTTGTTATTTTTACAAACACTTAGAAAAATGGCTTAATTTGGTTAAAATGTGTAATTTTTCTAAAACAATAATTAAATTATGATGTTCACAAATTTGCTCATCTAACTCAGAAATCATTTTCTAGTATGCCTAAGTTATCCAGACCCAGAAAAATACATTCTAGGGGATTCAGTTAACAATATACTGGAACAAATAAATGTATCTAAGAAAAATCTAACCAAATTCTATTTAGCATATAGCTTGTATGAATAGAGCATTCTGCATTTAAATATGAGTGAACATACAAGCAAAAAATAGAAAATATTGCAGATTATCATAAAAAAATAAATGAACCAAGGCATATTAAAATAAAGAACATGCTTTCTTTCTAACAAAGAACCATGCATTTAGTTAGCAATTGATTGGCTCACCTTAATGAAAGTGAAGGAACATGTTTATGTTTTCATTTCTAAAATTTCAGATTAATTTTTTAAAATAACCTCTTGTTCTTTTTTGTCTCATCCTTTTTTATAATTACCCCTATTAAAGTCTTTCAAAATGTATATATTTACATAATTTTTAGCTTATATTATGAACAATCATATGTCATGTTTTTTTTTTTTTGTTTTTTTTTCAATTACTATTTCACATTCACCCAAGTTTCCATGCCCTAGAAATGTTACTTCTGCTCTGGGAGATAGCTTTCTTTGCTTTGCTCACACTGAAGTCCCCTCCTTAACTTGCAAGAAACAATTGGGCTTCTCTCCCCTCCTGTTTATAAGATTCTTCAATTCCCCACACTCCAGGCAAGAGATTCGTATCATTCACATTTATTCTTCAAAGGTCCTATGTACAAATGGATTCATACCCAGAGAGTTGCAGGTTTAGGACTTGAACTTGTCTTTGGTGGGGTTATTATCCAATCCCCAATAACCTGTATGATATTCTATGGACCAAACAGATAGTTATATTCTTGCTGAACTATATTGTTACAGATAGTGAAAGAGTTAACATAGTTCTGAAACAATATTTAAATGCATATTGCTTTCTCTGCTCTGGTCTTCCTTTCTTATAGAGAAGGAAAAGAGCACATGCACTAAATGAATGTTTGTACAACCTTTATCTTAGTCCATGTTCATTGGCAGAACCACTTCGATTTGGACTTTAACTTGGTTGAGTTTGTTTAATAGCTTATCATTTTCCAGGACCCATATGGTTTTATAGGGGCCAGAAGAATGAATCACATGGGGTTATGATGGGGTTCACCATGCCTGCTATATGTGGGTCTTTAGGGGTAGCAATATGTAGAGCCATTTCCCCTGAGTTATATTATTTATACTCTCTTTTGGACAATGGTCAAGGT
Organism: Choloepus didactylus; assembly: GCF_015220235.1. Taxonomy (NCBI): domain Eukaryota; kingdom Metazoa; phylum Chordata; class Mammalia; order Pilosa; family Megalonychidae; genus Choloepus; species Choloepus didactylus. The sequence goes on from NC_051317.1 coordinate 43,887,500, forward strand.
AGTTTTAGAGACCTCTAGCTGGCTTTCCCCACTGCAATAAAACTTTTTCACAGGCCAAGGAACCACCAGAAAGATGATCACTGGGTGGTTCCATAGAACCACTGGGCTCATTGTGTTGCCAGAAAAAGCACACGTCTCCACTTATTACTGGACCCACATATTACCCTTCTAGAGAAGGCAGAATAACCACACTAGAGATGTCCATACCCTAATCACTGGAGCCTGTGAATATGTTATATCACATAGATAGGGAATTTAAGTTTGAAGATGAAATTGAGTTTGCTAATTAGGTGACCTTGAGCTAGGGAGATCATCTCAGATTATCTGGGTGAGTCCAAGGTAATTACAATGATCCTTAAAAGTGGAAGAGAGGGGCAGGGAGTTTGAAATAGAGAGGGAGACCTGATGACAGAATGGGAGCAAGGTCAGAGTGATGTGGTACGAGAATTTGACCAGATCTTGTTGGCTTCAATGATGGAGCAAGGGGGCATGAGCCAAGGAAGGTGGGTGGTCTCTAGAAGCTGGACAGGACAAGGAAACGGATTCTCCCCTAGGACCTCCAGAAAGGAACATGACCATGCTGACACCTTGATTTTAGTGCAGTGTGACCCATTTTGGACTTTTGATCTCCAGGACTGTAAAATAATAAATTTGGGTTGTTGTAAGCCTCTAAGTTTATCATAATGTGTCACAGCAGCCAAGAAAACTAATAGATTGCTTTCATGGGGACACACAGTGATATTTCATTTCTTGGGTAACAATGTCAACTTGAACCCTATATGCAATGGTCCCCAAAATGTCTGAGTATTCACTGTTCTCAGTTTACAGATATTTTTGCAAAGACCATATTTCCCTTTAGGAAAGAATTGGGTAGATTATTTCCATATTCATTTTTTTATGCTGCTATTGTTTCTATATTCATTTTTTTATGCTGCTGCAGGCTCCTTTCTCCTTAACAATTGGGCTTCCTTTCAGTAACTGGGTTCTGAGTCTGAAAAGTATCACAAGTTAAAAAAAAAAAAAAAAAACTTGCCAAGGCATTATGCCTTTTTAAATTGGGGCAGCTGAATTCAACCTCCTGATCATCCCTCCTTGATTTCTTTCTAAAGATTGAGCACTACCCTTGTTGAAATCCCATGGTTGCTGCCCCCGGGATACAACGTGTGTTTTGTTTTCTTTAACTGTCTTCAGAACTCTGCAGGTCAGGAACCTCTGGATGCCAATCAGACATTGCTACTCATTAGAATAATTTTGCTCACCTTACTTCTGATGACTAAGCACCACCTCCTGACCTCTATTATTTCAGAAACCTATTATTATCTCCATCGTTGTCAGGGAGTCCAAAAGACAGCAACTTCTCATACCTTCAGTGCTCATCTACTGAAGATGGTCACTGATGAGCTTGTCAGTAATGCTGATGCCCCTCTGCGTGGTGTTTTCCTTACTTTGGTACATGAGTTGTCGAGCAGGCCCTACTATGGAACATAGTCGGGGAATGGATTTTCTGGTCTTCTTTAGCATTCCGCTTTCTTGAACATTTTGATCACTTTTTCCACTCTCTGCTATTGTAGTTCTGACATTTCTCTCTCATTTATTGTGGAATATCACTTTCTCAAGGCTTTCAAAAACTTTGAACATATTTGCACCAGCCCCTGAGGCCTTTGCTATTAAGTTAAATTTTGTATCATCAGGTAACGCTTTCATGTTGTTGAAGTTTCTTTTATCCAACTTTATGCTCTTCCTTCTCCCATTGTTCTTTCCACCTCAGATCCCTTCCTGTGCATGTTCTCTACATACTGCTTGTCATTGTTGGCTGGGTCCTGTGGCACCTTCAGAGCACAGTGGCCTTCCTCCTTAACTGATCTAACACTTTTGTGGCAGAGTTATATTGTGATTTAACCCTAGTAAATGATCTTCTGACCAGGAAGAGAGATGAGGGAAAATGGCACACATATTATCTTGTAATGCAAAGAGGGAAGCCTGAAACATTACAAAGGAGTGGGCCAGGTTCCTAGGCTCAAAGGATACAGGAAAGCCGGGAACTCAATTATTTTAAGGGCACAGTTGAGATATTCCTATTCCAAATCTCAGACTCACACTTTGCATTAATGCCTTGACATTTTCATAGATGATCTGCTCATTTTATTTTTCTATCTTCTCAGCCTTTTATGCTTACATTTAGCCATTTCTGCTCTGCAGGTACAAGAGATGGGAGTTTCTTTAAAAAGAGGCCTTCTGGCTTCAAGCTTTGCTTGTAAACCTGAATCTTCATGAGCCTTTCATTGTTTTTCCTCAGTGTATTGACACTTCCAGCTAGAACCATCCGATTCTTTAGCCCTTCTAATTAACACTTCTCACAAATGGGCAGAATCTGAAATATCACACCCAACACGCTTTCTTTTCCACTTCTATGAAAGTAGTTTACCAGTGATAGTTTTAATGGTGGTTTCACCACAAACATGTCATGTGTCAAACGTTCTATCTCCCACCAGTGATGAGATACTAACTACCAGTTGGCTTTCTAATGTACCAGCTGCAAAGTCACACTTTAGGGTCTTCTTCTTAGAATTTCTCCTGACTTAAATTCTCTTAGGTATGGTGCCCTGGGAAACATACTCTGAGGCAGAGATTTGCATGCAGATTCAAGTGGTCCAATACTTTCTGGACGAATACCTGCATGGAAGAGAATTATTGGGATACAGTTTGGAGCAGGGGGAGAATTTTGAATGCAATGCAGCTACAGCATCAGTGGATAAGATATAGAGTTATGGAGCCCTGATGTCTCCCTGAGATCTCTGAATTGAGGCATCATGGCTTATCCTTTGTACCTCCATACCAACCAGTCATTGGCGTGGAAGGTTGTGTAGCTTTAGGTGGGGAAGTTCCCCCCAGCCAAGGACAGTTTCTAGTATAGAACTCAGCAGTCAGGGCCATGGTGTCAGCACTCAACATCCTAGCTGTAAGGGCATGGGTGTTTCCATCTTGGAAGGGGATATCTGGAATGTGCTCCAAGGCATCCACCCACTATAGGTATAAATGACACACTTCTCATAATAGGTTCAGGCTTTCTCTTATGTTATTGTCCATTTGCTATAATTATTCAATTTCTGAGTATGATAGTTGAGGTAATTATACATTTTGACAATTTTTCCTACATCAAAATCACTCATTGTTTCTTATCTGCTGAATAGATGTGGTAAACTCAACCCCTCCACATTAAAGATCCTCTGAAGTTTGACGCCACTTCACAGTCTTAGCCTCATCAGTCAAAATTATTCTAATAATCGTTATTCTACAACCAAACCACATTGCATCCAATTTTCTATATTTCTATTTCCATTCCGTGTATCTCTCTAAGGTTTTTTTATATATATATATATATTTAAACATGTTTAAGAACCCTAACTGTAGTTTACAGCCCAGGTTCTGACAATGTATCTGATTTCTGTACAATAAAAACATGATTTACTAAATCACGTAGGTAATCTATTACAAAGAATGCAAAAAAAAAAAAAAGAAAATTTTTTTTGGGCAAATTTCTTCAATGGAAAAATTGATCACAATTTATTGGGAGATGCAGAGAATTGCAGCAACTAATGCTTTCTTGTATGAATAAGGATATAGATTAATCAATGCAGAATACATTTGGGTAGCCTCTTTATTTTCCAAGCTGAACACACTATATGGTGCATGGCCTTGGGATGTTGGGATATTTAATTAAAGTGTAAGAGATCACTGTATTCAGGACAATATAAACCCCATTAAGTACTTTAATAGAGTATGTTTATATAGGAATTGTTGGCATGGGAATTTGAGAGATAGAAGAACAAAAAGGGAATAGTCAGTAACTTAGACATAGTATATAGGAAGCAGCCTCTATCACTAGGGCTGAAGAAACAAAGAGCAGGTCTTATGGTTATCAGACTTAGGATCTCAGCAGGGATGAAACTTGGAGTCAAATCTTTTGGAGAGGGAAGTTTCAATTGCTGCTGGCATTTTTGAGTGGACACGATGCTGGTTTTGGGGTGCTGCAGTCATGAGGTGCCATTGCTGATGAAGGTTTGACAAGAACATCAAGCATACAACACAGTAAGACAGGAGTCATTCTCCAGCCTCTTGTTTTCCAGTTTCCCTCTGTGCCTCCTATTAGCAAAAACAAGTCGTACTTCACCTGGCAAAAAGGACTAATTTGTAGTCCCAGTCTCAGAATCATAAGGCAGAGTATAAAGGAATCAATTTGGAGCCCAGAGAAACTAACTTAAAATTAGCACAGAATTGCATGAGATCCAATATGAAAGGGTACACACATACTCTAATATTCAAAGCATAAATCCAATGAAAATCATCATTTGTTTCAGCCTGCTACTGAATTGTGAAATTCATGAACAAACTGGATGAACTTCTGTTATCTTCTAATGGTTATTCTCTTACATTCCACTTCATATTAGGGTTCTCTGATAACCTTTTGGATAGATTACTTTATTAATATGTTTGCTATAAAATTACCCATGACTTCATGATTCCCAAAAGGTTATCTATTTTAGCATCTGCTCTCTCTTTTTGAAGTCTAGATGCCTAACATGAGTGCAATGTATTCTTGGTATCAGTTCCACTCTTTTTCTACACATTACTTTTTGAAACAAAATTTTGACAATTTGAGAATGTATTGTTCAAAAACTGTACTTTAAACTTTTTAAAGTATAAGATTTGTACAAATACAAATGACTTATTTTATTAAAATCATATTTCTACACAGAGAAACATTTTAAATAGAGTGAATATTTATGGAGAAAATAATTCTACCCACCCATTTTTAAACATTACATGCAGGAAATCTTGTAAGCTGCATATTCTACAGAAGTAACATGCTATTAACAAAAAGTTCACAATCATGTTCAGTAATGAAATACATTACAAAGTAATATACCATATGTTGCTAGAGATGATGCAATTTGGAAAGGAGAAATCTCATTCAGAAATGTACCTTAAGTTAAACAATTCAAAGAGTTGTTCTCCCAAAGAGACCCTTAGACTTCATTTTTTTTTGACATTCTAGCCTCATTTCTCAATACTTTAGCACAAATTATGGAGACTTAATGAAACCATTTCATTTTAATTTTATATGCATGGAATTATAGCAAATACAAATTGCCTATAAAATACACATTGATTTCTTCTTGGAAGTAGCTAATACCTGTGGATTAGGAAGACAGAAAAGAAAGCTCAGAAGATACATGGACATTAACATTTTTCTTACACGAGCTTTTTTTGCATAGAAATTTATCCTGAAATTAATTTATATACCATTGTCAAAAATTCTATCATGATATGCTTAATTATAGGAGTTTGTTCCTTGATCATCATAGTTCCGAGTTAATAATCAATGACAACAATTATATAATACTGTGATTCTTTAAAGGGAGTGTCTCCATTTTGACTCTCAGCCAGTATCAATATGCAGCTATAAAATTTATACCAGATCTCTCCCTCTCTCTTTTGCATTATAAAAAAGTAGAAGTTTAACTTCTGTGATTTGGATCTTATCAAAAGAAAAATAGAAGCAAAAAAAAATGCAGAGATAAAACGTAAAATGGATACACACAATGTAAGTTGACTTTAACAATTGATTTTGTGAAATTGGAATGGTAAACAGTTTTCCTAACCATGTTGAACTGCTTGAACTCCCATTTTACCCAGGAAACTACAGAAAAGAAAAGAATGAGGCAGGCTGACATGCTAAAGATCCCTTTCAGTGCTGATAGAAACCTCTGCCCCTGTTAGAAAAGAGGGGCTGTAAAAAAACACATCTAGCTGATGCCAGCAAGTCTGCTAATCTTTACCAGATGGCCACAGCCTTACACAAATGCCCTGCTCGCACAGGTTGCTAATTAACAGACTGTGACCCAGACACCCTGTTCCAGACAACTCAGGTTCCCCTCACAGCTCATGTAGCTCTCATTTTCCTTGCAACTCACATCTCCCTTGCCCCTCCCCATCCCCCTACATCCTCCCTTTGTCCCAAACAGCCAAATAAGCTGCCTCACTGAACCCAGAACCCAGCCTTTGAGCACAGGCTTCCTTTTGGTACTGCTCAGCATGAGTGCTACCTTAGCTCAACAAACTTCTTCTGTACTGTGGTTTCCAGAGTCTGTGCATTCTGTTTTCAGTGTAATAATGTTTTTGATGGAATATTTATTTTCTAAATGTCTGACACAGCTCACATGTTTCTGTATTTAGATAAACTATTAAAAGGAACTAATAAAATTTACTGAGTGACTATTGTGTGTCAAGAACTTTATAGACAATAATTTTCTGTGATCATGCAAAGAAATTATTATCATTTCTATTTTCAGATGTGGAAATTCAGCCATCTCAGAAAAGGTGATGTGGGGTAAGGTAAAGTTACCTTTCTTGGAACACCTAATCACATTCCACTTAATATAGTCATTCAGGAAGGAAAATCTGTCAGAGAACAAATCTGTTCAACTTCATTCAAACATCCAGTTAATTCATCTTAAAACCTAAATATGGATGATTGCTTTAAAAGAAGTCATTTGAAATAAAATACAGATATGCATAAAGAAATAGAGACATAGTTAAAAATATAATAGAAGGATACCATGAACAAATGAGTCTTTCAAATAAAGTAGCAGAGTGAAATGGAAAGAAGAGAAAGAGAAGGAGGTGCCATAGAGTTGAATACACTGTCCAAGCAAGATTCAAGCAAGAGTCGACCTACCACAGAGAATTCTAGAAAGGTACCCAAATGGAAGGAAGTACAGAAGGTGGGGTCATGACATGGGCATGGCAGCAGGATGGAGCTTTGAAAATCTTTATTCAAGAAATTGTATTAATTTCCCCCAAATCCATCCTCCTCAACATCTTGTATAGGAGGCAAGCACAGATCTTAAGGCAAAATAGAGGGTTTATCTGTTAATAAATTGAAACAATCTTGTGGAATAAATGTCAGTTTCTGGAATTAGGAACTTAACTCCTCAAAAGTTTATTTGAAGAAAGATCCATCAGACTTCCCAATCTGAGGGTGGGCATAGAAATGTCTCCATCTAATAAGCTAGCAGAGGGACATAGCACCAATGCCAATTCCATTATTTTCAAGTAAGAGACCAAATGTGATTGTCAGACATAATAGGAACACCAGAAGCAAGAAATGGAAAGGCCAATATGAATGCATAGGGGAAAAATTGGCCCTTTATTTCATTTGAAATATCTAATAGAGAAAATTTAGGAAACAGAAGCCACAAAAACAGCAACAAAAAAGAGAACCTCTAAAAACTTCTAATTATTTTGCTCAAAGGGAATGAAACTATATTCCTCCTTTACAGTAAGGGCAGTCCAATAAGAGGATGTGAAACAGCTCACAGAGATAAAAATTATGATCACTGTATCCAACAGAATGACATAAAGATACAATTATAGACATCAGTTAGACATCAGAGATGCTAAGAGAATGAAATATAAAAGAACAATGAAAAAAAAGAGGCTTAATATAATAACTGAATAATTTGAGTTTCCTAACCCCCAAAGCATACACATATGCTATACACACCACACACACACACACACACACACACACACACACACACAGGCATAAATACACTCACACAATATTTCCTGGAACTGCATTTCATGATCTTTCATTGCAAAATAATCCATTAAAAGCTAACTGGAATTAATGGTACATGATGTACACCAAGTAAAAATGAGTGTGTATATATATATATAATATTTTTAAATTTATATATAATAATATATTTAAATTTTTTAAAATTAAAAAAAAATTTTAATTTAAATTTTTAAAATTCAAATATATTGCCACACAAATGTGATACTAGAAGAAAACAGAGTAACTTGTCAGAAGTGCTGAGAGCAGAATACAGACATCTGGAAACAGATGACTCTAGAAATTTTACTTGCTGTTTAAGTGGGCAGTATCTACTCCAGCAAACTAAAATAGATATAAAGAATGAGGAAAAGATGGAATTCAGGAAACATTGTGTCAATATAGGAGGATACTGACAGCCAAACCAGAATGGCAGCAGTGCAGAAAGTTGGAGAAACACAGAGTTCAAGTGGGATCAGGAAGGTTGACGCTTTAACAGAGCAATGTTTCAATTAAATAGTAATATTTTAATTAAATGGTATAATTAAGAGACAGGAGAAACTTAATATGTTGAAAACATATTATTATTCCAACTAAGGAAAAATTAAGACATTTAGAAATACATGGATAAAAATGCATGAAACAATTCAGAAAGATATTGTACAAATTTGAAAGAAACCCAAATGCTGAATAATTTTGAGCAAACTAGATTATAAGACTATATAGCTTGTTAGCAATATTCTTTGATTGGCCCAAGGGGTGAATGATGGAATTTAATCCTGGTTCATTCAGTGACCTTTCAGAAAATAACACATTTATCCAAAATATAGTATAAATTTTTATCTTGACTCTCAACTTTAAAAATTAACAGATAAATCCCAGGAATGTTAGTCAAGTTTACAGAGCAGAATGTTACCAACTTAAATAATATTAAAGCTATAGGCAGCATAATGTGGGAAGTAGAATTGAGGATAGACAAGAAGACAGAAATATTATAAGCATTATTTTCATCACATGCTATTGATAAGCACTGCCTAAAGTTGATCAAGCAAAAAATAAAAGTAAAAAAATACAATCAAATGTGATGGTGGGGAAGGGAAGAGTAAAACTAAATACCTACAAATGGATGTGCTAGTTATAATGCAAACTCCTGGTAAGGGGTAAAAATGTCTCAATGAGCATAGGAATGATGTTTTGTGCAAGTTACAGAAAACCACATATTATTATGATAATAGATATGAAGAAATAAATAAAGAGATATACAATGATGTTATGGATGGAATTATTTTCCCAAAAAGATACATTAAAGTCCTAGCTCCCACTCCTGTGTATGCGACTTTATTAGGCTATCTAGGATCTTTGTATTTAGTTAAAATGAGACCAAACTGCATAAGGTTGACCTAATCCAATATGACTGGTGTCCTTGAAAGGCAAGTCTGGACACTGACTGGAGACAGAGGGTATAAGGCAACATGAAAACCATAGCAGAGTATGCCATGGAATCCTGGAAAGCCACTTCCAGAAGCCAGAGTGAAGCCTGGGACCAATTCCCTCCTATAGATTTAAGGGGAAGCATGGCCCTGCTGACACCTTGAGTTTGGACTTCTCCAGAACTGTGAGGTAACACAATTCTATTGTCTTAAGCCACCCAGTTATGGTGCTTTGATATGGTGGCCCTACCACACTAAGATGGGGGCTGAGGCTTAGAGAGATATACTCAGTTCAGGGAGTTATAAAAACTTCCCTGAAATTTACACTTGATGTGAAATATGATGGATGAGATGAAGTTAGTACAGTCACAGGAAGTGGAGAAACAGTGCTTCAGGGAACAACTCAATGACTACTGAAGGCGGCGGAGGTGGAGTGAACATGGTAAGTTTAAAAGTCACTAAGGTAAAATAATTATAAATTAGATCATCAATGAAAAATAAAAATCTAGAATGGAAGATAATTCTGGAGAAAAAGGAAGGGATTAACTAATGTAGAGTTGGTTAAGATTCCATCATTTATTCTAAAAGCACTGGAAATTATTGAATGTTTAAATAGAAGAGTGAGAACTCTAGCAGAATAATATATAATGTGTATATATATATACACACACACACACACACACACACACACACACACACACTCAACTCATTATGGAAGAATAATTGGGGCACAAGGGGATTGGAAGAGGAGAGGTAATCAAGAGGAGAAGTAATGCCACTTAGGCTAGTTGGAGATTAGCATCTGTATGAAGATATTTTGGGGGGAAAAATTTAATAGAAATTTAAGAATGGATGATAAAGAGGAAGTATGTAGTAAAGAATTTAACTTTTCCCCAAAAGAGGTCTGTCTTTTATCCTTGGCATCTGTGAGGTAATCTCCAAGCCCTTGCAAAGTCATATCCGATGGGCATGTCTTTGCCTGGAGGCCCTGGGGCATGCTGGATAGTCTCACAATGAGATTTAAGATGGGGCTTGGAACACATGGCATCAGTAGACCTCTGGAGAGGCTGGTGACTGAGATCAGACAGGTGAGCCATCAATCATGTCTATGTTATGGAGCCCCTATATAAACTGCACACCAAGACACCGGTGAGCTTCCCTGGTTGGCAATACTAGATGCACATTATAACACGTTAGGTACAGGGGAAGTAGTGCCTCCTGATTCCATTGAGAGATAACAATGGAAGCTCCAATTCTGATACCTCCCCAGATTCTGCCCTATGTGCTCTGAGTCTTTCTAGCAAATTATAGAATATGGGATTAGTTTTGGGAAACCCCTGGACTTGCATTTGGTGTCAGAAATGAGGTCAGCCTTTTGTTGGATTGCCTTCCCTAGAAATTCATAGTTGGCCTACACTCCTCACGTATTTACTATATAAAAATAATATAAAATAAATATAAAAATATAAGTATTAATTGTAATTATAAATATTAATGGCAGCTATATAAATTATATATTAAGTAACAATGGTGAGCAAATTAATAAACAATAGTAAAGTGTATATATGAATAAATAATGGTATAAAAATAAACTATTCTAAAATGTTAAGGATTGCTGTACTTGGTGTTAGGTTAAGGGGTAGAATTTTCATTTTCTCCTTTAGATTAATTTTCCAAATATCCTCAACAAGCCTGTAGTGAATGTTTAAGTAAAAAAAAAAAAAAGAAAAAAGAGGAAAAAACAAAACCAAAAACCTGAAATTGGTTTATTTATTTTTTTAATTTTAAAAGCTATTCAGTAACTATTGTTGAATAATAACTTCAAAAGGGAAAATTGCAAAATACTCGGATATATATCAAAAGATTTTTTGATTCCTTGGATGGATAATAAGAATAACAACACATTATCTGGCATCCCCTTCTTGATTATTCTGATTTTATGGAGACTGAGCATTTCACAGTCTTTGAGCTCTTTTATATCTTGTAAATTTTAAAAAACCAGTAGTAGAGCAAATCAGTATTGCTAAAAGAGAATTTTTTTTTCACTGAGTATTTTAAATGCCTATATTTTTGAATAGCACACACAATAGCAAAACATCGTTTGAGACAGTTTAATTTTGTTGCATTTCAATGTCTATGGAACATGAAAAAGATTTTCAGTGCAATTTTTAATTGAGGGCTATGATATTTCTTTGTAGTATTCTATAACAGAAGCATTTCCAACTGCTGTTACATAGTGCTACCCCTTTTCACATATTTTTGGGGCTATAAATCTAATAATTATACTCCTAAAGAAGTAAAAGTCCAATAGCCTTCTCATTCCCTTCTCATCTATGGTCTTGTGTTATCTGGCATGGAAAATTGGCATACAGCAAATTCAATTTCTTAGTTGGTTCTACAAGTGCTTCATTTGCTTGGGTTAAATCAGTGCTCATTCTTAAACAACAGAAATTCTTATCTGCACACACTGAAAATAATTGTCTTTTCAGTACAGGCTTAAAAGAGGTAGGCATCATCTGTGAGATTGTGATGCTTTGTCTAAGTTAGTATATGAACATTGGCATTTATCAGTGCATTTATAAAAATACAAAATCTTTAAAATGAATATACTTGAAATTTTCTGAGATTCCACTTTTGACCCATCAAGGCATAAACTGAGGTAAAATAAATGCAAATTTTTGGCATTTGAAAATTGTATGCATTTAGAAATAAAATCTTACTGGCTACACCACTGATTTCTTTGTAGGTATTTTAAATAGAATTACACTATATCTTAGTTTGCCAGGGATGCTACACGAAATACCACAGGCTGGTTGGCTGAAGCAACAAGAATTTATTTTGTCCCAGTTTTGAGAACTAGATGTTCAGAATCAATGTGCCTGCTGGGCCATGCTTTCTCAAAGTCTGCAGCATTCTGGGCATTCTGATGGTAGCCTCCAAAAATTGATGACTCAACCTCTACCTCCATCACATGGCTATTTGTCTCCTTCTCATTTCTACTACTGCTCCTAAATTTGCTCAGCTTCTATGGAACACAGTCATGTGTTCCATTTGGACTCATCTTAAATGGATCTTCAAAGATCCTAGTTACCAATTAGTTCACATGCACAGGACTAGGAATTAGGACTTGGACATATCTTTCTGGGGACATGATTCAACCCACAACACCCTAGAATAATTGGTGATTCATGTTTGAGAAAAATATGTTTTATTTGAGGAACTATCTCCAAGACAAGGTAGGTCTATCTGGGTGCAATTTATTGCATTGCAGTATCTCTCAGTTATGTGCAATTTTGCTTTTCACATAAATAACAGAAGCAAACTATGCTAAATGCATTGTACTGATTAGGGTTCTCTAGGGAAACAGAATCAACACAGGATGTCTATAAATATAAGATTTTATAATTTTATACACTGTGTGTATGTGAGAGTCTGAATTCCATAGAGCAGGCAGCAAACTGGTAACTTCAATGAAGGTGTTCGATGAACTACTCAGGAAACACTTCACCAGCTAGCTGAAGAAGAAGTGAAGGTCCTCTAACTTTCTTGCTTTAAAGTCTTCAACTGATTGGATTACATCCAGCTGCTTGAATTCTCTCATTGTGGAAGACACACCCTTCATCGATGTAATCAGTCACGGCTGCAGCCAATTGAATGATGATTTAATAAACCAACCTTGTGGTACATTAACCAGCCACAAATGTCCTTGCAGTAACAGTTAGGCCAGTGCTTGCTTGACCAGACACCTGGACACAATCACATGTCCAAGTTGACACATGAACCTAACTATCATATTCCACCCCTTGTCAACTTGGCAGCTATGCACATCACCTTAAACCATAATTTATTTCTAAGTAGAGAACAATAATAGACATATATTTTGCCTAACTATACTCAGCTGTCCTGGGTACAACAAGAAACACACTAAATCCAGAATAGGATACAAGTCTTTGGGTGACATTAACTCTTAAACTTGATTTCCTTTAACTTAAAAACTGTAAAATGAACAATACAGGTTATGTCATATGATAAGGGGATAAGAGAGAAGAAAACAAAGATATTTGCTTTACAGACAAATACAAACATACTCAACAAAATAAGGAGGGAATATTCATGTCATCCTAGTCCTTGTTTCTGTAACTGGTCAAGTGGTCATAGTTCATATTTATCACTATCTTCTTCCACTACACATTCCATGTTCCCTTTACCCTCAGCAAGCACTTCAGCTAGCCATGGTTCTTTGCCTGGTGGGGTGACCCATAACCTCATTCCTGAAGTTTCTTGGCCATTGATAGTCCTGCCTGGATTAAGTTGTTGCAGTTTTCCGTTGACTTTAATCACAGGGCATGGTAGCACTAAGAGAGGCCCTGGAGAATCTCCTATATTCCAGAAAAACTCTTCTTTACCTCCATTGGGTGGTTGCAATTCTACTTCCCCTTGATAGTCAGGATCAAGCACCCCAGCCAGTACAGTAATCCCTTTCCTTTCCTGTTGATTCAGAGGCATAAAAAACCCAAAGTGGCCAGGTGGCAGGCTTAACTTCCAGTTCAGTGGGATTATGTTGTGTTTCCTGGTGGAAGCACTCATTCTTTTGAACTAAGACTTGTAGACCAGCAGAGCTTAAGTTTGTAGGGACAGGAAGCAAATTTTTCCTATTTGATCACTAGGAGTGATAGTGAGTGGTGCCACTCCTGTTTCCACCCCTTGATTCATGCATCTGTGAGTCCTGGCTATTGGAGAAATAGTACCATAGAGTGGATGCTGATTCAGAGCATACACAGCCTCCTGCAGAACACTGCCCCAGCCCTGCAAAGTATTGCCACCTAGTTGGTTCTGTAATTGAATCTTCAAGAGGCCATTCCACTGTTCTATCAACCCAACTGCCTCTGAATGTTGGGGAACATGGTAAGATGAGAGAATACCATGAGAATGTGCCCATTCCCTCACTTCATTTGCTGTGCAGTGGGTTCCTTGATCAGAAGCAATGCTGTGTGGTATGCCATGATGGTGGATAAGACATTCCATAAGTCCACAGATGGTAGTTTTGGCAGAAGCATTGCATGCAGGGAAAGCAAACCCATATCTGAAGTATGTGTCTATTCCAGTGAGAACAAACTGCTGCCCCTTCCATGATGAAAGTGGTCCAATATAATTAACCTGCCACCAGGTAGCAGGCTGATCACCTCACAGAATGCTGACATATCAGGAACTGAGTGTGGGTCTCTGCTGCTGGCAGATTAGGCACTAAGCAGTGACTGTGGCCAGGTCAGCCTTGGTGAGTGGAAGTCCATGTTGTTAAGTCCATGCATAACCTCCATCCCTTCTACCATGACCACTTAGTTCATGGGCCCATTGGGTAATGACAGGAGTGCCTGGGGAAAGAGGCTGATTGATATCCACCAAACGGATCATCTTATCCACCTGATTATTAAAATCTTTGGCTGAAGTCACTCTCTGGTGGGCATTCATATGGAATGCAAATATCACTTTTTTTTTTTTGCCCACTCAGAAAGATCTATCCATGTACCTCTTCCCCAGACTTCTTTGTCACCAATTTTCCAATCATGTTCCTTCCAAGTCCCTGACCATCCAGCCAAACCATTGGCAACAGCCCATGAATCAGTACACAGTTGCACCTCAGGCCAGGTCTCATTCCAAGCAAAGTGAACAAACAGGTGTACTTTTCAAATTTCCACCCACTGGGAGGATTTCCCTCACCACTATCCTTCAGGGACATCCCAGAAAGGGGATACAGTGCTACAGCAGTCCACTTTTGAATACTGCCTGCATATCATGCAGAGCCATCTGTAAACTAGGCCCAAGTTTTCTCTTCCTCAGTCAACTGATTGCAAGGAACTTCCCAAGATGCCATAGATGTGGGCTGGGAAAGAGAAGGTAAGGTGGAAGGAGTGGGGCCACGGGCATTTGGACCACTTCCTCATGTAATTTACTTGTACTTTCAGGACCTGCTCAAGCTCTGTCTCATATATACCATTTCCATTTTGTGATGAAGTGCTGCTGTGCTTGCCTAACTTTATGGCTTGGCAGGTTGAACACCCAGCTCATGGTAGGTCACTCAGGTCTCATGGTAACTTGGTGGTCCATAGTTAACCATTCTGCCTCTACCGAGGCCCAATAGCAGGCCAAAAGCTGTTTCTCAAATGGAGAGTGGTTATCTGAAGGGGATGGTAAGGCTTTTCTCCAAAACCCCAAGGGCCTGCATTGTGATTCTTCTATAGAAGCCTGTCAAAGGCTCCAAACAGCATCTCTATTTGCCACTGACACTTCCAGCACTGTTGGATTATAAGGTCCAAGTGGCAGAGCAGCTTGCACAGCAGCCTGGACCTGTCACATGCCTCTTGTTCCAGTCCTCACTCAAAACTAGAAGCTTTTCTGGTCACTTGGTAAATGGGCTGTAGTAACACACCCAAATGAGGAATATGTTGTCTCCAAAATCCAAAGAGGCCAACTAAGTGTTGTGCCTCTTTTTGGTCATAGGAGTGGCCAGAAGCAACAGCTTATCCTTCATCTTAGAAGGGATATCTTGACAGGCCCCACACCACTGGACAACTAGAAATTTTCCTGAGGTGGAAGTCCCCTGTATTTTTGTTGGATTCATCTCCCATCCTCTGACATGCAAATATCTTACCAACAAATCTAGAGTAGGGGCTACTTCTTGCTCACTAGGTTCAATCAACATGATGACATCAATATAATGAACCAATCCGATGTCTGTGGGAGGGAGAAGTGATCAAGATCCCTGTGGACAATATTATGATATAGAGCTGGAGAGTTGATATACCCCTGAGGTAGCACAGTGACTGTATACTGCTGGCCTTGCTAGCTGAATGCAAACTGTTTCTGGTGGTCCTTACTAACAGCAATTGAGAGAAAAGCATTTGCCAGATCAATAGCTGCATACCAGGTACCAGGGGATGTGTTGATTTACTCAAGCAATGATACCACATCTGGAACAGCAGCTGCAATTGGAGTCACCACCTGGTTAACCTTACAATAATCCATTGTCATCCTCCAAGACCCATCTGTTTTCTGCACAGGCCAAATAGGGGAGTTTAATGGGGATGTGGTGGGAATCACCACCCCTGCATCCTTCAAGTCCTTAAGAGTGGCATTAATCTCTGCAACCCCTTCAGGGATCTGGTATTGCTTCTGGTTTATTATTTTGCCAGGCAGGGACAGTTCTAGTGGCTTCCACTTGGTCTTTCCCACCATAATAACCCTGACTCCACAACTCAGGAAACCAATGTGAGGATTCTGCCAGTTGCTGAGTATGACTATTCCAATTATGCATCCTGTCACTGGGGAAATAACCACAGAATGGGTCCGGTGACCCACTGGATCCACTGTGAGATGGACCTGAGCTAAAACTCCATCAATCACCTGACCTCCATAAGCCCCAACTGTGACTGATGGACCAGAGTGACATTTTGGGTCTCTTGGAATTAATGTCACTTCTGAACCAGTGTCTAATTATCTCCCTAATATCTGATCATTTCATTTTCCCCAAAGCACAGTTACCCTGGTAAAAGAGTGCAGGTCCCCATGGAGAAGGCTGGGAGGAATATTCACAGTATAAATTTTTGGCAGTGTAACAGGATCCTTCCCCAAGGGTAACCAGCCTTCCCGTCATTCAAGGGACTCTGGATCTGTAAACTGTCTAAAGTCTGGGAATTGATTAAGGGGCTGTGACTCTCTGTTTCTGTAATTCAAGGTAGACTTTTGTTTACTTGACCTAGAATTCTTCTGCTTATACAGATCAAACAAGAATTTAGTAGACTGCCCAATTATTTTTCTACCAGGTACTCCATGATCTACTAGCCAATGCCATAAGTCTCTGCAAGTCAGATTATTTTGACAGCTGCTTTGAGCCTGTTTTCCATTATGGTACCCACACCCACCTTGTGTTTGGTGACTAACTGCTGCTACATGGCTTCTGTTAACTCAGGACCTGATTATCCCTATTATATTTAAGGATTCCAGCTCAGTGATAGCAGTTCCCACAATATCTGACCTACAGAGAAGGGTGACTACAGAGCTCTTCAGGGATGATGGACCTAGTCTCACAAATCTATCCTCACAGTCCTGGTAAAAGGTGTGTCCTCTGGACATTCCAGGGGTGTGTGAGCAAGTCTCCCATAATGAATCCACTCTAACATTCCAATCTCTCTAAGCCTTTGAATCCCCTCCTCCACATTGTACCAGGGCAGTTCTGCCATTTCAACCTCCAGTAATGCCAGCCACCTTTTGATCCATGTTTCAGCCAACCACCCAAACTGTTAATGCCCTTTCTAACCCCTCAAGCTACAACATTGAATGCAGTATCTCTGCTTAATGGCCTCTTATTAGTAAATTCAGCCTGATCCATTGTTATATTCCTTCCACCATTACCCCACACCCATAAAATCCATTCCCACACATATTCCCCTGATTTCTGTCTGTATAAACTGGAAAACTCATACAGTTCTTTTGGAGTATAGCACACTTCCTCATGTGTCACACTTTGTACCTCACCCTTCAGGGCCTGTTGGGACTTTAGTGTAGTTACAGGTCTTGAATCAAAGACTGGTAGTGGGGGTGAGTCATGAAAAGTATTAGAAGTATCCCTCAATCCATTTACCTCAGGGGATTCTGTTGCAGTTTCATCTCATGAAACAGGATTAATCTCTCCAGACAGAGGAGTTAGGGCTGCTTTCTCAGCGAAGGTGATTATAGGTTTAGCAGGCACTGAAGGGTTAATCTCTTTAGGTTGAGGTTGGATGGCAGGCTCCTCAGGGCAGTCTGGAGGTTGGGAAGCTGTTTCCTCAGGGCAGACCACTATAGGTATATCTAACAAAGACTCAGCAGAATCCATGGTTCCAATGTCCTCAGTGTCATTATAATTAATCCATATGTCCCCATTTCAAGTTTTGGGATCCCAATCTTTTCCAATCAATGCCTTAACTTTAACAGCAGACACCCTGTGAGGTTGAGATTTTAGTTTACATTGTAAGTCTGCTACTCACACAATGAGACTCTGGGTGTGGTTTTCAGAAATCTCAAGTATGTAGCCACAGGAAATAAGATTTTCCTTCAGGGCACACACAGATACCTTTACATCTGTCATACAGTGCTCAAGTTTCAAATTTGAAGCCTTTAACTCATCCCTTTCTCTTATAACTTTATCCAGCATATCTAAGAGCAACCAGTCAACATCAGTATACCTCTTAACTCTGCAAAACTCAGAGAAAGTGTCAAAAACACTGTCACCTATAGCCTTGCTTCATACAAGAGTATGATTACGAGAATCAGACGGTGATATTTTGCCTATCTCCATTGCAAACTCACGCTGTGTACTGTCAGTGCCATCTTGATTACTGGAAACAGAGTCATTAATGCCTTTGAGTCTAATCAGAGTAGAAAACCAATTGTAAAAGTCTGTTTTAAGATTCTGTTTCTCAAGAACCACTCCCAGTACCATTTGCATTTGTTAGGGTTCCCTAGGGAAACAGAATCAACAAGAGATATATATAAATATAAGATTTTATAAAACTGTCTCACACAACTGTGGGTATGCACAAGTCCAAATTCCATGGGGGGTCAGCAAACTGGCAACTCCAATGAAGATGTTTGATTAACTCCTCAGGAAACCCTTCGCTGGCTAAGTGAAGCAGAAGTGAAGGTCCTCTAACTTTCTCCCTTAAAAGTTTTCGACTGATTGGATTTAATCCAGCTGATTTAATTCTTTCATTGTGAAAGACCCACCCTTTGTTGATGTAATCAGTCATAGCTACAGCCAATTGACTGATGATTTAATAAACCAGCCTTCTGTTTTATTAACCAGCCACAAATGTCCTTGCTGTAGGCCAGTGCTTGCTTGACCAGACACCTGGGTACCATCACCTGGCCAAGTTGACACATGAACCTAACCATCACATGTAATTTTAGTCTTATACATATTTCTATGATTCTGTGGTGGATTTTATTATCAGTGATTTTGTGAAGATTTGTTTTCTTAAAATTTAAATTGCAAAATGGAAATTTATAACAGTATCCTCAATTTTGGAAACAATTTAGATTTTGTCACACTTATCTAAACATATATAATGGTCTCCCTTTATGAAATTTAGCACTCTCTCACTCCAGTCAACTGTGTACAGCTCTGTGCTACAGGGAGTAGGTTTGAAGGGTCTGTAAGATTCCTTAAGAGAGTATAGTTCAAAGATAATAAAGTATCTTTGTGGAGAAGAGTCATGTATTCTTTCTTGAAAAATGGTATCTATTGTAAAAATATTCCTCTTTTTCTATGAGTGAGTATATCAGGGTTGTGTTTGTGTGAATGAAAACAATGACAAAACAGTATTTTTTATAACATGGTTTCTTGTATTGTATTAAAGTTTGAAGAATATCACAGGAACTTCTGCAATATACACAATATGCATACTTATTAATTTATTGTTCAGGAAACAGCTTATGCCGTTGATAAAAGCCTATTTATAAAATATGTCTACACACACACATAACAGGTTGTTGTACAAATGCAGAAAAGCAACTTAAAAGAAGCTTGTTCCTTAACTGCCTTATAATATGTGATCAGGATTACTGAGCTATTATTATTGTTGAGGACACATAGGGGAAAAACCTTATTACTGAATGTCTCAAAGTAGACCCTAGTTTAATACCTTTTTACTAAATTTAAATGACCAAGTTATAACAAAATGTGATTCAAATATTGCACACAATGTATTTTTGTTAAGCATATGTCGAGAAATATACTGAGAAATACCATTATCACTAATTACAGGATAGATACTTAAATAGGTGGTTTTAGGTCACTCAGTGTTTCTACCTTAATTCTAAGTGTTAGGCATTGAATGTCTGACATTTATCATTGGGTTTGACTAAGAATAAAAAGGTATTAGTTCTACAGCTAATAACAATGAGTGAAAATAATCTACCTATCCATAAAATGAGCATAATTTAGTTTTATTAATTTTGTGTGCCATATGTCTGCCTATGGCTATTTTTTATAATTGAAATTCATAATGAATTTATTTCCATCTATTCTTTTTTCATTAATCCACATTATTTGATATACCAATAGCATATTATATTTCTTATTTTTTTATGCATAGGTTAAAGAATTCATTAATTAATAAAATTTTTTGTGGAGTTAATTTACTAGGCTACATTGCTAAAATAGCTAAGGTTGGTGAGAAAGAAAAAAGGAGAGAAAATATATGGGAAAAAAATGAGCATGAAATTAATTCATTTGTCCAGGAAGAAAATAATTGTGATTTTTAGGCAATACCATTTCAAATACTTAAGCCTTTCAAATTAGCAGGATTTATTATGTTAGACATGAAAAAAATATTCTAAAAGCCATTATTCGAAATAGCTAGTAAAAACATGTTTCTCAACCTAAGAAACACTCTGCATTAACACATAAGATAAAATTAATTCATTAACTTTACCTTTTATGTATTAAACATTGGACTACTGATTGATTGAACTTTGTGCCCCTTACAGTGTCAAAATCTTTATCATCCAAATCTTGCTTAAGCTTTAAAATTATTTTCTTTTTCATTCTAGTCAAGTAGTTTTTTATTTGTTTACAGTTTACAGTTTCAAGCACAACATTATTAAATACGACTCAAACCATGCAAATATATGCTACTCTTTGTTTTACTTTTTTTTTCTTATGTTGTTTTGTAGGATACAACTAAGTCATTGATATTACAATATTAGGTAAATAATTAACTACATATATACATCTAATATATCTGATAGCTTAGTGTAGATAGCATATTTATCAAATCACTGGTTCGAGTGCTCTCTTCTTATATTCCTGAACACAAAAATTGTTTAAAACCTCTAGTTAAAGATCATATGCATCCTTATTTTTCTCATGCTATTCTGATTTTCACAGAATAATACTTATGCTTAAAAAAAATCATGCTCAACATTTAAGTGCTATCAGGAATTTTCAGTAGTGAATGGTCAGGTGCATATCAATGGAGGGATCAGTCAGTGTGACCCTGTGATCTTCCTAAAAAGAAGCCCTGTTTTAACTTTAGGGCAACTTGGTCAAGGGCATTTGAAAGCCTCCTGCTGTCTCCTGACAACTCCACTTTTACTTCCTGTCCATGTTCTCTCCAAGCTAAGCAGATGCTTGTGTTCATGAGAAAACAGGCCACGAGGAGGAAAGCCAGACCTCAGACTGCGTCCTGACTAATGAAAAATGTGGCCAGGACCCTGCTTTCCTGAGGGCATGACTGCAAGTGACAGGGGCTGAGAACCTCAGGATGAAGATGGGCACCCACTGATCCCACTGAACATCCAGCTGATGAAATGCACAGTCACCCCCCAAGTGGGAGGACAGCCCCACCAGTGAGGGAGCTTCATGGAGGACAGCTGATCTCCTTGGCTTCTGCAGGAAGGAGGGGAAGTTGACTTTTCCTCTCTTCCTATGGCTGGCAGAGTCTTAGGCTCTGCAGCTGAGCTGAGATGTTTGCTCTTGGTGCATCCACTGCTGGCTGGGGTACTGCAGGCCCACAGGGACAGAGGCCACTGCTTGATCAATTGCCTGGAGGAATTGACACTGCTTATAATGCATCAACAGCTGGATATGAGGACCAATGTGTAGCTCAAGGCGATGAGAACACACCTAGGTGTACCAGGCACCCACAGAGAAGAACAAACAGACCAGGAACAGAGAATTACAAACACACGGGAGTTATCACCTACATTATGAGCAAAAATAATAACAAAAACACCACCACAATAAGAGCACTTAAGAAAAATCCATTTTAGCATATAGACCAGACATTTCATGATGTTAAAACATGATAATGTACAAACATTTTAGTGGAAGAATAGAGGAAAAGGACAGTCAACATTAATACTTGGTGACCTGGATGATCAAATGAAAGAATATCTCAAAATTCAAAGCAAAAATACACTGACATGGAAATCAGAAGGGAAAATAGAATCTGAAGTGTCCAGCAAGTAGGGTTTCTGCATCATATAGCATATAATCCCAAGATTTGTGCCTTGTGAGGGTCTCAGAGCGAAGAAAAGTCTCACATAAAAAAAGGAGTTCAGAAAAAGGAAAACAAAACAAAACAAAAGAATAACAGAGGAGGAGAGAAAGCAAATGATAAGAAAACAAATGATAGCAGAAAATTCCCATGCACTAAGAGAACTGGGTCGGTGAATTGAAAAGGCTTACAGATATCCAGGCAGCGGGTTAAGAAAGGGCAGATCTAGGCATATCCTGCTATAGATACTGAGTGCCAAGGATGAAGAGAAAAAATGTTCCTGCTCCCAGGCAGAACCATGAAAATAATATGTACTTTGCAGTGACTGGAGAGCTGACCCTCACCCAGCTGGACTGATCAAACAGGTTAGTGGCCAGGGAATATTTTGAATAGCAGCTTTTCATTTCTGCAGAAAAATAAAGTTGACCGAAATCACGGTACTTACTGCCTGGGTCAGGGACAATATGACAGCTTGCCAGCAGAGGCTTTGACCCCTGATTTCTCATTTTTGGCTGTTAGGATGAAGGCCAACACTGCATTAAAAGAAGGCTTTAATAGTACTGCCTTTTCACTGGGTTACAGCTGAGGCAATATGGTATTACATTTTATAACTATTTTTCTCATATATCATCTTTTTTCTCTCAGAGCAATAAGCAATTAAGTTAGAGTAAAATAAAATTATATTTCTTGCTTAAGTATGGTAGTGAAATGAGATTTATTTTGCTGCTGCTTAAAGCAACAAAATGACTTGGTCCATTTTGTGCAGACAGAAGTCTGTCTGATCTGTGTAAATTTTTAATGGTGTGGAGATGTTTGGGCAAGTGGCTAGTCTAAAACCAGTGTTCTACAGCAAAGAAGGGGTAACTCAAAGTTATGTGAATTGGTATATGATACCCAAAAATATCTGGGAAAGCATTGGAATAGATCTGTAGCAGGCAGAAGGAACAGGATTTTTTTTTTTAATTCATATGTTTGTCCCATAAAGTTGAATTTTGTCTGTATCTGTTTCATAAATTTAACTGTTTAAATCATTATCTTTTGTTAAGTACATATATTGTTTTGAAATTTTTCCTTGATTACTTTTTATATCTAATATTTTTGTACTTTTTAAAGGTATATAGAGCTCTAGTACAACGATTGTAGTATTCATTTGTGAATTTTATTTTTGGCAGTGCAAAATTGGTTTGTTTAGGAAGCTGTCAAATACCAAAAAAATAGTCTAGCATTAGTTTTATTAATGGAATTTTATTTTGGCTATCAATATCTGCTTTCACACTTTTTTTCTACCTTAAGAGAATTTGACTCTATGATTTTCCCAGTCTATGCCTCAGAATTTCAGATAGAACTCAGAAAAATCAGGTATATGGAAGTGCTTAAAAGACTTTCGATCCTGTAAAGCAGAGTAATAAAAATATGGAAAAATATTATATGACTTATTATTAATCAAATTTGCCTAAAAAAAGAACAATGTAATCTTATTTTCCATGTACTAGATTTAAATAGGAATGCTTTCTAATAGGAACATCAAGCTTTGTCTCTGATTTGGGAAAATGGATGCCTGCATATGTTTTAAATTTAAAGAGAACAGACTCGTGACTGGGATAGTCTATTTTTTTGAATCAATTCTTAGGAAATCCATCAGTTAAATCCATGATGGTATATATACCAAGATTTTAAATGATAACCCTTCTCCCCACAAATAGAAACAGCCCAAATGTTTAACAATGTTGTTATTGCTGTAGATATTAGTATATTTATTATGAAGTACAATTCAGCAATTAGAAATGATGATGCAGCCTTTTAAAAATATTTATTGACATAGAAAGATGGCCATTCCTTATTATTACCTATAAATACTGTGTGTTTTTAGTATAACATGCTTTGTTTTATACAATGTGATGCAGCCCTCTTTATCATGTTGATCTCTTTTATTAAAAACTATTGAAACAATATATTTCTATTTTGGATTCTAAACCCAAAGATCAGTGCAAATTTTACCTTTTAATTGACACTGAGCTATGTGGAATATGCCCAGTCTCAGGGTTTGATAAATTTAGACATAGTTTTTCCACTGAGGATATTAAGGGAATACCTTAACTGAATTACTCTTTCACTGTACAAATGCCTAATGCCATTTTGTGGCACAAGAGTTTTATATGTCAGTTAATGTGTGAGGCTTACTTCAGAGCAAGAAAAACAAGTAAGGAATAGTCCCATGGCTTGGGGCAGATGGTGTGATGTTAACAGATGACACAGGGAACAGATCTAATCTACAGGTTATTCCTCCATTAAACAAAATGAACTTCAAGAGTACAGTAAGTACATTCAAACTTAGGGATAAAATGAGAAAGGGAATTTTGTGGCTTTAAATGAACTTGTCTCCAGGCCCAGTGATTTAGAAGCAAAAAGTTAAACAAACCAACACTAAACTAAAGTGCCAAAACCATTTAGAAACTTCTGTCACTAATCCCTGAAAAATCTTGGGAAATGGAATCATGGTCCACGTATCCCAGTCAACTAAACCTTGTTATGACATATAGCAAAGTTCTTAACAAACAGTGACAGGTAGCCTGGTATAGGGCAGTTCAAATGTAGTAATTCCCCTTCCAATGTTATCTAGAGTTGGTCAAAATATTATGCGTAGTACTTAATATCCTTGTCTACAAATGTGAAGTTGAGTTCAATTTTTCCCTTAAATTTGTGTTATGTGGTAAAAAAATAAATAACACAGCATTAACTACAAATAAAATAATAAAATAAAAATAGAATAGACTGCAAAGTAAAATATATTTTTTTTGTTTTAAAACTGGTTTTAAATCTTCCTTAATTATTTACTAAATGAATAATCTTGAATGAGATGCCTAGCTTCATTGAAGCTTTATTTCTTCTATTTTATCATGGTTTGGAAATTAAAGGAAATAACTAAAGTGGAGCACATAGTTAAGTAACTGACATGGTCATCTTAAGTCAAGTCTCTAAGGCATACCACAAGGTTTCTATTCTTACTTCTATTAATTCCAACTTTCAACCATTTTAATACTGAAAAAAATATGGAAGCCATGCCTAATTAGTTTAAGAATTATAAACATCTCTAAGGAATACCTAAAATATTGGTTACCAGAATCAACATACAAGTATTGGCAAATCTAGAGGATAAGCTCAATTAAATTGACATAAAATAGAAAAAAAAATTATAAGTTCTGATTATATATTCAAAGATGCAGTTGTACAAAGCCAGTCCAAGGGAATCTTGATTTACTGGTAAATCCTGATGAAAACACCTAGTGGAATTTATTGTCTTCATGCTTAATATTAACTGCTTTTTACCTACAGAAGTATGTCCCTCTTAAAAATCAAGAATAAACTTGGGCTGAATTATTATAACTGTAATATTGAATTAAGGGAGTCTATAGTCTATTGCTGTGTATTAATGAAAACTGACCTGATGTATGTGGTGCTAAAATTAGCTTTTTGTAGTGGATAGGAACACACATACATACATACACAGAAACACACACACTTGCACATGTTTAGCTCACTCTCATCCAGTATTCCTAAAAGACGGAGCTTGGTTTTTCTTTAAATTTTCTAGTGGCAGCTATTCCTTGGAAACTATACTGTTCTAGACCTAGTCCTTGTAAATTCAATGCCATGCTACTCACACCTCTAATATGTACCCTGGCTAAGACTAATGCTTCCTCCCTGCTTCTCCCTTGAAATTGAATGTGGAAATTTAGCAGTTTCCTCTAGTGGAAGTTATAAAGAAAGTGCTTGACATGCTGTGAGTCTAACACTTCTAATATAATTGGTTAAAAACGGAGTGACCTGTATTGTCAAAGGGCAACCTCTGTGAAACTGTTCAAATAGAACCTGGACAACTTTCTCTCAGAGGCTTTTGTAAGAGGTTGTTTGGTTTGGTTGGCTTTTGAGGGCTCTTTTAATTAAAAAATAATATATTGAGGTGCTTTCCCATAAAAATAAACTAGTAAGTTTAAGAATATTCAGTATGAATAGATGATGATTTGAAGATAAATTATAATTTTGATTGACAATCAAATTCAAGTTACATTTATTAAATCCATGCTCTTATTTTATATATGACATAAACATTTTTGAACACAAATTAAGCTGGGCTCTTGAGATACACTAGTAACAAAATGGACAAAAAATATCCATCCTTAGGAAGTTTACATTCTAATGGGAGGAAACAATGAAAATCCATATAATAAATACATAAAGTATATATTAGTTTAAAAGTGATGGAGTTAGGAAGTAATCAAATGGAGAGGAGGTCAGGGGTGATGGGAGTGGCATGGGCTGAGAAGAAAAGCTATACTCTGCTAGAGAGTTTTATCACATTTTACTTTAAGCCTTTATTTAATGAGATCTTGACTTTTAAATAAAACAAGCCATAAGGAGTGAGAAATCACAGAGAAAAGGTTTCATATAACCAGCAGGGCTTGCCTTAAAGGGCAGATCTATATATAAATTAATGTGCACAGAGCACAAGATAGTTCATGCTGTCTTCAGATTTGCTACCTTTTGTTAACTTTTAAAAATTGAATATCTTGGGAAGTCATGAAGAAAAGCAAGCTGAGTAACTCTTCCATAACAAAAGCCCAAATGTCCCAATTTCAAACCTATTTCAGATGATTCCGGACAACTTCCCCAAATCCAAATCCTTTATAAAATTAGCCTGTATCACACTCCAGAATTTAAGAAAGACAAAACATTTATCAGAAAACTTCTCCTGGAACATTACTTGGAAATTTGGGTTGAGTCCGCAGACCTTTAAAATAAGATAGTCCTGGTTTAGGAACGAAGAGGTGTTTCAAGTTATTCTACATAAACCATTCTATCCACTATGACTTGTTGGTATTTTACATATACAAACTTATATGCAGTTAAGTGGGAAAAATAACACTTGCATGATACCATGGTGCTACATGTCTCTGCATAATTCAAACACAATTATTTTAGCATAACCTGTGTGATTTATATAACATTATATGATTATAACATGTGATTTATTAAATTATATATTAAGTCATAAGAATAGACTTATTTTTGATTTTCTAAGAGCTGCAAATTCCTGATTCATCAAAAAATAAATGCATATTGTCTTGAATTTTTGAAGATCTTAAGCAGGGGTAAGCTTTGAAATACAAAACTATGAAGGGTGTTCATATTTTTATACTATATACACAATAATGAATATATTACTTTTATGATCATAAATGTGAAATTTCATGCTTGTGTGTAACAATCTACATATAACTTATTGATAACTACAAATGAGAGTAATGAATTATGAATGTATTGATTCAAACAAAACTACTAAAATTCATAAAAGATATTTATATTATGTTAATGATAGTAGATTATCCTATAGCAATTGAAACTTAAATCAGCATTCAAGAAAAATATGAGTGTTCAGACAATTTTAGTGTTTTTCCTTCTAAATATCATACCAAATAGAGATGTTCCTTTTCAATATAGTTATTTTATTTGATAGGTGGCTGAACTAAATGAATGTTTAAGTGGCTAATACGGTAATAAAAAAGAAAAATAATTACACATTTGTGCATTTTTAAATATGTATTACAATGTCTTACCATAATCTAAGTAGATAGGCTAATATTATTTTCTAACTGTTGCAAAGGTCAAGAAAAGTGATGACTTTTATAAAAAGTAATAAATAATAAAAGATAGGAAAACAAAGAATGAGTGCAATGGATATTGTGTGTGATCACACTTATTAGGATTGTGCTTTGCAGAAAAAATAATTTAGAAGTATTCAAAAGATAATTTAAAAATAATTGGGATTTAAGTTTATGTTGGGTAATATGTTCCTAATGATATAAAGAATAATGGAAATACCTTCTATTGAAATTAACTGTTTTCACATTCACTAGACAAAACTGAAATTAAATTGACATACAAAAAAAATCAGTATAAACATTTTTTTTCCTTTTGTGTTTTAAGATGGAAGCTGTTCTTCCTTTTGCTTGGACCTATACACAGAACGTATTTCAAGGTAAACCATCTAACAAATTACTTTGTTTGGTTCATCGTTCACTGGACTATTTTAGAAGAAGTGACATTTAGGAAGCAATATTTCATGTGCTAACCAAGATGAAAATAGTGTGTGCACAGAGTAGTTCAATTACGAAGCACCAACTGCATTATGGAAACAAGCCAGAGAGAGGACAGGAAATCATGTTCCTATATATAAATCAGCCTGGATAGATTGATTGCCAAAATATGCTTGATGCTTCCTAAAGCCCTGTTTTAGTTTTCTAGGCTGCTCAAGCAAATACCATGCAATGGTTTGGCTTAAACAATGGAAATTAAATTGCTCATAGTTTTGAGGCTAAAAGATCATCCCAGCTCCAGGCATCATCAAGGTGATGACTGTGGCATGCTGGGGCTGGCTGCCAGGATTCGTGGTCCTTAGTTTGCTACATGGTGAGGCACATGGCAGGCTCGTCGTCTCTTCCTTCTCTTCTAAGTCCCGTTGATGTTTGTCCTCTGGCTGCTTCTTTTGTGGCTTTCTCTCTCTCTCTCTGAATTTCATTGTTTCACAAAGGATTCCCATAATAAAATTAAGACCTATCCTGATTGAGCTGGGTCACACCTTACCTGAAGTAACCTTATCAAATTGTCCTATTTAAAATGTGTTCACATCCACAGGAATGGATTAAATTCAGGAACATTTTTTCTGGGGTACATATAGCTTCAAACCACCACATGCACTAAGTGACACTGTTCCACGTATACTGCTCCACATCATTCGAGTTGATAAAAATGCAACTTAGTAAGAGGAGGAAGAAATATTATCCTTAAAAATTTAAGTGAAATGATTATTTATTGAGAATCTGAGCCCACCAGTAAGCAATTAAAGAATAATCATTTTCTAAATAATTTATTAAGTACATTCATCACAATTATACTCATTTAAAATTCAAATGTGGACTGAAAGAAACAAGTTTGAATCCTATAAAACTATTGTTCCAGAGAAATTAGCCTCTACATATAAATGAGTAGAAGAGGATGGAAGTTTAAAGGTTGATAAATTTTCTTGAATTTTCTAAATTATCCATTTTAGAATACAGATTGGGTCAAATGATTAGATTTATTATTGAATATTTCCCTGACCAATTTAATTGTGTAATAAATAAAAAACGACATTATGTAACACCAGTGCTCCACCTGTTATGTCATCTTTTTTGCTTATAACTCACTTAAAATATGGATTTTAGTATTATGCAAGCTACTAGAATGCATATGAATCACAACTGTTCCCCTTGGGCTCTCAAAGAGAGGCCTTGATTTGAAGGAAACGAAAGTCCTGGGCTGCTTTTAATCAGTGTACTCCAGATGACAATTCTGGTTTTATAATTTACTAATTTTGTATTTTGGGGATATTGAGATATCAATAATCTAATTTTTTAAATGGCTAGTACTCACTCTTAGGGTATTTATCAAATTAGACATATGCGTATAAAAGGTGTAATAGTTCTTGATTTACAAGTGCTCAAGTAACAATAGCTGGGAATATTTGTCTCCTAGTTAATCAGTAAAAGAGAGTTAAATCATTAAATGTCTGGTGTTTGTAAACACATAGAAAGCTAAAAATAATTGACATATATTTTGTAAAATTTTAATCTGTTCAACATTTCTCAACCTATCCAATGAAAGTTTTGAAGCAATCAAAAGAAAAATAAGCCGTACTACAAAAGATACATCAAGAGTAATATGAAGTTTCATTATCTAATGAAGTTATTTCAGGATATTTGTTTTTCCAATTGCTTTTCTTTGCTTTTTTGGAAATATTTATTTGATAAATAAAGTAGCTTTAAAATAAAAAAATAAAAAATAAAAAAGAGTAAACTTGAATATGGACAAAATAACAGTAGAAAAGCTAGATTAAGTGAGTAATAAAGTTAGTGTAAAAAATGCTTCCTATAAGATGATAACATATATCTTTAAAGTTCCTAGTAACAAATGCAAAGGAATTACTATCAGACTAAAATGTGTGAATTTACTTAAAATAACAAAAAGGGAAGCCAAGATTTTTTACCTACTACTAAGAGCCAAAAACTAATTCATATGTAGGTCTTCAAAAGGGGGAAACTTGTTTTAGAGGAAAAAAAAATCATACCTCTATTTCAATAAACTACTGTGTTAGATAAGCTATTTCTTTCCTAAAATATTATTCTTTGGAGTTAATACCTAATGTCAAAGCAAAGGAACAAAAATTCTCCGATGAGCTAAAATAATGTAGCGTGTATATTATAGTTCTTTTGGTCCATTTGAAATGCAGTAGGAGATATATACTATTAGGAATGGATAATATGTATATTCTTGTTCATCACCAAGATGTTGATAGAAGCCAGGTAAAAGAGAATGGAAGTTTATTTTCTTATGGGAGTTACATTTACCAAGTTCATACATGTTGTTCTTTAATGAGATTTCTTATCCACTTATATATAGATAGATAAAAAAATAAAACCTTTTGTTAGGAGAAAAAAATGTACCAAAAGATTGACTGCATTCAAGCATGCTTTGTTTAATAAATATTAAGAAAAAAACAATTTTATTTATCACTAATTTCATAATAGGATGCTCATGAATTTTGACCAAATAACCTTGGTACTGATTGTTCAGAATTTTTTTCTCTAAGGGTCAACAGATCTGAGAGAATGCCCAGAGATTATAGTTGTTCAAGATCATTAAGAAACTGCTTAGTCCCCAAGATGAATGAGTCTTCCTGGTGATGTGGGACATGATTCCAGGAATGAGACTGACCTTGGCATTGAGGGGTTGAGAATGCCTTTTTGACCAAAAGTGGGCAAAGAAAGCCAGCAAAATAACATTTCATGGGTAAGAGAATTCATCTAGAGTCAAGAGGTTGTCCTGGAGGTTACTCCTATACAAGTTCCAGCTAGATATGCCAAATGACCACAATATGATAAGTCCAAGTCAACAGTAGTCCCCAAAACCCTAAAGAATACCCAGATCCCTATTTGAGACTCTATGAAAGTTTCACTCACTAAGTTTATTTGTCAAAACCTTAAATCCTTCAGAGTGCCCCTATGCCAGCTAAGTTCCAAAACCCAGAGGCAATATCCTCTTCAAGAACATCAACTAGATGTGTCCCCTTTGCTCATAAAGTTGGCACCCCTTTTCAACATGAACAGGTTGGGTGGCCACTGCATAGACATCCTGAAGATCAGGGAAGTGATTAAACTAAAGGAAGAGGTAGCAACAGACTAGATGGAATTTAACAAAAGTTTATGAATACTGAATTTTTATATAATTTTCTTTTTCTTAGTTGCTAAGGTATTAGAATAGTTCGAAGAAAAGAATTGAAATGGTGGAACTGTAACACATAGTGAGCTGGTTTGTATATATTATGTCCCCCAGAAAAAAGCCATGTTCTTTGATTCAATCTTGTGGGGGCAGATTGATAATTTTTTTGATTAGGGTGTCAACTTTTGATTGGATGTTTCCATGGAGACATGACCTACCCAACTGTAGGTGATAACTCTGATTAGATAATTTCCATGGAGATGTGGCCCCATCCATTGACGTTGGCCTTAATTAGTTCACTGGAGCCCTATAAAAGCTCAGACAGAAGGAGCTCACTGCTAGCTGCAGCTGAGACAAACATTTTGAAAATGGCCATTGAAACAGTTTTGGAGAACACTGTTTTGAAACACAACCTGGGAGCAAGCAGATGCCAGCCATTTATCTTCCTAGCTAACAGAGGTTTTCTGGTTGCCAATGGCCTTTCTCCAGTGAAGGTACCCTATCAATGATGCCTTGCCTTGGACACTTAGTGGCCTTAAGACTGTAACTTTGTAACCAAATAAACCCCATTTATAAAAGCCAATCAATTTCTCATATTTTGCATTCTGGCAGCATTAGCAAACTGCAACACATAGCATCCTTTTAAATTTGTTCTATAGCTACTTGTTAAAATGTGATTTGAAAGCTATCAACTTTTTGTATATATGTTATATTTCACAATAAGGAACTAACTGAAACTATGATACTATAGCTCATAATAACGTTGGAAATGTCCCATATACCTACTTGTTAAATCATACTTTGAAAGATATTACCTTTTTGTTTATATGTTATATTTTATAATAAGGAAATAACTGAAACCGTGGAATTGTAAACTATAATATTCTTCGAAATTTGCTATTTGTTAAGTTGCAAAAAAAAAAAGACTACTTATATTGTCTACAAAGGTATAGTTATTTTAGTTATACAGAAAAATCTTATACTTTAAACCATTTTATTTATCAAGTACATCTTTCAATTTCATTTAAATCTAATTTTTAGAATTCAATTTATTAAAGAAGTAGGTTTACAGAACAATCATGCAGAAAGCATAGAATTCCCATTCCCCCCTCACTCCCCACCACACACAGTTTATCCTGCTATTAATACTTTACATTAGTGTGGTTCCTTTGTTGTAACTGATGAAAAATGTATTATTGTAATTGTACTATTAAGTATAGTCCATGATTTACATTAGTGGTAACTGTTGTTTGTGCACAGTCCTAGGTCTTTTTAAACATGATTAATCTAGTAACACACACAACATAAAATTTCCCCTTTTAACCACATTCATATATACATTCAGTGGTGTTAACTGCACTCACAATATAGTGGTACCCTCGCTACTATTTATTATCAAAACTTCCCCAACACACCAAACAAACTCTCTCTACCACTTAAGCCTTGACTCCTTATTCCCTACCCCGATCCAAGCCCCTGGTGTCCTATATTCTAGTTGCCAACTCTAAGAATTTACTCATTCTAATTATTTCCTATTAGTGACATCATGCACTATTTGTTCTTTTGTGTCTAGCTTATTTCATCAACACTATGCCTTCAAGGTTTTCCCATATTGTCATATGTCTCAGCATTGCTTTACTTTTATAGCTAATAATATTCCATTTTATGTAAATACCACATGTTTATCCATTCTTCAGTTGATGGACACTTCAGTTGCTTCCCTCTCTTGGCAATTGTGAATAATGCATCAATGTGTAAATATCTGTTTGACTCCTCGTTTTCAATTCTTGTGGGTATATAACTAGAAGTGGGATTCCTGGAACATATGATAATTCTATAATTAACTTTCTGAAGAAGTGACAAAATTTTTCCACAGTGGCTGGTCCATATTATATTCTCACTGAAAATGAAAGATTGTTCCAATTTCTCCACATCCTCTGCAGCACTTTTTATTTTCCACTTTTTTTTAAATAGTAGCCATTCTAGTGGCTATTAAACTCTTATCAGATATGTGATTTCCAAATATTTTCTCTGATTCTACAGTTTATTTTTTACTTTCATGATGGAGTCCTTTAATGCATAAAAGGTTTTTTTTTTTTTTTTTTTTTTTTTTTTTAATTATGTCCCATTTACTTATTTTTCCTTTTGTTGCTCATGCTTCTGGTGTAATGTCTAAGAAATCATTGCCTAACATAAGAACCTGAAGATGCTGCCCTATAAAACTTCTTTTAGGAGTTTTATAATTTTGGTTCCCATGTTTAGGTATTTGGATACATTTTGAGCTATTTTTTTTTTTTATTGTTGTAAGGTAGGAGTGCAACTTCATTCTTTTGCATATGGACATTCAGTTTTCCCATAACCATTTGTTGAAAAGACTATTCTGACCCCTTTGAGTAGACTTGGCACCTTTGTCAACCTAAGAAAATCAATTAATATAATATCTCTTTAACAGAATGAAGAAAAAAAAACAAATGATCATATCAGTCAATGAAGAAAAGGCATTTAACAAAATTCAGCATCTTTTCTTGGAAAAAAAAAACATTTAGAACAATAGGAATAGAAGAAAACTTCCTCAACATGATAAAGGGCTTACACAAAATCCCACAGTTAACATCCTACTCAATGGAGAAGGACAGAAAGCTGTCTCTTAAATATTAGTAACAAGACAAGGATGTCCACTGTCATCACTGTTGTTCAGCATTGTACTGGAAGTTCTTGCCAGAGAAATTAGGCAAGAAAAATAAATAAAAGACATATGATTTGGAAAGGAAGAGCAAAACTTTCCCTTCTGCAGATGATCTGATCCTAAATATAGAAAATCCTGAATAATCCACAGCAAAGCTACTAGAGCTAATAAATAAATTCAACAAAGTGGTGGAACACAAGAACAACACCCAAAAATCAGTAGTGTTTTTATACATAAACTATGAACAATCAGAAGAGGAAATAAAAAAAATTCCATTCACAACAGCAACTAAATGAATCAAATGTCTAGGAAAGAGCCGCCTGTCCTTCCCGTCCCATCCATGCATCCCGCCTGCCCCTGCTGCCAGCCATGAGCTCCAGGAAGTTCAACAAGGGCCCCTCGTACGGGCTCTAGGCCGAGGTCAAGAACCAGATCCTGTCCAAATATGACCCTCAGAAGGAGGTAGAGCTCTGCAGCTGGATCGAGGGACCCACAGGACTCTCCATTGGCCCTGACTTCCAGAAAGCCCTGAAGGACGGAGTCATTTTACACACACTCATGAAGAAGATGCAGCCAGGCTCAGTTCCCAAAATCAACCACTCCGATCAGAACTGGCACAAGCTGGAGAACCTGTCCCACTTCATCAAGGCCCTGGTAAGCTACGGCATGAAACTGTTTGAGGCCAACAACCTGCTTGAGAGCGGGCACATGATGCATTTGCAGGTGTCTCTGCTCGCCTTGGCAGAGAAGGCTAAGACAACGGGGCTGCAGAGCAGCATCGACATCGTTGTCAAGTATCTGGAGAAGCAAGAGTGGAATTTCGAGGATACCACCATGAAGGCTGATCAGTGTGTCATTGGGCTACAAATGGGCACCAACAAGTGTACCAGTCAGCTGGGCATGATGGCCTACAGCACACCAGATGGCATATCTATGACCCTAAGAACCACATCCTGCTGCCCATGGACCACTCCACCATCAGTCTGCAGATGGGCACCTACAAGTGTGCCAGCCAGGTGGGCAAGATGGAGCCAGGGACCCGGTAGCACATCTACAACACCAAGCTGGGCACCGACAAGTGTGACAACTCCTCCATGTCCCTGCAGATAGGCTACATGCAGGGTGCCAACTAGAGTGGCCAGGTCTTCAGCCTGCGTGTGCAGATATATGACCCCAAGTACTGCCAGCAAGGCCCAGTGGCCAATGGAGCTCCCAAGGGGGCCGGCGACTGCCCTGACCCAGGGGAAGCCCCAGAGTATCCCCCCTACTGCCAGGAGGAGGCAGGCTACTGAGCCCCAATCACGGGTCTCCCCATATCACCCCATCTGGGTTTTGGGTTTTTTTTTGTGTTTTCATCTTGTTTTTCTTCATGTTTGTGGGTTGTGGGTGGTGACTTATGGGGAGCAGGCAGGGGCTATTTTCTCCACACTCACCAGGTTCCTTAGCAGTCTGAGCCTCTGGGTTGGGTGGAGGGAAGGCCGTGTCTGGATCCATGTGGGGTGGGGGTCCCTGCCGGGGCTTTTCCAACCAGGCAGCAAATTTCTGGGCTGATCTCTGTCAGAGAGAAAGAGACCTGGGAGGGGAGGGGAACCAGCCCTGAACAGTTTCTGGCTGCTTTTCCTTTCTTCCCTTTTTTCTGCTGATCAGTTTGTTGTTTCTGTACAGGCAGAAGCTTCAGACAGTTTTCAAAGAAAGAAAAATAACTTTTTTTTTCCAGGGGATTGGGATGGGAATGGTGGGTGGGAGGTGAGTGCTGGGCCAGGCCACAATCCTGGACTATTTCAGGCATCAGGAGAGATTGAGTTTTCTAGGACCCTCAGACCCTGACCCTGACCCTTCCCAGGGGCCCAGGGGGAAACTGAGGCCCAGCCAGGACCTAGAGGGAATTCTGCATACTGAGGCAAAGTTAGACAGCCCTCCCACTTTCCCCCACCTGCCCTAAACTGTTGGACTACCCTGTCCCCCTGCCTTGTCCCCTGCCAAGTACTGCACAGGGACACCCACTCCTGTGCCCCCACCTAGGAGCCTGGGGTCTGTGAGATAATGTGAAATACCAACTGTGGACCAAATGCAATAAAAACCTCCATTTTAGAAAAAAAAAATCTATGAAAAATATCTAACTAAGAATCAAAAGGACTTATACAGAAAACTACAAAATATTGCTAAAAGAAAAGAAAAAGTAAATGGAAGGGTATTCCATAGCTGATGAAATTTTCAAACTAAATGTGGAAAATGCAGCCTAGCTTTTCCTTGTAGCTTATAGTAAAATGCAAGAAGGGATAAGCTGAGAACTGAACTTTTGGGTACAAAGAAACCAGAAATTGATAGCTTGGAAAATTCTGGGCTTTCAGAAAGTGAGACCCCAGAGGCTAACCAAACATGAAAGATTTAACCAAACATGGAAGAACCAGTCAGCCAGGCTTGGAGATGGAATTATCCAGAAAGGATTTGTAAAAAGTCCTATTATCTGATGTGGGGCCCCTGTGTGCTTCATGCTAAAATGGCAAGTGTTTTGTGGCATCTATATAAAAGAACTGCCAGCCTGGACTAACAGGGACAGAGAAGGGACAGCTTGAAGGAAAAATGACTTCAAAGGCAGAACCATGGAAGCTGAGGTCTTGAATCAAGAAACCTCAGGCCAGAAGACAAAAGCACCCATGCATGTGGAGAGGGTGAGTTTGCCCAGAGTTTGTGGATGGTGGGCCTTTCTACCTGTTGTTCAGGAAGAATATTACCATCCCAGGACTCCCAGATGCCGGGGGAATTGAGAGAAGCTTGGCCACCCCATTGTTCAGGAAGAATGATGCTGCCACAGGCCTCAGAGCATGTGAAGCACATTCCTGGGGGTTGGAGAGAGCATGGCCATGACCCCACTGTTTGGAGAGTGGTGAGCCTGTGCCCTGGAGATGGCAGAGAGTCTGCCTACCACCCAGATACTTGAAGAAGGTGGAGTCAAGAACAAGGTGGTCTCCCCAGTGATGGGAGAAGTTGGAAACCTCACACCAGTGTTTGGAGACAGCAGGGCCCCTGCATAAGCCCTTGTAGAGGGTGGGACTGCTGCTTTCTCAAACCCTGAGGATAAAACAATATTCTATAAGTGACTCTCAGACCTTGAAATCTAATGACGTATGCCCTGTAGGTTTTCAGAAAAAATTGAGTCTGTGACCCTGTTTTCCTTTCAAATTTCTCTCTATGGCAATAGGAATATTTATCCTATGATGTCCCTCATTTGTATATTGGAAGCAGATAATTTGTTCTAAGTTTCACAGGTTCACAGCAGAACAAGAATTTTGCCTTAGGACAGACCATACCTGTAACTGATTTTGCTAAGACTTTGTAATTATTGTTTCTGAAATTATTTAAGCTTTTGTTATATTGTGATGGAATGAACATATTTTGCATATGGAAGGACTGTCTTTTTGGGGTCCAGAGGGTAGAGTGTGCTAGTTTGAAGCTGGTATGTACCCCAGAAAACACCATGTTCTTTTAATCCATCCCTGCATGGGCAGACCTATTGTGGGTGGGACATTTTGACTAGGTTGTTTCTATTGAGATGTGACCCAGCCTATCACAGGTGGGTCTTAATCTTTTACTGAACTCCTTCATGATAAAAGGCAGAGACATTTGGAGAAAGTTTTCAAGGAGAAACACCCTGGGAAAAATAAGCAAAGACCCACAGGAGCTGAGAGAAAAAGCCAGTGAAACCAGAATCCAGCTGAGAAGGACTAGCATTTGTTGCCATGTGCCTGCCCATGCGACAGAGGAACCCTGGATGCTAGTAGCCTTTTCTCAGAGAAGGTGCCTTAATTTGGACATTTTCATGGCCTTAGAAATGTAAATTTGTAACCATATAACTCCCCATTGAAAAAGACAACCCTTTTATAGTATGTTGCATTCTTGCAGCTTTAGCAAACCAAAACACACTTCCATGTAAACTTGGTGATTGACTTTTCCATTTCTTCAAAGAAGTCATTGGAATTTTTATTGAGATTGCATTGAATCTGTAAATAACTTTGGGCAGAATTGACATATTAACAATATTCAGTCTTCCAATGCATGAACAGGGAATGTCAGTCCATTTATTTAGGTCTTCTTTGATTTCTTTTAGCAAAGCTTTGTCATTTTATGCATGCAAGTTCTTTACATATTTGAATAAATTTATTTCTAGATACTTGATTGTTTCATTGCTGTTGAAAATGGAATTATTTTATTGATTTCCACTTCTGATTGTTCATTACTAGTGTATAGAAACACCACTGATTTTTGCATGTTGACCTTGTTTTCTGTCAATTTGCTGATTTTTTTTTTTTATAGCTTTAGTTGCTTTGTTGTGGATTTTTTATTTTTCAGGACTTTCTATACATAGTTTCACACCATCTGCAAATAGACAATGTTTCACTTCTTCCTTTTCAAAATGAATATATTTTATTTCTTTTTCTTGCTTAATTACTCTGGCTAGGATTTCCAGGACAATGTTAAATAACAATGTTGAAAGTGGGCATCCTTGTTTTGTTCCTGATTTTAGAGGGTAGCTTTCAAGTATTTCCCCATTGAGTATGATGTTAGCTGTGCATTTTTCATATATGCCCATTATCACAATGAAGAAGTTTCCTTCCAGTCCTAATCTTCTAAGTGTTTTATATCAAGATGGGGTGCTAGATTCTTCAAATGCCTTTCCTGCATCAATGGAGATGATCATATTTTGTTTTGTTTTCCATTTGTTCTATCCATGTGGCATATGGCATTAATTGATTTTTTTTTATGTTGAACTACCCTTGTATACATGGGATAAATTCCACTTGATCATGCTTCATAAAACTTGTAATGTACTGTTGGATTTGGTTTGTTAAGATTT
This sequence comes from Choloepus didactylus, assembly GCF_015220235.1. Taxonomy (NCBI): domain Eukaryota; kingdom Metazoa; phylum Chordata; class Mammalia; order Pilosa; family Megalonychidae; genus Choloepus; species Choloepus didactylus. The sequence goes on from NC_051317.1 coordinate 43,926,444, forward strand.
TGCTGAGCATTTGTACATCTGTATTTATTAGGAATATTGGTCTGTAGTTCTCTTTCCTTGTGGTTTCTTTATCTGGGCTTTGATATTCATGTGGTATTGGCCTCATAGAATGATTCCCTCCTCTTCAACATTTTTGGAAGAGTTTGAGCAGAATTGGTGTTAATTCTTCTAGGAATATTTAGTGTAATTCATCAATGAAGCCATCTGGATATGGATTTTCCTTTGTTCGGAAGTTTTTCTTCACATTGATCTGATCAGATCTATTTCTTCTTGAGTCCATGCGGGTACTTTGCATGTGTCTAGGGATTTCTCCATTTGATCTAGGTTGTCTAACTCATTGGCTTATTTTGATAATAGAATCCTTTTGTAATTCTTCCATTTCTGATTTTAGTTACTTGTGTTCTCTCTCTCTCTCTCTATTCTTTTTCAGTCTCAGTAAAGATTTGTCAATTTTACTGACCTTTTCAAAGAATCAACTTTTGGTTTTGTTGATTCTATTGTTCTTTGATTCTGTATTTATTTTTTCCTGCCCTAATATACGCTATTTCATTCATTCTGCTCACTTTGGATTTTGTTTGTTCTTCTTTATCTAGAGCCGATCATTGTAAGGATAGGTCTCTGATTTGAGATCTTTTTTACATGAGTGTTTAGACCTATAAATTTCTTTCTCAGCTCTGCATTTGCTGCATCCCATAATTTTTGTTATATTGTGTTTTCATTTTAATTTGTCTTAAGAAATTCTCTTATTTCACATTTTATTTATTTTTAACCCATTGTATGTTGTTTAGTTTCCATGTATTTGTGAATTTTGCCATTCTCCCTGTTATTGATTGCTATATTCATTCCATTGTAGTCAGACAGGATACATTGTATGATTTCAATATTTATACATTTATTGAGACTTGTTTTGTGACCTAACATATGGTCTATCCTTGGGAATGATCCATATGCACTAGAGAAGGAATATGTATTATTCTCCTTTTGGGTAAAGAGTTCTATATATGTCTCTTAAATCTTGTTGTTTTATGATATTGTTCAAGGCATATATTTTTATTTATCTTCTATTTAGATGTTTTATCCATTTTTGAAAGTTGTGTTTTGAAATTGAAATCTACTATTAGTATAGAACCATCTCTTCAAATCTGTCAATATTTACTTCATATATTTTGGGGCTTTGCTATTAGTGCATATATATTTAAAATTATTTTGTCTACTTGTTGAATTGGCCCTTTTTTCAGTATATAGTGGGACCTTCTTCATTTCCTACATCAGTTTTTTTTTTTTTTTTTTTTTTTTTTTTTTTTTTAGTTAAAGTCTATTTTATTTGATATTACTACAGCAACTCCTACTCTCTTTTGGTTACTATCTACATGATATATTTTTGTCAGCTTTTTAACTTTCAACCTGCTTATATCTTTGAATTTAAGGTGACTCTCTTATAAACAGCTCATAGTTTGGTCATGATTTTTTACTCATTCAGCTAACTTGTACCTTTTAACTTGAGAGTTTAATCCATTTACATTTAAAGTAACAAGTGATAATGCAAGGCTTTCTTCTGCCACTTTCTTATTTGGTCCTTGTATGTCTTATGCCTTTTTGTTCCTCAATTCTTCTCTTAATGCCTACTTTTATACTTACTTGACATTTTATAGCATGCCATTTTGAGTCCCATCTCATTTCATTTTGAATATTGTTTTCAGATATTTTTGTGGTTACCATGGGGCTTAAATTTTACATACTAAATCTATAGCAATTACATTTGATCGATACCAATCTAACTTCAATATTATATAAAATCTCTGTCCTATACTCCTCCATCCCCCATCCCTTTTATTGTACTTGTTACATAATATATCTTATACATTTTATGTCTTAAACTATAGATTGTCATTACTTTTTAAGCACTTGCATTTTAGACACTGTTAGAATTTAAAGTGGAGTTTTATAGCAAAAAAAAAAATTTAAAAAATAGTACTGACATTTATAATTATCCACATGCTTCCTTTAATTGGAAGTCTTTATTTCTTTATGTTGGCATGATCCACTATCTATTGTGCATTCATTTCCATCTGACAAATTCCCTATAGCATTGTGTGTAGGGCAGATCCAGTGGTGATTAACTTTCTCTGCTTTTGTTTTTCTGGGAAAGTTTAATGTCTCCCTCACTTTTGAAAGAAAGTCTCCCCACATATAAAATTCTTGTTTGGCATTTTTTTCTTTAAATATCTCATCCCACTGCCTTCTTTTCTCCATGTTTTCTGATGAGAAATTGGAAATTTATCTTTTGGGACTTCCTTGTATATATCACATTGCTTGTCTCTTGCAGCTTTCAGAACTCTCTTCTTGCCCATGGCATTCAACAGTTTGATTACCATGTGTCTAGGCATGGTTCTATTTGAGTTCGTCCTGTTTGGAGTTTGTTGGGAATCTTGAATGTGCATATCCACATTGGGAACTTTACTGCTTTTATTTCTTTGAATATTCCTTCTTCACCTTTCTCTCTTTCTTCTGCTTCTGGCATTACCATAATGCACATATTGGTATGCTTGATGATGTCCCATGGATCTCTCTTTTTCATTCTTTTATTTTTTCTGTTGCTCAGCTTGAAACATTTCAATTGTCTCATCTTCAAGTTCATGTTTTTTCTTCTGTTACTGAAATCCTCTGAAGTTTGTATCCAACTAGTCATATGACAGAGATTTCCTTAAGTTCCAGGAGCTAACAAAAACCAACAAACAAGACCAAGAAAACCTTTCAAAGTCTTTTAACATGAACTCTGTGCTGGCTGGTACTCCTCTTCAGAGTTTTGCCCTCCTATCAAGAAGATAAGCATGAGGTGAAAGTCAAATCCAGGGTGTTCTCTGTCTTTGCTGATCCTGTGCCTTCTCCTGGACTTCTCTCTTATGGCTTAAGGAATTCCCTCATTTACAGGAATCTGAAAGTCCTCTCTACCTCCTATGAAATAGACTTTCCCCCATTCCAGGGTCTCTAATGTATGTTATAAACCTGGTAATCCTTGGTCTCATGCTACTTTGGCTACTTTTGTGTCTGCAGGGTAGCTTCTGGGACGGCAATCCAGAGAAGATTTCCTGGTTCATGTTTGAGATAGCCATTTGACACATTGCCACCAATGTGTGTGTGGGGGGGGAAGCCTAGTATGCACATAGGGAGGGGTTACTTACTCTGTTCCTCACTGGCCAGCTCCACACTGCACCAGAGAAGGGTTTTGGGAGAGACCAGCTAGGTCACCATGAACTTCTCCTATCATCTATTAAAGCTGAATTATGTACACCATTTAACTACTTTCTGGAATATTGAGGAAGATGGCTCTTCGAGTCTTTGCAAATTGTTCAAAGAGTCTGTGGGGGAATGACACCCTGGAGCATTCTGCATTACCATCTTGGTCTGCTGAAAGTCTTAGATCTAGTTTTGTGACTTATGCCTTTGAAATATTATATTTTTAAATTCGAATTAATTTCATGTGGAATAGAATCATACCTTTTGGTATTTTGCCAGATTTTCTCTGACTTTTGCAATACTATTATTAAAAAAAAAGGTAAAGCTCTCAGGATTTGGATTTTTATCAAGAATCATGTTTGGGGAAAGCTATAGAAACATGTCAGAGACTAAATTCACTTATGATATGAACATGGATGCATTTTTCACATAGTTTTGTGAGTTTTTGAAATTTTGCCTAATCTGTATTAAGAAAAAAAAATTAATTCCTCCCTAAATTGGCAAGGCATTTGGGAAAAACTCTCTGAAGGTATTCCCCAGCCCAGAATGTTTCAAAGGCAGTTCTTTTAGATTATTTTAGGATTTATGACTCTAGAATTCCATTTAGAAGGACTCACATATAAATGCAGAAAAGAAAGGGAGCCTAAAGGCAGGATATAAGTGACTAACTGACATAAATAGACTGGAAAATAGATGAGTCAGGAAACATGAAAATGCATGAATAAAGTGGCAAATGACAAATACTGAATTATGTAAACAAACTATATCTAGGTTACGTTTCTATCTTGAAATGGAGGAAATAATGCATTGAAATAACTGGAACAATTACATGGTGATAATTTGTAAAAAGAGAAAAAGAAAGACCACATTGTACAATGTGTTTTTTAGGGAAAATACCAGCAATTAAATAAATTAATTGATGAATTTATATACAAACTAACACACACTATAAATAAACCATATATTAATTAAGTTTTACTCTGAAATTATTCCATTCTTGGGATCCACAAGGAAAATGAAACAATCCCCTACTTTTCAGCTTTCAATCCAGCTATTTTACTTTTATTCACTACTAAGAATTGAAATGGTTAATTTTAGATTGAATAGTACCTTAAATTGTCTTTCAGTTTTGTCACAATTGCTATAGTCTTTTAATCTCCAATATATTTTACCATTCTATTTTGCTCTCTGTGCAGGAAAAGAAGTTGTTCTCAGAAAACTGTATGTAAGTACTATTCATTATTTCTTGACAATGAACACTATCTACCACAAAATAACATCATTTATTTCATTCACAGGAGCATATTATTAACCAAAAGTACTTAATGATAAAAACAAGTACTTTGAGGGTTTCATTGATCATATGATACAGACTGATTCTCATGAACAATTCATATTACTTCCACTGACAAAGTGGAAATGTCACAATTTACCCAGCCTCTGCTACTTTTTGAACATCTAAGAAGCAGTTGCACCAATTCTAAAAATAAATAGATGATACATTTCAAAGAGCTCACTGAGATCTTGTAACACTTCTGTTCCTTTTTATCTCAAAGACCTGTCAAGCTCATTTTATGAAAATGTTAGTGAAATGTGGATATCTTGTAATATCTGGAATACAAATGGGCATCATAACTTTTGAGAGATGTGGTGTTTAAAATTTAGGGGATTAAGAATTTGAGAAAGAGATTTAAATGATTCTGGCCCTAGGCCCTTCATTAATTCTAAAACAGTTCTGGTCTCATATGCCCTTCAAGAACAGATTTGAAAATTCTTAGCTTAACTTCTTCCTTTATGTTTTGAATAATGGTGTCATTCGAGGAACATTAGTCCAATAGTCTCAAAACTGCTGCTCCAGTACATCCTAAACTGACTAATATCGACAATTAAAAGAGAAAATGCACATGTATTAAACTGTCATTTGTTTAACTAATTCAGTGGGAAGGGGTGGAGATAAGGGAACATATTCATAAAGCCATTACACAGCAGCACACATCATTTCCTACCTTCTCCCTATACATTAGCTCCAACGTCACCATAATACTGATACCTAAATACCTCCCGTTAGTGCAGATAACTTTCAAATATTTGAATATCATAATTCCTTATATGCTTTGTGGAGAAATGCATATTTGTAGATATTGTATAATGGAAAGATTACACAAAATATTTAATTGTATTTTAAATAAATCAATAGCCTATGAATATATGTGCACAAAATTAATAAAAGGCTGTGAAATATATTTGACTTTGAATTATTGGTATGAATCAGCAATTTTCCTCTACATTTCAGATTTATATATCTGATTTGATAGCCATCTAAAAATATGTGATCAGTATTTTGCAAAATTGTCACATATTGTAGCTAATAGCAATGAAATGTGAGGTTTATTTGACCTGTTTTGCTCCAACAACCAACCAACTGCTTTGCATAGCTTTCTTTTTCACAAAATGAGCTAAGTTGGGGGAGTTAATCTAGCCATCACTTCTTGAACTCTCAGTGTACTTCAGACAATGAGCGAAATGCCTTACACGTAATATCTGATTTTTTATTTTCACAAGCCTGTGGAATATGCAAATTAATATTCTAAGTATGCAAATGAAAAAAGTGGGGCTCAGATATTTTAAATTAAACATATGTTGCCACATAGCAATAAATGTTAAAATAAGGTCAATTTCAAGCTCATGCATTTAACTTCTTAGTATATATCGATGGAACAAAACATACTTAAAATTAGCAGTATGAAAACAAAAGAGTGATTTTATTCTCATTGTCTTTCACTCTTTACTATGATTGCCTTAATTCACACATAAACCTGCCCATAGAGTAGTGCCTGGTGTCAAAAATTGCTAAACTGATTTTTATAGAGACAAAATATAAAAAAAAATTAGATTTCTGCATTCTTTTCACTATGATAGAATAACTTACAGTACAACATGCCCATAGAAATTAACTTCTAAACTAATTAAGAAAGAAAGGTTTAAGAAAGAATGTTCTTTTGAACAAGTCAGAGTAGCTGATGAAACCAGGACTTGAAAGGAAATTTCCGTAGATACTGGGAGCTGCTGAGAAGTAAGCAGATACATGGGAGCCCATTTTTGCTGCAAGTTGTGGTATTTTGATGTGAGGCAAGCTTCTAAGATTCAGGATGAAAGGTCAGCTTTAATTCATATGCTCAAGGAGAGAGAAAAAATGTTGTGGAGAATTTATTAAGAACTGTGGAGAATTTTACCAAATAAATGGAGAAAAATATCATTTAGATATTTAATGAATAACTGAAATTAAGAATGAAGTAGAGGGGTTCAACAGCAGATTACACACAGCAGAACAGATCTATGAATCTATGAAACTAGAAGAGAAGACAATAGAAAATTATACTATTGCTTCAGAGAAAAAGTGCTGGAAAACACAGAAAAGAGCATAAGAGACCTGTAGGACAAAAGTAGATATGAAAAGAGTGACAAATGTGTGGAAAGAATATGTTATAGAAGCAATATTTGAAGAAATATTGCATGTGAATTTTCCAAAATTTTTGAAAGTCATAAAGAAGAATAAACACAAAGAAAATCCCCTAGACACATCTTGGTTAAACTGCTTAACATGAAAATAAAGAGAAAATTTGATAGGTGACCAAATAGAAAAAGACACTATTTTCAAAGGAGCAACTCATAGCCCATTTTATAACGTTATCTATGGCATACATAAGGAAACAGAACCACATCTTTAAAGTGCTGAAAGAAAATAAAAACCAAAATTATCATTTTACCAAGAAAAATCTGTTCTTCAATAATGAAGATTAAATACAGGTGTTCCTGGACAACTAAGGACTGAGGGAATTCTGCACAAACAGGTCTGCACTTAAAGAGTTATTTCTAAAAGGCGTTCTTCAAACAGAAGGGAAATGAACTCAGTTTGAAACTTCAGATTGAAACTTCTCAGATTAAACTTCCAAGTACTATAAAAGAAGCCATAATATTAATGGGTTAAATTGCATTTTTTAAATACAATCATTTTATATTCATTCCACTAATAAATGTGGGATTTGGTGCTAAATATCCTGATCAGATAATTTCCTGTGGGTATGCTTTTCACTAACTCTTAATCCTACAAGGCTGAGAAATCTTAATTAAAAGGAGCCTATTTGCAGTTTGCAATATACTTAATGAGTTGGACAACTGACATCTCAATATGAAATGGGGCAATTGCACTTACATAGAGAAAATATGATTTTGAGAACTTCACTTAGAGTTCACTAAAAGTCTTATGAAGGTCTTTCTCTATTAAGGTTGGGTTTCTGATATCATAGGTTTCTGAAATGGTCCTCTTGAATGCCACTGAGAGATCTTCTTAGTTCATCATTCAAAGTAATATTTCAAATTAGTAGAATTCTGTTTAGACTTTGTTAGCATATTATATGCTACCCTCTCCTGTTAATTTGTATGTCCTTAACCTTCATTTTTTGACTTCTTCACATTGCATATTTTAGAAAGAAAAATATTACATCTTTTTCACTTTTTTTTTCAGGTCTGTCACATAGGAACTGGAAGTGTGATCAGAATTCATTTTTTGTATTGCTGATATAGCTTAAGTAGGTGGAATAATAATAGGAGTAATGAATGATATGTTATGGAAAACACTACATTAATTATTTATTTAATTCTCCCTCTGCTTTTAAAAACACATTCAAAGTTATATGAGGAATCACCAAACATAGCACTTGGGCCATTGTAACCTCTCAATAAATATCAATTGCATATGATCATATTTTAATCTTCTTCTACCTAAGTGAAATTGTTTATGAATATAAGAAAATCCTGCAGAAAGGGAAAATTGTGATAGATGGAATCCAAATCAAGCTGACAGCTAATTGTGCACTCTGGATAGATCTTATATTTTTAGAATATATGTGAGCAGTTTTAAGGGATATGGAATAAGTTCAGGGGATTAGTTGACTGCGATCTATTTGGTCTTAAAATACTCTTCTTCATCTCATTTTAAAGTGAGAATATATGGCAAAAGTGAAGTGGAAACTATAGATAAATATGATAATAATTGCATATTTAAAGTCTGCATGCCATGAATATTGTATGCATTTAATGATATTTTCATTTTTCAATAAATTATTAACTATTAGAATTTCCCCAAAAATAGAAACATGAGAAATACCCTGTGCCAGCATCCATCTCTATCATATTCTAACATATAACATTTCCATACTTGCTTCATTATACAAAAATACAACTGAAGTCTCCTCTATTCCCAGTTCCATTTCACTATATTAATATAAATGGATGATTTTAATGTGATATTTTATCATGTTGTTTCTTGTATTCAACATATGTCACTCTATCCTTATGATCATATTTTCCCCTAGGGAATCAAGCTGTGTGTATGCTTGCCTAACTCTGGGAAAAAAAAAAAAAAAAAAAGAGAGAGAAAGAAAAGAAAAGAAAAAAACCAAGTTCCTGGAGAAAGCAATGGATGTACATGTCTCTTCTGCACCTTTGTATTCATTTCCTGGAAAAGGATAATAAAATAATGTTTAAAGAAAACCTAGGACATAAAAAAAAAAAAAGATATCAACATTTGTTTTTCATATATCTGTTTTGTTTCAGAATGCTGAGCTTTTTCTTTTCTGTTACAACCCTGCCTCTCCCTCCCATGTAATTGACTATATTGATAAAACATATTCTAGTGGAATTAATTAGAAATGTAACTTGGACATTGTCTTCAGAATGCGGATAGCAAACTAGGGGGTTAGGTGTTTATTTTGATCTATGCAGATGCTTTGTTTAGCCTGAGTAGCATCCCAAAATGAATTGTTAATTTGAATACAACATTTGCCACCTCCAATTATGTTACAGCAGGCTGATTCAATTATTTATCCAGTGCTTGTTCTCTGGAAACATTTGACTTTGCTACCCCTGACTTACAGTGATAAAATCTATATGAACATAATGGGTATAATTCTTTAAATATTCTCTTAGAATAATATGATAGATAAATTCCACAGACTTGTGGATTGATTCAAGGAAAGAAAATATAACAGCTGAAGTAAAGATCTATGAAATACCTAAAATAGGTATTTTGTAGTTTCTCCTTTTTAGGTCAATATCACTACCTGCTCTGTTTTCTGTGGTATATAATGAACAAGGAAATTACATTAGTTTAAACAGAGTCCTGAGATTGTCTGTAATTTTAGTCTCTACCTCTAAGGATTTTTCTCTGAAAGCTGTTCATCAGAATTGACTTTAAATTAAGTAGTAAACATTTATGTCTTTTCCATTTTTAAGAACTCTTTCTCATAGTCCCTGGAGAGGTGGGAAGGACCAAGGAGTCATGTTTTCATTATGTAATTCTAGTTCCCTGGCCACAGGTGATTGGAGGAGATATATACATCTATCTAAGTAAAGCATTCTTTTTATAGGAGTTTTCAATTCACATTGGTCTTTCTATATTGTTTAAATTGAGGGTATTTGAATCAAGATAAATGAGTCTGACATCTTTCACCATGTGTATGGCAAAGCAGAAAATGTTGGTCCATATAAAAGGAAAACTCAAACTGAACAATAGAGAAAAAGCAGAGATGAGAGGTCATTTGTATTAACAGGCTACAGAGATACTAGATGGTGTGGATGCTGATTTTATTTTCTTTTCTAAGACTGAAGAACCTTTTTAATTTATATACTTGTGCTTTTTTCTTAGAATGAAATGCTATTATTATTTACTGTTTGTATAAATTTCTATTAATTGTAAGTGATTCTTCTTAAGTACACACACTATTAGTTTTCTCAGTATCACTGGGGCAAAATAATGACCTCTTTATTATAGCAAAAGAGATATGTGGTGTTTAATTTGTTAAAAAAAGAACACATAGTTTAGGGTGAACATATAGTTTGGGATTTGCCAGGACTGCTCATGGTGACTCAATAAATGCAAAGATCTCATTGTAAAAGTCCATGTAAGTATCCTAAATACAAAGATTAGCCTTTATAGTTATGTAAAATATTTTCATACAATATTTTAATAATGTTAAAATTAATATTTTAGTTGAGTATCAATTATTGATAACATATGATTGAGAAACGGAACCTCTGAACTTCCACCATGTGGCTCTGCCCCTTCTCAGCTACATAATCTTGGGGAAGTTACTTAAATTTTCTGTCCTTGAAATGGGAATCTGATTACACACACTGCATAAAAACACTGTAAAATTTAAAGGGATTTAAAAACTCAAAATTATTGAAATCATACCTCTTAGTGCTTAGGAGCTTTTAAAATTAATGGATTTGTAATTGTTTTTAGTAGCTTATCATCAGGGGATAATCTGTCTTTAGAAAGGTGTAAAGATAGAATGGGTATGAAGTGAACACTATGCAGACTAAGGACATTGTTTCATGGGAAAGTGCTGAGACACAGATTAGGCAAACATTTTCTTTCCAGGTAATGAAACATTGTACTCAGGTGAATGGAGGAAATTTATCAGCAGTTATCTTCATAATTATAGCCTCCTTGAATTCTCTCAAGTCCCTGAAGATCCACTGACTAGAGGAATTTGATACCCGCTGCCTGCATTTAGTTGGTTCTCCTAGGTCAGAGTAAGTTAGCTAATAGTTTGTACAATTAATTGGGTGCTGCTTAACATATATGGAAAATATTGCCAGCAAAACTCCATGCCATTATTTTCTTGAACAAACTCCTGTAAACCACCCCCAGCTTATTTTCCTCAATGACTAGCTTAAAATATTTTAAAACCATTCCTCACCAATGATCACAACTGCCTTAGTAAGAATTGCCTTTGAAATATCACAGCGATTGTGCCTACACCTGAAGTTATTGACAGGTGAGACTGTTTGGGATGTTATGTGGAAGTTCCTCAGGTGATGAGGTGCAAACACCGATAGCCATCCAGCCCAGAATACATGAAATGTGGGCTTTATTAAGAGAGCAAAGAGCCTGGAGGAGGAGTGGGTACAATGAGGGCTGTGGAGGAGCTTTGGGGTTTCCCTAATCTAGGCTACTTATAGGGTCCCTGGAGAAGCAGTGAGGAGAGCACATGTGTGTCCCAAGCTCTTGCCTTTGACCCAGGGGACAAGAGTTGGGCTTTCTGGCTGACACTGTGGATTGGCAATTTTAAACTATAAGACACTGAAAGCAGAAGTAGCAAAGAGCCCTTTGGAGAAGTGGCAAGGGCCATTTTCAGACCCATATCCAAACCATTTGGAGATGCATGCCTTGCTACTTGTGTTTACGCCCAGGGCAGGGCTAGCTGGGGTGGTCACTCAAAATGGGAACTTATAACGAAGCAACAATGAGGAGTCACCAAATACAATTTATTTTATGCCATTACAAGACGATACTCATTTTGGAATCATGTAATTGTAATAAGTGCTGCAGACTCTGGTGGCTGTGGTGGTAGAAGGCTGCAAGCTGTTTGGACTTGTAGAAGTTTGGGAGCTTCAATGCCTAATAATTTGCTAATTCTCTTCTAAAAAGGCTTTGCAATAAGTTGTTCAAGTCACCACGGATGTGTGCAATTTAAGTGTCTGACTCTGCTCGCTGCAGGGGACTTGCTTAATTTGGTATCTGTCCTAACATTTAAACACAGCTATTATAGAAGTCTATGGTTTGGTTACCAAGACAAAACACAGGGAGAACTATATTATGACAGTGGCTTCTGGAAGCAATTTGCATCCATTTTATGATTGGCCAGTTCCAATTGCAAATAACTAACAAAGCAATATGAACTCATGCACAATATTCTTTCCCCGTTAATGATTTTTTTTTTACTTATCCATCACCTATTTTTTTGAATGTGCCATGAGTCTTGCATTTTTGAAGGGAAAGAAATAGATTTTGAAATTCTCTGGGTTCCATTCAAGAATCTTCTACTTACTTTATGACTATATGTGTTTCAGCAAACTACTTGATTTCTTTGAACCCAGCTTTCCTTATTTTAAGGAATAAACCTTATATATTTTTAAATAATATATATAAACATTATATATGTTTAAATAAAAAATTAAACCTTAAATAAAAAGGGTATCTAATCAATAAACATTAGCTTCCAACCTACAGATATGCTTCTAAAATTTTGAATTACAGCCTACCAAGAGATATCTAACTGTCCCCTCCATTATGTTTTCCTAAAATTCATAATAATTGCTCTCTCCATTTTTTCCTGAAGACCTGGCCAATAAAAACAGACTCTATCTTTCAGCTTCCTAGCTAGCGGCATGGTCAAAACAGTATCATGCAGCACTTTTCAAGAACTTTTTTTAAAGAACAGTTCTTGTTTGCTAGTTTTTCTTTTCTTCCTAACTCCTGCATCCTTGCTAGATGGATACTTGGAGTAGCACAGCCATATCAGGCCATAGACCCCACAAATAGTAGAAGACAGACAATGTGTGGCAACCTGACACAGTGGCTCCCAAACCAGCACTGGACTATCCCCAACGTAATTTATTTAAGCCACTATTGTTTGGGCTTTCTACCCTCCCCACCTCACCTCCCCAGCACTTCTTTATCCTACATGAAACTGATCTAACTATTCTAAGCTCTAGGTAACTCCATTCATCAGGTCAATACCGTCTGACTGTCCTTAGCATTCAAATATCTAAAATTTAAAAAAGAGCTTTTGGGGAAATTCATCTGTCCTTCTTTTACCACCACATGTAGGCCCCAGCACTTTGTAGTCAAACATACCCATAGTTACCCAGATTGAGAATACTCAGTACAGGTTAACAACTAGATATGTGATACAAATGGAGAAAACTGAGTTTATGCTTGAATCAACTCAGATAGGAAACTTCATGATGATTTCTTAGATGAATCTATATCCATGTAGCAGTAACTTCTTCCATCTTTTTCTAATTTCTCCCATGTTTTTCACTGTAAAAACTCACAGCCCATAATAACAGTATTTTTTAAAAGAATTTTTTAAATGTGTATATATTTGCAACTAAATTTTAAATTCCATGAAAATAAGGAAGGTGTCTTCATAACTCCTGGGTGTTTTGTATAAGTCTGTTTATCTTTCACACCCTAAAATTTTTATAGTAAGTTTCTCTCCTACTGCCAAATTAATCTGTTTATGTATAAGCATAAAATGCATATAATCAAAAGTATTGGTTTTTAAAATTCCCATAGACCATAATACACAAGTTTCTGCTTCTTTTCTAATTTTGAATAGAGAAGAATCTGGGCGTACTAGGTGGATAAGCCACATGAAAAGGGAAAGGTCTTGTAGTCAGAGTCTCCTAATAATTTTAAGATACCAGCAGGAATCTGGCACTAATGCCTTCTCTGGTTGAGGATGATAAAGTTATGATTAAGTACTTCAACTCACCTGACTCCAAGAAAGTTTATGATATTCCATCCATTGCTTTCTTCATGAAAAACTCACCCAAATTTGTAACAGTCCATCTAGGTAAAAGAATGCAAGCAAAGTAATGAGTATCATTCTCATAGATGTCTTTAGGTCCTTTGGGACAAAGACTGGGAGAAAAATTAGCACTATAAATTTTGACAAGTAGCAGTATCCTTCAAGAGAGCCAGACCTCTTTGTTCAAGGGGTTCTTGTACTGTAAACCATCTCAAGTTCAGGAATTGATTGAGTGGCTATCATTCTCTGTTTTGATGATTCAAGAACTCTCCCACTTATACATATCAAACAAGAATTTACTAGATTTCCCATCTATTTCTTTTCTAGTAACACCATGCTCAACTATCTAATACCTTAAGTATCCACAAGTTAGATTATTGTGATTACTGCTTTGGCTCCACTATGCAGTCCAGTAAGATTGTCTGCCTTATCTTTGGCATTTAATGCCACAACTTGGCATATAATTACCCCCATTGCATTTTGGGAGCCCAGTTTGATGGTAGCAGTCTCCACTGTAATTTCTGACCTACAGATAAAAACATCCATAGAAATACTCAAGGATAGTGGGGCTCTCCTTATAGATTTATTTCCCATAGTTGTGATGAACAGTGTGTGCTCAGCCAGGTTGGGTGAGCCAGTCTTTCATCATAAATACACTCCAACCTTCCAACTTCCCTATGCCTTGTTATACCTTTCTCTAGAGTATAGCATTACAGTTCTGAATTTCAAATTCATTTCTTATAGGCCACCCTTGTGTCCATGTTTAAGCCAATCAGCCAAACAAACTGTTAGGAACTTTTTAACCCTTTGAACTAAAACATTGGACCCAGTATTTCTGCTAGTGGATGCTCATTAATAAATTCATCCTGATAATACTTTATATTCCTTCCACCGTAATGCCACACTGTTAATATTCATTCCCATATATATTTCCCAGATTTATGTCTGGATAAATTGGATTTTTGTTCTTAGTAACTGGTCAAAGTATTCAGCCATTCCTCCTTATCTCATGATATGACACACATAAAATTTCTGTCTCAAAAATGTTGTATATCTGGCTTCCTCTTTCCTTCTGATTTCTAGACAGTCCACCTTGTATTTAAGCTGTTTCTAACTTGCGGTTTCTTTTTAACTCAAAACATAAAGAATTGAATATGAATATCTGCTATTGTATTTTTTCAAAGCATGCTAAGGGGAGAACCTCAGTGTTTACAATGTCTAGGTTTTCGGATATTAGAGACGCTAATTACTGCCTCAGAACCTGGATTGTTACCATCTCAAATTATCATGGTGGGACCATGTTCCCCAACCCCCTTGCCTCAATCACCCCTTTTTTGTTTTGTATTTGCAACATTCCCTTCCTTACTTGTATTAGTTGTTTTTCTGGTTTACAGAAACCGTACACACTAATTAAAGGAAAGTTGAGATTTGTGTTTATTTCTGTTGTTGAAATTGTGGGAAAAAAGAAACAGGGACTGTAATTGGGGTTCATAAAACTTGAATACTGTTGAGACATTCTCTTTTATTTGTCTATGTTTCCCTCTTCCTGTTGGCTTGATTCTCTCAAGCCAGCTGCTCAGGAAAGAGTGAATCCACAAATACAGATAGTTGTAGGCACACATCCATGAAGCTTCAGACATACAAGAAGGGAAAGCTGTCAACCCGTTGCCAGCTAATGCAAGAACACATTCAAAGAAGCCTTATTGTGGGTCATGCTTTACTGATATGTTCACCCCTGGACCAATCACTGTGGCCAGCAAGGGGTGAATTTTATCATGGCTTACCTGCTCTCACCCAACACCTTGGGACAGGGTCTGTTACCAAGGGAAGAGTGGTTTGAAAGGAGACAGAAAAACGCAGACAGTATATTTATTTTTGTGCTTCCAGCATATTTTTCATTTCAATTATCTTAGAAAATCATGGTTAAGCTCTTATTTTATGACTATTGTTCAATTTAAAAGAGTAAAGCAGATGACATTTATAATTTACTTCAGTTCCCTTTAGCATTTATTTTATCAGTTTGTATGCTCTATCTCCTTTTAGTGTGCTGTGTTTTGAGTCTTGTGTTTTATATTTCAGAATATTTTCCTAGATCCTATGGATGTGTGTGTGTGTGTGTGTGTGTGTGTGTGTGTGACTTTATGTATTTAATTTTGAAAGGAAAAGAATACACTACAGTTGGATTCCTCTCTGCTTTCCCTCATTGCTCAACTGGTTACTGAAAGAAAAAAATTCTCAACTTGGATCATGTGATTTGCGAACCTGTTTGAGTCAACTTAGACATTTAACATTCATTAGGATCTTTTAATACATATTGTGTATCTTTAAAAATGAACAGTAGACAGGAGAGTGGTATACATCCATTTTCCCACAATCTAACTAGTAAGTTATATGCTCCAATTAAAGTCTTCCTTAGACCAAATTTTGCAAAATAAATACAATATACTGGAAAACAAGCAGAAATGATTCAAAGAACATATGTTTCTAGCCTCAGGGAAATACTATTCTCTTTCTTTTCGGGGACTCCAACAAATGTCTTACATGAAAAGCAATTCCAGTACACTCTTAGTACCAAACCAGCTGAAAACAGAGCTGAACCAGCAAAGTGCACAGAAACCAACAGAGCTCTGCATTTGGAGTGCAAATTCAGAAGTATTAGTCACTGATCTTCGTAGATATGTTTCCCTCTTTCATGCCAAGGCAGATATTTTGAATACTATTTATTTGACCAGTGAAAATTTTCTCTAACACCTCTTATACTATTTAGCAAACAGCATAATGGAAATTTGAGTAATGATATTTGAAGTGCTAAAGTAGCTATGTCTGAAGTGTGCTTTCCTGACTGGGTGATTTCAAAGATTATCTCTACTAACAAGTAGATTAGAGTCCATTTATGCTCACTTATATAAAATGGTTGATACTGAAGAAATTTAAAAATAGATTACTCCACCAACAATATGACAACATGTTACATGACTAGATTATGCAAACAGATATTACCAGTTAACGGTTAGCCTTCCTGGCAAGGTCATGGGGAAGTTAGGAAATGAAACATTTATAAAATATTTTCTCTGATGTACTTAAAAGAAAACAAAAACAAAAATTCAGTTTGAGATAGTTTTCTATATTTACTTTTTGTTTAGCCTCTCATCCACTTTGGGTACCAGTGTAGCTAGACTTGGACTTTGGACTTGACAATAATTAATGCATTTGAATTCTAAGGTGAAGGATTTAATCCAGTAAGTTGAAGACTTTTACGGGAGAAGAGAAAAAATCTTCACTTCTGCAGCCAGCCAGCATCTCCTAGGGAGTTCATTGAGCACCTTCTTTGGAGCTGCCAGTTCACTGCCTGCCCTATGGAATTTGGACTCATGCATCCCCACAGTTGCATGAAATATTTTTATAAAATCTTATATTTACAGATACCTCCTGTTGGTTCTGTTTCCTGAGAGAATCCTAACCAATAAAATTACTCCATTTCAGGGGGCGGGGCAAGATGGCAGACTGGTGAGCTGTATGTTTTAGTTACTCCTCCAGCCAGGAACTGCGTGGACTGGACACCACAGAGCAATCTGACTTTGGGCATACTTCATACAACACTTATGAAAACGTGGAACTGCTGAGATCAGTTTTTGCGGCCAGGGGACCCGCGCCCCTCCCTGCCAGGCTCAGTCCCGTGGGAGGAGGGGCTGTCAGCTCCGGGAAGGAGAAGGGAGAACTGCAGTGGCAGCCCTTATCGGAAACTCATTCTGCTGATCCAAACTCCAACCATAGATAGACGGAGACCAGACACCAGAGAATCTGAGAGCAGCCAGCCCAGCAGAGAGGAGACAGGCATAGAAAAAAAAAACACGAAAAACTCCAAAATAAAAGCGGAGGATTTTTGGAGTTCTGGGGAACATAGAAAGGTGAAGAGCAGAGCTCAGGCCCGAGCTCAGGCCCTGAGGCGCATATGCAAATCCCGAAGAAAAGCTGATCTCTCTGCCCTGTGGACCTTTCCTTAATGGCCCTGGTTGCTTTGTCTCTTAGCATTTCAATAACCCATTAGATCTCTGAGGAGGGCCCTTTTTTTTTTTTAATCCTTTTTTCTTTTTCTAAAACAATTACTCTAAGAAGCCCAATAAAGAAAGCTTCAAAGACTTGCAATTTGGGCAGGTCAAGTCAAGAGCAGAACTAGGAGAGCTCTGAGACAAAACGCAATAATCCAGTGGCTGAGAAAATTCACTAAACACCACAACTTCCCAAGAAAACGGGGGTGTCCGCTCACAGCCATCATCCTGGTGGACAGGAAACACTCCTGCCCATCGCCAGCCCCATAGCCCAGAACTGCCCCAGACAACCCAGTGTGACGGAAGTGCTTCAAATAACAGGCACACACCACAAAACTGGGCATGGACATTAGCCTTCCCTGCAACCTCAGCTGATTGTCCCAGAGTTGGGAAGGTAGAGCAGTGTGAATTAACAAAGCCCCATTCAGCCATCATTTCAGCAGACTGGGAGCCTCCCTACACAGCCCAGCAGCCCAGAACCACCCTGGGGGGACGGCACTCACCTGTGACATAGCACAGTCATCCCTCAACAGAGGACCCGGGGTGCACAGCCTGGAAGAGGGGCCCACTTGCAAGTCTCAGGAGCCATATGCCAATACCAAGGACTTGTGGGTCAGTGGCAGAGACAAACTGTGGCAGGACTGAACTGAAGGATTAGACTATTGCAGCAGCTTTAAAACTCTAGGATCACCAGGGAGATTTGATTGTTAGAGCCACCCCCCCCCCCGACCGCCCAGAAACACGCCCCATATACAGGGCAGGCAACACCAACTACACACGCAAGCTTGGTACACCAATTGGACCCCACAAGACTCACTCCCCCACTCACCAAAAAGGCTAAGCAGGGGAGAACTGGCTTGTGGAGAACAGGTGGCTCGTGGACGCCACCTGCTGGTTAGTTAGAGAAAGTGTACTCCACGAAGCTGTAGATCTCATAAATTAGAGATAAGGACTTCAATTGGTCTACAAATCCTAAAAGAACCCTATCAAGTTCAGCAAATGCCACAAGACCAAAAACAACAGAAAATTATAAAGCATATGAAAAAACCAGACGATATGAATAACCCAAGCCCAAGCACCCAAATCAAAAGATCAGAAGAGACACAGCACCTAGAGCAGCTACTCAAAGAACTAAAGATGAACAATGAGACCATAGTACGGGAGACAAAGGAAATCAAGAAGACCCTAGAAGAGCATAAAGAAGACATTGCAAGACTAAATAAAAAAATGGATGATCTTATGGAAATTAAAGAAACTGTTGACGAAATTAAAAAGATTCTGGACACTCATAGTACAAGACTAGAGGAAGTTGAACAACGAATCAGTGACCTCGAAGATGACAGAATGGAAAATGAAAGCATAAAAGAAAGAATGGGGAAAAAATTGAAAAAATTGAAATGGACCTCAGGGATATGATAGATAATATGAAATGTCCAAATATAAGACTCATTGGTGTCCCAGAAGGGGAAGAAAAGGGTAAAGGTCTAGGAAGAGTATTCAAAGAAATTGTTGGGGAAAACTTCCCAAATCTACTAAACAACATAAATACACAAATCATAAATGCTCAGCGAACCCCAAATAGAATAAATCCAAATAAACCCACTCCGAGACATATACTGATCACACTGTCAAGCACAGAAGAGAAGGAGCAAGTTCTGAAAGCAGCAAGAGAAAAGCAATTCACCACATACAAAGGAAACAGCATAAGACTAAGTAGTGACTACTCAGCAGCCACCATGGAGGCAAGAAGGCAGTGGCACGATATATTTAAAATTCTGAGTGAGAAAAATTTCCAGCCAAGAATACTTTATCCAGCAAAGCTCTCCTTCAAATTTGAGGGAGAGCTTAAATTTTTCACAGACAAACAAATGCTGAGAGAATTTGCTAACAAGAGACCTGCCCTACTGGAGATACTAAAGGGAGCCCTACAGACAGAGAAACAAAGAAAGGACAGAGAGACTTGGAGAAAGGTTCAGTACTAAAGAGATTCGGTATGGGTACAATAAAGGATATTAATAAACAGAGGGGAAAAATATGACAAACATAAACCAAAGGATAAGATGGCTGATTCAAGAAATGCCTTCACGGTTATAACGTTGAATGTAAATGGATTAAACTCCCCAATTAAAAGATATAGATTTGCAGAATGGATCAAAAAAAATGAACCATCAATATGTTGCATACAAGAGACTCATCTTAGACACAGGGACACAAAGAAACTGAAAGTGAAAGGATGGAAAAAAATATTTCATGCAAGCTACAGCCAAAAGAAAGCAGGTGTAGCAATATTAATCTCAGATAAAATAGACTTCAAATGCAGGGATGTTTTGAGAGACAAAGAAGGCCACTACATACTAATAAAAGGGGCAATTCAGCAAGAAGAAATAACAATGGTAAATGTCTATGCACCCAATCAAGGTGCCACAAAATACATGAGAGAAACACTGGAAAAACTAAAGGAAGCAATTGATGTTTCCACAATAATTGTGGGAGACTTCAACACATCACTCTCTCCTATAGATAGATCAACCAGACAGAAGACCAATAAGGAAATTGAAAACCTAAACAATCTGATAAATGAATTAGATTTAACAGACATATACAGGACATTACATCCCAAATCACCAGGATACACATACTTTTCTAGTGCTCATGGAACTTTCTCCAGAATAGATCATATGCTGGGACATAAAACAAGCCTCAATAAATTTAAAAAGATTGAAATTATTCAAAGCACATTCTCTGACCACAATGGAATACAATTAGAAGTCAATAACCATCAGAGACTTAGAAAATTCACAAATACCTGGAGGTTAAACAACACACTCCTAAACAATCAGTGGGTTAAAGAAGAAATAGCAAGAGAAATTGCTAAATATATAGAGACGAATGAAAATGACAACACAACATAGCAAAACCTATGGGATGCAGCAAAAGCAGTGCTAAGGGGGAAATTTATAGCACTAAACGCATATATTAAAAAGGAAGAAAGAGCCAAAATCAAAGAACTAATGGATCAACTGAAGAAGCTAGAAAATGAACAGCAAACCAATCCTAAACCAAGTAGAAGAAAAGAAATAACAAGGATTAAAGCAGAAATAAATGACACAGAGAACAAAAAAACAATAGAGAGGATAAATATCACCAAAAGTTGGTTCTTTGAGAAGATCAACAAGATTGACAAGCCCCTAGCTAGACTGACAAAATCAAAAAGAGAGAAGACCCATATAAACAAAATAATGAATGAAAAAGGTGACATAACTGCAGATCCTGAAGAAATTAAAAAAATTATAAGAGGATATTATGAACAACTGTATGGCAACAAACTGGACAATGTAGAAGAAATGGACAATTTCCTGGAAACATATGAACAACCTAGAGTGACCAGAGAAGAAATAGAAGACCTCATCCAACCCATCACAAGCAAAGAGATCCAATCAGTCATCAAAAATCTTCCCACAAATAAATGCCCAGGGCCAGATGGCTTCACAGGGGAATTCTACCAAACTTTCCAGAAAGAACTGACACCAATCTTACTCAAACTCTTTCAAAACATTGAAGAAAATGGAACACTACCTAACTCATTTTATGAAGCTAACATCAATCTAATACCAAAACCAGGCAAAGATGCTACAAAAAAGGAAAACTACCGGCCAATCTCCCTAATGAATATAGATGCAAAAATCCTCAACAAAATACTTGCAATTCGAATCCAAAGACACATTAAAAAAATCATACACCATGACCAAGTGGGGTTTATTCCAAGCATGCAAGGATGGTTCAACATAAGAAAATCAATCAATGTATTACAACACATTAACAAGTCAAAAGGGAAAAATCAATTGATCATCTCAATAGATGCTGAAAAAGCATTTGACAAAATCCAACATCCGTTTTTGATAAAAACACTTCAAAAGGTAGGAATTGAAGGAAACTTCCTCAACATGTTAAAGAGCATATATGAAAAACCCACAGCCAGCATAGTACTCAATGGTGAGAGACTGAAAGCCTTCCCTCTAAGATCAGGAACAAGACAAGGATGCCCGCTATCACCACTGTTATTCAACATTGTGCTGGAAGTGCTAGCCAGGGCAATCCGGCAAGACAAAGAAATAAAAGGCATCCAAATTGGAAAAGAAGAAGTAAAACTGTCATTGTTTGCAGATGATATGATCTTATATCTAGAAAACCCTGAGAAATCGACGATACAGCTACTAGAGCTAATAAACAAATTTAGCAAAGTAGCGGGATACAAGGTTAATGCACATAAGTCAGTAATGTTTCTATATGCTAGAAATGAACAAACTGAAGAGACACTCAAGAAAAAGATACCATTTTCAATAGCAACTAAAAAAATCAAGTACCTAGGAATAAACTTAACCAAAGATGTAAAAGACCTGTACAAAGAAAACTACATAACTCTACTAAAAGAAATAGAAGGGGACCTTAAAAGATGGAAAAATATTCCATGTTCATGGATAGGAAGACTAAATGTCATTAAGATGTCAATTCTACCCAAACTCATCTACAGATTCAATGCAATCCCAATCAAAATTCCAACAACCTACTTTGCAGACTTGGAAAAGCTAGTTATCAAATTTATTTGGAAAGGGAAGATGCCTCGAATTGCTAAAGACACTCTAAAAAAGAAAAACGAAGTGGGAGGACTTACACTCCCTGACTTTGAAGCTTATTATAAAGCCACAGTTGCCAAAACAGCATGGTACTGGCACAAAGATAGACATATAGATCAATGGAATCGAATTGAGAATTCAGAGATAGACCCTCAGATCTATGGCCGACTGATCTTTGATAAGGCCCCCAAAGTCACCGAACTGAGCCATAATGGTCTTTTCAACAAATGGGGCTGGGAGAGTTGGATATCCATATCCAAAAGAATGAAAGAGGACCCCTACCTCACCCCCTACACAAAAATTAACTCAAAATGGACCAAAGATCTCAATATAAAAGAAAGTACCATAAAACTCCTAGAAGATAATGTAGGAAAACATCTTCAAGACCTTGTATTAGGCGGCCACTTCCTAGACTTTACACCCAAAGCACAAGCAACAAAAGAGAAAATAGATAAATGGGAACTCCTCAAGCTTAGAAGTTTCTGCACCTGAAAGGAATTTCTCAAAAAGGTAAAGAGGCAGCCAACTCAATGGGAAAAAATTTTTGGAAACCATGTATCTGACAAAAGACTGATATCTTGCATATATAAAGAAATCCTACATCTCAATGACAATAGTACAGTCAGCCCAATTATAAAATGGGCAAAAGATATGAAAGACAGTTCTCTGAAGAGGAAATACAAATGGCCAAGAAACACATGAAAAAATGTTCAGCTTCACTAGCTATTAGAGAGATGCAAATTAAGACCACAATGAGATACCATGTAACACCGGTTAGAATGGCTGCCATTAAACAAACAGGAAACTACAAATGCTGGAGGGGATGTGGAGAAATTGGAACTCTTATTCATTGTTGGTGGGACTGTATAATGGTTCAGCCACTCTGGAAGTCAGTCTGGCAGTTCCTTAGAAAACTAGATATAGAGTTACCATTTGATCCAGCGATTGCACTTCTCGGTATATACCCGGAAGATCGGAAAGCAGTGACACGAACAGATACCTGCACGCCAATGTTCATAGCAGCATTATTCACAATTGCCAAGAGATGGAAACAACCCAAATGTCCTTCAACAGATGAGTGGATAAATAAAATGTGGTATATACACACGATGGAATACTACGCGGCAGTAAGAAAGAACGATCTCGTGAAACATATGACAACATGGATGAACCTTGAAGACATAATGCTGAGCGAAATAAGCCAGGCACAAAAAGAGAAATATTATATGCTACCACTAATGTGAACTTTGAAAAATGTAAAACAAATGGTTTATAATGTAGAATGTAGGGGAACTAGCAATAGAGAGCAATTAAGGAAGGGGGAACAATAATCCAAGAAGAACAGATAAGCTATTTAACGTTCTGGGGATGCCCAGGAATGATTATGGTCTGTTAATTTCTGATGGATATAGTAGGAGTAAGTTCACAGAAATGTTGCTATATTAGGTAACTTTCTTGGGGTAAAGTAGGAACATGTTGGAAGTTAAGCAGTTATCTTAGGTTAGTTGTCTTTTTCAAACTCCCTTGTTATGGTCTCTTTGAAATGTTCTTTTATTGTATGTTTGTTTTCTTTTTAACTTTTTTTTCATACAGTTGATTTAAAAAAGAAGGGAAAGTTAAAAAAAAAAAAAAAAGAGAAACAAGGAAAAAAAAAAGATGTAGTGCCCCCTTGAGGAGCCTGTGGAGAATGCAGGGGTATTGGCCCACCCCACCTCCATGGTTGCTAACATGACCACAGACATAGGGGACTGGTGGTTTGATGGGTTGAGTCCTCTACCACAGGTTTTACCCTTGGGAAGACGGTTGCTGCAAAGGAGAGGCTAGGCCTCCCTATGGTTGTGCCTAAGAGCCTCCTCCCGAAGGCCTCTTTGTTGCTCAGATGTGGCCCTCTCTCTCTGGCTAAGCCAACTTGAAAGGTGAAATCACTGCCCTTCCCCCTACGTGGGATCAGACACCCAGGGGAGTGAATCTCCCTGGCAACGTGGAATATGACTCCCGGGGAGGAATGTAGACCCGGCATCGTGGGACGGAGAACATCTTCTTGACCAAAAGGGGGATGTGAAAGGAAATGAAATAAGCTTCAATGGCAGAGAGATTCCAAAAGGAGCCGAGAGGTCACTCTGGTGGGCACTCTTATGCACACTTTAGACAACCCTTTTTAGGTTCTAAAGAATTGGGGTAGCTGGTGGTGGATACCTGAAACTATCAAACTACAACCCAGAACCCGTGAATCTCGAAGACAGTTGTATAAAAATGTAGCTTATGAGGGGTGACAATGGGATTGGGAAAGCCATAAGGACCACACTCCACTTTGTCTAGTTTATGGATGGATGAGTAGAAAACTAGGGGAAGGAAACAAACAGACAAAGGTACCCGGTGTTCTTTTTTACTTCAATTGCTCTTTTTCACTCTAATTATTATTCTTGTTATTTTTGTGTGTGTGCTAATGAAGGTGTCAGGGATTGATTTGGGTGATGAATGTACCACTATGTAATGGTACTGTAAACAATCGAAAGTACGATTTGTTTTGTATGACTGCGTGGTATGTGAATATATCTCAATAAAATGAAGAGTAAAAAAAAAAAAAAAAAAAAAGAACAACAATCAGAGGCAGCCCCCTTCCCCACACTGTTGACACCCCCTTTCCATATGAACAAGTTAGGGTGCTCACTGCCTAGACACCCCTGAAGATGGAGAAGGAGATTAAATGAGAGGAAGGGGTTGTAACAAACAAGATAAGATTTAACAAAGGTCTATGAATATTGAAATTTTATATAAATATATATATATATATATATATATATATATTTATTTATTTGGATGCTGGGGTGTTAGAATAGCTGGGAGGATGTAGATGACATGGTGGAACTGTACCGTACAGCATCCTTAGAAATTTGCTGTATGGCTACTTGTGGAATTGTGCTTTGAAAGTCTTCACCTTTCTGTATATACCCTATATTGCATAATGGGGAAAGAACTGCAATTGTGGAACTCTAACCCGTAATAATTTTTGAAATTAACTATATAAGCTTATTGAGCTGTAGAGCAAAAGTTAACACCTTTCTGTATGTATGTTATGTTTTACAACAATGAAATGGCTGAAGTTGTGGAGCTATGAAACTAACATTCTTTGAAATTTTTTCTCCAGCTACTTGTTGAATTGTACTTTGAAAGTTACCACTGTTATGTATATATGTTAAAGTTCACAATAAAAAATGCATAAAAATTTTTTAAAAGAAAAAACAAAATTACTCCATTTCATTTTAAGGCTCTGGGTAGCATCAGTGAAGTTTCTCATACATAGCCAATGCTTTTTGTTCTGCATAAATATATTACTTTGGTCATTTCAGTTGCTATCTAAGAGAGGGAAGTGGGTTTTTTACCCTTGGCCCCATTCCATCATATTTCTCAGAAGTTTTTTTAATAGTCTTATGTTTGATGTTCCTGACTTTTTATTTCCATTCAACATATGATATTTTTTCAGGCTAAATTTCCTACATATATTCATATCAACATAAAGAGAACAAGTTTGAGAATTCTTAGCTATACACACACAGACACACACATAGTATGTATTTTAAAATAGTTTTATTCAGAAAACTATTAATGGATAGAAAAAATATTACTGCATATTAGTGATAGTAGTTTTTCCATTAGAGAAAGAATATAGTTTTTTTCCTGAAAAAAATTTCAGCTGCATACTTAAGGGATAGTTAGCTCCACAGATATTAAATTTCATCTCACTTCTTCAGATTACAGATGAATTGCTATTTCAAATGTATTAATTATTGCGAAGTTTATTTGAACACTTCTTTATTTACTTTTGTTCAGCATTGTTTTGCTCATTTAGGGACATTCCTCCATATTCCCTATGGAATCAATCAAACATAATTTGCCATCATTGTGAAAGTTGATGCATCATATATAGAAAAATCAGAAACTAATCTTAAGGTTTGTATAGTATATAAATGCATGAGAGATAATATCAAAGGTAGGTTATATATTTAACTACATCACAATCCAAATTTTAAAAGACAAGGCTACAACAACTTTTGAGGAATGATTATTTCTTTATGATTCTCGAAAGTATAGTTCACTTTAATTAGATAATATCTGGGGTCATTCCAGACATTAGCAGATTGATATTCATCATAATAAGCAGAGTCTTAAAACTTCTAAATTATCTTTATTTATCATGTACTAAAGAAAATGTGTACATACAACCAACATTTTTCATTTCATAAATCCTCTTATAAAGTTACTGCTTTACATATTTTTCCTTTCACAGTGTAAAAAGAAAATTGGTAAGTAAGTAAATGTTAGCTAGTTGAAATGATTTAGTGCATTTATTCAGAGACTATTTATTCAGAGGCTATTTTTTATTTTACCATTCCCAAATTGTTTGTGAGCAAATTTCTTGATGATCCAGTCCATACTGCAACATTTCTGAATTTTAGATATTTATACACATAACATTGAAAAGATAATTTGCCTTTATCATGTACTCGTTCATTTTTTTGGGGATGAGCAACAAATTTGGGATGGGGTCTATAACTATTCTTTTGGGTACAGAAGTCTGTTTGCTTACAAAAATGTTCTATTTCAACCAAACTAGGGAAAAACATAAAACAATTAAGGAAAAGCATTGAATGAGCTTTCTATTGTAATTATCAGCAAATAGATGTTTTCTTGATTATTATCATATTTCTGTAAAATCAATGTTATTATACCAGGTACTTAACATGCTAAAAAGTCAAATGTAAATTGTCACGAATATAAAAAAGGTCAACTATATTATAGACTACACTATGTCATAAACCAAATTGAGTCCTGTAGCCAAGATATTTAACATCCATCTTCTTTTCCCCTCCATCATACCCCATGGCAACATTAAAATGCTTGCATATTTCATTAAATAATGCAATTTATAAAATAATTAAGAGGAAAGAAAATATTACAGAAAACCCATCAAGCATTTCACATATACTAACAGAGCAAAATGGGTTAAATTGCAGACCACAAAACTATGTCCCTAAAAAAACCCTCCAACTATGTATTCTTTCCAAAAGATACATCTCAAATAAGGAAGACTCAAAGAGGAAAATTTTTTAAACAAAGCTTTGCTCAGACAAATTCAAACAATGTAAGTCAGAACTTTGCCATTAATTAGTATCACTCAAATTACAATTCAGGGAAAAAAAGATTCATCAAAACAAAGGCAACTGTTGATGAGAGTATTAAAATTCCAATTAAAGTATATCAAATCATCTTTAGCAAACTGCTTCATCTTTCCTCTTTTAGTTGTTGTATTGGTATTGTAATGTATGCATGTACCAATATGTATGTACAATAATTTTCCTTCTTTATTCTCTCTTATTCCATAAACAAATTCAGCCTGGGGTGTTAAATAGTAGACTGTAATTTTGCATTTTTCTCAATAAGGCTTGTGTGCAATTCAATTAAGGCTTTTAGTAACTCAAACCAGGGTTGTATAAAAAGAATGCAAGTTTCAGGCATCAGTCTGAAACATTTAGTGAAGTCAGAGAATTCAGCTGAAACAGAAGTTTGCACATATAAAATAATGAGAATCAATTAAATTCCTTTGGTTTTCCCCAACAAATTTTATGTATCTGATCTGTGAAGTATAATTATGGACAGAAGCAAATTGTGGATGCAAATGAGAGAAAAATATACCCTGAATTTATTCTAGCAAGGGACATTTTTACAATACAGCCTTCAGAAAAAAAGGAAGGAAGGGAGGAAGGGGGGGAGGGAGGGAGGGAAAAAGAAAGAAAGAAAATTGAAGCAAAGCATAGAAGTCCTTGGAACTGCACTCTTCTATCTCTTTATAAACACCAGGCTGACAAATGGAAAGTGACAGAACTGGATCTGATCTACTTGCTATATTCCAAAATGCTCTAGCTTAACACTCCCAGGGGACCATTTAAAGTTTATAGCCCTGCTTATTGTAATGGGAATTTGAGAAGTAATTGCTGGCATGCAGGGATATCTTTATTTATTTATTTTTTTTTTTTGCTGAGTTAAGTAGATTAAATCAAGGTTAGTTAAAGCCTGTTTTTTATCTAAAGCAACAAAATTATTCAGACTCTGGAATAGCGGTAGAATCTCGGAGGCAGAAATAAACAATAGTTGCTATTTTTTTTATTGTCAGTGGAAATTAGGATCATATTTAACACTCAGTTCAAAGGTCTATGTAAGGGAATCTGACTAAATATATTATGCATCTTAAAAGGCAATATGAAAGTGAAAGTCAGATACCATGTTTACTGTATTACATTCAATGCTTAGAAAAATTAATGGGATATTTAAGTTATACTTTTCTGAGATGCCAATATAATTATTTAAAAATCATTATAGCATATTTAAACCAATCCTGCTTGCTACTGGCCAAACAACAAATATGTATTTATTTTCGGAATGCATTTGAAGCAAATATATATTGATTCTTTCTGCATCTCCCAATTTAAAAATAAAAGTACTTAAATTATTTATCATAGTCATATAGCAAATCATTATTCTCCAAATAATAGTCATATGATTTTGAAAAACTGATGAAAACGCTTGCATCAGAATTAAATCTTTTCAATACATAGCTTTAAATTTAAATGTTTGAAAATGATACAAATATTTTCCCTTTTAAATGGCCATAATATTGAAATTTGGCAAAGGAAAAAATGGATCTATGTAAATGAGTATTTTCTTTATTAGTTTAAACTTTAAAATTGTTAAACACTCAGGGAATGTGGCCTTTCTAGCCTGCTTGAACCTCTTAAATCAATAGCAAATGTTTAAATGTCAAGGTATATTTGACAGATTTTTAAAAATACTATAAAGTCTGTTTAATCATCCATGGCTAACAAAATAAAAAAAATAGAAATCCAAATGTACAGTTTTTATAGTACTTCACTATTTTCAAAATTGCTTTGCAGGCATTATTGCTTTGATTCTCTCAATCTTGAGGAAACGATATTACTGTAAGAATTCAGTCTAGTCTTGTTTTGGAGGCTTGCTCCAGTCACCCAGCTTGTCAGTGGAGAAACCACAGGGACTAGATTGCAGATCACAAAATGCTACTTTCTTAACATAACATGAGTCATTCCTGAGATTTTTGTAAATAATATCATGATTGAACTTCCTTGCGAGGTTTCAGAGTATTTTCTCAAGCATACCATATTCTCTCATCTCCTACTTCAATTCCACAATTCTTTTATCACCTTGACAGACCGGCCAATTTATCTTTAAATGTCGCCTAAATAATATATTTTTCCCCTGGGAAAACCCTTCTTTTCTTTTTCCCACAACAATCCTGTATTATAATTGCTACCTTACCTATCTGCTGGTTCTTTGCAATCCAAGGACATTATTTTATCCACTTTATATATTAAGTGTAGAGCACAATAACTGGTAAATAGGAGGCATTTCATAAATAAATGAAAAAATGAAATTAAAGGTACAGTAAAATCAAGTATATCATTTTCTGAGTAGGGTTTTTGAGAACCAAAAATTCTCTCCATATTATTGACTTTCTACAGAGTATTATGAATATGTGCATTGAAATTTTATTAAAGTGGACATGTGCAAAATAATAAACTTGCCAATGTAAAAGATTAAAAAAACATTTTCATAAATACAGATTAGATGTTTATATTCTATCAGAAAGGGAAAATATACCTATTCTGACATTCACAGCTAGTCTTTTTCTAAGAATACTTTAGAATCTACATTTAGGAAAATATAGACTGAATTTTTTTTCCTCAGACAGTATCTATTATTCAATGAATTGGAATTTCTGTTTATATTTTTGAAAAGATGATTATGAAAGATACTTCAATATTTTAAAAAAATTTTGAAATGGAATAACTTATGGACTTTGCATCATTTATCTGTTAGTGCACAACAAAGCACCGGAAAACTTCAATGTCTTAGAACAAACAATTTACTCTTTCTCCTAAGTCTGTGAAATGCCTGAGCAGTTCTTGTGGAATCCCATGGCATCACCAAGTCTCACTCAAGCAGCTACAATCAGCTGGCAGATTGGTGGCGTGCTGGACCTGTTGGGACTGTAGGGCTGGCTGTATCTCTCTTTTGACCATGGCCTTTAATCTTGGGATTCTCCACAGCATGAAGGTCTTGTGGCAACATCTGATGAGGATAGATACACAAGTTCCTCTCAAGCTTTTGCTTGCATTCTGTTAGTCAATGCCCTTGAGTTGATGTGGTGTGGCCCTGTGGTGGTTAACTTGGCATGTGAACTTGGCTAGATTATGATGTCCAGTTGTTTGGTCAAGCACTGGCCTGCTGGTTATTGTGAAGGTATTTTGTACATGGGATTTGCATCTAAATCATTCTATTGCATCTGACAAAGGAGATTGCCCTCAGTAATGTGAGGAGTTTCTCGCCCAATTAATTGGAAGTCTCAAGAGCTGGAACTGAGCATTGCAGAGGTCAGAAGAGGAATTTCTGTCTCAACTTCAAGTATGGCTCGTGCCAGAATTTCCAGCCAGCCAGCTTCCCCTGGAGAATTCAGACTAGGAACTTCAACTTCTCCATTATCAGAGGGTCCAGCATTCAGCATAAAGGGAGACATGAATGCAAAGCTCTACCAGCAACACATTTTGGGATTTAAAGATTTAAATTAATTAAATGAATTACAATAATTTTATTTGGATTTGATATATATGACTTACATCTACTATCATGCTCTTAGCAAAATGCAAAGTAGTTTCATCTTTTGAAATTATCAAATTACCCACTTAGCACTGGAAAACATTTTTTTAAAAAAATACTTTTTTTGAAAAATATAAAAAATAATAGACATTTTGATAATTTTAGTTTGAAAATGATGCTCCTGTTATCAATTCCATATTTTATCTCCACACCTTGAGTCAGCCATGGAAATGGACCACTCAGATTCAGATTTCCCTTCCAGAATGGAAATGCTGTTCAGTTGCAAGTTGTGCAGTTAGCTGACAGACCCCAGCTCCATCACCTGGTGGATCCATCAGAGCTTTCATTCTGAGGTCATGCTGTTCCTGAACAGCTGCCCAACAAGAAGGGACCACGGCAGAGATTCTAGGACCAGATCATTTCTGCCTAGTGCACCAAATGTCCTTGTTATGGCGGCCAAGATGTTGTCAGATCTGAATTTCAGTTTGATACCCTTACTGTCTAATACTTCTTTCTCCCTACTCACTTTCCTCAGGTTTCCAATGTTCATCACAGTCTAGAAACCATCCTAACTAATTCTGCTTCCTTGTCTTTTATTTCTCACAGGTTTTACTCCCAATAAGCTGTCTGTACTCCTAACTCTGTCACAGTGTCATATTTCCAGAGGATCTAACTAACATAGTGGTATCAAGAGTGGTTCAAGAAAGCTGGTATTAATATAGAGTTTGGGGAATGGATTTCTCATTGGCCTGATGGGAATAAAAACCCCATCCCAGGAAGCATATAGTGTATAAATAGCTATAGCACAGGGTCCCTAGCACAGGGTGGTGACTTCAATGGTAAAGATTTCAGCAGTGATGATTTGAGAGGATAGTCAATTGGAAAGGATTGTTCTTGTGAGTACAATGATTCAGGCAGTTGAAAAGTATGGGAGAACAATACAAGCAAGGAAAGTGATACCTAGTGTTATTATTAGGTTTTATTGACATCCTACAGAGGAATAATAAAATACTGAGATGCAGTTGATAAACAATTCAAAACTAAATGTGAAGGCATGTGGGACTCTTTGGTCACTTACAGTAAAGCATAACCTGCACTGACATAGCAGAAAAAGCTGAAGACCAAGTCAGAGTATTAATACTTATATTTACCAAGGTTCAAAGATGATTGTTCAACTAAAGCAGATCTGTTATGCTGAGATTGGACACTGGTGGGGAAACCTGGGACCCTGTCACGTGGAATGGAGATATCTGAGCTCCTGAAGATTTTAGCTTCCCAGACTAGTCTAAGGCTTCCGAGTTGTCCGAGGTCACCCACCCTTCCCATAATAAGTTAATAATACCTTTGCATATGAAGATCCTGTAGAGGTCTGACCCACCTTTTCCTGGGTGGTCAGTTTGATAAATAGAGTTAAGTCATAACATAATCCAGTTGACAAAATGCCAGGTCTAATGAGGAAGAAATATACATCTAGGGACTGACACAAATTAGCTACTCACTATGGAAAAGGCAATGAACAGCTGAGTAAAGAAAACAACTGTCAGTTGATATTATCCATCCTTTGTCTTCAGCCACTCTAGAAATGGCATGGGAGGCACATGAATGGAGAGGCATTGGCAGCATGGAGGCTACGTGTGGCCAATAGTATGGGCTTGCAATGACAAAGGTGATCAAGCTACTGCATCTTCTGAATCTCTAACCTGTCAGCAACAGAAAACAATGTTGAGCCTCCATTATGACATTCTTCCCTGAGGAGACCAACTAGCTCTACTGCAATTTTTATCTGCTTGCTGAGTCATTAACTTGTTCTCACAGAAGTAAGCACCTATCTTGAGAATAATTTGCCTTTTCTGCCCTTATAGCCTTGGTCAAAACCAATATCCAGGCTAATGGAGTGCTTGATCCCAAAGCATGAAATCACACACACAAGGGTATACAACCAAAGAACACAATTTTAAGCAAAATAGGTACATATGTGGATCTGTTATGTAGGATCCAGAGGTTCTATTCCTTGATGATCTGTCCAGATGGGCATGGCTTGATACAGCATTGGAATGGCCTGAAGGCTCAACTGAAACAATAGCTTGGGGGCAGTATTCTGGGAAGATGAGGATCCTTTCTCCACAATTCAGTGAAAATATTGAATCAGAAAACTATATATGGTGCTGTGTCCCCAGTAAGAACACAAGGGTCTGGGGACAGAGGATGGGAGAAGTGGTCCCACTTGTTGTCTCTCCATCTCTGCAGACCCTGTGGACTCTTCAGGGTTCAAGATTCTGGTCCCCAAGATTGTTCCCTCTTGAGAGAGGACAAAATATGGGTAAAATTGAAGTACAAACTGGAATTGCTGATCAGGCACTTTAGACTTTTTTGTGTTCAGGGAATCAAACAAAATGATGAGCCTCCTGCTGGTGAGCTAATTGATCCTAATCAGTTGGAGGAGGTAGGGAGGGATGTTATTAAACGTGAGGGAAGGGACGAAAATGTGTGGAACCACTTGCGTCCACATTGTTACCAAGTCTACTGCCTGACTCTGACTATGAATAAACAAGTGTAATAACAGTAGCCTGTGTAGGGTGTATTTATTAGGGGTAAGACACAAAAAAATTGTGTCTTATCAAGTAAGTCAACAGACCCTATAAAAGTGGTCACTGAGCTGAGAACACTTGGAGTGGATAGTGGCAAGGGGGAGATAAATACCAGTGGTGACATGATGACAAGTTGTAACAATTGGTGATGAATTTGTCTTACTAATCTTCCTCTTCAACGTTTTCCTCAAGAACATAAGACCATTAGAACTGTGCAAGAAATGTCCCCTCAGTGCGTGTGGATTTGATCCACATGGCACATGAACGAGACTGTAGCAGCCATGGAGATGCAATGCTTAAGTCTTCCTCAATGTAGCGCAGTTAGTGGAGAGTCTCCAGCCTCAGAACTTTCAGTATCTTCATTAGATCCTGAGAATAGGCCATGCTTTGGTTGCGTGTCCCCAGCCGACCATTTATCATGTTGGTATACCGAATAACTAGGTAGATGAGTAGTCAGGTAGACTGGTTATATCCGTCCAACTCAGGGCTTTTCTGGCAGGCAATCTTTGCTTGAGCTCCCCAGTGAGTTGACTGAGACTTTATCAGATCCCATTGGGCTCCAGTTTTCTCACTGACTGCTCATTATTTCTTACTTCCCTCTTTCTCAGATCTGTACCATTGTCTGAGGGACTCCCCTGCCTAATTCTCCTTCCTCCTTTTTATCTCCCACAGATACCAACCCTGAATAAACTGCAGGGACTCCTAACTCCATATCAATGTTTGCTTATCAAAGGACCCAGATAACACATATCTCTATCGAACTCATAACTTATAGGAAATATAGATCTTAATCTCTAATGTAGTAAATCATTAAATGGTTTAGAATTTCTCATACCTACAAAATTTATTGTAAGCTTTTTTCTCGTAAGCAAGGCTAATTCCTGATAAATCATATGAATTTCAGTTCTCTGCCTTATACCAACTCTCACAAATTTTTTTCTTCTGCCCCACAATATGAAACAAGTATGTATCACAGAGTAAATACATACACACAGTAAAGACTATTATATGACCTCAAGAATCTGAACAAATATTGCAACTTTTCATAACAGAAGTCAGATGGAAGACAAAGGTAGTGCTTGTACAAATGTGAGTCAGAGCGTATTTCTGAAATGAGTAATCTAAAAGCATTTTAGAGGCAGATTTACAGAACAGTAATTGTAAGAGTTATTCTCACGTTTGCCTTTACTCCTACCAAACTACTACATAAAATTATGGTATATAATTTATATATATAAGCTATAAACAATTTAGAAAATCATTAATATGCCACACTAAAATCCAA
The DNA here is from genome assembly GCF_015220235.1 of Choloepus didactylus. Lineage (NCBI taxonomy): Eukaryota > Metazoa > Chordata > Mammalia > Pilosa > Megalonychidae > Choloepus > Choloepus didactylus. The sequence continues at coordinate 43,961,310 of NC_051317.1, forward strand.
CTGATTTCATCTTTGATGAAACACATAAACATCCTCAGGAAAACTAATTTTAGAAAATGAAGCTCCTAATAAGGAGATAAATGAAAGCCAGCAAACTTTCTATTCTGGAAAGAAGAAAATATCTCCATCTTTATTTTCTTCCTTTTAATTTATCTCTGCAAACTGGAAGAAATTGAGCATGAAAGAATTTTTTGCGCAGTAAAACAGAATGTATCCAAATGAAGTAAAACAAAGTTTCATGAAATTAATCAGTGAACCAAACATACACTTTATATCCAAACTGCTCTCCCTCTATGACATGAAGATTTGAAAACTATAATGGACAAAAAAAAAAAGAAAAGAAAATATGTTGATGTACAAAAACAGTTCTATAGAAAATGATGGAAGAAGAAGTCTTTGTTAACTGCCTTAAATATAGGTGCATTGACTTTGGCAGCAGTCCAAGAAATATCTCTTTTTTTTTTTTTCAGCAGTCTTGTGGAAAGCAAGATATTTAAAGGAGTCATTATTAAATATACAGAGAGAAAATCTGGTGAAGAGGGCACACTTTTATGATTAGTGTGGACAGAGACTTCACAAGGAACTCCATCAGAAACTATAATACTATAGAGCAATGCTAGAATATTCATCAGTTGAAATAACAACTGTTTGAAGTTCAAGAGAAAGAGTTGTGTTCATATATGGAGTGAAATATTTTATAGGAAAGAAGGCCTGTTGATTGCCCAGATGAAAGCCATTTATGGAACTTTCTGGCATATTATGTGTAGAAGTAAACCAGAGAGGACTACAATTAATTGTGAAGCCAGTTCTTATAACATGTTTAGGTGGTTCAGTCATCCCGTTTCTGTTTTAAAGACTACCAATCCATTATATTAGCACTATGAGTTAGAAATATGGTTTGAAAATCTGCTTTTTTTTTTTTCAACCTGGATCAGAACTCAACAAACTGATGAAGTAGAATGGATGAAGTTTCTGCTAGCACCTTCTAAAATAGAACAGGCAAAGAACGACAAATAAACAAATAAATTAAAAAAAGCAACTAAAAAAAAAAAAACAGATCCTCTTAATTTTGAATTAATAACACTTGAAAATTTGGCCAGAAAGCTTTTCTAATCACACAATTTATATTCTAGGTAGCTTCTGTCTCATTATAGCTAAAGGCTTTATTAGACTGAATAACAGTACTTGGGTAAACTTTACATATTAGGGGGAAAGGAGGCATAGGAAATAAAATGATTTTACAATCTTCAGGCTTCTATCAGACAGTTTTTTGTAAGTACTGAAATATGGCTGTAACTAGTCTAAACCAGATCTAATCTTGTAGAGTGTTTGAATATTAAAATAAGAAAGAGAAGCATTACCTAACGAATGTACTATGAAGCACTCATTCTTTGAGATCCATTCCTTTGTTTCAGGGTTTTCTATGAGAAGACAAATTTACAATACTAGTGATAAAATAGAGAACTCCACAGAGAGTTCTGCTTTTGTGGAAGGCTGATAAATTTAAAAAATCACCACATAAAGGAATAATAAAGCAGGTGATGATTATTGCAATAGAGAATGAAGCAAGGTCACGGCATAGAGATTGAATACTAGAGAAAACGATATTTTATATGGTTCAATAGACTCTTTCTGAGACTTACCAGTGTCCTGAAGGGAGGAAAGGAATGGGGCATGGAAGTTATTAATGAATATTACAAGTAGAGACAGCAGTCAGAGCAAAATCTCTGAGGTAGGGCATGATAATGTTTTAGGGAGGAGCAGACAAACAAACATACAAACTAGAACTCCCACTATGAAAAAAAAAAATTAGAAACTTCCAGGTTAAACAATATTAAATTGGCTTCTTTATTGTAGAATTTCCTAATACTAGTGATATTCTAATGTATGTTATAGCCTTCCACAAGAACAGTAGAAGAGTTAAATTCCTGGATCATCTTTCAGATGGTTAAAAAAGGCATCTATTCTTAAGAGGACAATCTTCCTAGAGGCCCTCAGCTAATAATTGCTTTCTCACCCAAAGCAACGGAGGCAAAGGAGTTTCTCCGTATAGGATAGAAAGAGCAGATCATAAAATGTAAGTGACGTTAAATTGGACTAAGATTAGAACACAGAATGTGCAGTAGGAAGTGATTAAAAAGAAAGGAAGATCTACTAATCCTGTTCTGACAAGTACTGGATAAGAGGCTAGACTGATTAATGTGAGTTATATGGGAAGCAGAACAATTCAATAATAGAAAAATAAAATAAAATAAAAACTAACTTGTTAGATCCTTGGCACTTAAAGTTATAGGTTGATAAAAATCTTCCCCTTTTGTGTTCAGAACCAATTGAGAGATAAGTCACAAAGATCAGACAGTTGGAGAGAAAAATATCAGCTTTATTACAGATAAAAGCTAGATCAGAGTACATAGTTTAAATAGGCAGGCACAATGGGTTTCTTCACCCAGGATTAATGTACGTACCCAGTCATAGAAAAAGCCGATTATATATAAGCCTCCTTTGCAGGGGCAAATGCTGCCCTTTGTAAGCATGGCACATGGCTGAGAAGAAATGAAGAACACTGTAGGCAGAAAGATTTGATGAGTTTCAGGAGGGCTGGCCTGACCAAAGCTCGTCCTTTGGTGGGTTGTGAGCGAACAAAGCAGACACAAGTAACAAGAAAAGTCAGAGCCTCCCGCACTGCTGATGACTGTTCTGAAAGGCTGCCAGGCGCAGATGGTTAACCAGCAAATTGCTGCTGAGGAAGGTGAGGCAGGACACTCAGAAAGGAAATGAAAGGGCTGGGACTCGTCCTCTCCCACACTCAGGAATTAGATTAGTCACTCCTCTTAAAAGAGTGAAAGAGTGTGATAAGGAAAGGAGAAGGTATCTGCTTTCATCGGTGGAGGGTGGGGGGGTGTTGGGTTGGAATTTTCCTGTTCCTATAGATATGTGGGAAGAAAGATACATATTTCATTCTTGCAAATCGATGCTGTCTATGGATCCAAATTTTTTTTTTTTTTTTTTTTTTTTCCTAAGACTGGTAGACCTGGGTTATCAAGTAAGTGGAAACAAGGCAAAAGTTGTATAAAATCTTGAGAGTTTTTGAAAGTATAAATTCTTAAAAATATTAAAACTCAACTCAAATGCAAATATAGACTGACTATGTGCCCAAAATGTGTTAAACTCATAAATGAGGGAATCAGGAGGATGATAAATCTATGTTCAACAGCATTTGAGGACCAGAGAGTTTTAGATTCCCTTGGGAAAGGTAAGCCAAAATAAGTTTGCTGTGTTACAAGGCAAACTGGTTAATGAGACTCAGGTTATTAAAATCATTTGAGGATTTTGTTTTGTAGTGGCAGATATATAGATTATTGAGTGACTCCCAAGTTTATAGACAATAATCAGTGGTAAATAGTAAACGAAGTAAAGGTACATCTCCTAAAAAATCTAAATAATCCTCGTAAGCCTATTAAAAAACATTCTGGTTTGATTTTGAAAGACATGATCTTATTTTGTGTTTTTATTTTCAATTTGAATAATTCTTTTTTAGCAGTTTACAAGCATAATATGCACAAAGAATTCTAAGAAAATGAGAATTCCTACATGATTCTGCATTACTAATATGCATAAAGGACGAGAAAAGGCAGTAAACAAGTGCAAGAGCATCAATAAAAAGAGAGGCAGGAAATCTCCAAATAATAACAGTTAGGGACATAGTTTTCCTTAACCTAAAATACAGGATCAGGATTGAATGTGAATCAAAGGTCCTTTACCTAAAAGGTTTTGCTGTCGCTTCAGTCTAATGACTTGGTGATTAAACAAGGCCACATGTGAGACATTCATATGTCAATGAGTTACATTTTCTCAGTATAATAATTTATTAAATAACCACCTGTATATTCCATAAAACAAATATTGTTTCTTGGTTCATGTCAGTTCTGCTTTTCCCATGGTTTTCTATATGCTTATTTTTAAAAATCTTTTCAGGAAATGCAAAGCCTGAAACACCTAAACAGATTTGGCCCTGAGGCAGTATTGGTTAAAACTTGATGTCTAACTAGTGGGTACTTTTATTGCGTCTGGAGAACCATAAACTTCACAGAAATCTCTTGTGGTGTTGTAGGGTCAGGAAGGTGTTATGTCAATAACTGAAATCTTGAGCAACTTTCATTTGGGATATTAATGTATAAATTATGTATTCAACAAGAATGTATTGAACACCTAGTAAATGCCTGTTCAACTTCGAGCAAATGCTTCTTTTTTTGCCATGTATTTTTTTTTTAACTTTTTAGTTTGAAATAATTTCAAATTTACAGGAAAGTTGCAAAAATAATACAAACCACTTACTTCACCATCCCCCACTACACCCATCCAGATACCTAGGTCCACAATTGTAACATTTTGCCATATTTGCCATTTTATTCTATTTATCATGTATCTGTGTATCTATGTATCTATGTGTCTATCTATCTACCTATCTACCTATCTCTCTAAGCATTTGAGAGCATGTTGCATACATCATACTCCTTGAACACATAATACAAGTCCATGTACATCTCCTATGAACAAGGATGATCACTTAGGTAATCACCTTAAGTGTAGTTATCAAGTTCAAGAAATTTAACGTTGGTATAAAGCTTACACAATTGCTTATCTCTGTGTTCAACAAAGAAAATTTTGGTGCAGAGAATGGATTAGAATTTAGGTTTTCTTACAGCCACCCATGGGAACCAGAGGTGCTTTCAAGTAGGGAGCAAGCAAAGCACATACCCTGCCTGGGTATACTTTTGGCCCCCTAGGCAACACTGTCATCAGAATTGTCATGGGAATTGATATCCACTGCATGTGGGACCCAAATGCCAAGTGGGCTGTAAAAGGATTTCTTAGTTACTCCCACTGTTCATCTAATTCCCACCACTGAAAGTTGACAAGCATCCAAGTTTAACAAATATTAAAGCAATCGTTGAATATGGAAAATCAGCCAAAACAACCAAAATGCCCACAAAAAGCAGAAAAAAATTTCCTGAGAAATAAAGAGGTACTATGGAAAACAAGAAAATATAACATAAATGTAATTCAAAGAGAGAGATTTGAATGTATGTCATAGCTGCCCCGAAACAGTGGGCCACACTAGACAAGAAATATTCAGCATTTGAGGAATCTAAGAATGTGATTTGGGCTATTTAGCAGTGAAACTAACAATAACAGAAAAATGTCAACAGAGATGCTACCCCAGATGACTGAAGTATGGAAAGGAATATCAAAATCAAGAGAATCCTGGATCAAAAATGCAAAGAAAACATGAGAGAAAAGTTAAGACTCAACAGATAGACATAAAAGTTTCAATGCTTTTTCATTCATTTAACAAATATTTATGATGCATCTACTAGATGCCAGGTATTGTTCTAATGTATCCAAAAAGAATGACCCTTAATCTCATGGAGTTTACATTATAATATGAGGAGCCAGACAATCAACAATAGACATACAAAATCAGTAAACTGTATGGAAGGTACAGAGTTAAGAAAAAGACCAGCTGAAAGGGGTTTGAATGTACCAGGGTTGAGGGCAGGTGGCATTTTAAAGTATGATTGCAGGGGAAGTCGGGGACACACCTGCAGCGGCACCTGCAGCCGTCTCCCAGCCCTCACCTACTCCCACCTCCTTTCTATTGTGTTCATATGTCCCATTATGTTTTCTTTCTTAAGCCTGGGGGGCAATATTATGCCTAATGAGAAGACCTTACCATCCCTTAAACCCAGAAACTGAGAACAAACAGCCCCAGCTGCTTCTCAGGGCGTAACTTTCAGTGCAGGGCTCCAATCCCCCTGAGTTGTGTAATTACCCATCCTCAGGCAGTACAGGTGTCTCTCTCATCCAGGATGAAGTGGAGTGAGCGAGCTGTTCACCACCAACTCTGACCCAAGTGTGGCCTCCCTGGGAGACCGGCCATATTGGGATCTCTTCCCCTGCTCTTTTGGACCATTTGTGCTGTGTGTATAATAAAGCAGCCATTTGCAGGAAGTTTCTGTTGTGTTGAGCCTGTGCTCTCATGACCTACCTTGTGGTAACTCCCTCCACATGATGGTGAGGTTAGACTTAATTTGAAAAACAACAAAGATGTCTTTTAAGCAAAGTCTTGAAGTGTTGAGATTGTTGAGAGATGTAGTCATGAAGAGCCATTCAGGGTCATATGACAGACCAATTGAAAAAAAGAAATTAATAAAGAAAATAAATCTCATTGAGCTGAAGATTTGTGTCTTCTATTTAAGAGTCAACTTATACCAAGCAGGATTAGTAATAATAAAAAAGCCCACACTTAGATACACATTGATGATACAGAAAATAAACATGAATAAAAGGCAAAATTCTGAAAATTCTAGCAAGAATAATATTAGATGGCTTGCAAAGGAATATGAATCAGATTGACAACACGATCCTGCAGCACTGATTTCTAGGAGATATATGAGCAGTAAAATACAATAAAGTGCAAAAATTCTTATATTTGAATTATCATCCTGTTTTGATAGTCAGTTGTAATAAAAAATAAAGATTTTTCAAACATACAATATGTAAGAAGGTTTACAATTACAATTCCATGTAATTAAACTTTATGCAACTATTTATTAATGCAAAACCAAAAAGAACTAAGAAATGGAAATATGAAATTCAAGGAACAATGATGACAAAGGAACTATTAAAATGTAAGTATGTTACTGGTTAATAGCACAAATTCTGGAGCCAAACTACCTGGATAAATATCCTGGTTTTATCAATTACTAGTTGGATAATTAGTTTACCTTTTTGTGTCTTGGTTTCCTTATCTACAGATGGGAATAATAATTGTCCTTACTCATTAGGATGGTGTTGTGCATTGAATGAGATAATATATGCAAGACATTGGTGTCTGGTGCATTTTAAATGCTATATATGTTAGCCCTCCCTTCCATTCTCCCTCCTTCTTCCTCTTCTCTTCCTCTTCTTCTCCTACATTTTCTTCACTCCCTGATCTTTCCTCTTCTTCCTTCTCCTTCCTCCATCCTTATTGACTCCTAGGAAAGGAGAGAAAAAGTTTGATCTGGGTTTGTTCAGTTTCTCCTCTCAAAATCATCAATCAAAAAACTGATTGACACAATTTGTGGAGAAGTAAGGGGCGGGAGTCAAAATCAACCCAGAAATGTTTCCGCAATATTGCTAATTCCTAGGAAGTCAAGTGTAACTCCGTATGGAAACATGCTACGTGTTGAGTAAATGTCAATGGCTAGTAAACATCTCAGTAGATGCTAGAAAGCATTTGAAGTAAATTAACAATCTACATGAGTGTGTATGTGTGTGCATGTGTGTGTATAACTGTGCAGGCAATGTGATTGTCTATGTAACAAAATATTGAAGCTAATAATTGACTTTAGTGAGTTAGCCATGTGCAAGAGTGACATAATATATGAAATAAAGAAAACAAAGTACTGTCCTTTAACTACTCTTCCTTTACTTCAGAAATACCCAATAAAGAAATCAAAAACATTTTACTGAAAATGTGAAACAAATACATATTACATTCAATAAAGGTAGATAGTGTTGGGACTTGGATTACACCTCCCAAAAAGGCATGTTCAGATCCCAACCCCTGGTTCTGTGAATGTGAACCTACATGTAAATAGGACCTTTGAAGTTATTATCAGTTAAAGTGTGCCTGAACTGAATGAGGCTGTGCCTTAACCAAATATTCCTGAAGTCCTCATAAGCAAAGAACAGCCTTGGGGAGCAGCAATAAGCTGATGTCAATGGAACCCAGAAGAGAAAGGAGAAAATGCTGCCATGTGCATTGCCCAGTGTGATGGAAGAGCCAAGGAACCTCAAAGATTGCCAGTCAGCCCCAAAGGCCACAGCCTTCAGGGACAAACATTGCTATGCTGATGCCCTGATTTTGGACTTCTCCTAACTTAGAAACTGTGAGTCAATAAATTCTTGTTGTTAAGCCAACCCATTGCATGGTATTTGTTTTAGCCCCAGGAAACTAACTCAGATAGATGACAGGTGATTAGACAGATAGAGGATAGATATATAGATGGGAAGGAAGGAAGAAAGAAATATAGATAGAAAGATTGAAACCAGAATTAGTCCTGATATTGCTTTGACTGTCCAGTATGAACATTTCCGGGTATATTTGTTTATTTGGTAAGAGTATCAGTATCTTAGACTTGGTAAGAGAAGAAAAGTTTCTTCCATACTCCCTCTTTAGGTCTCTATTTTCACAAATTAAATAGAGTATTTGAAAAATAAATAATGTCCATATTTTATTTAAGTGCTTGATTTCATGTCATGTATTTAGAGTGTATTCCTAGTTGCCAATAAGAGAAAAAACTCTATTGTTAATAAAGGGAAAATTCATACAATTAAATGAACTCAGTAGAGATTATTTTTGATGTAATCCAATGGAGTTGAACCAAGATATCTGCCTAAAAGAAGAGCCCCTGGTGATTTTTATAGTTGTGACCTGAAAGATTGCATGTGGAAAGGAACAGAATTTTCCTTAAGAATTAATTGTGGTTTTTTTAATTATATAATTTCACTGATGTAAGTTCCATATGAAATCCAATTGTTTTGTGAGAAGTTCAGTGTGGAAAAATGAGAACGATTAGCTAGTAGTATCTGGAGAATCTCAAGAAAGTTCATTTCTTTGTGACTTGGGGGCTACCATTCCACCGTTATAAGCGATCATGGCTTGTAGATTAGGAGAACTGGAACTGAGAACCTAACCACAGGTCTGTTATGTGCACATAGTCTTCTTGATGTTGTTGATGGCAGTGAAGATGGCAGTGTTGATGGCAGGATTGAAAGAAAAATGGACACAATTCCATATTATAAATGTGTATTATGATGTTGTCAATGAATATTAAGACCAGAAGTGTTAGATGTAATCTTCAGTAATCTCTAAGATATTGTTATATTCTGTAGACAAAAAGGTGTACCCATCTGATGAGAAATTTGGAATACACTTTCCACTAGGTATAGTTTCATGTATTTGTAAGACAAATCACTCATTTTTGCCCTAGTTCCTTTTTTCTCTCCCCTTCTTACCCCCTTCCCCACCCTGCTAAAAAAAAATGCTCTTAGAAATATGGCACGTGTTGTTGCATATTGAAATCTCAGAATACAATATTGCTGGGTCAGTATTAGCCATAGAACAGCTGAGTTGCACATCAATCTTCTTTACATGGGAAGCGATAGATATAAAGCATTTCAGTTACTGGATTTCTAGATTCACAGAACACTTTTGCTTAGGATTCTGAGAAGACTTGCCAGACAGGGACAGTGCTTCCAGAAAATATGTGAGACAAAATCAGCCTTTCTCCATCTCTGTAAAAAAGTGAGTCTCTTTAACATACTTACTTTTATGGAAATATGAATGCTCTATGTCAGATTGTTGGGAGTAGACAAGAACTTTTGCCATGCTACAGGCAAAGATCTCATTAAGAGGTATAAACTGTGTCTCCTGAAAGAGAGTTGGGTTGTAGGATGCAAGTCAAGGTTGCATGAGGATTAGGGAAAACTATGGGTAGTGTTTTAGTTTCTCTGGCAGCTCAAGCAAATACCATAAAATGGGTTGGGTTAAATGATGAAAATTTATTTGCTCACAATTTGAGGCTGGGAAAAGTTCAAATCAAGGTATCATCAGAGCTATGCTCTCTTCCTGAAGACTAGGGTTCTGGTACTGGTTGCTGGAGGTCCTTGGTCCTTAGCATGTCACATGGCAGCATCTCCTGGTCTCTCCCTTCTTTTTCATGTTCTGTTGATGCTCACCTCCTTGTTTCATGTGGCTTTCTTTCTCTGTGTCTGAATTTCATTCTGCTTACAAAGGGCACCGGTAATAAGATTAAGACCCATTCCTGATTGAGGTGGGCCACACATTAACTCAAGTAACCTCTTCAAAAAGTCCTATTTACAATTGAATTCACACCCATGGGAATAGATAAAGTATAATAACATGCTTTTCTGGGGTCCAGACAGCCCTAAACCATGACAGCTAGTAGCAACTAATAGTTTCAACCACGTGACTTGCATCTCTTTGCTTATTACGTTGGGGTTACTCTTGAATATAATTCTCTCAATTCCTAGCCTGTCCCAGTAAAAGACAGTATTCAGCTACCATTGCTTTAGGCTAGGAATGAAATTTACCAATCTGGAGTGTTGGGAATAAAGTTTTAAAAGATTTGAGAATGTTTAGTTCTTTCCATTTTTTCCCTCCAACTTGATATCTAGGTAAGTATGTCTACTAGTATCATATTCAGAATAATACCTCTCCTGACATGAGAAACGAATCAAACAAAGAAGTATTCATAACTATGTAGCTGGTATGTGCAGTGTACACAGGCTTCCCTAGCCGTAAGGTGCATTATTTACACAACAAATTGTGAATTTCAAGGTTCTGGACCAAAAGGCAGATTCCAGAACTAAACATTCTACTGTAAAACTGAGCTTAATGTTTGCAAAGAGAATTTCCTAAGGCATTTGTTCCAAAAAATTTTCAATGTCCTCCTAATTTTGGCAATAGGAAGAATTGAAGTTGACTAAAATATGATGTTATGACTGGAAGATAATTCATATAAGCATTCAAACAACCTTATTTAAGTATTCACAATTTAAAAAATTCTTCCTATATAGTGGGTATTCCATAATTTCCAGTCTCCCATAAAGGTGATGAGTAAATCACTCCTTTAGATATTAGATAACTACCCAAATTTCCAGTTGGAATGATATCCTTTAAATTCATTATGTGCAATGAATTTTCCATTTTAATTTCTATCTCCCCTTTTTATTTTTACAGCTAGATTATCCTTGTCAAGGAATGAGTTATATGTTGATATTTTATATTAACTGATTTACATTAGAAACTTTATAGTTATTTGAGATATAGATTTTTTATCTCAAGTGAGATTTATAAAAGCATTTGGTTGGCATGTGGTAGGCAGGGTAACAGAATTTAGGATCATGCTTTGCCAGCTCACTCTATTGGTGATTTGTGTCATAAAATAAGCTTTTTAAGACAAATAATATTTTGGATATGGGTAATTCCACTTGGTTGAATAGTGATCTGCCTGGGATAGAGTATTATTGCTTTGATTGAAGGACTAGATAAATTATTATTAATTCTCCATCCAATTCTGTTTATATGATTTTGTGGAAGATAAATGCAACTCATGAATAAATAAATAAATTAGTCATCAACTAATTTTACATAATGACAACATTTAAAGGGTTGACTAATGCAATTAATCCATTACATGAAACAGTTTTAGTGTAATCGCCTAATCCTATTTGGAAATGGGATAATTGTCTAAGAATCCTGGCTATTAATTGTAAATGAAATCTTTTCATCTTTCCTTTGTCAAAGCCCACATCCAAAGATTACCATGACATCCAGCAGGCAAACAAACTTGGCTTAGTTAACTTGCTAACTTAGTTAACTTAGTTAACTTGCTAATTTAGTTAACTTAGTTAACTCAAGGAAAAATAGACACCATAGAGAAACTTTGAGAATGCCTCAGTTACAGAGAGTGGAGTGGGGCTTTCTTTTGGGTGTAAACTTGTGTTCAATGATGAAAGCAGATATGAAACCTGAATTGGGGCCTGTCAAAGAGCTGGGGCAACTCAGCAATCAAATATACCATTAATCTTTATTCAAAAAGTGGGAGGAAAACAGCAGGGTTGATTTGGAAAGTGGGAGGAAAACAGCAGGGTTAGTTATGTGGATACTGTGCTAGCCTTGGAAGAAACATTGTTTACAGATTTTGGCAATTTCCCATTAGAAGCATTGCTTTATATTGGACAGAAACATCAATAGTTTGATTAACAGTGGAACTGATTTTCACTTTCTAGACCCTTGAATTATATTTAGCAGTGTCTACACTTACCACCTCCACTGCTACCTCCCTGGGCCAAACCATTGCCATCTCCAACCTGAATTACTCCAAAAACCCTCCAAAGAGAACTTCAGAACAGGGAATATTAGCAGGGATATATACGTAAAGAAAAAGGTGTCAGTTCACCAAGAAGACATAACAATTCTGGTTATTTGCCAAACAACAAAACTGCAAAATACGTGAAGCCAAAAGTGATAGAACTGGACAGGAAATAGACAAGTTTACAATTAGAGTTGGAAACATTCCTTTCTTAGTAATTTATAAAACAAGTAGACAGGAAAATCAGTAAGATACAGAAGACCTGAACAATACTATCAGCCAACTAGATATAATTGACATTTATAGAACATTCCACCCACCAACAGTAGAAAGTGCATTTTTTCAAGTGCACATGAAAAATTCACTAAAATACATATTCTCAGCTATGAAACAAACTGTAACATATTTAAAAGGATTAAAATCATACAAAGTATTCTTACCATAAAAGAATTATACTAAAAATCAACAGCAAAAGATATCTGCAAACTCCTCCATGTTGAAAATTAATCATATTCTAAATAGCCAATTGACCAAAAACAAAATCTTAAAACTAGCAAAAATAGTAAAATTGAGTAAAAATAAAACATAGTTTATCAAAACATAAAGGTTGAAATGAAAGCAGTGCTTAGAGAAAATTTATAGGATTAAATGCATAAATTATAAAAAGAAAGTCACAAATCACATTTCTAAGCTCCACCTTAAGAAACTAGTAAAACAAAAGCAAAATAATCCAAAGCATATAGAAAGAAAATAATGATATATAAAATAATATCTAGAAATATATATAGAAAGAAAATAATATATGTCCAATATATCTAGTAAGCCTTGATAATTTTCTGATATTGCTCAGTGGAAAGGTTACTAGGAGAGAGTTGTGCTAAGAATTTGGCAACACTGGAAGGTTCTTGTAGCTATTTTCTGGGCACCAGGATCCATGAAAATGTAGCTAGACCAGAAATCATTTCTATGGTAGTCACATCAGGAATTACTCTGTGGGGTAGGACTAAACTTGGAAGGATATTTTTATCATCACAGTTTTATATTTTAAAGAGTCCAGGGTTACCTTGAAAAATTGCTCCTAAAGAGGAATGAATGATTTATTTTTATTTTTCATTATATACAATCTATAGTTATTAAAAATTTAATCATCAGCAATCATATGGGATAAAAATGCTTATGTGTCCTAATTTTCATGAACTTATAAATGAGGGTGAACCTATTTTCATATGCTTATAAGCTATCAATATATTTTATGCAGTTATGATTCTATTTTTCCCATTCATAGGGTTCATTTATCAACTGTTTATAAATAATTACATGTAATAGATGTTGACATTTTTTGGTCATCTATCTTTCCCATTATTTTGCAGATCATTTAATTTTATGGGCTCAATTTACCATTCATTTTGTAGTTATATATGTCAAAATGCCTTCTCAAATGCAGAGCTCTATGTAGGAAAAACTTGTATCTTATTTTAGAATGTTTAAAGTCTCAAATGTCGATTAACTTAGAATTCTAGTTTGTAAGCCCTGAGTTACAAAAGCCAGTTATCTTAACAGTATTTACTTGATAAGAATGCTAATTTTAGTAGCCATTGATGTTAAATTATTTGACTTAAAATTTATAAATGAATCGTCTGTAGAGAGCTTAAAGTTGCTGAGGCTTAGGCTGTGCCCAGAAAAGTTACTTAAGAATGTTGGAGGACAGGATCAGTAATTTTTACTGCCCCAAGTCATCTGATATATAGGCAAAGTGATGAGACAAAATTGACAACCACCTTTAGAGGATTCTTTTTAGACCCTTTGAACAGAGTACCACCCAAAATGATGCCTATAGCTGCATGTTTCACAAATTCTTTTTATCTCTTTCCCTAATTTAATAATTTCTGTTTAACATACTATTGTTTCCACATTGCCAACATCCTTAAATATATGCTATATATTGCAGTATTAATTCACATAGATGCTAAGCAGATTCAGTTGTTTTCAGTCCTCACTGTAGATTGGAATTCTCTAGGGAAACTTTTAACAACTGATACCAGGAGGAACCTAAGATGGTGACTAGGTGAGACAGAGGAAAAAACACCTCCGTGGAAAACACTAGATAAAAAACCAGAAAGGACCCAGAACACCACTTCCAAAGTAGCACCAGCTGGACAAGTTCTGCTAAAGCCACAGGGAATGTGCGTTTGGTGAAACCAGGAGTCTGCATTCTGAAACGAGTGAGTGAGTAGGCTGAAACCCTTGGCCATGCTGCACTGGGGGGAAATGGTGGATTGGACTTTTTTAAAAAAATAAAAGCAGCCCGAGAACAGCTGCAGATAAGATGGGAGCAGTCTGGACTAACGTCTTGGTGTCTGGGGTAGAGGATACCCCTTCCCACACCCACTGCTGATTGTCTCGGGTCCAGGGAAACAAAGGGGAGACACACAACTTGCAGCAGTCTCCCCTGCAGGCGGGGCTATTCCTGCCCAGGCTGAGCACACAGTGCAGAGCCCAGCCGAGAAACCCAGCCTCACAGCCGTCACCCTGTCGGGCGGGGCTGCTCCTGCCCTGGGCCGAGCACATGGCGCAGAGCCGAGCCGGGAGACCCAGCCTCCCAGCCATCTCCCCAGCAGGCGGGGCTACTCCTGCCCGGCTGAACACACAGCACAGACCCGAGACAAGAAACCCAGCCTGACAGGGAGTCTTTCCCGCAGCATCACTCACACGACACAATATCGGCCGGGGACAGTGGCCTTGAATACACCCACGGCTGATTGTCCTGGAGCTGGGACAGCAGAGCTGTGCGGAAAGGGAGAAGGTAACGCGTCCCATTCAACCATATTTGAAGTGGGCTGGGAACGCCCCTACACAGCCCGGTGGCCCAGGGCTTCCCTGGAGTCCGGCACTCACTTGTGACGTGGCACAGCCCACCCCCCACCTCAACAGAGGTTCTGGAAAAGCACAGCAGGGAGGGGGGAACCGCTTGGAAATCCCAGGGAACCTACGCCAATACCAAGGACTTTTGTGTCAGCAGCAGAGAACAGCCTTAAGTCTCCAGGAACACCTGGGAGATTTGATTGTTAGACCTGCCCTTCCTCCCTAACCACTCAGGCACACACCCCTCATTGAGGGCAGACAGCACTGACAACACACCCAAATTAAGTGCACCAATTGGACCCCAAAAGAATCAGATCCCCACATACCACAAAGCTGGGGAGAACTGACTTGAGGGGAATAAGTGACTCACGGACGCCATCTGCTGGTTAGTTAGAGAAAGTTTATGTCACCAAGCTGCAATTCAAACAAATTAAAGACTCACAGATGCCATCTGCTGGTTAGTAAGAGAAAGTGTACATCACCAAACTGTGTCTCTGAAAAATTAGATCGATATCCCCCTTTTTTTTTCTTTTTTTTTTTTTTTGATACAACTTGAAAGAACCCTATCAAGCAAAACAAATGCCAAGAGGCCAAAAACAACAGAAAATCTTAACGCATATGATAAAACCAGACGATATGGAGAATCCAGCTCCAAACACACAAATCAATATTTTGGAAGAAACACTGTACCTCGCAAAATTAAGTAAAGAACTACAATCAAAGAATGAAAACATATGGCAAAGGATTTAAAGGACTTCAAGAGGACCATGGCCCAGGATATAAGTGCCATAAAGAAGACTCTAGAAGAGCATAAAGAAGACATTGCAAGAGTAAATAAAAAAATAGAAGATCTTATGGAAATAAAAGAAACTGTTAGCCAAATTAAAAAGACTGGATATTCACAATACAAGACTAGAGGAAGCTGAACAACATCTCAGTGTCCTAGAAATCCACAGAACAGAAAATGAAAAAACCAAAGAAAGAAAGGAGAAAAAAATTGAAAAAATTGCAATGGATCTCAGGGATACAATAGATAAAATAAAACGTCCAAACTTGAGACTCATTGGTGTCCCAGAAGGGGAAGAGAAGGGTAAAGGTCTAGAAAGAGTATTCAAAGAAATTGTTGGGGAAAACTTCCCCAACCTTCTACACAATATAAACACACAAAGCATAAATGCCCAGCGAACTCCAAATAGAATAAATCCAAATAAACCCACCCCAAGACATATTCTGATCAGACTCTCAAATACAGAAGAGAAGGAGCAAGTTCTGAAAGCAGCAAGAGAAAAGCAATTCACCACGTACAAAGGAAACAATACAAGACAAAGTAGTGACTACTCAGTGGCCACTATGGAGGCGAGAAGGCAGTGGCATGACATATTTAAAATTCTGAGAGAGAAAAATTTCCAGCCAAAATACTTTATCCAGCAAAACTCTCCTTCAAATTTGAGGGATAGCTTAAATTTTTCACAGACAAACAAATGCGGAGAGACTTTGCCAATAAAAGACCTGCCCTACTTCAGATTCTAAAGGAAGCCCTACCAACAGAGAGACAAAGAAAAGAGAAAGAGATATAGAAAATTTTAACAGACGTATATAGTACCTTACATCCCAAATCACCAGGACACTCATTATTCTCTAGTGATCACAGATCTTTTTCCAGAAGGGACCATAAGCTGGGACATAAAACAAGCCTCAAGAAATTAAAAAAAAAAAAAAAAATTGAATATACTCAAAGAACATTCTCCAAACACAATGGAATACAAATAGAAGTCAATAATTTTTAAACGATAACTCCACTGTTTACTTCCTACATGATAAAAAATAAACAAACTCTAAGGACAAATCAGTGGTTTTGAACTCAATGTAAAATATGTAATTTTAGACAACTATATAAAGGTGGGGGAATGAAGGAGTATAGGAACATAGTTTATGTGTCCAATTAAAGGGAAGGTGGTATCAAAGAAAAACAAGATTGATAGGGATTTAAGAGGTTAATTTTAAGCCCCACAGTAAACACAAAGAAATTATCAGAGAATATAACTATAGAGATGAAAAGTAGAGTTTGGGTTAAGAGAAATGGGGGAAGGGGCAATGGGGAGTTAAGAAAGGAGTGTAGGGTTGCTGTTTGAGGTGAAGGGAAATTTCTAGTAATGGATGGTGGGAAAGGGCATAAAATCATTCTAAATGTGATTAATCCCACTAATGGTAAGGCTAGGGAGGGGGTGGAATGGGAAGATTTGGGCTGTGTATATGTTTCCACAATTGAAAAAAGAAAAAAAAAAAGACAGTCTAACTAGATGACAATTGAATGCTAAGGATGAACTTGGATGGGATTGAAGGGTGGAGGACAGGTGGCTCGAAGGGACACAATTGAGACATAAGGAAAAGGAAATACAGAATGTAAGCATTGCATCATTGTTGAATCTTTTATACTTCTTAGCTGCGCTTAATGGAATTACATAAAAGAATGTTCTTGTTCATGGGAAGTACATACGGGAATTATAGTGTATGTTCAAGGATGTGTGCAGCTAACTCTCATATGTTCAGAAGACAGAGAAATATATGATGGATGATAGAGAGGGAGGGAGGGAAAGAAATAGCGATGTGACAGCATGTTAAAGTTGGTGGATTGAGCTATCGGGGGAGGGGGTCAGGGCATGATGGAATTCTGTGTATGGGGCTAGTATTGTTTTTGCAACTATTCATGTAACTTTGAATTTATTTCAAAATTAAAACAAAACAAAACAAAACAAAAAAAGACCTGATACCAAAACTACATCCCAGACCTGTTCAATCAGAATCTCTGGGACAGGGATACGGCCATCAGCACCTTTTAACATTCCTCCAGATGATTCTAATGTGTAGCATGTTTGAAAACCTGCCTTTGATTTATATGAATGCTTACCACTTATGCTTTGTCATACTTCTATCCTTTAAAAAATATATCTTATTTTACCAGTTTATTGGCTGGATAACAGTTTTGTTTCCCTAGGAAACAGTTTTTTTCTCTAGGAAAAATTTAATGACTATGTAGGTATCAACTGCACATTCATAAATAACAAATGGTATGGCCAGATAAAGCAATCTGTGGGATTTTAGATTTTAAAAAACTACTCCCTGTTACTTTGTAAATACTGATCTGCAGTATTCTAGTACTGAATATAGCTATGTACAATTTTGAGGCCAGTCAACTATTTTTTCAAATCATGTTAGTTTTTTTCCCTTAAGCTCATTTTATTATTTTTCCCCTTTTCCTTCCCCCATCATCCAGTAACCTGACTAGGATGTATTTTGGTGTTGATCTTTTTTTTACTTTTTTTCCACCTGCAGTTCTAACATGCCTTCTGATACCTATAGTCCTTTTTAATAGTGTCCTGCCTTTTACAACATATTTTCATTCATTTCATATTTCATTCATATTTCATTCTAATTATGTATTAGAATATGTGCTTCATATTCTAATATATAATTCAAGAGCAATAGTTACCTAGATGTTCACTGTTTCCATTTTTCCTCTAAAAATTCTCCAGGTAGATCTAATTTCATTAATTTCCCTAAGCTTATCTAACATACCACTCACTATTTTCAGCAATGTATATGCAGTTTTGTGACTGCTCTAATAGGTCTTTTATTTCTCTCTCTTTTTTTTTTTTGTATTTCTCTTCAGTTTTCTTTATTTTAACTGCTGCCAGCTTTCTTATTATCTCTGATTATTCTCCCATATTTTTTGTGTATCAGAGATCCCTCTGTGAAAACACCGTATCTCCCAAAGACATGGCAAATTGTTGGGGTTAAATTTTTCTTCTGTTTTAAAGTATAATTGTTACTTTTCATCTGCAAAGTGTTTTGGGGTTTCTTTTCCAATTTTGTTTTCATAATATCAGGGCATTTTCCACATTCTGATTCCTTTCTGATTAATACCAGTTTTAGCATGGGCATAGACACATGTGCAGAATTTATTAAATAATATTGTGGGGAGATGGGATGTGAGTAACCTGGGGAGATATCCAGTTCCTTTCACAAATCTTCTCTTAGAAGACTTCCTCATTCAAGTTATTCCACAGATAGTTATTGAGTTCTGACTGTGCTCCAGGCTCTGTTCAAGTGTATTGAGATAAAGTTCTTTGAATAGCAGCAATGAGAAATCCCTACTTTCCTGGGTCTTACTCCTATGGGAGTAAAACTGGTCACTCAGTGATAAATAAAGAACTATAAAATCACAAAAGGAAAGTATAAGTATGAGAGTTATAACTTTGTATTGGATGGCCAGTATAGTCTTTTCTGATTATGAGGCATTGAACCTGTTCCCTGACTTAACATGCAGTGGATAGATGTGTATTAAAGGTGGAATTATATCACAGGCAGAAGAAGAAGTAGATGGAAAGGGTCTGAGAAAAGTAATTAGTATGTATAAAAAATATCAAGGAGTTTCTTTAGGCCATTTCAGGAAGAGCAAGAAGAGTGGTATGAGAATCTCTTGCTGGCAACACAAAACCAGATAGTGCAAGACCATATAGGGCACAGTGAGTTATAGGACAGCTGTTCTGAGTGAAATATAAAACTGTTGCAAGATTCAGTGAGAAAGAGGAGAGAGGTGATGCAACTTTCATGCTATAAGGTTTTCTTTGACTTTTGGGTAGAGAAAAATCTATAGAATTATTATCACTGAAGTGAGACAGACTGAAGTGAGGGGCAGATTTGGATAAGGAAATATATGCCTAGTTTTGGGACATGTTATCTAAGCAGAGGTGCAGAGCCTGGATTTAGGAGGAGGAAAATAAATTTATGAGTTATCTTATGGTAGTAAAGGGCTTGATAACATCAACTAGGAGAAGGAAAATCTTACCCTTGTCATGGGCCATTAATTTAAAACTAGTATATGTTTTATTGTTGTTTTATTTTTATTAACACCAGTTATTTTATATATCTTTAAAAGATAATTGAGTTTTTATTTTAAAGAAAAATAGTGCTGCAAAGAAACTTCCATGTGGCATTACACAACTTAGGCTTGGCAAATCGTAAGTGCACTACAGTTAGAAGTCAAGAAGTTAAAGGGGATGAAGCAAAGGAAAACAAAAAAGAGCAAGCCATAAGATAGGCAAACAATAGTTTTGCTGAGTAGTAATGAAATACATTAATTTATGGTGGATTAAAACTTGAACCAATTCAAAAAGTACGTATATACAATGATAGCACAAATTCCCACGCACAAATTAAATTTTTTTTTTGCATCTTGAATTTTATAAATTCAAAAATAAATTAATATTGAATTTAATAAAAAGCCTCCTAGAGAGTTACAGTGGAAGCTCAGTTAATGATAATGGATAACACTGGTGTTTAAAATGCACACACAATCTTAGGTCACTGGATGAAGGGCAGACAGCTCTACTTATTGACCATTACATTCTGACAGACATTCAGTAAGTCACAGATAAAGGACTTGATTGTGTTTGCAACTTGATTGTTTCTGTAGCTTGCTGGAATACCGATGTCACTACCTCAACTGGAAGTAAATAGGAGACTGATTGGCAGCCTAAATGTTAAGACTGAAGAGAATTTTTCTGGACTTAAAAGTCCCTTTTCATTCTTTCTACATATTACCCAGAGTGACTGGCTTTCCTCATGTTAACCTGGCCTTGTTTTGTTCTTTCTGTAAACAATGAATTGCTTATATATTAGAAAATTATTAGATTGACATTATTTTTCAGAAGTAGAAATGTTCTTAAATTAATGGAAATGAATACATTTGCTAGATCAATACAACCAATAATATAAACAGTATCATTGTCACATTAATAATTTCCTTCCAGATATTTACAATATACAAGAGTTAGCATTTCAAACAATGTTCTGCCCAATTGTCTGCCACGACTTCCTCCCTTCTCCCAAAACATAATCAGACTTGCTCATTTTTAACAGAATTTTTCCTTGTAATTTATAAAGAACCTTACAAAAACCTAGGTTAGAGTAGGGCAGATATAGCACATTTGTGGCAGTTTTCTGCTGTAGGAGTTTAACTGTATGACTATTTAGGAAAACAGTCTCTGTGATTTTTTTGGAAGCCATTAGAATTATTCCTACCTAAGGATAGCTTCTTTGGGAAGTGTTGTCATTGTATTCCCAGGTTGTAGGAAAAAATAACTTAAGCCATGTTTTTAATCCTTTGTACACAGAGATGAATATATCACTATCATTAGTATTGCCTGAGATTGTATTTATTCAGAAATAATTTAGACCAGAGGCAAAAAAGGTGTTTGTATGTTAAAACAAACTAACAAAAAACCTAACTCTTCTTGAGGAATCATTTGAACATTCCTACTCAGAAAATTACTGATTTTGTTCTCTTCCAGGCACTTCAAGATGAAATTTATAATTCTCCTTTAAGTCTTTAAAAGAAGTTACATGATAATGACTGGGGTCTTTTCTTGCTGAACTTGGACTGAACTTGGAAATTGTATTGAATTCATGGCTTTCTGCAGCTGCTGATTCCCAGTGCTGCATGAACTTTGGGGCTTTGGTCGTATATCTAAAGCTTTTTTTAAACTTTAATTTTTTTTTTTTTAAAAAGTATTTTCTCCAATTCAACATGTAAAATGAAATGGAAAGTAGTTCAGTCCAGAAAATAAAACCACAAGCTTTAGAGAAAGATAGTACTGGGTTTCAATCTGGCTGCACAGCTAATAAACTATGTGACCGTGGACTCATTTTAAAAAATAGGTGCATTAATTTTACATACTGAAAAGGAGTAGTTCGGAGAGATAATTGAGCTTAATGCATGAAATGCACTCAGCATGAATTGTGTTCAAAAGATGACCTGAAATATTTAAATAATCAAGATATGAGTCAGGGTTATTTCATTCACAAATAACTTCAAACTAAGAGTAGCTTAAGCAAACAAATGAACAAAAGTATTTATTAATTTTCAGATTAGATGAATCGGCTGGTATTTTAGAAGTTCAAACTATGTCATCAAAACTCTGTTCCTCCATCTCTCAGCACGATTTTCCTGTGTGTCAGCATTGTTCTCAGTCAGGTTACCTCTTTATTACAGCAATCTTTGCAGCACTTTGTTCAGGCTTACATGGTTCTCACAGATTTTGGAGCACTGGCCTCCTCTAATAGCTCTAGTAATATTCTGGAAAGTGCTCTGATTAGCATGACTTGAGTCAGATCCCAAACCTAAACCATTGCAGTGACCAGGAATTTGCTGTCATCTGATATACTACACAGGGTTCTGTGCTTCACTTTGTGGCAGGAGAGAATGAGGTCAGCCTATCCAAACTACAGGATAGAGTTTGTGTTACCAGATGGGATGGTTAAATATGTAGGGAAGGAAAATAAAATTGTTCTTTTTTTTTTTTTTTCTATCTGTCTAATTATCTGTCTACCAATACAGCAGTAAAATTTTTGTATTCTAGATATTCTCAAGCATTTGGGAGTCCTCAATATTTTGAAGAATATAAAGGGATCCTGAGAATGAAATATTTGAGAACAGTTGGAATAAAGGATCTGTGATTTTTAGACTCAGAGTATTACTATAAAATAAATTAAAACAGAAAAAATTTAAAACACAAAAGATTTCCAAGCATACATTCCACTAGTTGTCAGAGTGATGAAAATAACATATCAGGTAACCTCTGAAAAATTCAACTGATAAAATGATGGTGAAAAAGATAAAGTAATAGCTTAAAAGTGCCGTGAAATATTTTTGACTTCACAGAATTCCTGAAGGGATCTGGCAGACTCCAAGGGATCTGCAAGCCACGTTTTGAGAATCCTTGCTCTCTCCCATAATCTCACCAGAAAGGGGGAAACCTATAAGAACCTGTCTCTCTCTCATTTTGCTATGCACATCTACTGTCATGGTTGAGCTGCAGAACTATTACACTGTACTCTGTCCAATCCTTGCAATTGCAAATGTCATACATCTACCAGGTAATCTATATTGCATTCCAATCTAAAAGCTATAGACTTGTTCAATATATTTAATGGTTTTTTATTCCTGCATATAAAGGATAAAAAGTACTTTGTATGACATTGGGGATTGAATCATGCACATCACAAAAGACATGTTCAAATCTTAATCCACCTTTCACCTTACTGTGGATAGGAACCCATGTGTAAATAGAACTTCTGGATATGTTATTATTGTTAGCAAATGTGTGGCCTAAATGAAAGAAGGTGGGTCTTAATCTGTAGGACTAGAGGCCTTATAAAGAGAGGAAAATTGGATGCAATCAGTCAGAAGAAGCCAGAAGCCCATAATCATTAGCCTGAGGTCAAAATAATCCAGAGGAGACAGACTGCCATGTGACAGAGGGAGGGCTGCCATCTACGGAACACCACTGCCTCCAGGAGAAAGCATGGCCTTGCTGCCAGTATCTTCATTTTGTACTGCTAGGTTTCAAAACCTTGAGACAATAAATTTTTATTGTTGATGCCAATCCATTGTGTGGTATTTGTCATAGCACCTCTGGCAAACTAAGAAAAATGATATAGAAATTCATCATGATCTGGGCACTGCCTTTTCTTTTATCATTTCTTCATTGCATATCACACTTGAGCAATACTAAAGAATACAGAATACGCTGATCACAAAAATGCTTTCTCAAGTTCCTTGAGATTATGTTTTACTATCTTTTAGAATTCCTATTTACCATCCCTCACCAAATTTACCCTAATAAAACTTTACAATTTATGGTATTTTATTTGCTGCTAGGAGATAGGTTTAATCAAAGTTCCATATGCCCCTTGGTGCTTTCAACATGGATTCAAACTACTAATTAAGCTTGAAGAACACTGGGGAGAAATAAAACTCAAAAGGTACTTGTCTTAAATGATCACCTGAGAGATCAATAAATGACTATCCAATTTGTAAAGGGCGATCATTAATTAAACATGAGATACATTTGTGGCTTTTTGGAGAATCAGCATTGAATCTGTTGCATAGTGTTTGATAATCCAATTCTGAATATTTTTTCCAATCCATACTAAGAGAATTAATAGAATTAATTCTATATTTGTATTTCAATGCTTTTATAATTTTATTACTATGTGTTAATGTAAGTCTATGCTTATTTGCTCAAAAATCTATTATCTTGTAAATTAAATGTGATATAAAATTTCAGATATATATATATATATATACACACACACACACACACACACACACACATATATATATATATAAGTTTACATCATGCATAATAGGACCCAAATGGTTGGGTACAAATTGTATGACACTGTTGTAAAATGTATATAATTGAAAGTATAATACTTTTAGACAAATGTGTTTAAATATTTTTCTTATAACTTAAAGCCAATGAGAACACCAAATATATTTAATGTATAAGATTGTTGTAAGAATTAAAGCAATTATATATATATATAATGTATATATATCAGTGTATATGTAAAACACTTAAAATAGCGCCTGAAATAAAGTAGTATATGAGTTTGCAACTATTATCTTTAAAATAAATACCTGGGTGGTTTTAGGATGTGGAAAATGCTGAACTATTTGAAAAAAGTCCTAAATCTACTATATTTTGCTTTAAATATAGTTAGATGATAATTCAAGCTAGGGAGTAGAGTTAGTGATTAAAATAGCTAACAAATTGAGGCATAGAGAGAAAAGGAAAATTACACACTCTACACTGTGAGTTTTGTGGTATGTAATTTGTATCAACCATTGTGCAGGACTCATCTGGAAGTTTGAACAATCCTTGAAGAGAGTATAGCTACCACAGATTGTTTACTAATGCTGGAATAAAATCAGAACCACGACACTTAGAGAAAATGTCAATAATCCTGAAATAAAATGAGTATGACAAGAGTAGGCAGAACTTCTCTAGCCTTTGCTGATCACAAAATTACTAGTATACTGTTGCTAAATCAGGCTTTGAAAAACCATCACAGAAGATTTTAAATCTCTGGAATAAATAAAGGGTAACTTGTAGAAAAAGTTTTTGGTTTGCCAATAATTCCATATATCAGGAGAAAGTGTTAAAACTAAGGGACATCCAAAGTGATTTTAAAGCCACTATGTCAGAAATTGATATTCTAAAGAATTGAAAATTATCTTGGATATAAATAGGAACTAGTAGGTCCTGTAGTCAGTGAGAGTTCTGTGGTCAGGGATACTTATTGAGAAAATGAGAGAGTGTGTGCTTTCGTTAAAGATACCTTTTTCTATATCAGGCAGAGGAAAGGCGTGCTGATGTTGGTGGCTAGGGTGGAGGTGCTGACAGAGTGGTGAATAACTAAAATAATGTCAAGAACTGTGAAAGTCTCAAATTTTACCTATTCTCAAGCTGACATTTTAGCCTGCAGTAACTATACAGATGATGACAAAAGATCTGAGATTCCTGGGTCAGAAACAAAAGACTTTATTATACATAGCAATAGCAGTGACCATAGTATCTATATTCTGTTGCATATTTTCCTAAGTCTTAATTTCTATGAAGTAAACTAAAAACAATGATGTGACAACTTCACACACAGTGGGTAGCTGTAGTGGAAAAGAAATTTGGGACTCAGGAAAAAGGATTGTTTATAATAGACAGTAATAACATCTATCCATTGTCCCAGATGGCAAAGTTATCTGTACATTAAAAAGTTGTTTACAAATATCTTTTAAAAAATAGTCTGGAACAATGGCATTCAGTGACTTTGCTTGCAAGACTTGGTGAATTTTATCCCAAGTTGCTAAGATTCTCATCAGCAGTCTTGGATGCCAAAATACTAGGGAATAATTAGCAATATCTTAAAATTACTTTCAATCCAGAATTCAAATTCTGAAAATCTTGAAAGCCAGTGTGGAGGTTGACTAAAGAGTGTTTCCAGACATGAAAGAGAATAAAAATTTACTTCTAATACACAAATTCTTAAGAAACTGCATGATAATAATGCTCCATGAAAACAGGGCAGTAAAACAGGAAAAAAGTTATGGAATCCAGAAAATAATGTTTACAAACCGGTAGAGAAGTCAAGATTAAGACCAAGATCTGAGAAAGTGATAATGTGATACCCTCAGGAGAATAAAGAATGGAGGAAAGGAACTCAACACAGTACTGAAAACTATTGTGAAAAAATGTACAAGACTGTAAGGAAGACTTGTGAAAAGAAAAAAAAAATCATGGAATTTTAAATTCTATGAAAAAAATGCAATGTTATAAGAAAGGAAAATTATTGTAATAGCCTATTTGATTCTGCATTAAACAATGGCTAAATAGCCTTAATCACATAAAGAACTTTTATTGATTTAAGTAAACAATTATATATTTATAGGCAGAATGTGAGCAGAGTGTGGGAGGTGGCTTGTCAAGGTTATCACCAACTCCATTGTAGGAAGCAAATAGATGATATTTAAAATTGTAAATGAAGAGCAGTGTGGATGTGTGGATGGATAGATAAATAGATGATAGATTTCATTATACTGAAAGAGATAAAGATAAAAATAGAATTATGGATATAGATGTGGCTGTGGGTGTGGATATGGATGTTGATACATACACATATATAAAATACATATATACATAGAATATCTATACACACATATGTATGTGTGTATGTGTGTGTATGTCTTTGCCACTGAATTTTTTGTAAGTCTGAAATTTGCAATTTTTTTCTTGATGTAGTTGTTCTTAAGCAAAGGATGGCATTTATGACAATATTTATATGATTTACTTACGTTTCTTTTTGGTATATATGTCCCCCTCTATTAGAATTTAAATTCTCTGAAAGCAAATTTTTGTCTGAAATATCCCAAGCACATAGAACTGTGTTGGAATGGAACATATATTTGTGGAGTTAGTAAATTCAGCAAACAACAAAACAGGCAAGATGACAGGTCAGATCATTAAATGGAAGGCTTACTCATATTCAAAATATTAAGACACACATGTTTCCTTAAGGTCCAATTTTAGACACATTAAACAAGACATCTATATACAGTTTTAAAAGTTCTGCAGGTGAATCTGTTGCATATCACATTGTATATAACAATAATAAGCATTATGAACATTAATCTATAGTCATTAAGCAGTTATTGGTATTGGAAGCACAATATTTGAATAGCAAGCCTAAGGGGAACACCAAAAAACTAGAAAGAAAACAGAAATGTGACTGCATGTTAAATCAAATTGTTATTTTGGAGCATAAAAATTGTGAAGCACTAATGACTTTTTTAAAACAGCTTAGCTCTCAGTATAGGTGTTCTTGAAAGATCTTTTTTCAGTGGGAACAATGTTTCATTAAACTGAAAGAATACAAGGTAATAATAAAGCTTCCTAAGATGTGATGACACAGACATTCATTATTGAGCTGTAAAAACTTTGGCTTATGATACTACACGTAATAGTAATCATAAATGAATGCCATCTAGTGGCACCTAATTAGTGTGATTAACCAACTTCAGAGCTCACCAGAGAATGCATTGAATCACTAAGGTCTCCTTTACAAACAGAATATGTAAAACATTTAGGATCAATATCTTGTTTCTAAAGCACCCTTTAATAGGGCTCTTTTCTTGTTTTCACTCTCACACATATGATTTGTCTGTTATCAGGCAGCATGCCCATTAGATAAGCAGGAATGACCTTGGAAATAATGAGGCACACTGTAAAGAATTTACTAGGACTCTTCATGGTGAATTTGATGAGGTTGAGTATCAGGAATCTTAGCATAGGATTTGCAACCCAAGCCTTTTTCACTTTCCCTTTAGTAGCCTTAAACAAATTAAATGAACTTGATGGTTCTAGGTAATTTACATGAGTGAATAGATGTTTTATATCACTAGGAAAATTTCTGTGTAGAAGATGTCCACATGAAAAATAAAGTAATTCCAATCACAAGTGAAAATTTAAGCTTAATATTCATTAATAAGGACAAGAATATTTTAAATCCCATTAGGTATTTCTATGTTGGCATTTACAGAAACAACCTTGCATAATGGATTAGGGGTAATTTATGTGAATCCAATTATATATTGGATTATATTATAGTATATAATTATATAATAGTACTCTGAAGAAGGTGAAGAGTTATGCAGTCATATGTGTCTCCAGAGTTTATAATAACCACAATATCACACTTATTTATGCACCCACACTTCAGAAATGTATGCAAATTTAAAAATATGCATCTCTTTAACAACATTCTCACAGAACAAAATACTTGGCTTCTTATATGTAAAATTATAATATTATTTATTTAGCATTGGATTACACATGTAACAATGATTGAGGAATTAAATTAGAATGTGGAAATATTAGCATAAATTGAACCTAGAGAAAGAAAATAAGACAGTGAATTTAGCCTGGGGGAAGTCAGTTCACCTCCTAGGTTCACATTTTTCTTCTGGAAAAACAAAATCAAAGCCCTTTTGATGCCTGGGTTGCTAAGAGTATCAAGTCAGGCCACAGTGAACACCCCCCCTCCACACACACACACACACACACATGCATGCACACAGGCATGCACATATATATATTTAAGTTGGTGAAGCATAATATATTTACTTATCCTGTGAGATAAAAAATAGCTTTGAGTGTGGTTACTGTACTGAGCTCAGTGTTGGGCATATGAATTGGAATTGCATGAATTCTGGCCCTTGGTATAATCCTTATTTTTCTCTTTGGAATTTGAATGTTCTAGAAGATTGCATTTTTTTCCCCAAAGATTTCAAATATTTTCTCCCAAGAAGGGGAAAATATATCAAAATGGAAAGAGCCAGAAAATTGGAGTAAAGCACTAAATTGACTTCACAACTTAACTTGCTCTATACAAATGAGACTTAGCCTTTGAACACATCAAATAAGAATAATAATGCATATGGAAAGTGTCTTCTTAGTAATATGTTAAATAAGATAACCTGTGTAGAGCACCTTAATAAAAGGTACCCGACTTATATCATGTGATTGTTAAGCCTGATTTCCTCCCCTTATTAAGTATACACACAGACACACATACATAGTACCACATACACACATGCATACATTCATCTGATTGTTTGAAGCATAGACATCTGGTTTGGAGTCTCCAGACTAGAGTTTACTCTCTGTATAAATGTTTTTTTTTTTTTTTTTTAAAGTTGTAAACATAATGCTATGGGATTGAATTGTGTCCCTCAGAAAGATATGCTCAATTCTTAACTCCCATTCTATGAACATGACCATATTTGTAAATAGGGTCTTTGAACATGTTATTAGTAATGATGAGGCCAAACTGGATTATGGTGAGTCCTAATCCAATATGATTGGTAGTGTTATATGGAGAGGAAATGTGGGCACATTCAGTAGGAGAGACAGAAAGAGGATGGTTGTGTGACAGAGAGAACACTTGCATTATGTCATGGATTGCTGGCTAGCCATTGCCAAAACCCTACAGAATTCACAGGGAGCTTGGCCCTGAGTTTGGATTTCTGGCATCTAGAACTGTGAAGCAATACTTCTCTGTGGCTTTAAGCCACCAGGTTTGTGATATTTTTTGGTAGGTGCAGTAAAATAACATACACCATAAGCATCCTTATTTCAAAAGACCAAGGACCAGATTCTAAAGCTCTAAGAGCATATCTAGATTGTTATATCCTGCAAACTTGCCAGTGTTCTAATTTATTCCCTCATTAGCCCAGTTCTTAATGTTCTCTTATTTTTAAATTTTTACTGTGGTAACATATATTCTACATATTATTTCCCATTTTAACTACCTTCAAGGATAAAATTCAGTGATGTTAACTGTATTCATAATGTCATGCTAACATTACCACTATGCATTACCAAAATTTTCCGTCTCCCCAAGCAGAAACTTGGTACCAGTTGAGTGTTAACTTCCCATTCTGCACCCACCCCACCCCTGGTATTTTGTAATCTTCTTTCTGTATCTATGAATTTATACATTCTTATTATTCCATATAAGTAAGATAATGCAATATTTGGTCTTTTGTGTCTGGCTTATTTCACTCAACATGCTGTCTTGAAGGTTCATCCATGTTGTAGCTTGTATTAGGACTTCATTCCACTTTGAAGATGAGTAATATTCCACTGTATGTATATACCACATTTTGTTTATCTGTTCATCCATTGATGAGCTGCTGCTACTTTGGGCTATTGTGAATAACACTGCCGTGAACACTGGTAAATGAATGTCTGTCGGAGACACTGCTTCCAATTCTTTGGTATATACCTAGAAATAGGATTGCTGGATCATACGTGTGCCGGTTTGAATGTATTGTGTCCCCCAAATGCCATTATCTTTGTGGTCTTGTGTGGGGCAGATGTTTTTGGTGCTGGTTAGATTTGTTGAAATGTGCCGCACTCAGCTGTGGGAGATGATTCTGTTGGGATGTTCCCATGGAGGTATGGCCCCGCCCATTCAGGGTGGGCCTTGATCGTTGGAGCTATATAAATGAGCTGACTCGGGGGGAGGGAACTAATGGAGTGCAACTGAGAGTGATGTTTTGAAGAGGAGCAAGCTTGCTAGAGAGGAGCATCCTGGGAGAAAGCCGTTTTGAGGCCGGAGCTTTGGAGCAGACGCCGGCTGCCTTCCCAGCTAACAGAGGTTTTCCGGACGCCATTGGCCACCCCCGGTGAAGGTACCCGATTGCTGAGGTGTTGCCTTGGACGCTTTGTGGCCTTAAGACTGTGACTGTATAGTGAAATAAACCCCCGTTTTATAAAAGCCAATCCATCCCTGGTGTTTTGCATTCTGCAGCATTAGCAAACTACGACAATATGTTAATTCTTTACTTGAGCTGTTGAAGAACCATCAAACTATTTTCCACAATGGCTATACCATTTTACATTCCCAATGACAATGCATGACATTTCCATTTTCTCTGGGTCCTTGTCAAAACTTATTCTTTTCTTTTTTGTTTTTTAATGATAGGCATCCAAGTGAGTGTGAAGAGGTATCTCATGGTGGTTTTGATTTGCATTTTCTCAATGAATAATAATGGTGAACATCTTTTCATGCTCCTATTGGCCATTTATATGTCTTTTTTGGAGAAGTGTGTAATCAAGGCCTTGATCCATTTTTCAATTGATTTTTTTTTTCTTTTTGTTGTAGTGTTATAGGAGTTCTTTACATTCATATGCAGCACTCTATAATCAGTAGCCAAAGTCATAAATATCAGTTATATCCATCAGATTTCTCTAACCACCTTGCATGATCCTTCACTAGTGGCCTTTCCCAAATGGTACCTGCATCTCCAGTTTTCACAAGCACCTATCTATTCTCCATAGTTCAGGAAAAGCTATCTAATAAATGCAGACTTGGCTATGACATTTTCTATACCTCCATAGCACCAATAGATGGGGTTCAACTTCAAACAACTTCAATACCACTTCATCCAATCATCAAAGGTTCTGAGCTTCAGTTACCTTTTCTGTTTGTGTGTTAAAGCTTCAAGTCCACTCTTTGCTGATGTTGGTGATTATCCAATTGTGCCTCTTCTTTTCTCAAACATTAGGCTTTCCAAACTGCAGTTCATTTAAAGATGCCTTCACAAATTTAGTGGTGAATCTTTAGCAGACATGTTGGCTCACAAGTCCTGACCTAAACCTCTTGAGAGAAAAAAAGGGTCTTTGAAATTATCTCTTCTGAAAGATCAGAAAAAGATGACCTTGTGGAGGCATTTTCATGTGTCAGGTATAACTGTCTCACACTCCTTCTCTGCATAAATGCGTAACTCTTCCATTTCATCCCATAAAGGCCCAGAGGCATCCTGAAAAGCACATATCTACAAAAGTTCCGAGTGGAAAGTTCAGCACAAATAGCTCTTTTTGTTTTGTTTTGTTTTGTCCCCTACTACATAATTGAATAAGAAGATTTTTTGAAATTATTTTCAACTACTTTAAATGTCTCCTTTTCTAAGTAAAAGTGGAACAATGCCTTATTTTCACTTTCTGAGTTGTGAGAACTTCCCTTATATCTTTTTAACTGGTGGTGTATTTGTTTACATCGTCTTCTTTGATTGTTATACAGTGATTCAGGTAAAAGTCTGATTTTTTTTTTTTTTGGACTTCTTTATTACTTCTAGCTCCTTTTGCATGGAGGAAAGATTCCTGGAGGTGGGTGACCCTGCAGAGGATGTTCCCAAGCCAGTATTTCCTAACCAAAAATGAGTCAGGAAACCATGAAAGGTGTGCAGACTGGCTCCAGAGAGCCCTGGAGAGAGGCTCAGGAAAGACACCAAAAAAAAAAAAAAAATGGAAAACAAGGTATTTCGAAAGCCTTTCTTGCTTTGAACAAACTTTTTCTTTCATAAAAAGATTGTCATTTTCTTTCTATTTAGTGTCCTACATTGGCAATCTAATTTCAAGTTATTGACTAAAGAGAGGAAGAGAGACTGTGTGCAGAACTTCTGGGGAAGATGGCAGGGTACAGAGCTCCAGGACCCACTTGTTTTTCCAAAATATCTAGGAAATAGGCAGGAACTGTCTGAAACAACTGGAGCCCTGTAGACCAGAGGAACACTGTACAGCATGGAGGGAAGAGCAGGAAGAAGTGGCTGAACAACTGAGGTAAAGAACTGTGAGTAGCTCACTCCTTGGTGCTTGCTGGCATCCATCCCCCACTCTTGTGGCTGCCACCTTGGGTCCAGTCCCTGGCTAGCTGCTGCAGACATAAAGAGACAAAATATCCTCCTCTCCCAAAACAGAAATGGACACAAACAAGCACTGATCAAGGCTTTAGATTAGAAAATTTGGATACCTGCATCCAGGCTCTGAGCTACTGTTTCCACCCTTCCCCAAATGGCAACAGCTATTGCTTCAACAATGGCCCTGATGGATGGAGAGGGTGGAAGTTTAAAGATGCATTGCCTCCTTATAGCTTGGGGGAACAGTTTGCTGAAGGGCAGGTCAGGAATGTGCAGCTTCAGTGAGCCAACAAATAGGCTTTTTGGTGTCTTCCCTGAGCCGCTCTCCAGGGCTCTCTGGAGCCAGTCTGCACACATTTCATGGTTCCCTGACTGATTTTTGGATGGGAAATAATGACTTGGGAACATCCTCCCTCGGGTTACCCACCTCCAGGAATCTTTCCACCACACAAAAGAGCTCGAGGCAATAAAGGAGTCCAAAAGAAAAAAAAAAAAAATAGAGGCAAAACAAAAACAAATAGAACAGATCAAGATTCTAGGAGAAGGAACAGAGGAAAGGAAGCTTTCTTCTAGGGATGGCACAATTGAAAAGAAGAGTACAATCTTAAAAATTACACTGCATAACCAAGACAAGAATCAGATGAAAGGCTGAAAAATTCTAATCAGATAAACATAGGTAATTCTAAAGGTCTAGAAAAGTTGAACCAAGTGTCAAAGAAGAGTCTTAATACAATGCCAAACACCAATAAAACCCTAGGTGAGAGAGAAAAAACTGTCCTTCAGAGTAATCTCATCAGAAAAAA
This sequence comes from Choloepus didactylus, assembly GCF_015220235.1. Classification (NCBI taxonomy): domain Eukaryota; kingdom Metazoa; phylum Chordata; class Mammalia; order Pilosa; family Megalonychidae; genus Choloepus; species Choloepus didactylus. Next base: position 43,994,525 of record NC_051317.1, read on the forward strand.
ATTACAAGCCATACTAAGCAATAGGAAGATACCGCCCATTCAAAGGAACAAATTAAAGTTTCCAAGGGAGACAAAGAATTTGGAAAAAGAATACTAGAGGAAATAATGCAAAAATCCTAACTCTTATGAAAAATAAAAATATTCATGTCCAAGAAGCACAATGTACTCAAAAAAGAATAAATCCAAATAGACCTACACCAAGACACCTACCAATCATAATGTCAAATGCCAAAGATAAAGACAGATTTCCAAAGGAAGCAAGAGAAAAGTAATCCGTCACACACAAGGGAACTTCAGTAAGACTAAGTCCTGGTTTCTCATCAGAAACCAGGCAGTGGTATGATATATTTAAGGTACCAAAAAAGAAAAAAGTGGTAGCCAACAATTATTTATATGGCAAAACTCTCCTTCAAAAATAAGAGAGCATTTACCATATTCATAGATAAACAGAAACTGAGAGAGTTCCCCCAACAAGAGACCTGCCCTACAAGAAATACTAAAGGGAGTTATGCAGGTTGAAAGGAAAAGACAGGAGAGAGAGGCTTGGAGTAGATTGTGGAAATGATGATTATCAGTAAGTGTTACTAAAAGAGTAAGAAGAGAAACAAAAATAAGACATGACATAAAAACCAACAGATAAAATAGTTAATGTAAGTACTTCATTTACTGCAATAACACAGAATGGTAACAGATTAAATTCCCCAATAAAAGACAAAGATTGGCAGAATGTATAAAAAAAAGTATGCTCCAACTCTATGCTCTCTACAAGAGACTCAAATTTTACCCAAAGACACAAATAAGTTGAAAGAGAAAGGTTATAAAAAAGATATTTCATGCAAAGTCTAAGCTAAAAAAAAAAAAAAAAAGTTGGGGTAGCTATACTAATATCAGACAAAATACAGACAAAATAGACTTTAAATGTAAAGCTGTTATAGGACAAAGAAGGATACTATATATTAATAAAAGGGGCAATCCACCAAGAATAAATAACAATCATAAATATTTGTGCACCTAAACATGGTGCATAAAATACATGGGCAGACACAGGCAACACTGAAGAGAGAAGTAGACACCTCCACAATAAAGGTTGGAGACTTCAATAATAGAACAACCAGACAGAGGATAAATAAGGAAACAGAGAACTAGAAAAATATGATAAATGAACTAAAGCTAATAGATATGTGAAGAACAGTGCACACCAAAACAGCAGGATATACATTCTTCTCAAGTGCTCATGGATCATTCTCCAGGATAGACCACATGTTGGGTCATAAAATAATCTAAAGACTTTAAAAATATTGAAATTATGTAAAGCACCTTCTTTGACCATAACGGAATGAAACTGAAAATTAATAACAGAGAACTGGAAAATTCACAAACATATGGGTTAAAGAACACACTTTCAAAAAATCACTGGGTAAAAGAAGAAATTGCAAGAGAAATCAGTAAATATCATGAGATGAAGGAAAACAAGAGCACAGCATATCAAAACATGGGATGCAGTGATGGCAGAACTGAGAGGGACATTTATATCCTTAAACACCTACATTTAAGAGAAAAAAGTTAAAATCAAAGGTCTAACTGCACACCTGGAGGAACTAGAAGAAGAATAGCAAACTAACCCCAAAGAATGAAGGAGGAGGCGGGGCAAGATGGCGGAGTGGTGAGGAGCAGAATTTCGTCTCTCCCCTAGAGCAGCTGGCAATTACCCAAGAACTATATGAAACAGTGTTTTCGGGGTCTCCAGTAACCAGTCACACATTGGACACAAGTTTGGAATTGGAGGAAAAGCTGAGATCGCAGCGAACATTGTAAGTTCCCCGGACCAGGGGTCTGGCGCCCCTCCCCACCCAGACCTCACAGACTGTTTTGCTGCAGGCTCCCTGACAGGGGGGAAAAAAAAACAAAAAACAGCAATCTGCTGAGGGCAAGAAGGGAGGCTCAACCCAGCCTCAACTGCAGAATTAATTACAAATTAATTAACTAACTTTGGGAACTGGGTTGCTAAAGAAGGGCTGGGCTCCAAGAAGTGGGGGCACGTAAAAGCAGGCACCCATTCCCAGACTCCAAAAAAGCCATTTTTTTCCCCTACATTTTGTCCCTTCTGCCTTCTCACTGATCCCTTATCTTTTTGCATTTCAATAGCCCCCGACAGGGGTGGAACTGAAGCAGTTGGAGAGTAATTATCAGACAATAGCCCAAAGCATATCTTTAAATGCTCTATTCTGACACTGACAAAACTTCCATGCTGGGGAAAGACTTTTAAAAGAGACTTTTTCTTTTTTTTTCCTTTTTTCTTTTTCTTGAATTCTTTTCTATTTTCTTTTTTTAAATCTAAAAGTAAAATATTTGGTTATTTTCTATCGGAAAGCCCAGGTTGAGGGACTAGGCTGGGCTTGGGGGAGACAGAGTACCCACAGTGTCTTTGAGTTCCGTATTCACTACTGAAGGCCTCCACCCCTGTCTTTAATTGGCAACTCAGGCTGACCAAGGAATCTACCTGGAGAGGCCCCAAAGAGGAGAGGGGAGAAGGGAATAGTGCCCCTGAGAGACAACTGGAGTTCTGAGGATTGGGAGAGTGGAGGGAACTCAACTGGCAGTCCTCTTTCTGGGAACTCAGACCCCAGGGGCTGGAATTCAGATTCAGGCTTCAGTCAGCCACGCCCCCGACAGGATCAGAGTCACCAGGTGAACTAAAGGTGAACTAAAGGCTCCATACCTCCTTACACTGGTGGGGGAGCTGCAGGCTGGCCAGTGCCACCTGCTGGACAGAAGAGGAAAAGCACCAATTCTAAAGGCCTCATTGGAGAGTCTCATTCTCAGGAAAACTCCATACCCTCCCACTGAGACCTGGGCCTCACTAGACTGGGAAAATCTGACTAGGGTCGACCATTTCTGAGGAGACCCACTCACAAAAAGTTTACATAGAGGCAGAGCAAGAAACAGAAAAACCAAGAGGGGAAAAATTCTGATCAACTAAATAGAACTTAAGTTAGAGGTCTAGAATAAGTTGAACTGAATAACAGAGGCCAGAGAACAAAGCCAACCAATAAGAAAACCACTAGGTAAAAAACAGAAAACAAGCTCCAAAATAAACTAATCAAGAAAATCAGATGCCTAGACAACTTAAGATAACAAGCCATACCAGGAAACATGAAAACATGGACCAGCCAAAGGGACAAACTAATAGCTCAGCTGAGACACAGGAGTGGAGGCAACTAATGCTAAATAAATTTGATGAAATGAAGGAAGATATAGCAAAAGAGCTGAAGGATATAAAGAAGACACTGGCTGATCATAAAGAAGAATTCATAAATTTAAAAAAACAAATGACAGAACTCATGGGAATGAAGGCCACAATGGAGGAGATGAAAAACACAATGGAGGGACACAACAGCAGATTTGAACAGGCAGAAGAAAGGATCAGTGAACTGGAAGACAGGTCATTCAAATTCATACACACAAAAGAACAGATGGTGAAAAAAATGGAAAATATGAGCAGGGTCTTAGGGAGCTGAGTGACAACATGAAATGCACAAATATACTTGTTATGGGTATCCCAGAAGGAGAAGAGAGGGGAAAAGGGGCAGAAAGAGTAATAGAAGACATATTCACTGAAAATTTCCCAACTCTTATAAAAGACAGAAAATTAGAGATTCAAGAAGTACAACGTACCCCAAATAGAATAGATTCCAATAGACCTACTCCAAGACACTTACTGGTCAGATTGCCCAATGTCAAAGACAAAGAGAGGATTCTGAAAGCAGAAAGAGAAAAGCAATCCATCACATACAAGGGAAGGTCAATAAGACTATGTGCAGATTTCTCTGCAGAAACCATGGAGGCAAGAAGACAGTGGCATGATGTATTTAAGATACTGAAAGAGAAAAACTGCCAACCAAGAATTCTATATCCAGCAAAATTTTCCTTCAAAAATGAGGGAGAGATTAAAACATTTTCAGACAGACACTGAGAGAGTTTGTGAATAAGAGACCAGCACTACAAGAAATACTAAAGGGAGTGCTACAGGCTAGTAGGAAAAGACAGGAGAGAGAGAGTTGGAGAAGAGTGCAGAAATGAAGATTATCAGGAAAGGTAAAAGGAGAGGAAAAAATAAGATGTGACATATAAATTCCAAAAAACAAAATGGTAGTAGAAAGTACTGCCCTTACAGTAATAAAACTAAATGTAAATGGATTAAACTCCCCAATAAAAAGACACAGACTGGCAGAATGGATTAAAAAACAGGACCCATCTATTTGCTGTCTACAAGAAACTCACTTTAGACACAAGGACAAACATAGACTGAAAGTGAAAGGTTGGAAAAAGATATTTCATGCAAACAACAACCAGAAAAAAAGCGGGAGTAGCTATATTAATATCAGACAAGTTAGACTTCAAAAGCAAAACAATTAAAAGAGACAAAGAAGGACACTATATATTAATAAAAGGGTCAATTCATCAAGAAAACATAACAGTCATAAATATTTATGCACCAAACCAGAATGCCCCAAAATTCATGAGGCAAACACTGCGATCACTGAAAGGAGAAATAGATACCTCTACAATAATAGTTGGAGACTTCAATACACCACTCTCATCAATGGATAGAACATCTAGACAGAGGATCATTAAAGAAACAGAGATGTTGAATTGTATGATAAATGAACTAGACTTGACAGATATTTATAGAACACTACATCCAACAACAGCAGGATACACTTTTTTCTCAAGTGCTCATGGAACATTCTCTAGGATAGACCACATGTTGGGTCATAGAGCAAGTCTCAACAAATTTAAAAATATTGATATTATACAAAACACTTTCTCAGACCACAATGGAATGAACTTGGAAATAAATAAAAGGCAGAAGGTCATAAAATTCACAAACATATGGAAGCTAAACAACATACTCTTAGAAAACTAGTGGGTAAAGGAAGAAATTACAAGAGATATTAGTAAATACCTCGAGGCAAATGACAATGAAAACACAACTTATCAAAACTTATGGGACGCAGGAAAGGCAGTGCTGAGAGGGAAATTTATTGCCTTAAATGCCTATATTAAAAGAGAAGAGAGAGCAAAAATTGAAGAGTTAACTGCTCACCTGGAGGAATTAGAGAAAGAACAGCAAACTAACCCCAAAGCAAGCAGAAGGGAAGAAATAACAAAGATTAGAGCAGAAATAAATGCAATTGAGAACAGGAAAACAATAGAGAGAATCAACAAAACCAGAAGTTGGTTCTTTGAGAAAATCAATAAAATCGATGGACCACTGGCTAGGCTAAGAAAAAAAAAAAAAGAGAGAGCAGATGTAAATAAATGCAATCAGAAATGGGAAAGGAAATAAAACTACCGACCCTGCAGAAATTAAGGAGATAATGAGAAGATACTATGAGCAACTATATGCTAATAAACTAGACAACTTAGATGAAATGGACAACTTCCTAGAAAAGCATAAACAACCAACATTAACTCAAGAAGAAATAGATGACCTCAATAAACCAATCACAAGTAAAGAGATTGAGTCAGTCATCAAAAAGCTCCCAAAAAGGAAAAGCCCAGGACCAGATGGTTTCACATGTGAATTCTACCAAGCATTCAAGAATGAATTAGTACCAATCCTGCTCAATCTCTTCAAAAAAATTGAAGAAGAGGGAAAGCTACCTAACTCTTTCTATGAAGCCATCATCACCCTTATACCAAAACCAGGCAAAGATACTACAAAAAAAGAAAATTATAGGCCAATTTCTTTAATGAATATAGACGCAAAAATCCTCAACAAAATACTCGCAAATCGAATCCAGCAGCACATTAAAAGAATTATACACCACGACCAGGTGGGATTTATTCCAAGTATGCAAGGCTGGTTCAACAAAAGAAAATCTATTAATGTAATGCACCGTATCAATAAATCAAAGCAGAAGAACCACATGGTCATCTCGATTGATGCAGAAAAGACATTTGACAAAATTCAATGTCCTTTCCTGATGAAAACACTTCAAAGGATAGGAATAGAAGGGAACTTTTTCAATATGATAAAGGAAATATATGAAAAACCCACAGCTAACATCACACTCAATGGGGAGAGACTGAAAGCTTTTCCTCTAAGATCAGGAACAAGACAGGGATGCCCACTATCACCATTGTTATTCAACATTGTGCTGGAAGTTCTAGCTAGAGCAATTAGGCAAGAAAAAGAAATAAAAGGCACCCAAATTGGAGAGGAAGAGGTAAAACTTTCACTATTTGCAGGTGACATGATTCTATATGTAGGAAATCCAGAAAAATCTACAGCAAAGCTACTAGAACTAGTCAATGAATACAGCAAAGTAGCAGGCTACAAGATCAACACACAAAAATCTGTAGTGTTCCTATACACAAGCAATGTGCAACAAGAGGTGGAAATCAAGAAAAAAATCCCATTTACAATAGCAACCAAAAGAATCAAGTATTTAGGAATAAACTTAACCAAGGGCACAAAAGACTTTTACATAGAAAACTATAAGAAACTGCTAAAACAAATTGAACAAGACCTGAAAAAAATGGAAGAACATACTATGTTCATGGATTGGAAGACTAAATATAGTTAAGATGGCAATTTTACCTAAACTGATTTACAGATTCAATGCAATACCAATTCAAATCCCAACAACTTACTTTACAGAAATAGAAAAACCAATAACTAAATTTATTTGGAAGGGTAAGGTGCCCCAAATAGCCAAAAATGTCTTGAGAAAGAGGAATGAAGTGGGAAGTCTCACACTACCTGACTTTGAAGCATATTACAAAGCTACAGTGCTCAAAACAGCATGTAGTGACATAAGGACAGATATACTGATCAATGGAATCGAATTGAGTGTTCAGAAGTAGACCCTTACATCTATGGACAACTGATCTTTGATAAGGCAGTGAAGCTGAAGCAACTGGGAAAGAGCAGCCTGTTCAATAAATGGTGTTTGGAGAACTGGATATCCTTTTCCAAAAGAATGAAAGAGGATGTCCATCTCACACCTTATACCAAAATTAACTCAAAGTGGATCAAAGACCTAAACATTAGCACCAAGACCATAAAACTCTTAGAAAAAAATGTAGAGCAATATCTTAAAGATCTTGTGAAGGAGGTGGTTTCTTAGACCTCACACCCAAGGCATGAGCAACCAAAGAACAAATAGGCAAATGGGATCTCCTCAAAATTAAACACTTTTGTACATAAAAGGACTTTGTCAGAAAAGTAAAAAGGCAACCTACACAATGGGAGATGATATTTGGAAACCACATATCAGATAAGGGTTTAATATCCTGAATATATAAAGGAATCCTGCATCTCAATAACAGAAAGACAAACAATCCAATTAAAAAATGGGAAAAAGACATGAACAGACATTTTTCTGAAAAGGAAATACAAATGGCTCAAAAGCATATGAAAAAATGCTCAACTTCACTGGCTATTAAGGAAATGCAAATCAAAACCACAATGAGATATCATCTCACACCTAACAGAATGGCCATTATCAAAAAAACAGAAAATGACAAGTGCTGGAGAGGATGTGGAGAAAGAAGCACACTTATTCATTGTTGGTGGGAATGTAGAATGGTGCAATCACTCTGGAAGACAGTATGGAGGTTCCTCAGGAAGCTAAATATAGATTTGCCATATGACCCAGCTATTCCATTGCTAGGTATATACTCGGAGGAACTGAAACTTAAGACACAGACAGACATTTGTTAGCCAATGTTTATTGCAGCACTATTCTCAATTGCCAAGAGATGGAAACAGCCCAAATGTCCATCAAAGGATGAGTGGATAAACAAACTGTGGTATATACACATGATGGAATATTATGCAGCTGTAAGACAGAACAAAGACATGGATCATGTAATAATGTGGATGAACCTTTAGGACATTATGTTGAGTGAAGTTAGCCAGAAACAAAAGGACAGATTCTGTATGGTCTCACTAATCTGAACAGACATTAATGAACAAACTTTGGGAGTTAAAAGCTGACAATACAGGCGACCAGGAGATAGAAAGAGGGCAGAGACCAGCCATTTGATGCTGAAGGACTACAGAATGTTTAGGATTGATTGCATAGATCCAGAAATAGATAGCATAATACTGGGTGATGGTAGCACGGTATTGTAAGTACACTGAACAAAGATGTCTGTGAGTAAAGCTGAAAGGGGTGGGATAGGAGAATGTATGACACCAGAGGTAAAGATAGATGATAAAGACTGGAACTGTATAACACGGCAAAACTGGAGTGGCCAATGACTGTTACTAAATATACAAATATAAAAATGTTTTTGCATGTGGGAAAGCAAATGAATGTCAACCATGTGGAAATTTGAAAAAGGGATGGTATTCAGGAACAAACATAATCAAAGCAAACTGGAGTCTATGGTCAACAGTAACATTGTAATATACCTCCATTAAATGTAACAAAGGCAATATGCCAATGCTAAATGTATATGAGAGGGAGATATAGGGGAGTAATATGGGATTCTTGGTAGTGGTGTTATTGGCTGTCCTTAGTAGTATATTGTAGTGTATGACATGTTATTTTTCTTTTTATCATTTTTTCTTATTGCTAAAAAAAAACAGTTTTTCTTGCAGTAATCAGTATGTTCAAGTGCTGATTGTGGTGATAAATGTACAACTTTACGATGATACCATGAACAACTGATTGTATACTGTGGATAAATGTATGGTATGTAAACATAACTCTATAAAATTGTAGGAAAATATATATATAGGAGTAAAAGTGTTGGAGAAAATATGGTGAGAGGGATGATGCCTCACCAATATAGACTAACTACAATGTGTAAACTCAGAATTGAATCTTAGAACATAGCCTAACATGGACACAATAATTGTAATAGTCCCTAGATTGTAAGCTCTTACAGCAGTTAACTCTATCCCTGAATTGTAAGGCCTATCTCTAAACTTTGAGATGCTGATCCCCTAGCGTATAAACTGATTGGTCTCTGGAACAATGCATATCTCTGAGACACCTGAAACTCAGAGCTAGAGCTCGGCAGATATGAATGTCAGTATTAGTGCATACAGCCACTGTCAAAAAAAATAAAAAAAAAAGCTGAAAAAGAGCCCAGACTTCAATTAGTGATATGAATGAAGCAGATCTGGTTAAGACCAGGGCAAGCCAGGCCACAGGATAAAGGTTGAAACTGATTGTGTTTTAAAACTTCAACTTTCATATGAGACCAAGGGAATAGATATCTATTTGGTACAGGATCTAAATTTTCTAAATGGTACAACTCTACAGTCGATTTGTTCAAACACCACAATTGCATGGAATTTTGAATAGGAAGTGAGATACGGTAGGTTAGTATAGGCTGGAGTGAAATAGTGACACATCCTAGAGTAATTTGGGTAGATAATAAAAAATATATTTACAGCCTCCCCCTCCCCAGTCCTGAGGATCTGGGGGAAGGTGTGGATGTGTTGGACATCCTCACCTGGACTGGTGTTGATGTTGTCACAAACATTGGGACTGGCGGTTTGATGTGCTGAGCCCTTGAGCATGGGACTTGCCATTATGAAGCTCATTACCACAAAGGAGAGTCTAAACTTGTATGTAATGGTGCCTAAGAGTCTCCCCCTGAGTACCTCTTTGTTGCTCAGATGTGGCCCTCTCTCTCTCTAACTGAGCCATCTCGACAGGTGAACTCGCTGCCCTCCCCCCTATGTGGGACCCGACTCCCAGGGGTGTAAATCTCCCTGGCAATGCAGAGTGTGACCCCCGGGGATGAATGTGGACCCGGCATCGTGGGACTGAGAGTATCTTCTTGACCAAAAGGTGGATGCAAAATGAGACGAAATGGTTTCAGTGGCTGAGAGATTCCAAATGGAGTCGAGAGTTCACTCTGGTGGACATTCTTATGCACTATATAGATGACACCTCTTAGGTTTTAATGTATTGGAATAGCTAGAAGTAAATATCTGAAACTACCAAACTCCAACCCAGCAGTCTGGACTCCTGAAGACAATTATATAATAATGTAGATTACAAGGGGTGACAGTGTGATTGTGAAGACCTTGTGGATCACACCCCCTTTATCTAGTGTATGCATGAGTGGAGGAATAGGGATAAAAACTAAAGGACAAATGGGGTGGGATGGGGAGATGATTTGGGTGTTCTTTTTTCACTTTTATTTTTTATTCTTGTTCTGGTTCTTTCTGATGTAAGGAAAATGTTCAGAGATAGATTCTGGTGATGAACGCATAACTATGTTATCATACTGTGGACAGTGGATTGTATACCATGGATGATTGTATGGTGTGTGAATGTATTTCAATAAAACTGAATTTAATAATAAAAAAAAAGAATGAAGGAAATAAAGGCCAGAACAGAAATAAAGGAAATTGAGAATAAGAAACAATAGAGTATTAAGAAAACAAAAACAAAAACTGTTTCTTTGAGATCAAAAAAAAAATTGACAAGCCCTTAGCTAGACTGACAAAGAAAAGAAGAGATAGAATGCAAATAAATAAGATCAGAAATGAGAGGAGATATTATTACTGATCCTAGAGAAATAAAAAGGTCAGAAGTGGATACTAAGAACAACTGTATGGCAACAAATTAGATAGCTTAGAAAGAATGGACAAATTCCTAGAAACACATGAACAATCTGCACTGACTCTAGAAGAAATGGAAGAACCCAACATCCCAATTCCAAGCTAAGAGTTTGAATCAATCATGAAAAACTTTCCAACCCAAAAGCCCAACACCAGACAGTTTCACTGGTGAATTCTGCCAATCATTCCAAGAAGCATTAATAACAATCCTGCTCAAACTCTTCCAAACAATTGAAGAGAAGCAACATACTTTAACTCATTCTATGAGGCCAACATCACTGTATTATCAAACCCAGATAAAGATACTTCAAGAGAAGCAAATTACAAATTTCTCTCATGAATATAGATGCAAAAATCCCCCCCAAAATACTTAAAAATCAAATACAACAGCACAATTGGGTTTTATCCCAGTTATGCAGGGGTTGTTCAATGAAAGAAATTCAATTTATGTCATACACCACAATAATAAATCAAAGAGGAACACTGACAGGATCATCACAATTAACAAAGAAAAAGCATTTGGCAAAATTGAGCATCATTTCTTGATAAAAACATGTAGAACACTAGGAAGAAACTGAAATTTCCTTAACACGATAAAGGGCATATATGAAAAACCCATAGATAACATCATACTCAATAATGAAAGACTGAAATTCTTCTCTCTAAGATCTGGAACAAAACAAGTGTGCTCACTGACACTACTGTTATTCAACATTGTAATAGAATTCAATCTGTAGCAGTTAGGCGAGAAAAAAGAAATAAAGGCATCCAAATGGAAAGAAAGAAGTATAACTCACTATTTGCAGATGACATGATCCTATACATATAGAAACTTCTGAAAAATCTACAACAAAGCTACTAGAACTAATAACCAAATCTAGCAATGTGGCAGGATAAAGATAAACACACTAAAGTAAGTGGTGTTTCTATACACTAGTAAGGAGCAATCTGAGGAGGAAATCAAGAAAAAATACTAATTACAATAGCAACTAAAAGAATCAAGTATCTAGGAATAAATTGAATCAAAGACAGAAAGGACTTATACACAGAAGGCTATACAATATGGCTAAAAGAAGTCAAAGAACAGCTTAATAAATGCACGGGCATTCCATGTTCATGGAATGGAAGAATAAATATCATTAAAATATTAATTCTACCCAAATTGATATATAGACTGAACACAATCCCAATCAAAATTGTACTTTACAGAACTAGGAAAGCCAAATATCATTTTTTTTTTTTTTTTGGAAATGTCAAAAACACCTTGAAAAAGGAAACCTAAGTTGTAGGAGTCACACTTCCTGACTTGAAAACATATTATAAAACTACAGTAGTCAAAACAGCATGGTACTGGCATAAGAGTTGATATATTGACCAATGGAATCCAATTCAGAGTTCAGAAATAGATCTTCACATCCATGGCCTAGTGATATTTGACAAGACTTCCAAGTGTACTAAACTTGGAAAGAATAGTCTCTTCAACAAATGGTGCTGGGAGAACTTGAATATCCATATGTAAAAGAATTAAATAGGACTCCTATCTCACACCTTATACAATAATTAACTCAAAATGGATCAAAGACCTAATATAAGAACCAGTAATATAACACTCCTAGAAGAAAATGTAGCGAAACATCTCAAGATCTTGTGGTAGGCAATGGTTTCTCAGACTTTACACCCAAAGCACAAGCAAAAAAAAAAAAAAAAAAAAAAAGAAAGAAAAAGAATAGATAAATGGGACCTCCTCAAAATTAATAATAATAAAAAAAATATCCTTCAAAGGAATTTACCAAGAAAATGAAAAGGCAACCTACACAATGGGAGAAAATATTTGGAAGCCACATATCCAATAAGGGTTTGGTATCCGGAATATAAAAAGAAATCCTACAATTCAACAATGAAAAGACAAACAACTCAATTAAAAAGTGGACAAAAGTCTTGAATAGACATTTTTCCAAAGAGGGAATACAAATGTCTAAAAAGCACATGAAAAATGCTCAACATCACTATCTACAAGGGAAATGCACATCAAAACCATGAGATATCTTTTGACACCTACTAGAATGGCTATTAGGAAAAAACAGAAAACTACAACTGTTGGAAAGGATGTGGAGAAAGAGAAAACTCACTCTCTTCTGTTGGGAATGTAAAATGGTTCAGCTGCTGTGGAAGAGAGTTTGGCAGTTCCTCAGGACACTAAGCATAGAATTTTTATATGATCCAGCAATCCCACTACTAGAAATATACCTAGAAGAACTGAAAGCAGAAACTCAAATATTTGCACACTGTTGTTCATACTGGCATTATTCACAATTGTCAAAAGACAGACACAATGCAAATGCCCATCAGTCAGTGAATTGATAAACAAAATATGGTACAGACATATGATAGAATATTATTCAGCTATAAGAAGAATGAAGTCCTGATGCACAGGACATCAGGGATGAACTTCAAGGACCATTATCCTGAAGGAAATAAGCCAGGCACAAAAGGACAAATTTTATATAACCTCACTGTTATGAACTAATTATAACAAGCAAGCTCATAGTGTTAGAATCTAGAATATAAGTAACCAGGTGTGATTGAAGCTGTGCATAGCCCAGAAAAGTATGTTCTTAAAGTTAAGTCACTCCTGTGGGTCTAGACCCATTGTAACTAGGATCTTTTGATGAGTAGGATCTTAACTTAAGATATGGGCCACCACATTCTGGATGACTCTTAATACTCTTCTAGAATCCTTTATAAGAGAATGGAATTCAGACAAAGAGAGAGAAAACCACGGAAACAAGAAGCTGAAAGCAACATAACCTGGAAGAGGAGGGGGAGACAAGCAGATGCTGCCATTTGATCTGCCATGTGAGAGAGGAGCCCAGGACTGTTGGCAGCCAGTCTTCAGGGAGAAAGCATCATCTGATGAAGCCTTGATTTGGACATTTTTCTCAGCCTCAAAACTAAGCTTATAAACTATTAAATTCCTATAGTTAAAGCCAATGCATTTAATGGTATCTGTTTTAAGCAGATTAGCAGGTTAGAACACAGGAGATAGACTGAGGTTAGAGAATGAGTTGATGCTTAACTTGTACAGAATTTCTATTTAGGTTGATGGTAAAGGTTTGAAAATGGATGGTGGTAGTGGTAGCACATGACTGTGAATGTAATCAAAAGCACTGAACTATATCAGTGAATATGATTAAAAGAGCAAACTTTTGAACGTATTTATTAATAGAACAGAAATTAAAAGATAAGGCATAGAACTGTACAACACAGTGAATCCCATTGTAGTATTCTTCTGTGGGTTATAACAAATGTATACTAACACAAGGTGATAACAGAGTGAAATATGGGAAAATATAATACCTAATGTAAATAATGGATGATAGAGCTATTTTAATAATCTTTCATCCATTGTAATAAAGATAACTAGTATTAAAAAATCATAAAATTATAAAATGTGCTATCATTAATGGTAGCAAACTTTCCACACCAGTGCAAGGTGGTGGTGGTAGTGGGATCGTGCATGGAAATCCTGTATTTTATGCATGATTATTTTGTAAATCCATGATACCTCTAATAAAACATAAAGGGAGAGATGTCATATAAAAAGGAAAAGGGGAAGAGGACAGCATAATTTTATATTTTAAAAAATATACATCTATTTATAGATGTCATTAAATGGTTACCACATCACTCATAATTGCTTGCTCACAATCTTTCTTTTAATCCTAATGGTAAAGTCTGGGATGCCCACAGCCTGTCTATCTTGTCCACTGTTTTGCATCTAGCCCATTGCTTGAAAAAGTTAATTGGATTAGTAAATGAATAAGTTAATGATTGAACTCATAGAGAATTCCTAAAGTAGAATATAACAGATGCCTGTTGTAGGCACATGTTATTATTCAAAAATTGTATGCCTCTCTGCCTATTTTTCTTCAAATTCAGTTTGGATACTCACTTCATTTTGGTTAATATTTTATCTCTAAAACACCAGACCTCTTCAAGATTTATTCATTTATTTTAAAATTGTAATGTTTTCTTTGTCTTTATTTCAAGACATATTGTTTAGCAATATTTTTGACAAAAGTAGGAGAACTTAATAATCTCACAGCTATGAACATTCATAGTTTCTGTTGATGGCTGTTTTATTCTGGATTTTAAATATCTCCAGGTACATTTATAGAGTTAGAGCAGAAATAATACCTTCCTTGGTCTTCCTTGAATGACTGAATGTGGGACAGTAACTTGAAAGAAATTGATAAGAGTTGGACTGAGGGGACCATAGAATATTCCACCTAGGCAGGTTGTAGAGATTGCAAAGTATTTACAGGAAAACTGCTATGTAAATACTGGCCAATTCTGAATGACTTTGTAGAATTAAGGTTGTCAGATTTGGCAAATAAAAATGCAGGGCTCCTACTTAAATTTAAATTCCACATAAACAACAAATAATATGTTCAAATAAGTATGTTCCGTGCAATATTTAGTATACTTCTACTTAAAAATATTCATTTATTTATCTGAAATTCAAATGAAACTGGATGTCTTGTATTTACCTGGCAATACTGCTACTTAGGTTGGATATTCAGATAATCAGTTGTTTTAGTTTGCTAAAGTTGCCAGAAATGGTTTGACTTTTACAATGGAGATTTACCAGCTTACAAGTTTATAGTTCAGAGGCCATGAAAATGTCCAAATCAAGGTGTCATCAAGATGATACCCGGACTCTGAAGGTAGGCTGCCAGCAATCCACAGCTCCTCGGCCATGTGGAAAGGCACATGGCTGGTCTGTTGGTCTCTCCTTTCTCTCCCAGGTTTCATTATTTTCAGCTTCTGGTTTCTCTGTGGCTTGCTTTATTAGCTTCTGTGTGTGTCCTCTCTCAGTTTCTGTTCTTTCTCTCTATTTCATTCTCTTATAAAGGGCTCCAGTAAGAGGATTATGACCTACCTGGGGCCTCAATTGAAGTAATCTAATTTAAAGGTCCCACCCACAATACGTCTACACTCAAATGGACTAGCTTTAAGTACATGTTTTTTCCTAGAGACCATAAAACCTCCAGACCATCACATCAGTCTTCTGTGTTAAGTGATTCAGGAAGGAGAGTAAAAGATTTGATAGTCAGATTCACACAGTATACTTTGGTGCAGTAATATGGAAAAAGGCCAGTTTGCAGATTTAGAAAGGGAAAATACATATTGTTTTCTTTATAATATTATTCTACTAGCACCTACATTAACTATTTTCTGATAGTAAATATTTCTGGGTATGCTGGTTATGCATTCAATTTAAGAAGATTCTGGAAGATGTTGGATTTTGAATCATAAACTCATGGAATTGTGGCTGATTTATTCTAATTATTGTAATATACAACTGATTAAGACTCTATAAGAAATGAATTTCTTTAGTGCCCTTTTTATCTCCTTTCTAGTGTGTTCTTAATCCTTGAAACAATATTTCATGGTAAAGGGACTGTTTATACTTTGGAATGTGCATTTTTTTATTAGCTGTAGAAGAATAAACATGGCAACTATTAGAATAAATTTCAGAAAGTTACTATAGAATTTTTCTTAATTTTTAACTCTCATTTAGTTAAGTTCTTTCATGTTAGTAACTGAGCACTGGAGGGATTTAATGTCATTTAATATGAAAGACAATGACTATATTCAGTAAAATGTGGATTGTGTGTGTGTCATATGATTGTACAAACCACAGGTTAAATAGAAAAATTGTTTAATTCTTTGCCAATTAAATAAAAAATAAACTTCTGCATTATTTCTGCTCAAGAAAAGTGATGATTTTTTTTTAATGCTGAATATCCCAACCAAACAAATGTTTGAATTAGGTCTTTTGAATGATTTTAGATTCTGAAATATGGGCAGATTAGGATTAATATTGGCTATAGGAAACAGTAAATTAACCAATGCTTTAAAAATTGACTTAGCTAATTTTACTTCTTTGTGCTCTTGATAAAAAAAAAACATATTTAGATTCTCCTTTGTATGCAGGAAAGTACAACTATGATGCCTTCCAGCATCAGAATGCAGATTATTCTTCCACTTATTGATTCCTATAGTATTTGTTAATGAAGCTTTATGCACATTTCCACAATGAAATGATATGCTCTCAAGTATTGCCAAGTCCAATGTTGCAATGACTGGAGAAGTCCTTTGGAATCAGTGTGTGATTATTTGTACTCATTAACACATTGTTTCCTCAGAGGTCTATAAAATTCCCTTTCTGTGCTAGTCTCCCACCATTAATTCATTTGTGTGAAAAATGATTCACTAGTGAAAATATTATTTCAAAATACAAATGTCATCTATCTGTAACACTAGATGTCCTAATAGTTTACCAAGAACTATGAATTCCTATAGATCCCAATGAAATCCTCAGATTCTCATTGGAGAATATGAGATAAGTTGTAAAGTTAGAGCAGCAGGTCTTGCTAAAGAATAAGGAAAAATAGCTCAAGAGTGATTCCAAGAATTATGGTTTAATCAAATATGCCATATTGATAACATTTGGAACTGATAAGATTGGGAGAAAATAGATTTAAAGATAAAGAAATTCAGGTATTCTGGTAGGGCATATTCTTATGTTTTCTTGGTCTCTATCAAAATCTTCATTAAGGCTTCCCCAATCCCTGTGATGTACTTCTTCAAAATTTTCACCTGCTTCTTGTCATCAACCTTCTGTTATCTTTGAGTAGATGTTGCTTTCATTGAAGATAATTTGAGTTTTCCTGGATCAGTTTTTTTGTGAGATATTCCCACAGAGAGCAAGATTCCAGGGATATGTTTTGGTTTATCTAGGTGTCACAACACAAAGATTCTATTTTTCCTCTCAGATTCCTCAAATAAAGGACTATTTTCACATGGCTTTTATTTGTGACTCTCAGCATAAGCTTGTCTTTCTTTATTTGTCCTTCTAATAGAGCTTCTGGGATCAGGTAGGTTATTCTTATTGCTATTCTCTGATTTGGAGTTCTCAACATTGAAATTCCTCCAGGCTTCTCTCCTCCTCTTCTGCCTGACTACTATAAAATACAATTGACTTCTATGCAAATGTAACACATATTTTGTAGTCTTTTAACTAATTTTTTCCACAGTGGAGTTCCTAGATGGTTCTTCATTCTCTTGTCAAGGGAAATGCTGTGTTACAGGGTTTGTTGTTAGTGAAAGTGTCCACTGTCATCTCTAAATTTATAATGTTGTAAATGCAAAAAAAAGTGCATCCACATAAATATTTTAATAAGTATGATCTACCTAAAATTTTATATTTGAAATATATAATCAGCAGATATTTTAATAATAAAATAAAATTATAAAGCATATGATATGGATTATGTAAATTACAGCAATAATATTACACATTGTTAAGGAAAATAATGTATAAAAACCAACTCAAAAATCTGTTACCTCCTATGGATAATCAGCATCTTAACATCATCTCTACTTTGGGGGAATATTCCACTGATGGAACAATATTTGGAGAGGTTCCAATATAGAGCAACTGTGTGCTTTCCCTCTTTATGGCCTGGCAGCTAATCCACATGTCCAGAAAGCTGATGGTATCAATTTTGAATGCAAAGGAGTGTTGTAAAATTAAAAGAGAGTTTAGAATTGTTCCACTGCAACACTTTTAGCCCCTATGGCTGTAGTGCTAATATCACATTCTGAACCCTGGACTTGGTGTATTTCCTTCAGCTCAACTCTTACTGACCCTACCTACTCTCCTACAGTCCTCTGCAAAGTTCTGAACTTCCCCTGCTCTTTCTAAGACATGGTGGATTTTTGTTGATATCAACCTTGGTCTCCATCTAATACAAGGGGTTAGAACACTGTAAATACTGTGCCTCCAATTAGGAAATTGAAAAAAAAACACACAATCCATGCACACATTATAAAAGATATTAACAGTAAGTTATTAAATCAGCAACATGGTTTGTATTCTGGCTTGTTTTATCAGCTGATTGATGTTGAGCCTGCAACATAGACTGGAAAGTTAAAATGTTAATATTTTTAATTAAAGGAAATGAATTTAAATGTAGGATGGTGTCATATATTATTAAAAGTATAGGAAAATGACATAAATGTGGGGCAATCAGAATCTAGTCTTAAAATTTTTAAAGTACAAACTTAAATATCTATAACTGAGCAAAATTTGCTTCATGGCCTCTGACCAAGAAAACAACCAAAAATAAAGCATATGATAAGAGGAATAATGGCAATAGTGATAAATTTGAAACAAACTGTCAATAAGGCAATAATTAAATCATCTTTCTTAGTATGGAATATGATATAATTATTAAAAATATAAACTAAAATTATGTATCTAATGTATGTATTTATCATTCTATGTATATATATATATATATATATATATATATATGCGTTGCATGTATATATATATATATATATATATATGCATAAGTACGCATATATCAATTTTAATGTGTTTCCAAGTTGTTCAGTTTCAATATAGTTCTAAAAGCTAGGTATAGTATAAAAATATTTATGATAATAAACATGAATGTAGGCCGTTATGTACATTTTCAATCCATTTTCAATGGATACTTTTATATGTTTGTAGAAGCAAAGAAATTGCCTAGAAGGATACACTTTAATATAACAATTGTTTCCTCTAGTAAGATAGTGAGGCCATGGGGAATGAGGAAGTTTTCCTCATGTCTAATAGTTTATTTAAAGAGAATGAAGTATTTATTGTTTGCACAAATAAAAACTAATTTTAATAAAGGGGAAAGAAATTATTTGGAGATCTTATTTTATTTTATTAAATATGGGTAAAAGGTTGTATTATTATTTTGAATGTGAACCAACAAAAACAGACTACTGATATTTGAATATATCTGATTTAACTTTTTTTTTTTTTTTTATCATCATTTTATTGAGATATATTCACATACCACGCAGTCATATAAAACAAATTGTACTTTCGATTGTTTACAGTACCATTACATAGTTGTACATTCATCACCTAAATCAATCCCTGACACCTTCATTAGCACACACACAAAAATAACAAGAATAATAATTAGAGTGAAAAAGAGCAATTGAAGTAAAAAAGAACACTGGGTACCTTTGTCTGTTTGTTTGCTTCCCCTACTTTTCTACACATCCATCCATAAACTAGACAAAGTGGAGTTTGGTCCTTATGGCATTCCCAATCCCACTGTCACCCCTCATAAGCTACATTTTTATACAACTGTCTTCGAGATTCATGGGTTCTGGGTTGTAGTTTAATAGTATCAGGTATCCACCACCAGCTACCCCAATTCTTTAGAACCTAAAAAAGGTTGTCTAAAGTGTGCGTAAGAGTGCCCACCAGAGTGATCTCTCGGCTCGTTTTGGAATCTCTCTGCCACTGAAGCTTATTTCATTTCCTTTCACATCCCCCTTTTGGTCAAGAAGATGTTCTCCGTCCCACGATGCCGGGTCTACATTCCTCCCCGGGAGTCATATTCCACGTTGCCAGGGAGATTCACTTCCCTGGGTGTCTGATCCCACGTAGGGGGGAGGGCAGTGATTTCACCTTTCAAGTTGGCTTAGCCAGAGAGAGAGGGCCACATCTGAGCAACAAAGAGGCATTCAGGAGGAGACTCTTAGGCACAAATACAGGGAGGCCTAGCCTCTCCTTTGCAGCAACCGTCTTCCCAAGGGTAAAACTTATGGTAGAGGGCTCAACCCATCAAACCACCAGTCCCCTATGTCTGTGGTCATGTTAGCAACCATGAAGGTGGGGTAGGCAAATACCCCTGCATTCTCCACAGGCTCCTCAAGGGGGCACTACATCTTTTTTTTTTTTTTTTTTCCTTGTTTGTCTTTTTTCTTTCTTTTTTTTTTTTTTTTTTAATTTTCCCTTCTTTTTTAAATCAACTGTATGAAAAAAAAAGTTAAAAAGAAAACAAACATACAATAAAAGAACATTTCAAAGAGACCCTAACAAGGGAGTAAGAAAAAGACAACTAACCTAAGATAACTGCTTAACTTCCAACATGTTCCTACTTTACCCCAAGAAAGTTACATAATATAGCAACATTTCAGTGAACTTGTTCCTACTACATCCATCAGAAATTAACAGACCATAGTCATTTCTGGGCATCCCCAGAACGTTAAATAGCTTATCTGTTCTTCTTGGATTATTGTTCCCCCTTCCTTAATTGCTCTCTACTGCTAGTTCCCCTACATTCTACATTATAAACCATTTGTTTTACATTTTTCAAAGTTCACATTAGTGGTAGCATATAATATTTCTCTTTTTGTGCCTGGCTTATTTCGCTCAGCATTATGTCTTCAAGGTTCATCCATGTTGTCATATGTTTCACCAGATCATTCCTTCTTACTGCCGCGTAGTATTCCATCGTGTGTATATACCACATTTTATTTATCCACTCATCTGTTGAAGGACATTTGGGTTGTTTCCATCTCTTGGCAATTGTGAATAATGCTGCTATGAACATTGGCGTGCAGATATCTGTTCGTGTCACTGCTTTCCGATCTTCCGGGTATATACCGAGAAGTGCAATCGCTGGATCGAATGGTAGCTCTATATCTAGTTTTCTAAGGAACTGCCAGACTGACTTCCAGAGTGGCTGAACCATTATACAGTCCCACCAACAATGAATAAGAGTTCCAATTTCTCCACATCCCCTCCAGCATTTGTAGTTTCCTGTTTGTTTAATGGCAGCCATTCTAACCGGTGTTAGATGGTATCTCATTGTGGTCTTAATTTGCATCTCTCTAATAGCTAGTGAAGCTGAACATTTTTTCTTGTGTTTCTTGGCCATTTGTATTTCCTCTTCAGAGAACTGTCTTTTCATATCTTTTGCCCATTTTATAATTGGGCTGTCTGTACTATTGTCATTGAGTTGTAGGATTTCTTTGTATATGCAAGATATCAGTCTTTTGTCAGATACATGGTTTCCAAAAATTTTTTCCCATTGAGTTGGCTGCCTCTTTACCTTTTTGAGAAATTCCTTTGAGGTGCAGAAACTTCTAAGCTTGAGGAGTTCCCATTTATCTATTTTCTCTTTTGTTGCTTGTGCTTTGGGTGTAAAGTCTAGGAAGTGGCCTCCTAATACAAGGTCTTGAAGATGTTTTCCTACATTATCTTCTAGGAGTTTTATGGTACTTTCTTTTATATTGAGATCTTTGGTCCATTTTGAGTTAATTTTTGTGTAGGGGGTGAGGTAGGGGTCCTCTTTCATTCTTTTGGATATGGATATCCAACTCTCCCAGCCCCATTTGTTGAAAAGACCATTATGGCTCAGTTCGGTGACTTTGGGGGCCTTATCAAAGATCAGTCGGCCATAGATCTGAGGGTCTATCTCTGAATTCTCAATTCGATTCCATTGATCTATATGTCTATCTTTGTGCCAGTACCATGCTGTTTTGGCAACTGTGGCTTTATAATAAGCTTCAAAGTCAGGGAGTGTAAGTCCTCCCACTTCGTTTTTCTTTTTTAGAGTGTCTTTAGCAATTCGAGGCATCTTCCCTTTCCAAATAAATTTGATAACTAGCTTTTCCAAGTCTGCAAAGTAGGTTGTTGGAATTTTGATTGGGATTGCATTGAATCTGTAGATGAGTTTGGGTAGAATTGACATCTTAATGACATTTAGCCTTCCTATCCATGAACATGGAATATTTTTCCATCTTTTAAGGTCCCCTTCTATTTCTTTTAGTAGAGTTATGTAGTTTTCTTTGTATAGGTCTTTTACATCTTTGGTTAAGTTTATTCCTAGGTACTTGATTTTTTTAGTTGCTATTGAAAATGGTATCTTTTTCTTGAGTGTCTCTTCAGTTTGTTCATTTCTAGCATATAGAAACATTACTGACTTATGTGCATTAATCTTGTATCCTGCTACTTTGCTAAATTTGTTTATTAGCTCTAGTAGCTGTATCGTCGATTTCTCAGGGTTTTCTAGATATAAGATCATATCATCTGCAAACAATGACAGTTTTACTTCTTCTTTTCCAATTTGGATGCCTTTTATTTCTTTGTCTTGCCGGATTGCCCTGGCTAGCACTTCCAGAACAATGTTGAATAACAGTGGTGACAGCGGGCATCCTTGTCTTGTTCCTGATCTTAGAGGGAAGGCTTTCAGTCTCTCACCATTGAGTACTATGCTGGCTGTGGGTTTTTCATATATGCTCTTTATCATGTTGAGGAAGTTTCCTTCAATTCCTACCTTTTGAAGTGTTCTTATCAAAAAGGGATGTTGGATTTTGTCAAATGCTTTTTCAGCATCTATTGAGATGATCAATTGATTTTTCCCTTTCGAGTTTTTAATGTGTTGTAATACATTGATTGTTTTTCTTATGTTGAACCATCCTTGCATGCCTGGAATGAACCCCACTTGGTCATGGTGTATGATTTTTTTAATGTGTCTTTGGATTCGATTTGCAAGTATTTTGTTGAGGATTTTTGCATCTATATTCATTAGGGAGATTGGCCGGTAGTTTTCCTTTTTTGTAGCTCTTTGCCTGGTTTTGGTATTAGATTGATGTTAGCTTCATAAAATGAGTTAGGTAGTGTTCCCTTTTTTTCAATGTTTTGAAAGAGTTTGAGTAAGATTGGTGTCAGTTCTTTCTGGAAAGTTTGGTAGAATTCCCCTGTGAAGCCATCTGGCCCTGGGCATTTATTTGTGGGAAGATTTTTGATGACTGATTGGATCTCTTTGCTTGTGATGGGTTGGTTGAGGTCTTCTATTTCTTCTCTGGTCAGTCTAGGTTGTTCATATGTTTCCAGGAAATTGTCCATTTCTTCTACATTATCCAGTTTGTTGCCATACAGTTGTTCATAATATCCTCTTATAATTTTTTTAATTTCTTCAGGATCTGCAGTTATGTTACCTTTTTCATTCATTATTTTGTTTATATGGGTCTTCTCTCTTTTTGATTTTGTCAGCCTAGCTAGGGGCTTGTCAATCTTGTTGATCTTCTCAAAGAACCAACTTTTGGTGATATTTATCCTTTCTACTGTTTTTTTGTTCTCTATGTCATTTATTTCTGCTTTAATCCTTGTTATTTCTTTTCTTGTACTTGGTTTAGGATTGGTTTGCTGTTCATTTTCTAGCTTCTTCAGTTGATCCATTAGTTCTTTGATTTTGGCTCTTTCTTCCTTTTTAATATATGCGTTTAGTGCTATAAATTTCCCCCTTAGCACTGCTTTTGCTGCATCCCATAGGTTTTGGTATGTTGTGTTCTCATTTTCAATCGTCTCTATATATTTAGCAATTTCTCTTGCTATTTCTTCTTTAACCCACTGATTGTTTAGGAGTGTGTTGTTTAACCTCCAGGTATTTGTGATTTTTCTAAGTCTCTGATGGTTATTGACTTCTAATTGTATTCCATTGTGGTCAGAGAATGTGCTTTGAATAATTTCAATCTTTTTAAATTTATTGAGGCTTGTTTTATGTCCCAGCATATGATCTATTCTGGAGAAAGTTCCATGAGCACTAGAAAAGTATGTGTATCCTGGTGATTTGGGATGTAATGTCCTGTAGATGTCTGTTAAATCTAATTCATTTATCAGATTGTTTAGGTTTTCAATTTCCTTATTGGTCTTCTGTCTGGTTGATCTGTCTATAGGAGAGAGTGATGTGTTGAAGTCTCCCACAATTATTGTGGAAACATCAATTGCTTCCTTTAGTTTTGCCAATGTTTCTCTCATGTATTTTGTGGCACCTTGATTGGGTGCATAGACATTTACGATTGTTATTTCTTCTTGCTGAATTGCCCCTTTTATTAGTATGTAGTGGCCTTCTTTGTCTCTCAAAACATCCCTGCATTTGAAGTCTATTTTATCTGAGATTAATATTGCTACACCTGCTTTCTTTTGGCTGTAGCTTGCATGAAATATTTTTTTCCATCCTTTCACTTTCAGTTTCTTTGTGTCCCTGTGTCTAAGATGAGTCTCTTGTATGCAACATATTGATGGTTCATTTTTTTTGATCCATTCTGCGAATCTATATCTTTTAATTGGGGAGTTTAATCCATTTACATTCAACGTTAAAACCGTGAAGGCATTTCTTGAATTGGCCATCTTATCCTTTGGATTATGTTTGCCATATTTTTCCCTCTCTCTATTAATATCCTTTATTGTACCCATACCGAATCTCTTTAGTACTGAACCTTTCTCCAGGTCTCTCTGTCCTGTCTTTGTTTCTCTGTCTGTAGGGCTCCCTTTAGTATCTCCAGTAGGGCAGGTCTCTTGTTAGCAAATTCTCTCAGCATTTCTTTGTCTGTGAAAAATTTAAGCTCTCCCTCAAATTTGAAGGAGAGCTTTGCTGGATAAAGTATTCTTGGCTGGAAATTCCTCTCACTCAGAATTTTAAATATATCGTGCCACTGCCTTCTTGCCTCCATGGTGGCTGCTGAGTAGTCACTACTTAGTCTTATGCTGTTTCCTTTGTATGTGGTGAATTGCTTTTCTCTTGCTGCTTTCAGAACTTGCTCCTTCTCTTCTATGTTTGACAGTGTGATCAGTATATGTCTCGGAGTGGGTTTTTTTGGATTTATTCTATTTGGAGTTCGCTGAGCATTTATGATTTGTGTATTTATGTTGTTTAGAAGATTTGGGAAGTTTTCCCCAACAATTTCCTTGAATACTCTTCCTAGACCTTTACCCTTTTCTTCCCCTTCTGGGACACCAATGAGTCTTATATTCGGACGTTTCATATTATCTATCATATCCCTGAGGTCCATTTCGAGTTTTTCAATTTTTTTCCCCATTCTTTCTTTTATGCTTTCATTTTCCATTCTGTCATCTTCCAGGTCACTGATTCATTGTTCAACTTCCTCTAGTCTTGTACTATGAGTGTCCAGAATCTTTTTAATTTGGTCAACAGTTTCTTTAATTTCCATAAGATCATCCATTTTTTTATTTAGTCTTGCAATGTCTTCTTTATGCTCTTCTAGGGTCTTCTTGATTTCCTTCATATCCCGTACTAGGGTCTCATTGTTCATCTTTAGTTCTTTGAATAGCTGCTCTAGGTGGTGTGTCTCTTCTGGTCTTTTGATTTGGGTGCTTGGGCTTGGGTTATCCATATCGTCTGGTTTTTTCATATGCTTTATAATTTTCTGTTGTTTTTGGCTTCGTGGCATTTGCTGAACTTGATAGGGTTCTTTTAGGGTTTGTAGACCAGTTGAAGTCCTTATCTCTAATTTATCAGATCTACAGCTTCGTGGAGTACACTTTCTCTAACTAACCAGCAGGTGGCGTCCACGAGCCACCTGTTCTCCACAAGCCAGATCTCCCCTGCTTAGCCTTTTTGGTGAGTGGGGGAGTGAGTCTTGTGGGGCCCAATTGGTGTACCAAGCTTGCGTGTGTAGTTGGTGTTGCCTGCCCTGTATGTGGGGCGTGTTTCTGGGCAGTCGGGGAGGGGGGGTGGCCCTAACAATGAAATCTCCCTGATGATCCTAGAGTTTTAAAGCTGCTGCAATAGTCTAATCCTTCAGTTCAGTCCTGCCACAGTTTGTGTCTGCCACTGACCCACAAGTCTTTGGTATTGGCGTATGGCTCCTGAGACTTGCAAGTGGGCCCCTCTTCCAGGCTGTGCACCCCGGGTCCTCTGTTGAGGGATGACTGTACTATGTCACAGGTGAGTGCCGTCCCCCCAGGGCGGTTCTGGGCTGCTGGGCTGTGTTGGGAGGCTCCCAGTCTGCTCAAATGATGGCTGAATGGGGCTCTGTTAATTCACACTGCTCCCCCTTCCCAGCTCTGGGACATTCAGCTGAGGTTGCAGGGAAGGCTGATGTCCACGCCCAGTTTTGTGGTGTGTGCCTGTTATTTGAAGCACTTCCGTCACACTGGGTTGTCTGGGGCAGCTCTGGGCTATGGGGCTGGCGATGGGCAGGAGTGTTTCCTGTCCACCAGGATGGTGGCTGTGAGCGGACACCCCCCTTTTCTTGGGAAGTTGTGTTGTTTAGTGAATTTTCTCAGCCACTGGATTATTGCCTTTTGTCTCAGAGCTCTCTTAGTTCTGCTCTTGACTTGACGTGCCCAAATTTCAATTCTTTGAAGCTTTCTGTATTGAGCTTCTTAGAGTAATTGTTTTAGAAAAAGCAAAAAGGATTTAAAAAAAAAAAAAAAAAAAAAAACCGCCCTCCTCAGAGATCTAATGGGTTATTGAAATGCTAATAGACAAAGCAACCAGGGCCATTAAGGAAAGGTTCACAGGGCAGAGAGATCAGCCTTGCTTCGGGATTTGCATATGCGCCTCAAGGCCTGATCTCCGCCCTTCCCCTTTCTGTGTTCACCAGAACTCGAAAAATCCTCTGCTTTTATTTTGGAGTTTTTCGTGTTGTTTTTTTTTCTATGTCTGTCTCCTCTCTGCTGGGCTGGCTGCTCTCAGAGTCTCTGGTGTCTGGTCTCAGTCTATCTATGGTTGGAGTTTGAATCAGTAGAATGAGTTTCCGATAAGAGCAGCCACTGCAATTCTCCCTTCTCCTTCCCGGAGCTGACAGCCCCTCCTCCCCCGGGACTGAGCCTGGCAGGGAGGGGCGCGGGTCCCCTGGCCGCAAAAACTTACAGATTTCGCTGATCTCAGCAGTTCCACGTTTTCATGAGTGTTGTATGAAGTATGCCCAAAGACAGATTGCTCTGTGGTGTCCAGTCCACGCAGTTCCTGGCTTTTTACCTACTTTCCTGGAGGAGTAACTAAAACATACAGCTCACCAGTCTGCCATCTTGCCCCGCCCTGATTTAACTTTGAGTTGTCAGGTATGAAACAGTATATTCTATATTTGTAATACGTTCTCTTCACTTAATAAGAAACTAATAAAAGTCTTAAAAGTACAAGAAAAGAAAAACAGTTTGAATTGATGAGGAAGCTCATAGATTATAATGTTATTTTAATGAATGATATTTTACAGTAGCAGAATTCAGCCTTGATTATCAGAATTTTCATTTTTATCATTTCAGTAAATTCAGTTGTGAAAGATAAAGACATTGTATCCTAATAGTCTACAGTCCTTAAGAAAGTCAGTTTTCAGTTATGGTAAATATTTAGTTTTCTATCTGGGGATGAATATGTAACATAATTATGTCAATTTATTTTCCTTGTTTTCTGTATTTGAAATGTCTCTCTTGAGCTAATGTGTACCCAAATCTAGGTGACAGTATTCTACAATAACCGTCAGTCTATGAGACTACCAAGAAAAAGTACAATCAATGTAGCTCCTTTCTTGTTCTTGATAGATATTGTGTGTTCCTTGTGTGGGTTGTGTTTGTATTTAACCTTTCCCCCAGATATTGTGTTTAGTTGTTTCTAGGCCATTACTAGTTGTTTTCCTAATATTTTACAATGTTATTATGTAATTACTCCTATTCTACACACTTAAACATTATTATTAAAAGTAACTAGAATGCAATAGGGAATATCTGGGAGAACTCAGGGGAGGCACCTCCAAAGTAGCTGGAAACAATTATATGTAAAATGTTGCTTCTCATATGGTGAGTCCATATAGCAACAATTCTCATAAGTTGTCAGTAGACATTTGAGGAACCCTAAGATGCTTTCAGGATGTCTGGATGTTAAAAATATTTTCATCATAATACCAAGACCTATTTTTGCCTTTTTGTTATTTTTTATTATTATTTTTGACTGCTGAATACAAGCTCCAGATACAGAAAAATACAGAGCAAGCACAAAAGAAACCTGGACGTAGCTCCTCCACAGAGAGGAGGTGGGGCTGACAAGAAAAAATAAGACAACAGTGGATTTGGAGATGGATGAGCTCAGAGTATTGAAAAAGGGCTGTTCCTCAAGAAAAGAGGCACATAGAGCCAGGTACCAACTCTGGCTCTTGACTGGTGAAACTGGGAGACTGAGGACTATTTCTGAAAATGATTTTTTTTTCTTTTTACTTTTTAGCATAAAGAAAACAGCAGGCTTTTTCATTTGCCAGCACTGCCTCAGGCAAGGAGGGGAGCTAAGGTAAGTCTGAGAGACAAAGTAACTAGTCAGATGATGGAGATAATTTCCTGAAGGGTGCATATCTTCTCTATGAAAGGGGGTAGTGCAGGCCCAATAAAAGTGGCAGCTTTCATTCAAAGAATTCAGACCCCAGGGGTTGGAAAGCAGAAAAAGTTGAAGCCCACACTCTACCTCAGTCTCTGACTCTTCTTGAGCCCTAAGCCTGAATTGTTTGGGAAAATCTGACTGGTCTTGGGTAGATCCTATCTGGGGAGACCCTTCTCCAAAGAAAAAGCAGGGCAAGAACCAGAAAATCAGATCTGAGACATTCTGATCAGATAAACAGATGCTGTGTTAACAGAGGTCTAGAATATGTTGAACCAAATGTCAAAGAACAGGCCAAGAACAAAGCCAACCAACAAGGAAACCCTAGGTAAAAGAGAGAAAATGACCACCAGAATAAACTCATCAAGGAAATAAGATGCCTAGACACAAGCAAAAAAATCACAAGTCATAATAGGAATCATGAAGATATGGCCCAGTCAAAGGAACAAACTAGCACTTCACCTGAGATACAGAAGTTTAATCAATTAATTAAAGATGTTCAAACAAATTTAAATCAATTGAACAAGATGATGGAAAATGTGGCCAAAGAGAAGAATGATATAAAGAAGATGCAGGTGTTTATACAAAAGAACTCAAAAGCTTGAAAAACCAAATGGCAGAACTTATGGGAATGAAAGGCACAATAGAAGATATGAATGAAGATGTAGACAGCAGATTTGCTGAGGCAGAGGGAAGGATTAGTGAACTAGAAGACAGGACATCTGAAATCCTACACATGAACAGCTAAGGAAAATAATGGAAAAATATGAGCAGGGTCTCAGGGAGCTGAATGACAACAACATGAAAGCACATACATATATGTGTTTGGGTGTCTTGGAAGAAGAGGAAAAGGGAAAATAGGAAGAAAGAGTAATGGAGGAAATAATCATTGAAAATTCCCCATCTCTTATGAAAGACATAAAATTACAGATCCAGGAGCACAGCATATCCTAGACAGAATAGATCACAATAGACCCACACCAAGACACTTACTAATAAGATTTACCAAATGTCAAAGATAAAGAGAGACTTCTGAAAGCAGCAAGAGAAAAGCAATCCATCACATATGAAGGAAGTCTGGTAAGACTATATGTGGAATTCTCAGCAGGAACCATGGAGGCAAGAAGTCAGTGGTATGATATATTTAAGATACTGAAAGAGAACAACTGCCAACCAAAAATTCTATATCCAGCAAAAATGTCCTTTAAAAATGAGGGAGAGTTTAAAATATTTTCAGACAAACAGACACTGAGAATGTTTGTGAGCCAGAGATCTGCTTTACATGAAATACTAAAGGAAGCACTACAGGCAGATAGGAAAATACAGGAGGGAGAGGTTTGGAAAAGAGTCTAGAAATGAGGATTATCAGTAAGGGCAAAAAAGAGAAAAAAAATGATATGACATATAGAATCCAAAAGAAAGAGTGGTAGAGAAAGTACTGTCTACAAAAGTTAAGAACATAGGTTTTCAAGAGGTAGAAAGAGGGTCTTTATTGGGCAATTGATGCTGAAGGACTACAAAGTGTTCAACAGGTTTTATTATTAAGATCCATAAATGGATATCACAATACTCTCTGATGGTGGCACAATACTGTAAGTATAATGAACAAAGCTGAGTTTGTGTACAGTTGAAAGAGGAAGGCTAGGGGCATGTATGGCACCAGAAGATAGATAGAGGATAAAAACTGGGACTGTATAACTTAGTGAAACCTAGAGAGGGAAATGGTGGTGATTAAATGTAAAAATGTAAGAAAGTTTTAAATGAGGGAGAACAATGAATGTCCCCATTGAAAGGTGTTGAAAATGGGATGGTATATGGGAAAAAGACAATTAATGCAAACTAGGGTTTATAGTTAACAGTAAAAGTGTAATGATCTTCCATTAACCATACAAAGGCAATCTACCAAAGCTAAATGTCAATAAGAGGGGGATATATGAGAGGGGTATGGGAGTCTTGGTGTTATTTTTTGTTGTTTCTCCTTGTTTTATTATTCTACTTTTTTTTTTTATGTTTTTCCCCTTCTTTCTTTGAGGAAGAAATGGAAATGTTCTCATAGATTGTGGTCATGGATTGTATGGTGTGTAAATAAAACTTTTAAAAATTAAAAAGAATGATGCAAGTGCTGGAGAGGATGTGGAGAGAGAGAAATTCCTATTCACTGTTGGTAGGGAGTAGATCAGTGCAGCCCTTCTGGAGGGGAGTTTGGTGGTTCCAAAGGAGGTTGGATGTAGGGCTGCCATATGGTCCTGCAACCCCATTATGTGGTATATACTTGGAAGAACTGAAAGGAGGAACACAAATAGACCTTTGCACACTGATATTTATGGTGATATTTTTCACAATTTGCAACAGATTGAGGTGGCCTAAGGATAAATAGGTGGATGATTGGAAGGGTGAACTATGGTGTATATACAATGGAATATCGAGCAGCTGCAAGAAGGACTTAAGCTGTGAGGCATGCAACTAGGTGGACAAATTTTGAAGAAATTATGTTGAGTGAAATAAGCCAAAAATGAAGGGACAAATATTGTAAGTCTTCACTAATAAAAACTAACTATAATGAGCAATTGCTGAGAATTGAATTTGAGAGCATGGGTTATCTGGGGGTAGAATGGGGACAGATATATTGTACAATCTATGATTAAGGAGTACAGAATGTTCAATAAGCCTTATTCTAAAGGTTGTTACAGTGTAAGCTCCTACAGCAGTATCAAGAATAGGGTGCTGCTGAGTTTGAAAATAGCAAACATGTTGGGAGGGCTTTTAAAATGAATTAGGAGAAGATTCTGGAAGAAATGTGAGGAGCTTGATAGATAAGGCCTAAGTTGCTTTGAAGAGACTGTTGGTGAAAATATGGACTCCAAAGATACTTCTGAGGAGTACTTAAAGAGAAATGATGAATGTGTCATTGCCAACTGGAAGAAAGGTGATCCATGTTTTAAAGTGGCAGAGAATTTGCCAAAATGGAGTCCTGGTGTCAGATAGAAAGCAGAATTTGAAAGTGACAAGTTGGGGTACTTAACTGAAGACATCTCCAAACTAAAAGAATAAAATGCAGCCTGGCTTCCCCTTGCAGCTTATAGTAAAATGAGAGAGGAAAGAGATGAGCTGAGAATTGAACTCTTGGGTACAAAGAAACCAGAAAGTGATTTGTGGTAAATTCTGGGCTTCTAGGAAGTGAGATGCCAGAGAATATTATCCCACATGAAGACTTAATGAAACCTGGAACCAGTCAGCCATTTCAGTACAAGCCAGGATTGGAAATGGAGTTATCCAGAAAGGATTTGTGGAAAGTCCTATTGTTTGATGTTTTTTGACCCCTGTAAGCTGCATGCCAAGCCAACAAAATTTTTGTGAGATCTGTATAGACAGAACCACTGTCTGTCTGGACTGGAGGGGATGGAGAAGAGACAAACTGAGAAAATGATGACTTCAAAGGCAGAACCAGGGAACCTAAGGTCTGAAGCCAAGATATCTTGGGCCAGGATTGTGAACCTACCCATGCACATCGAAAGGGCAAGTTTGCCTTAGTGGTAGAGGGTGGGCCTTCCACCTCAGTACTTAGGAATAATGCCGCACCCCAGGCCTCAGAGAGGGTGGAGCATATTCCCTGAGGACTGGACAGAACTTGCCACCATCCCATTGTTCTTAAGGGGTTGAGCATGTGCCCCAGAGGTGGAAGAGAGTCCCAGTGCTGCCCTGATGTTTGTAGAGGGTGGGGTCAAGAAGAAGGTGGTCTCCCCAGTGTATGGAGATGTTGGGACACTCACTCCAGCATTTGGAGAGAACATGACTGTTGGAAAGGCCCTTGGAAAGTGTTGGACTACTGCTTTTTCAAGGCCTGAGGATAAAATGTCATTTGATACAGGATTTTCAGACTTTGAAATCTAATGGAGTTTGCCCTGTAGATTTTTGGAACTGCTTTGTTTCCATGAACCCTGTTTTCCTTTCATTTTCTTACTATGGTAACCAGAATGTTTATCCTATGGCTGTCCCTCCTTGGTATATTGGAAGCAGATAACTTGTTCTGAGTTTCACAGGTCCACAGCCAGAGGAGAATATTAGGACTTTGTACTAATCTATATTGTGGTGGAATTAATGCATTTTTGCATTTGGAAAGAACATGTCTTTTGGGGGTCCAGGGGTTGGGATGCGCCAGTTTGAATCTATCACATCCCCCACAAAAGCCATGTTCTTTAATGCAATCTTGAGGGGGCAGATCGATTAGACTTTTGATTAGGGTGGAACCTTTTGATTTTTTCCATGGAGATGTGACTCACCCAACTGCAGGTGATACTTTTGATTAGATTATTTACATGGAGATGTGCCCCTGTCCATTCAGAGTAGATCTTGATTACTTCACTAGAGTATTTAAGAGAGAATCTAAGAGCTGACATAGACCCAGATGCCTGCTGACAATTGGAGATGCATGGAGATGCAGACAGAATGATGTTTGGAGATGCTAAGCTAAGAGAGGAAGCTGAGAGTTTGCCCCAGAGAACTATGAGAGGACTCCCAGGCTCTTAGAAATGCCCTGAAAGAACAAAGATGCACAGGAGCTGAGAGAGAAGCTAAGAGAGACAGAAGCTCAGAGACATTTTGGGGAATACCATTTTGAAATGCAATCCTGGAGCAAAGGACCGACAGATGCCAGCCACATGCTTACCCAGCTGACGGAGGGATTCTGGATGCCATCGGTCATTCTTCAGTGAAGATATACTCTTGTTGATGCCTTAGTTTGGACACTTTTACAGCCTTAGAACTGCAACTTTTTAACCTAATAAATCCCCTTTATAAAAGCCAATCCAATCTGGTATTTTGCATAACAGCAACTCGAGCAAACAGTAACAAGATAGAAAAAAAATCTAGGGAACATTTAACACTAGAAAAGAATATGATGATGTAAATTTCATACAAAAGTAATAGAGAAAAATTGGCAAAATCACAGTGTATCACTACCCACTACTAAGTCATTTACTTTGAGGTATATGCATGCTAGATGACATAAAGGAGAAATAGCATGATTAGTGTGATTTGTATAGCATATTTAAATTTAGCATTAGTGTTTTTTTGGTAAACATTAAGAGTATGAAATTCAATTAATTGAAGTTATACCTTCAACTACATATTATGTTGCAAGGGTTATGGGTTGGCTATTCTTATACTGTCATCATTTATAAAAATAAAATGTAAAGTAAATAAATTTTTAAAAAGTAGAAAGTTTGAAAGATGATAAATAAAATTAAGTGCTTTTTCAAATATCTAGCACTGATTTTATATTTATAGTGGTTGGGGTGGTAACAGTCATTTAAAACATCCAAAGTATATATTGTGGTAATAAAATCAAAATAATATTTGCTGTAGTCTAAACACTGATATAATCATGTAACTTGGAATATATGTAATGCATGAATATATGCTTGTCATGTAGAAACACATGAGGAATCTTTAAATACTGCAGCATACTGAAAATTTATGTAGGTGTTACCCTAAGCCAAAACTATCTGTACGGTAGTAATTGAGTAAGTTCTAAGCATCATCTTTCTCATGGCTATGATGTGGAGAACCAGCATAGAGCTTGAATGGAAGCAAATTTGAAAGCACTAATTGGGAAAGAGTCATAATGGAAAATCAAAAAACAAGCAAACAAATACTCTTGGCCAGAAAAGTAAAATATCATTGAGATAGAAGGGAAACCAATAGAAATAAGACCGAGAAGTTTTGCTTAGATAATTGGAGAATGAATAGTTTAAAATAGATGAGTAAAATACAAATCTACAATTAGAGTTGGAGACTTCAAGACACCCCTGTTAGAAACACAACTGTTTGAACTACTAAACTGAAAATCAGCAGGATAAAGATTAGAGTAACACAATCAACTAACAGGTTCTAACTAATATGTATAGAGCACTTCATCCTAAAACAGCAGATGCACATATTTCAAGTTCTCATTGAACGTGCAGCAAGACAGACCACCTCCTGAGTGATAAAACAAACTTCAACATTTCCAAGAACTGAAATCATACAGAATATGTTTTCTGAAGATAATAGAATCAAACTGGAAATCAATAACAAAAAGACAAAAGGAAAATATATCCATTGTCAAATCCATGGGATGTCACAAAGGAATTTTTTTAAATGCATGTAACTGATTTAAAATTGAAAGAAAAGCTATCTATAAAAATATGTGAGATCCCATTAAAGCAGTTATGAAAGGGAAATTTACAGCATTACATACATTGGAAAAGAGAAATGTTCTCAAATAAATAATAGAAGCTACTACTTTAAGACACTAGGGCAATGAAAAAACAAAAACAAAAACAAGGAACACAATAAACCAATGCAAGGAAAAGGAATGAAATAATACAGATAGAAGAAATTGAAATAATTGAACTTATAAAAATAGAGAAAATCAATGTAACAAATAGTTGTTTCTATGAAAAGATCAATAACATTTCTGAACCTCTAGCAAGACTGGAAAAACTAAAAAAAGAATACAGAAATTATTCACATCAGGAACAAAACAGGAGATATGACTCCAGGTCTTACAGCTATAGAGAGGATAAGGGAATAGTATGAAAAACTCCACACTCATAAATTCAACAAATTAGAATAAACGGACAAATATCTCAAGACGCACAAAGTACCAAAGCTCAATTAACATGACATAGGTACTCTGAATATCCCTTTAGCCATAAAATAAATAGGATTTTTATTTAAGAAGTTCCTGAAAAAATCAATCTCCAGGTCTAGAGAGAATCATTGGAGAATTCTACCAAACATTTAGAAAAGAATTAACACCAATTTCATACAAGCTGTTCCAGAAAATGGAAGAGAGGGAAACACTACACAACTAATTTAAGAGGCTAATATTGCCCTCTTATCCAAACTTGAAAACCATGGCACCCAAAAAAAGAAAAGCCCAGGCCAATACATCTCATGAACCCAGACACTAAAATCAATAACAAAATATTAGCAAATTGAATTCAACTATGTATAAAATAATTATGAATCATGACCTAGCAGGAGTTATTCCAGGTATGTATGGATGTATCAATATTTGACAATGTATCAGTGTAACTGATCACATCAACAAGGTAAAGAAGAAAAATCATATGGTTATATAAAGTGACTCAGGAAAGACATTTGACCTCATTGAAGCAACTCAATTGTCTACCAAACTAACCAATGAATGGATAAATAAAATGTGGTACTCACATACACTGGAATATTATTCAGCTGTAAAAGAATGAAATTCTGATACATGCAACAACATGGATGAACCTTGAAGACATCAGGTTGAGTGAAATAAGCCAGCTACAAAAGGACAAGTATTGTATGACCTCACTGATATGAAATAATTAGAATAAGCAAACTCATAGAGTCAGAATCTAGAATACAGGTTACCAGAGGATGGGGTGGGGGTAGGGAATGGGGAGTTAATGCTTAAATTGTACTAGTTTCTATTTGGGTTGTTGTTAGTTATAAAATGGATGGTGGTGATGGTAGCACAATTCTGTGAACATACTGAGAAGCACTGAATTGAATATTTGAATATGTTCAAAAGCAGGAAATTTAATGTTGTATAAATGTTACTAGAATAAAAATTAAAAAAAAACAACAATGTAGGACAGGAAAACACAAACAGTGAACCCTGTTGTAAATGATTCACTATAGTTGTTAGTACAATTAAAAAATTGTTATTTTATAATTAAAACTATTTTAAGTGTTACTATGAATTTAATATTTCCTATATTCTATATTTTAAATTTCTCCAATTTTTACATTTTACCTTTACAATAATAAATAGATAAATGATAGACAGATAGGTAGAGACATGCCAAATACCATAGCTTTATTTAAAAGAGAAATATTTTTCTTACATGGAAAAAATACTCAGAAAATATTAAATAGCCCAATGGAAAATTGAAAACATAAATTAGCAGGCAATTCCAGGTAAGGAAATACAAATATTTAAAAAAATAAATTGAACATATACTTTACATGTGACTATCTGTGGAGAAATGGCAAAAAAAAAATCCTCCTGTTTTTAATTCAATATAATCATTTTTTTTGTACTTCTACATACCAGGCACTGTTCATTTTTTAAAAAGTTTCCAGGAATACAATAAAATCTAGACATTCTAAAACATAACATTTGTAATATTGCATCTGAAAAAAACTTACCAGCCAACTGAAAAAACAAAACAAAACAAAAAAAATGTGACCCAAGAATAGGAAACAAAGTAAATGAGTCAACAGAAACAGACAAAAAATGCAATTTTAGGCAAAGATTTAAAAATCACTGCTATATGATTAGAGATTTAAAGCAAATAT
The DNA here is from genome assembly GCF_015220235.1 of Choloepus didactylus. Classification (NCBI taxonomy): domain Eukaryota; kingdom Metazoa; phylum Chordata; class Mammalia; order Pilosa; family Megalonychidae; genus Choloepus; species Choloepus didactylus. The sequence continues at coordinate 44,031,500 of NC_051317.1, forward strand.
TGAATATAATAAAGAGAGAAATGGCATCTCTAAAAAATTTAAACTTCTCCAATATCTGAAATATAAAATTAAAACATATGTGAAATAAAAAATAATAATTAATTTTTAATAGTAGGTAGTACACTACAAGAAAAAACATCAGTAAGTTGGAGACATCATAAAAGAAATAACCCAATCTATGGCACACTGAAAAAAGCATTCCAGAAGAAAAACGTGAGCTTTGCCTCAGTGTCCAGCAGGACAATATTAAGCAGAGTTTAATAGTTTAATTGGAGCTCTAGAAGGAGAGCCAATCTTTGTTTTTTTTTAAATTTCATTGAAGTTGTCCTTTTAGAATTTTCATAGATATGTTTTATCTTTATTGGCACTTTTATCTGGGTATCATCAAACATAGGATTCTTTTAGATTTTTGCAAATGCTATCTGTGTATGTACCGTTTTCTTTCAAATATTTTCTTTTTTTTTCCTTTTTTCTTTTTTTTTCTATTTCTTTACTGGCCATACATGCAAGTTAATGTCTAATATTGGCTATTTGAAAAAACAACTATTGCTTTAACTTAATGTCTGCTTTCTTTCTTCTTTAATATATACCTTAAATTTTCGGAAATTATTTCCTGCTCTTTTATGTGGAGTGCATTTTTCTAATTTCTTAAAATTCTCAGATAATTAATTTTTAATTTTTCTCTATTCTAATTAATGCATTAAAGAGATAAATTTTCCTCATAGTAAATTTTAGGCCATTGTATTTCAAATGTTTTGTTTTATAATCATGTCTAAATAATTCATATTTTCAGTTTTGATTTATTCTTTGAATAGTACTTAATTGCAATGCTATTCATTTTAGAATTTCCAGTTCAATTCATTTTCAATTTTCTTTTTTGGTGATTTTTACTTTGAGACAGAATGTTCAGATTATTTTGTCTATGTATGACTCGTGATATTTTAATTCTGTGTGTTTTTGTAAAAAATAGTACTTATTTGTATGATACAAGAGCCTCATTTATATTGTGTACACTTCATATCTTGATATCACAGGTTAATTTAGAATTATCTTTGTCAGTTCTGGAAACCTATGCATACATACTTTAAAATAGCTACATTTAAGAGGTTTAAATGAATATCACATCCATTTACTATTCATAAGCAGATATATTGAAATGGAATACTACTAAAAGCAACAGTTTAAATTCTCCAGGAGTAAAAAATATATAAATCCGTAAATAATATTTCAAATTTCCATTTTTAATCCAGAAATATGACTAAAAATTATGATTACCACCACCATAATCATAATCATGAAAATAATATCAGTCATTTTCTAGTTGCTTTATTTTCTTCTATCTTTGGACTTCAGTTATTTTTGTTTAGTTTGATGTCTTATGTTCTTGACCTTAGTTTCTAAAATGTTTGGTGATTTTTGGTTTGTTCAATCATTAGGTCTACTAGCATATACTTCTATTATGTCATTGAGCAATTTAACCTCTCTGTATCACAGTTTCCTCATCTGTAAACATAGTATCTACCTGATAGAGTTGCAGGGAAATTTAAATGATTATTTATCTATTCTTATGGCAATGCCTAGCACGTTGAAAGTGCATAAATAGTGTTAGCTACTCTTATTTGTATCCACCATGTTTCAGGGTCTAATCTATTCTGTGGTATAGCAATGAATAAAAGACAAGTACTCTCTCTTCTGGAGTTTATATTTTAGTAGGGGACAAAAACTACAGCCAAGTAAAAATATATATCAATGTGCTTATTACAGATTATTGTAGATACTTTGAAAGAGATATCCTGGGGCAGGGTGAAGTAGTAAAGAGTAAGTGAAGAGGACTCTGTTGGATCTGAGTGAGGCCTGAAGAACGAGAATGGGCCAGTTGTACTGTGATCTAGTTAGACAACTGGAATAGTCAGTGCCAAGGTCCCAGGCAGGAAAGGTCTTGGTAAATTTTACTAAAAACCAAGCTGTTAGAGCTGATGGAGTGTTGAAAGGAGATTTGAACTTGATATTCAGAGATAAATTTAAAATTTAAATTTAAATGTGAAATTCAGTTGTATTTAGATGGTTCTGAAGGCCAGAATTGTGAATGGCATAGCCTAGGGATATAGCGGAGAATAGAGAAGAGGATCAGGCCTGATGCTCAGGAGAGCACCTTAGGCTGATAAAGGAGAATGAGTCTGCAAAGCAGACAAATAAGAACACAGAGTGGGAGAGAAACTATACAGAAAAAATGATGTGTCAGAGAAGACAATCAAATTGACAGTTTCTGTGAGGAAGTGGCAGATGCTGTTGAAATATCAAATACAATAGGAACAAGAAATGTCTGGATTTACAGATAGAGACATTATAGTTCACCTCAGTGAGAATTACTATTCTTGTTGTTGAATGATGAGACCAGACGCCAGAAGGAAGTGGGTTGAGAAAATAGAGACAGCACATATCAGACATATTTTTGAGTAGATTTTAATAGGAAATATAGAGTTTAAGCTTTTAGCTAGAGGTAGCTTAAGATAGGAGGTAGAGCTGTTGAGTGGGGTTGTTTCTGGTATTTTGTGTTTGTTTTCATGGGAACACATTTAAAAGTTGTTGAGAACTGTCCAGCTGAGAAGGAATGGTTGAATATCTAAGCAAGGAAGGAGTAATTGGTGGTTGGTTAATCATAAGGTGGAAGGAAAATAACATTAATATAGTAGTGGAGAGATTTGGATTATTTAAAAATGGTAGGAGCTACAATATTGAAAAAGAAAGAAAGGATTATAGAATGCTTTCGGATGTGGGAGGATGTTTAGAAGATGAAGAATTTTTTTCATCTGATGTTTATATTTCTAATTGAGCACCATGAATTTATAGAAGAAATAAATGACCCTTTTGGGAAACTTGACCTGGCAAAGCCTGGTTCCTTGGTGGCAGCTGCGGAGAATACTATGAATTATTTGCATTAAGGATTAGGTTATTTTGATGAGTAAAATGGCAAAAGAAAAGCCCATTGGATTTAGTGAGTGAATTTATTCAACATTAATTTGATCAATAAATAATAATTGAACACCTACCATATGCCAGGAAGACTTATAGGTGACATAGATACAAGTGAAAATATAGACTTTTCTTGTCATGAAGATCGCATTTTAACAGATTGAGTCACAAAAATTATTAGGCATGCCATTTTAGGTGGGAATAAATGCTCTAAATAAAAATAAACAAGGACAAGAAATAATGGATAGTTGAAATAATACTTGATAGAGAGTGTTCAGGAAAGGCCTCTATAAGGTGGAATTTGAGCAGAAATCTGAATGAAGTATGAGGACAAATCATGCATGTAAAGGGAAGAAAGAGGAGAAAGGCAAGAGAGAGAAAGTGCAAAGGTCCTGATGTTAGTGATGTGTGATGTGTGCAAGGGAAAGAAAGATCAGTATGGCTCAAGAAGAATGAGTCAGAAAGAGTGAAAAAGGAGACAAAACAAATGTTAATGAGGAACAGATCTTTTAAGATCTAATGGGACATTGAAACAATTTTGGATTTTAATCAGATTGAGATAAAAGGCCAAGAGGAATGACATGGGTCATAGACAGTTAATGTGTCATTCCGGATTCTGTATGAAGAGCACATATGGACAAGAATGTATGTGGGTATACAAGTTAGGGGCCATTAAAATAGTCCAAACAAGGCTAAGAAAGTAGTGGCATAGGGGGTACTGAAATCATGGCCCTGAGACTATAAAAGGGGGCATGGGCAGATGCAAAGTAAAGAAAGAAAGAGTAATATAGAACTTTATAGTGGAAATAAGAAGATTTCCCACATTGAAATCCCAGCTTTGACCCTGTATACGTGCTGTGAAAATCTCAATCTATGTCTTACAACTGTAAAATGAAGATAGTAAGAATATTAACCTCAAATTAACTTGAAAAAATCAAATGGACTGTTGTCCTAAAGAATATTAAACAGCAGCTGGCACATAATAAATATTTGATGTGTTTTAGTATTTATTTATTTGTATCATGACCAGAGAGCACTAGTCAATCAACTGGAGGTCCTAATGAGATCAAACACTGGGTGAAATGTGAGTGGTTGTCAACACAATCTTGGAGGAGAAAAGTTGTTTGTAGAAGGAAGAGTGCTATATAAATTAATGATTTTGCATTGTAGCAGTTTAGGATGGGCTCTTCTATAGAAGGCAGAAGTAGGATGGAGCTGTTATGTCTACTACTGGCTACTATCCAAAGTCCCATACACAGCTCCCTGTGCCCCCTCTGTGGTACCAGCCTCAGCCTGACTGAGCTTAGCTCAGAAGTCAGAGTACCACATATTTGGGGCATCTCCCTGCAAGTTTTAGAACACTTTATCCTTTCGATTCCCAAGCACAAGTTGTGGTAGCTGCCTCCATCATTCACTATCTCTGGGTTATCTCACCATTCCTTTTTTTTTTTTTTTTTTTTTTTTTGTCATTTAGTCCTTTGATACCTGTGTAAGGAATTCCCTATATTAAATCTCTCCAGTGAAATGCCTGTGTACTTTCTATTTTCCTTACTGGACTCTTTCAGATATACTATAGCATAATTTATTTCTTACTTATTTAGAGCTACATGGACACCCGTATAACTTCATGTAAGTGAAATCATATTATAAGCTTGGATTTTTTGGTGCATTTTTTTCTTTTGATTTTTGCTTTATAATGCAATTCAATTTGTATTTTCTCTGTCTTCCAAATCACCTCACCAAATCCTAATATATGTTAACAGAAATAACTTATGATAAAATCTTGGAATGTATTATGCCATAAATTTCTATGTTCATAAAATCATATTGTTTGGGTTTGCTAATGCTGCCATTATGCAAAATGCCAGAAATGGATTGGCTTTTATAAAGAGGGTTTATCTGGTTACAAATTTACAGTCAGAAGGCCATGAAAATGTCCAAATTAAGGAAGGCATCAACACGTGTATGTATACCTTCAGCAATGGAAAGCCAATGGCATCTGGAAAATCTCTGTTAGCTGGGAAGGCATGTGGCTGGTATCTGCTGATTCTGGTTGTGTTCCAGCTCCTCTCTCAGCTCCTGTGCATTCTTCAAAATGTTGCTCTTGGGGCATTTTGTCCTCTCTTAGCTTCTCCAGAGCAAACTCTGGGCTAGTATCTCCAAAGCATCAACAATAGTCTTTCAACAGTCATCTCCAAAATGTCTCTAAGCTGCACCAGAGAGCTCCTTCTGTCTGAGCCCTTAAATGGGACTCCAATGATTAAATGAAGACCCACACTGAATGGGCAGGGCCACACCTCCATGATTGGGTGGGTCACATTTCCATGGAAACAACCTAATCCAAAGATTCCAACCTAATCAACACTAATATGTCTGCCCACACAAGATTGACTCAAAGAACATGGCATTTTGGGGGACATAATACATCCAAACTGGCAAACATATTGTTTAAAGAACACTTGAGTTTCTGCCTTTGGTCAAGTTTCAGGCATAAAAGTAGAGATACACTATTGCACATTATAAAATTGTTGCATGTTAGAAATTAAATGGAATTTAGAATTTAATTCAGTGAATTTTATTTGGCTTTCTTTGAATTGTTTTCAGCATTTGGTGAAGAAGACAAATAGTGTCTAATATTAGGGGATATAAATTTTAGTAGGAAACACATTCCCTCCTACAAGTAGTCATAAGGAAGATATTTGAGCTTCAGGTAGCTTATTAAAAAATGGACATAAGTAATTTTGTAAAACCTAAAATGCTATTTAATAATAAATATTTAAATCAGTGCTGATAAATTACTATTTATAATAATAAAATACTAATTATGATTAAAATTATGATATTTATATAATTTAATATATACTCCAGTAGCTTGGGAGAATTAATGTTTCTTCATTAAACTGGATTTATTATGTCACTATCATCATTCTCATATTGGTCCCATAGATAGTTTAATGTTTGCCTTATCATTTACACAGAAGCACATCTAAAGCAAGGGGAAATCAGGGCCAGTACTTTATGAAGTAGAATAAAACTTGAAGGTTGAGTGACACCCTTGGTAAGGAGCAGAATGTATAAATTTGAAATGTGACATAGAGGATGTTAAAGTAAGTTTATGGGAATCAGAATTCCAAGTTGGTAGGTAATATTACCCTGTTTAGAGCTGAAGTTTAGTATCTGCCCTTAAAAATGTTCAGATGATCGTAGACATTTAAGGTATCATAAGGAAGCATTAGTGTTACAATATTCAAAATTGATGTATCATTATGAATGGCATAAATACTACTTTAAAAATTTATGAAGCAGAAATATTTAAAGAAATATGTTAGTCAAATATTAACCATGGCTATATTTTCTTTGAGATTATGGCTCAACAGTCATGTATCTGTTCAAGATTAGAAGACAGTTCAAATATTATGGAGTCAATTTTTAGGCAGCATGTTTGAAACCATTATTTGAAGAATGAGAAACTGCTTTTAATTAATCACTGAAATATTATATCTGTAATTCTCATCTACTGATTAAAAGCATTTATTATTTCACAATATATAAATATATCCATAGTCTTATCCCTCAAACTATAAAGTAATAGTCAACAAACTCTATCATAAAACTAGTCATTATTATCTTTCATTTCTTCCTTTTGAATAAATATTCTCATAGTTCTTTTTATGTCTATAAACTTTGAAATGCCTGCTATTCTAGATCTGTTTCAAAATTTTGATTCTTTGTTTTTCTACTGTTCCCATTTTTAGTCCACTTCTCCATTATTTTTCAAGAACTTGTTCCTTAGAATTGCCTTTTGATCAGGGTTCACTACCCACAAACCCATTTAAATATTGCCAAAATAATTTAATTGTATTACACTATGGAACATTCACTGACTAATGAATTAGATTGGGCTCTATTTTTCACTCATTATAACATCTAATAGGCACATATTAATTTTGCCTTAGAAATTTTTAGGGATCCCCTTTATTCTTTTTATAATAAACTTAGCTTCAATTTCATCAAATTATGTTTATAATTTTTAATATCTTTGAAAAATTTTGTTATATAAGGCAGTTACTTTTTTATATCTTTAGCATTTCTCTTTCACTAATCCATTTTAAATCCAATAAATAGAATTTTGGACAATCACAGGTTTATATTTCCTCCATTTGAGCAGTGTCCTAGACACAGAGATACTCAGTATTGTCTTCAGAGGACTAAAGGAGGCATATCATGCCATTGTAAGTTTACTACATCAGATTAAAGAGATTCTAAACTCATTAGAAATGACAAACTCAATTCTCTTCTTTTTGGATTAAGACTTGAGAGAACTATCAACCCCAGGATAAAATGGACTATTAATATTCATGACTCCAAAGGATTCTTAAAACACATAAATTCTCTGCAACATCCTTCCTGATTCTACCTCTTCAATTTGTTTTTATAACTTTGTTTTATTTCCATATTATGACATTTTCAAAGAAACAAAAAAGTCTAAAACCATCAGTCAAGTTTCAATAATTATTACCTGTATTCCACACCAACTCTGGATTACTTTTAAACAAATCTTAGACATCATATGATTTTACTTATAAGTACATCAGTATAACAATTATAAAAGCCCCTGTTTTAACAGTAATATATACCACTGTCACAAATCAAAATTTAACAATAATTTCTTAACACCATCTCATATTTAATTAGTGCTAACATTCATCCCACTTGTCTTATAAAAGTCTTCTCCAAAATGATTTGTTTTTTATCTAATCATAACCATGGCTATACATTATTACTGTAAGCACAGTACTTTCTTCAAACATTGTGTCTTTTGGATTTTATCTGTCATATCTGTTTTTCTCTCTGTTTACTGTATTAGTTACCCTTACTACTAATCTTCATTTCTACACTCTTCTCCAAACCTCTCTCTCCTATCTTTTCCTGTCTGTAGCACTCCATTTAGTGTTTCTTGTAGAGTCTGTTCACAAACTCTCTCAGGGTCTGTTTATCTGTAAATATTTTTAACTCTCCCTTATTTTTGAAGGACAATTTTGCCAGATATGGGATTCTTGGTTGGCAGTTTTTCTCTTTCAATATCTTGAATATATCATACCACTGCCTTCTCACCTCCATGGTTTCTGCTGAGAGATCCACACTTAGTCTTATTGAGTTTCCCTTGTATGGGATGGATTACTTTTCTCTTGATGCTTTTAGAATTCCCTCTTTTCTTTGACATTTGAAAATCTGATTAGTTACTGTCTTCAAATAGGTCTATATGGATCAGTTCTGTTTGGGGTACTCTGTGCATCTTCAACCTGTCATTTTCTGTCTTTTGCAAGAGTTGGGGAATTTTCATTGATTATTTCCTCTATTAATCTTTCTGCCCCCTTTCCCTTCTCTTCTCTTTCTGGGACACCTATAACATGTATATTCATGTGCTTCATATTATTATTCAGTTCCCTAAGACCCTGTTCTTATTTTTCCATTCTTTTCCCTATCTGTTCTTTTGTGTGTACAATTTCAGAAATCCTATCTTCTAGTTCACTAACCCTTTCTTCTGTCTTTCCAAGTATGCTGTTGTATGTCTCCATTGTGTTTTTCATCTCTTCTATCATGCTTTACATTCCCATAATTTCTGTCATTTGTTTTTTTCAATCTTACAAATTCCTCCTTATGTTCACCAGTGTCTTCTTTATATCTTTCACCTTTTTTTTCACATTTTTTTCAACTCATTGATTTGATTTAGAAAATTTGTTTGAACACCTTTAAGTAGTTCTTTCAATTCTTTAATCTCAGTAGAAGTGTTAAGTTGTTCCTTTGACTGTGCTATTATCTTTGTGTCTTCTGGTGTGGATCATGATGTTTTGCTGTCTATGCATCTGATTTTCTTGATTAGTTTATTCTGGAGGTTGTTTTCTCTCTTTTGCCTTGGGTTTTCTTTTTTGTTTTCTTTGATCTCTTTCTTTTCTTTGTTTTTCTTCCTGGCCAGTTGTCAGAATGGTTGTTCCCCCCAGTCTTTAACTACAAATCAGGTGCCCATTGTGACCTGCTAGAGGGATGGGAGGTAAGTTCACTGTGTGTGGTAATCTAGATCTGCTGGCTTCGAGTGGTGCTGGTTTTTTTTTTTTCCTTTTTTTTTTTCTTTTGCCAGCCAGCAACACCTGGGTCTGTTTTAGAGCCCTGTTTTAACAGTTGGGTCTTCTGTATTTCTTAGCCAAAACAGGGCGAGGTTTTCATACAGGCCATGTGGTCCTAAAAACAAGTCTAGAGTACTTTTTAGAAGTTTCAATTCTCTTGCACTTTCCAGACTGTCTGGCACATGGTGCTGTTCAGTAACTTAATCTTTCTCAGAAGCTGCTTTGCCTCTGAGTGCAGACTGTGTCTACACAGGTGAGCTGAAACTACAGGATTCTATGCACTCACTTTGCCAACCAAAATCTGGCTTGATATAGGGCTCAACCTGTGGCAAAGTACTCCCTCAGCTGACCCAATAATCCAGTTATCCCCAAGGCAAGAAAACTGCTACCAGCTGCTGCTTTCCTAAAGGGTGGAGGGAGGGTTTTCAGACCCAGGGCTAGTCTCTATTTGCATTTTCTCAGTCTTTGTCCCTCACTGAACTAGGCCTTGAAATGTCCTGCCCTGTCCCCTATGTCTTCAATTGTTGGGGGTATGCCTCATTGCTCTGAAAGATTTTAAAATCTGTGTCTCCAGTGGGTGGGGCCCCATCTGCTGATTCTGTGCCTTTCCAGAGGGGAGGAAACTGGCTGCTCTGGGATGGAAGTTTCCTACCTGTTATTTTTCTCTTTCTTCAGTTCAGCATTTACAGGATCCTTCTCCATTGTATATCTTCCTTCAGAGTTTCAAACAATTCAGAATTATCCTTTTCTCATTGAATCTCTGGAGAGAGGTTGTTAGTAGCTGTTTATGTTGCCATGTTGAAGATGTCTCTTTTATGTATTTTTAACATCTAACAGTGTCCAAATGTGAATCCTTTATATTTTAAACACTCTATTATTCTGTTATTTTTATTGCCAGTTTCTGTTCTCTAGAATCACTTTGCTTCACTTCAGGTGACTATTATGTGATAATATAATTTTAAAGTAATCCCTTTCTCACATATACCATGTACAATTTATGTTCTAAATTGGTGTCTTAATATTAATCAGAGAGTTTATTTATCTTTTCACTGAAATGTTGGCCAAGTAATGTCAGAAGATGTTCTACATTAGATTTCTTAATTTGAAGAAAAGTAAAATTCAGTATTATTCTGCCAGGTAAATGTTTAGCACAGGGATCTATTGATCAAAGTCCCAAAAAAAAGGTCTCACAGTTAAAAGATAAGGTAATTTAAAAATTATTCTCAAATTGTTCTCTATGAGCTCATCTGTGTGTCTATACCCAATGGCAGGAAGAAATCTTGGTCAATCTGATTATTTTTCCCCTAAAAGTATTAATCAGAAATTGTATTTGTATGCTAAGTCACACAGCTGAGCTATAGATTAGATATTATGTTGGTTGTTCCAAGGATTGAAACAGTTATATAACCCTGTCTTTGGTTTATCCCTCCAACTCCTTGAGAAGTAAAGCAGATATACCTGAAATACCATGTATCTAAAATTATTCAAAGATTAGCCTAATTTCTAAACATCCACTAATTTTGCTTTAGAGAAATTTATGATCCTGCAAAACTGTCCTTATAATTTTCCTAGATTTAGAACAAAATAATGAAGGTGAGAGTTAAGGACTATGCTATATTTCATACTTTAACTATGGTTTCCTTACTCATGGGCCCCTTGAAAGCTTGCAAATTTAAGTGTGCATGAAAAAGTCAATTCTACATAGATTGGGAAAGTTGGGAGCTATAATTCTGTGTTCAGAAATTCAAATGCCAGAAGTTATTCTATGAGGGAAATTGAATTTGAAAATTCTGTTTTATCTCCACTCTCACTGGATACATATATAAATCTTTGTTGTATGAGATTCACTTTTGAAATAGAGTACATTGTAAATACTTTTCTTTCCTTTGCTCTATTTCAATAGTTTGTAGGCTTGAACTGATTTGGTAATAGTCATTAATGACAAATATACTCTCAATTTCTATCATTTAATGTTAAAAATTGTACTTGTGCTCTCACTGTCTAGTTTCATTATCCTCATGTAAGAAAATAAAATCAACTTCCTACTTTCTTTCCCATATATAACTTGAGTGAATGGATGTGAAATTATACACTTCTTTCCATTAGAGTTTCAATTTTTGACTAATTGAATATTCTATTAAATAATTCTCTAAAAATAAGATAAATGCCCAATCATTTCCCCATTTTCTCTAATTTCTCTAGTCAAAATTTGCACAAGCTCAGTTCTAAGAAATTCCTAGCAATTGCCATTTAGATTTATTTAAAACATAATATTAGTTGATAGTTTTTCTATAATTGTCATGCTAGATTAAATTATAGAATGTATCTTTCATGGAGATTTTGTTAGTGTTTTTGTGGCTTTTCAGTTTCCAAGATATTTTATATAGTGATAGAGAAGATCATTAGGTCACATGCAACCTGTTTTGGAGATCAGTGGCTAGGAGGACTGATCATGGCAAATGAACTCAATATATTCTCCAATATCATAGTTTATTAAAACAAAAGAAAGAACAACATATATCCATTAAAATAACCCTATCATATATATCATATATGTGACTGCCTTTTGGAAAGGAGAATACATTTTGCTTAAATGCTGATTTGGACAGTAATTTTATCAATAAATATAATCTAAAATATCTTAAGAGTTTTGTTGAGGTATAAATTCCTCACTATAAAATTCATCCATTGTAGGTGAGTAATTTTTTGTGAATTTATAGAATGTATAGATTTTTCATGCATTTATAGAATTATATAAACATCACTACAATCCACTTGGAAAACATTCTCATAAGCACAAAAATTACATTATGCCCATATGGAGACTCTCTGGTCTTTATCCAGTCCCAGGTAACTATGAATCTACTTTTTGTCTTTAAAAACATGCCTTTCTGATCATTTCATGAAAATGGAATCAGATACCATGTAGTTTTTGTCCATGTTTTCCTTCACTTGCATAAAATTTTTGAGGTCATCTATGTTGTAGCATGTACTTTTTCATTTATAATTCTGAATAGTATTTCATTATATGAAGATAACTGCATTTTGGTTATCCATTCACAAGTTGATGGACATTTGGGTTGTTTACAGACTGATGTTATATATAAAACTGTTGTAAACATTTGCATATATGTCTTTTAGTGAACATATATTTTCATGACACTTGGGTACATTTCTAGGAGGGAGGTTCTTGATTAGATTTTAATTACATGAATTATTTTTTAAGAAACTAACAAACTGTTTTTCAGATTGGATGTTTGATTTTTCATCTTAATCATCAATATTTGAGAATTCCAGTTGTCTCTTTTTATTATAACTATTCTAGTTGGTGAGTATTGGCATCTCATTGTGGTCTTAATTTGATTTAACTAATAAGAGAATATGTTGACTATCATTTCATTTGTGTATTAGTTGTTCTTATATCCTCAATAATACACTATTAAAATATCTTACCCATTTTAAAATTGTGTTGTTTTTCTTCTCATAATAGAGTTATAAGAGTGCTTTATATTCTCTGGATACATCTTCTTTATGAGATATACCCCTTCCTGAAGTTGCTAATTTGTTGTCTCCCCTCCCCCTTTGTTTTTCTTGGATAGTCTAGCAAATAACTTAGTAATTTTGCCGAACTTTACAAAGAACCAAATTTGGGCATCATTAGTTTTCTATATTTTTCTCATTTCCTATTTAATTTTATTTCATATTCTTTGATCTTTATGTCCTGTTTATTCTTATTTTGAGTTTAGTTTTCTCTTTTATTTCTAGCTTCTTAAGGTGGAAGTTTAGGTTGCTGACTTGGGATCTTCCTTCTTTTCTGATAAAGACATTTAAATTTCTACATTTATAAGTTTTCCTCATAGCACTGTTTCAGATGCATCCCAGAAATTTTTGTATGCTCTGTTTTTATTTTTATTCAGTTAAATTATATTCTTTGACTTACGGACTATTTAGATGGGTATTATTTCCAAATATTTTGAATTTTTTTGGATTTTTTTGTTGATGTCTAATTTAATCTTATTGTAAACAAGAACACATTTTATATGATTTTTAATCATTTTAAATTTGTTGAGACTTGTTTTGTTGTCTAGTACATGGTCTATTCAAGAAAATTTTCCATGTGCGTTTGTAAAAACCTTGTATAGTAATATCTTTAGATTGAATATTATATATATTTCAGTTAAGTTGATTTTATTACTTTTGTTCAAGTCTTCTGAAACCTATCTGATTTTTTGTCCATGTAAACTATTAATTATTTAAAGTGAAGTATTGAATATACAACTACTGTTGAATTGTTGGTTTATTCTTTCAACACTCAGCCTTTTCCCATGTGTTTTGTGGCTAACTGAAGGATAAACGATTTTATTGTGAAATATAGCCTCTTTGTTACTAGCAACATTTCTTGCTTTAAAGTCTATTTTTGGTATTAATATATCTTAATATGCTTAATATGTTTGCGTGGGTTTTGTTTTGTCTTTCTTTCACTTTAAAACTATTTGTTTCTGGGAATCTAAAGTGTGTCTGTTGTAGACTTCATAGAGTTAGATGCTGTGCTGGTTTGAATGTATTATGTCCCCCAGAAAAAGCCATATTATTTGATGCAATCTTGTGGGGCAGACATATTAGTGGGGATTAAGTTGGAATGTTTGGATTAGGTTGTTTGCATGGAAATGTGCCCCACCCAACTGTAGGTGATAACTCATGAGATATTTCCATGGAGGCATGACCCCACCCATTCAGGGTGGGCCTTGATCAGTGGAGCACTATATAAGATCAGACAGAAGGAGCCAGTTGCTACAGCCTAGAGGGACACTTTGAAGAAAGCACAGGAGCTGCAGATGAGGGACATTTTGAAGATGTCTATTGAAAGCAGACTCACTCTGGAGAAGCTAAGAGAGGACAAATACCCCAAGTGCAACTAAGAGTGACACTGAAGAATTGCTGTGGCCTAGAGAGGAACATCCTGGGAGAAAGCTATTTTGAAACCAGAACTTGAACGTGCCTTCCCAGCTAACAGAGGTTTTCTGGATGCCATTGTCCATCCTCCAGTGAAGGTGCCCAATTGCTGATATGTTACCTTGGACACTTTATGGCCTTAAGACTGTAACTGTGTAACCAAATAACCCCCTTCATCAAAGCCAATCCATTTATGGTGTTTTGCATTCCAGCAGCATTAGCAAACTAGAACAGATGCTGATTGCTTTTAATGTAGTATGGCCATCTACACTTTATATTGGAGGGTTTAGATCATCCACATTTATTGTAAATGTTGGTGTGGTTAGATTTATTTTGGTTATTTTGCTATTTGTTTACAGTATTTCTCTTCATTTTTGTTTCTCTTTTTTCACTCGCTGTCTTTTTTTCTGTTAAATATTTGTACCATTTTAATTTCTGTTTTTTTTTTTACTATATTTTATGCATTGTTTTCTGGTTTTTCTAGGGGTTACAATATACATATTAATTTATCAAAATCTACTTTGATTTAATACTACCTCAATTCTGGTAATATAAAGAAACTGCTTCAATATAGTTCCATTTTCTAACATTTCTTTTGTGCTACCATTGTCAAAAATACATCAAAATATGTTACAAATTCCTAAAATACAATGTTGTTATTTGTATATACATCTATATATATGATAAAAGCTTAACAAAATATTTATTGTTCTAAGTTAGCATGTATTTTAAAGTATTTAAGAGAAGAATTAAAAAAAAATAAAATATAGTGTGTGTGTGTTTAACTCTTACAGTTATTACTTCTAGTGCCCTCCTTTTCTTCCTATGGACTCAAGTCACTATCAAGTGTCATTTTTTCTTTGTTTTCTTTTTTTTTTTTCTTTTCATCTTGAAGTAGTTCTTCAGTATTTGATATTAGGAAGAACTCTGGAAATTACTTCTCTCAGTCTCTGTTTATTTGGGAATGTCTTTATTTCATCTTCATTTTTGAAAGATAGTTTAGCTTGATACAGATTTTTTGGCAGACATTGTATTTTGAATACCACTTCTGTGTTTTCCAGTCTATATTATTTCAACTGTTAGTCATACTGATGTCCCCCAATCTGTAATGAATTGTTCTTTTAATGCTACTCTAAATACTTTGTCTTTGTCTTTCAACAATTTGACTCTGATGGGTCTAGATATGGATTTCTTTTGATTTATACTACTTGAGGTTTCTTTTTCTTGAATGTGTAGATTAATCATTTTCATCAAACTTGGCAAGATTTTGGTCATTATTTCTTTCATCTTTTTCTTTCCATTTCTCTCTCTTTTCTTTTTCTGGGAACTGATATGATCTCACAGTTCTGTGAGATTGTTTATTTTTCTTCAAAAAATTTTTCTCATTATTCTTAAGATTGGCTAAATTCTATTGAATTTATCTTCAAATTTAATGTTTCTTTATTCCACTCTCTTGAATCTGCTGTTGAAGTATCTAGTAAACTTTTCAATTCAATTATTGTACTTTTCAACTCAAAAAATTCCATTTGGTTCTTTTCTATAATTTCTATTTCTTTATTGAAAATCTTTCCATGTTTATTCCTTGTTATACAATTTTATTTCATTTGTTTATACATGGTTTCTTTTGTTCTTTAAACATAGTTCCCTGTAATTTCCAGAATATGTGTCAGACTTTCCTTTTACCTTTGTCTTATGATTTTTGATTGAACATGGGGCATTTTAAATAATATATTGTAGCAATTCTGCATTCTGATATTTCTTCTTCCTGAAGGATATTGTTTTTGCTTTTTTTTTTTTTTCTTTCCTTTCCTTTGTTTCATAATTTGCTTAGGCTAAAACTGTGGAATCCCTTTCCCAAGCAGCATGGTGTCCATGTCTGAGGTGTTTTTGTTTCTTAATATATATTCTTCTTTTCAGTTATATGAATGGCTTGCTAGGGGCCATCCTTATGTCTTTATAGCTTAATGTTTTGCCAATGGTGGGATAGAATGGATCCAAATTTTTTCATATTTTAAGAGCATTAATATAACTAGTACCTGCCTTATTGGTTGTTTTGAATGCTAGATAAGATTAATACCAGAAAATGCTAACAATATTATTATTATAATTGTTATTCTGTGAATTTATACTGGCTTGTGAATTGTAAGACAAGCATTCATTTCCACACACACTCATAAATACTGAGTTCATTTTTTAATAGTTGTTAATTTTAGGTAAAATTGTGTTTTACTTTTAGATTTGTATTTATTAGATTACTGAAAAGTATTTACAGGTTTTGGCCATTTTTGTTACTTCATATGTAACCCCGTGATCTGGAATAAGTGTATGAATAAAAAATTTATATCAAATTTAAAAATGTACATACCAAACACTTCCCAATAAGGACATTTGTACAGTTGTTATTTGTAAATGACTATGAATATTAAATGAAGTATTTCATATTGTGGTATATATCTGTAACTGATAATCACACATTCTACTATAGTTTCTCACAACATGAGATTATTGAGAGACCACATGGAGGGGGAGAAAGAGGAAGAGAAAGAGATTCATCTGGTGTCTAGAACCACACCCCTGACATGTGAGTTAAGCCATCATACACTCTCTAACCCTAGGACAGGCACCATATAAATGCAGTGATGTGTACAAACTCAGGCAAGAGTAGCACAAGAACTATCTCACTAAATTCAACCTAAATTGCAGATGTCTAACTAAGCAAATACTAAATCCTTGCTTTTTCAGGCAAGCATTTTGGGATAACTTTTTAATGCAGAAATAGTTTACTGATAATTTTTCACTTAAATACAAATCAATACTCCTGAAGAAACCCAAATCCAATGCTTAGGTTATGCTTTAAATATGATAACACTGTAAATTTAAACATAGCTCTATTCTTGGTTACAACCAATATATCAATGACAATAAGCTGATTGAGCTATATCAATATAATCTGCATAGGAAGATCAAATGTCACATATGAATTACTCTCTTGAAGTGTTTAGAAATTCACAGAAGAGCTCATGCTGAAAAATTCATAAAATTCTGTTAGTACAGTCAGAATAATTTATTTCAATATAATCTGAGGCTGTGAAAGTCATCTGTTCTTCATTAGGCTGTTTTTGTAATGAGGAAATTCATGTCCTCTCTTGATGAAATTGATATTATCAGTTAGCATTCTAGCAGGAAACATGAATATTCACACTGGATAATTTGTGGAGAGTTAACAAATGGACTGCTTATAAGACATGGGTAGGGTTTCAGGAATTCAACAAGTGATGGACTATTATTCTTGGTCTAATAAAAGTGGAAGCTTTATTCCAAAGCCAGATGAGGAAATCTGCTATATTACAAATACTGCCACAGGGAGCTGTGCCCGGAATGCTGAAGGTTAATAAATAACCCTAACATATTCTGCCCTCTAATTTCCTACCAGTTCTGCCCGCTGGCCAAATACAACAGGAAACTGGTAGGAAAAGGAGCCTATTAATGCAGTCCATTCATGGCAATGAGGGCAGGGAAAGGTAGAAATTGGATCTGAAGGGCAAGGAAAAAATATCCAGCAAATGGGTCTACTTAGCTTTTGACTTTAAATAAAAAATAGTCAGACTAACTCTTCCTTAAAAATAGGTCACCCTGTTTGATGCTGTGTAATTATATTTTGACCAAAAGTAGATTTGTTGCACTTTATTATTTCTATGCAGATTTTTCACTATATAGGTAAGAGACTACCCATGCTACCAAGTTAATTTTTTCCTTGGTACACTTCTTGATGTATTGTAATCAGACATTTTATCACTGGGGGTTTATAGGTTATCATAATAAAGACATTAAAAGATGATATAATTAAAAAGTTATTTTTATAGCAAGATAAATCCAGTTATACATAGCAATCTAATCCATACAGAGATAAACAATAATGAAATTCTTCAGAAATATGCAATAAATTTACCTAGATGGAAGGAAAAGTGGTTCTCCATGACAAGATTTAATTCAACAATGGAGTTATTGAAAAACATTGTGTACATTGTAGGTCCTTATATTCAAATTCAATTTTAGATGTTTTTCCTTCATAATTGTGTCAAAAAAATGTTACATGTCAAATATCGTTGACTTCAATTTCAAACTTGATACCTCTTTTATGCTTTTATTCAGGGTTTTACTTGCTTATTTATCCATTTAGTCAGCAAATATTTTCCTATAACTATTTATGATGTGCCTTCTATGTGCCAAGGAATTTTTTAGGTGGTGACAGTTAAAGTCCCCATCTGCAGGAAAGTCATGATGATTTTTAAGTTTGTCAAAGGCAACTGGTACTTTGGGTACTGGCTTTGTTTTAATGAATTTTTTTGGCATATTATATACATCATATTGTGTTAGGAATCACAAAAGGTTAAAATTTCATTATATTTCTTTTCAACACAAGGGTCACAGGGGCCCCTAGACTACGGTTTATTGGGAAATCTTTCTAAATGGTTACTGTTGCCAACAGATTGTTTAACGTGTGTGTGGGGGGGGTAGAGAAAGTAGATGTGCAAAGGTGCTCTAGGGTATTATGCCTAATTATTTTCATGGAGATTTCAAGTAATTTAACCAATATATATTTCGCAATGTAATTGGTTTATAATTGCTTAAATTATATTATCTTTATTCCCTATGGAGCCCTTCAGTTTCTTGTCATTTCTTTAACCCCAGGGCCATATTAGTAAATTAATTTTATTCTTATCTAAATAATGGGTTCAGTAATAGATTACCTTTTAGAATACATTTTGAAAATGACTACAGATTTTAGTTTCAAATGTCATATTCTAATGCAGTGCATTCAAGGATGTGTGAGAGAAAGAAGTAAACACTAGTTCTCTAAAAGCTATTTAATTGATAATTTATCAAAGATTCTAAACTCTCCTTTATGTCTGCCATTACTTGATCACCCCCTCTGTCTACCTTGGGACACTCCAAGCTTCTCTATAATGGATTTACTTCATCTCTGTGCTTTGAGAAAGAGACCTGAAGTTTGGAATAATAGCTATTTGCTATTAAGTCATGTAAGTCTTCAGGAAAAAAATATAAATAATTATTGGATAATTCTATTTCAAAAAGGGGTTGCCAAGCATAGATGCAGCTTCCCTGAGAATGTTCTGTGGCACTGATTGACTGGGCCAAATGGCCCAGTCTATAAGAGCCTAATGCTTTTAAAGCAAAAGGTTTCTTGTTTCAGTCTCCTACCTAGTGTGTGTGCCATGAACCAGTTTTCTTCAAAGTAAAGTGATGAGATCCAGGATGTCACTTTGTGTATGGGGGCAGTAAAAATAAATAAATGCAATATAGCATAGAGTTTAGCTGCATAGACACTGATGCCACACTGACTGGGTTGGAATCCTGGCTCCATTATGTAGTTGTGGCATGACCCACTGTGCCTCAGGTTTCTTATTTATAAAATGGATATAAAGCTACCTACCTCAGAAGGCTGTTGTGAAGATTGAATGGGTTAAAGCTTGTAAAATGCTTAGAGTCATGCCAAAGGTAGTGCTATGTAAATGTTTCTGTATGTTTCTAATATTACTTACTAGATGATTATTCTGAGTAATTCAAGAGGAGTTTCATACAGTTCAATTTATTTTACAAGAATTCTCCATTGGGATTTAAATCTAAAGTTATAGCTAATTATAAATTACTTTCTCTCGATGTGTTCTCCTTATATTAACATCCCACTAGGAACTGTAATAATTTAAATAATTGTCAGTCTATCTATTAATCTATTAATATATTTTTCTCTATCAGTTATCTAATATAAATTGGGACCTGAAGTTAATGAAAACATAATTCATACTCAAAGAGGTATGTATGTATAGATTACATTGTAAAATCACACTTATTTTGAGGGAGCAATTGCAAATTCTTTCTACCTTAAGACAATTTCTATATTTACCCTGATCTTTAAAACATTAGACACTAATATTTAGGGTTCTTATCACATAGTATGCTATATTTTATAACTTTGTATTTAAGTATATTATACATATAGAAAAAGCACCACAATTACACAGATTACTAAAGTTTCAAAACTCAAATATGCTTGTGCGACATGAAACTAAGTAAAGAAATTGGCAATTAAACAGACTGAGAAGCCCTCCTTATTCTTATTCCCAAAGGACACCATATCCTGATCTTTAATGGGATTAAATAGTTTAACCTGATTTTTATCATGTACTTGAAACCATGCATTTTGTTCTCTATAAGTGGAATCTTTACAGTATGTGCTTTTTCATTCAATGAAATATTTGAGATTGATATATATATATATATATATACACATATATAGTTGCATGTGTATTGCTTCTTTTTTCCTCATTGCTCTAGACTCAGGAATATTCCACTGTATAAATACACTAAAATTTACCATTTTATCATTAAGAGGCATTTGAGTAATGCCCACTTCAAATTTTTATTAAAAAGATAGGTTGCTACGATTTTAGCACACATTAGTACTTGTTATATCCCCAAGAGTGGAACTATTGCAGAATTTTTCATAATTGGCACCAGTGCCATTTTAGACGGTAGAATTCTGTTGCGGGGATGGCCCTGTGTATTGTAGGATGTTTTACACCCTCCCTAGACTCTACTCACCTGACTCCAGTAGCAACAACTCTTCCCAGTTATGAAAACTGAAGCTGTCTCCAGATGCAGCCCAATGTCCCCTGGTGGGCAAACTTACCCACCCCTTCCTCATTAAGAATCATCACATCATTGTATATTGCAGGATGTGTGTAAGTTTTAGATTTAACAGAAGCTGTCAAATAATTTTCCAGACTACCAATTTACAACTCCACTAACAGAGAATAAGAGTTTTATTTGCTCTAAAATCTTGCCCAAACTCAGTGCTTTGTATTTATTTTTAGGCAATTTTAGCCATACTGCTGGAGGTGCAGTCATACCTTATTTTGATTTTGGCTTTAATTTTGATTTTCTGATGACTAATGAAGCAGAGAACTTCTTAAGATATTTCATAGCCATTTTGGTAGCTAATTATTTGAAGCATCTTTTAATGTGTTTTGCCTCTTTTCATGCATCTTCTGATTTCTACTAAGATTTAGGAATTAGTCATGTATTTTAATATTAGCAATTATCAGAAGTTTATTTTATGAATAGACATATGTCTCCAGTTTGCAATACATACCTTCATTTTCTTAATAGTGTTTTTGATGAGCAAATATTCTTAATTTTAATATAGCCTATTTCATCAACTTTCTTTTCTGGTCAAAACTCACCTATCTTTAATATAAACCTTTCTTACAAGGGTAACAAAAATATTTTATGATGTCTTCTAAAAACTCTATTGTTTTACTTTTAAAATTTAGATCTGCAAGTATTATGAGCTTGGTTTATTGTGTGTAGTGGTAGACATCCAGATATTTTTGTTTTACTTTGGATATCAATTATCCCAGAATCATTTATTAGAAAGAAAACGATTTCTTTATGTTGTTTCAGGGTTGGCTTTGCCATATATCAGGTGACCTTATAATTTTGATCTCTTTGTTGACTCTGTTCAATTACATTGCTCAATCTATTATTGTACTATCACACCATCAAAATATTTGAATTTTTTAACAGGTCATTTTGTAGTATAATCTCTCTGGAGCTATGCTTCAAAATGGCTTGAGTATTTTAGGATCTTTGAACTCACAAGATTTGTAGGATAAGATTGTTAATTTTCAATGGGATTTTTTAGGTCAGGTCAGAGAAAAAGTCTTTAATGACCTTCTAAATCCTAAGAAAAAGCAAATATTCTCAGACTGTTTTTAAGATTTATTTCCCCCCTTTGCTTTTGGTAGTCACCAGTTTTTTGTTTGTTTGTTTATGATGTACATAGATATGGTTTTTTTTCCTACTTGTCTTGGCTGAAGTCAAATTAATTTCTTCTATCTGTGGATTTTTGTCTTTCTTTGGTTTTGGAAAATTCTCAGCTATTATCCTTTTGAATTTTTTTTTGCCCCATAGTCTTTCTCCTCTGTTTCTGGAACTCCATTTATATGGATGCTGGAACTTTTTAACACATCTTACATGCTTCTTACTCTGTTTTGTTTTATTTGTTTCTTTTTGTTAGTCCTTGCTCTGTTCACTTTTGTTATTTTCTATTAAACCATCTTAAGTTCCCTCATTCTGTGTTCTGTAGTACACAAACTGCTGTTTAATCCCTTTATCCTGTCCTTAATTTCAGATATTTTAATTTTTATTTTTCAATTCATTTTCATAGATTTCAGTTCTCTATTATAATTCTCAGTTATGTTATCTGTAATGCCCATTTTCCATATTTTCTCAAAAATATTAAAAAATTGTGTATTAAAGTCCAATATCTGTATTATCTGTGTGCATCATATATTGTCTGGCTTCGTCTCTTGATATTGGTCATATTCTCTTTCCTCTTTGTGCATACAATAATTTTTACATATGTCAGATATGGTGCATAAAAGAGTGATTGATGGCCCCCTTTTTGTGTGAAACACATAGACTGAATAGACAAAAATTCAGCCTCACAGTTGCCTTTGAATCTGATCCTAGGGAATATATCCCATGAGATTCTAATGAGAACCTGGCACATCTTATTTTTCAGTCCTGCAAATACTGGTGATTTATTTGGCCCTACACTCTTTCCAGATGAACTTTCTAGCCTTGCAATACTTGTAGTTTCAATCCTTGGCACTTGTCTCATTGGGGAGAATGGCAGCATTCAAAAGGAAGTACTTATTTACTAAGCATTCTAAGGCTGTGGGAGATTTCATTCTAGTTTTAGTTGCTGTAGTTCCCCAGCCTTCTGGGCTGTACTAGATAAAGCAAACATCTTATAGGCAATGCCAGCCTTGCTTTTGAATCTTCTTTATGTTCAAATTTGCCAATAGCATTTGAGATCACTGATATCTTTGCCTAGTCATGACAGGTGACCAGCAATGCCTACACTAGGAATAACAAATCTCAGAATTATTTTTATTTACATTTCTCTGGAATTTTTCTTCATTTCATCTGGTTTTTTGCTGCTAAAGGTTTTGGGTGTGACTGAAAAGCATATATATGTATACCTTTATTCATTCATTAGGACATCAACTTTAACTTTTTTTTTTTTTTAGCTCAGCGTCTATTTCTGTAAAATGTGAGTAATGGTCATATTGCTACAATTATAAAATATAATATTTTGTATATAATAATTATATGTCAGAGGTAGAAAGTTCTCAGTAAATAATATGCAATGATAATTAGCCCTGTTTTAAAATTATATCAAATTAGTTTTATATTTTAAGTAGTTAAAAGTCCTGATCATTTCTGAATGTCTTAGAGATTTGAATATGGAACACTCATTTTGAGTCTACACTTAGAAAAATAAAAAATGCCATTTTATGTTTTATGAAAAATAGGTTCCCTTTCAGAGTAGAATATGAATGAATGATAAAAATGAAGGAAAGATCTAGCATATAATCAAGCAAAATCTATCACTGTTGAGCCATGCTGTAGATTCATACCACATTTACTTCAGACTTTATGGATTTCTTCTAGACAATCATAAGAAAAATACTTGCAGGCAGAGAAACATCCTAACAGAAAAGAATTTTTCTCCATTTGGAATGTACAGAAACTCTAAATGTTTCCTAGGAATCATTAATGAAAAGATCAGAAACATCTCTTTAGTGAGAAAAGGTTTATTTATTCTTATTGTTTTTCATAATATTTCCTTTAATTCAATTTTATTTTTTTTCTAAATGAGTTCCCTTGATTATATCCTCCAGGAGTCTCCCTGATATCAATATGTAATTCATTTTTTAAAATAATTTCTTCTTTTTTTTTCTCTACAAAATATACCAATATTTTTGCACTAGCTGAGATGGTTACGTTCTTAGTATTTTTGTGTGTAAATTAAGTTATCTTTCTCTAATTTCTGCTGTGTTCTCTTCATCACTAGAAAGAGAGTATTGTTTGAGGGACCATAATTTACTAATTTTCCAATATCACAGAATTGAAGGGGTTTTCCTGAATATATTTAAGCCTTCCTTTAATTCTAGATGAAACAGAATTATATCTGAGGTAGTCTTTTTCCTTGGTTCATATGTTGTGATGACAGTTGAAGTTTAGTTACAAGTATCAGATTCAGCATTATAGCTAAAAATCCTATTTGTATTTTTATTCAAAAAATGATAAGGATTTACTGTGACAATAACCATTAGAAATGAGTCTAATATTTACTCACTAGATAAATTTCTCTATACTTTTTCATTTATACAGTATAAGCAGAATGACTAAACAGTTGTTTCCTGCACACAGTAAATTCATTATAGATAAGATATTGTTTAAGTAGATCAGTCTTACATATTTCACAATCAAAATAGGGTTATGATTGTATTTAGGTTGCCTTAGCATTTACAATAGGGAAAATATAATAATATGTTCTAAAATATAAATTAGTAACACTCATATTGCTTGCATATCATAGTGGAGTCAGTTGTTCAATACATGGACACGTCTAACGCTATTTCAAGAATGGCCCTTGAGTACACCTAAATTAGTTTACCAATAAATATCTTTTATCCATTGTGTTGGTCTTCTCTGTGGTTTTACATTTCCTTTTTTTTGTGAGCTCTGAAGTTTTTCAATAAAATGTTCAAAGCTCACAGAATGTAACAAGTGTGGGCATGTATCCTTTCAGGAAGCTTTAATACTTTATATCCAAAGGCTTTCTACAATATCACTTTTTTTCTTTCAGACTATCTTAAAAAAATAAACATTCCAACTGATTGTTGGAAGAAATATTAGTAAATACCAGGATCTCATTTTTTTTTCAGACTTCCACCAATAACAATTTTTTAATACCTTTAAGGGTTGGAGGCAGAAGGCATCTAAACTCAAAAAGGATGATATGATATATTAAAAAAATGCCTTTCTTCTTCAATATAAGAAGATATGAATCTTTGGTTTTACTTCCAATAAACTTGTTATTGCTTCCAAACAATGTAACTTTCTCTCAAATATGATTTATACTTTGATAGGTAGAAATGAAAATTAAATGACATGAAACACAAAAACTATATATATATATACACATACATATATATACACACATATATATGATAATGATAGTGTATGTGAACTGAAAATAGAACCAATATTCTTGATTATTGCCGACCAAATTTTTCTATGGGTAGTTTAAATATTATATTTATGTATTTTATATATATATTTAAATATATTTATATATTATATATATTCCAGTATGGTCTTTCCTTTTGAAATCACAACACATAAATGCTCAATCTTCTAAATCATTCAACTATAAAACCAAATATTTATATTATACACTGTCCAATTCATGGTACTTATATTTTTTTCTCATATATCCATGTGGACCCTAAAGTTCCTCATGATATGGGATATATATTAATATTTATTTATATTTGGTGTTCATTATTATCATTCAGAGCAAGGTATTGCCCTCAGTAAACAGTCAATACAAAAATCAACTTAAGTAAATTTGTTATAAAGTATATTAAAACTTAATGAGATATTTCTTGAGTATTCTGATTACTTTTGATATATTCTCTATGTGAGTGCCATTTGTGTTTCTGTAGCCTGTTTCAAACATATGATATGACATTGGGTGGCTAAATAAGAATAGAAAAAATTACAGTATAAATTTCAAATTTTGAATAACATACACATTCTTTTTGATGTGTCCATCATTATATAATTTTGCTTAACTCAATTCATAAAAAACAGATACCTTGATACCTAGGTACCATTTACAGTCTCCTGTATGAAATCTTCAGATGCTCAGTTTCTATTCATATGTTTCACATGGATTGTAAATACTGTTGCTTTCTAAAGTACTCTACCAACTTTATCACTTCTCATTATGCTTTCAATTTTAAATACATAAGTACATTAATTAGAAATTTTAGTTTGCTTTTGTTCCTTCCTGGTCAAATTGCCTAATTTTGCAATTTCATAATTCTGGTCCATTAGTTTATTCAGTGACAGGTTCAAATCACATGTATCATATTTTCAACTCTAGGTGTACAGTTTATTGGCATATTTTTGTTGCAATTAGGAAAAGACAAAAGAAAGGACTGGGAGTGAGAAAACCTGTTTGAATTCTTATATGGCCAATATTTAATCATGAAACCTTAGGTAAACACTCTTACTTCAAGCTAACCAATATTTTCCTTATCTGTTACTTGTTGATAGTGATGCCTAAGTCAATTGCATAATAAATGGGATCTCCCTGTATAATACATAAATATAAATATGCAATTTATTTTAACTTTCTGTTTTTGACTACTTTTATTTTTACCATCATCAGATCATCCCAGTTTTATCTTAAAATTTTTATACAAACCTATAGCACAAAGATCCTGCAATGTGTACTGTGCAGGGTGTACTTCTGAAAATGGTGAACCATCTCAGCCTTCTCAACATGGAAGCTGCTATGTAAAATAATAATAATAATAATAATCAGTGGATACTCGTGTGGCATGTAGGAATAATGTTCTACATGCATTGATCTTCCAGACTTTATTGTGGGGTGTCTAATGAGGTATATCTGAGAAACTTGTGACTGATCAGAAAATGTGAAAGTCACAATTGCAATGCAGTTAATCCATTTGTTAGGCACTGGGTGCCTAACAATAAGGAAGTGGTTTCATTAAAAGGGTATGTCTAGGGATTTGATCATCATTGATACCTACAGCCTCATTATAAGTACATGAAAATTCATAAAGGAAAGGAAAAGAAATACAGAGTAATGAGCACACAAGTCAAAGTGCAGAAAAACACACTTTTATAATTTGACACTAGAAACTGCATACTGCAGTGTTCTGCTTGAATAAAATTCAATTAGCAAAACAAATCTATATTGTTGGAAGTAAGAATAATGATTACTCTGATGGCTAGTGACTAGAAGAGCACAAGAGAAGGCTTCTTGACTGTTGGGTAATCTTTATATTGATTTGGGCTCTAGTCACATGGCTGTGTACACTATGAAAAGTTATTCATCTTCATTTGAATTTGCTCATTTTAGAGTATATTATAATATATAAAATTAATCTAAACACAAAGCAAATGATATGTCTCAGACCAGGGAAGACTTTATCCATGAGACAAAGTTTAAAAATAAAACAGAAGAAAATTGATAATTGATAATGTCAAAATGTAACATTTCATTATAAAAAGACTACATAAAAATAAAATCATGTTACTGTCTGGAAAGTACATTTACAGAATATATAAAAATTAGAATCAGTAGCTAGAAAAAAATATATATATATATAAAATAAATAAAATTTCCCCTTTCAGCCACATTCAGATTTATAATGCAGGGCTGGTAATTACATTTACAGTATCATGTTACTATCACTACCATCCATTATCAAAACTTTTCCATCATGCCAAATAGAATTTCTGCACAATTTAAGCCTTTACTCTCTGTTTCCTACCCTCAACCCCATCCCTGCCTGGTAATCTATATTCTAGATTCCTACTCTGTGAGGTTGCTTATACTAATTATTTCATTTCAGTGAAATCATATGATATTTGTCATTTTGTTTCTGGCTTATTTCACTTGACGTGATATCGTCAAGGTTAATCCATGTTTTTGCTATGTAATATATTTTTAATTAATAAACAATGTTAAAAATTTTTACAGGAAAATATGTGATTTATATGAACAGGCCTTTCACAGACATAAATACCTCTATGTAAAACAAGTACATGGAAAGGAGGAAAATGGGCTTTAAAAAAATCTTAAGTCATGAAATTCTTCATGGTAATGAAATGGATGTATATGATAACATGCTTTCTTTTTCTGTATTTGACATAATTTATAATAAATTACTAAAATTAATTTAGCTCAAAAAACTTCACATGCATTTGAACATCTACTAGATTCAAGTGATCATATAAAACAGAAATTCATTTCTCCTATGTACGATTTCCTTTTAAATTCAAGTAATGAATTCTTCATTTCAGATACTGTATTTTCATTTTGATAATTCCCACTTGATTCTCATTTTTAAATGAATCAAAACCCCCAGTGCCTTTCTCTATTTTTAGTTTATTTTCTTTAACATATTAATCACAGTTATGTTACAAGTTTGTATTACTATTCTCTTGCTGTGTAAAAATTCATCATAAATATAGATGCTTAAAGAACTCCCACTATTAGTTCACAGTTGTCTCACTCGGAAGTCTGGACTCCCCATAGTTCATCGGACCCACCAGGAGGACAGTCAAGGTGTCAGCTAACTGCACTCTCATCCAGAGCTTAGGCACCTTTTCTAGATTCTCATGATAGTGGAAGATTTCAGGTCCTTGGAGTTGTAATTTGAGGTCCCCAGTTCCTTTCAGGCTGTCATCTGGGGGCTTTTTGGAGTCCCCAGAAGTTACTTGCATGCCTGGCTACGTGACCCCTTCCTCTTCCAAGCCAGGAATCGAGAATTAACCTCACATGAGGAATCCCTCTCAAACTTCAAATGTCTTTTGCCAAGAGAAATTCAGACCTTTTATAAGGGCTCACATGATTAGGTCAGGCACAATTAAGGAGAATCTCCCTACTTTACTCTCTTTACCAACTTCTCTGGGATCTTAATACATGTGCAAAATCCCTGCATGGCACTTCTTAAATTAGTTTTTGGATGAATAAATGGAGGAAATTATGTGTATACCAATGAGCAGGAACCCTGGGAACCATCTTAGAATTTTGCATACTCCCAAGTTCCTTTAAGGTAACTCTAAGATCTAAAACATTTATAAGTCCCTTTTGAAGGAGATTGGACCTTAATCCTATTAGGAGAGGCTTTGTGAAGAGAAATCCACTTGGAGGGTCAGAAACTGGAAGTCAATGGAACCTGAAAGAGAAAGAAGATGTCACCATATGTGTTGCATGTGACAGAACTGACAGCCAGATCCAGAATGCCAGAGCCTTCAGAAAGAAACCATCAGCTTCCTGATACCTCAATTTTGGACTTCTTCTAGCCTCATAAACCATGAGCCAATTAAATTTCCATTGTTTAAGACAACCCATTTATAGTATTTGTTTTTAGCAGGTGGGAAACTAATATGGTTCTTTCCATGCTGGATCCTTAAATCTAGTCTTTATCTCACAAGGCTGACAAAAAAAAGAAAACAAAAATAAAAACAAACAAAAAACACGTCTTTTTATTACTTTCTTTTTCAGAAATTTTTGCTTAGGTTTTTAGTCTACTGCTCCATGTAGATCCAATATTCAACAAATGTCCTGAGGAGAAATCTGTGAATTTGAGGCCCCACAAGTTCCTGCCATAAGCTATATTGGTTTCTCTAATGTCACATATCTTCTCAAAGCAGTCCTCTGTACGTCTGTGCACAAAGTGTTGGCAGCATTTTAAGCCTCTTGACTGCACTCAAAATTGGCAAATGTCCCAGGGTAAAAGTGCCACAGACACCAAGTCTTCCCTCTAAGATTCTTGACTTTCTGAGGACTTATTCTTTCCCTGCTTCAGTAGGTCTCTAGTACCTTCACATAGATAATTTCTATATTTCAAGTTTTTCCAGTTTTTAATAGACAGAAACAATGATCATCAACAAGATACTCCATTTCACTTAGAGTGAAACCAGTTCAGATATTTTAACATTTTTTATTCATCCTGGAGTATTGTAAGGCCAAATGTTTGGGGATGTAAATTCTTAACCAAATCTTCATTAACCATAGCATTAATACCCCAAATCCTAGTATTAACATAAATGTTTAAAAAGCACTTGTACTTATACCCATCAAAATTACACCCTATTCAAAATGTAGAGTTTTTTAATTTGTTTAACAGTATTTTAATTTGTTGTTTCAATCAGAGACCTGTAGTCAGGAAGAGTTTAAAAAAAATCAATACATATAGTTGATGCTTTTTCTTAGTTCCCAAAATCAGTGCTACTTTATTCCCATGTTAATGGTGCTTGGGTCATTTAAATGGTAGTATTGTGCAGTGGTTGTGATTACAGACTCTGACACCAAACTGCCTAACTTTCTCTCTGGAGAGCTGAACACTCCTGCCTCAATTTCTTGACCTATGATATGAAGAAAATAAGTACACCCATTTCTTGGATTATTGCAAAAATTACCAAAGTTAATATATCTCACTTGTTTAGAATGGTGGCTCACATGCAGCAATTGTAGAGCATAACTCTGTCCAGATTTTTAACAAGTACTCAGATTCAATGGTAGGAAAACGCATTGGTTGGTTTTCACAATGGGTCCACTAAACTGTTGGATAAGGTATTAATGCCACAAATACACCTTGGTATAATGTATATTTTGTGCAAAATTTCTTGCTTTACTTTCATTTCTAGGTTTCATGCAGGCCCTATTGCAGCAAAGAGCACAGATTAATCATTGTCTTTGATATCACCAAGTAATTCATTGATCCATATCCTCCTCTTAGACCATGGGAATCCTTGCTCTTACCTTAAGGTAATTTGTCTTGAGCATGGGACAATATATAACTTCCACTCCCTATTTTAATTTGCTCATATACTCAGAACCTAACTGGTTCTAGTCTGCTTTTCTTCACTGAGTTCTTTAATGTCACACTTTGAATATCAGGGGAAGTGCTCTGCATTGACTATCAGGGGAAATGATTTGCATGGCATGGTAGAATCTACAGTCTCAGTAGATTTTCTAAAGTTTTCACCTGAAGTAAAATTGGCATTGATAGTTCAGATTTTGCAGGTAATTGAGGACACTACCTTACAGGATATTTTCAATAATATTTACATAATATTTAAGTTCAGTAATGTTTGAGTGGTCATGTTCCCTGTGGATATTTAATTAAAAGAAAGAATTTTGGTAATTAGTTTGATATACACTGTAGAATAATTAGACAGTAAATCATGGAAAGCAATACTCACTGAAATTCCAATTTCCAATGCCAATATAAATAAAGAGTTTTGTTGGTTTACATTTCTTAAAAAAAATGCAAAAAAAAAAAAATCCTAGAAGTGATTATTTCTATAGAAAAAAGGAAAAAAATGAGTTTCTGCAAAAAAATATGTATTTCAGAGATGATTTTTCTGGAGAATCCCTTGTAGAAGCTCCTTATATTTTACATTGGGTTCCTGAGTCCTCTTCTTTGGTGAAGGAAAAGGTCAGTTCATCTGTAGCATCCTGTGAAATTGTTATGAATATATTGTGAGCCAGAGAAAACTGATGTTGAGACACTGGTACACACAAAAAAGCATAGTGAATAGTAGATTTTTGTTGGAAACAAGTTCCAATGTTTTGTTTATTTAATTTCCTCATTGTGGTCTTAATACCTTAATTGAAAAATTGATTTCTTTTATTATGTAACATTTCTTTAATTCTAATAAATTCTTTTTTTTTTTTTTTTTTTTTTTTTTGGTAAATGTGCATTAAAAATATCTTCTTGAAAGTGGTGGATTAACACAACTACCTTGTACTTATTTGCTTGTGAAAACATTAATTTTGCAACCAAATTAATTACATAAAAGTCAGACCCCAGAAAAAAGAGCCTAACATATAGAAGGAATGTCTGATCCAGGGGTCCTGCTGCTTATCTCATAGATACCAGGTGCACCATAAACTAAGGGTTGAAGGCTGTTTTAGAAGTCCCAGTCACAGTGGTGTCTAGACCCCAGGGGGTGGACAAGGCAAGATCAGATATGTCCATAAGATGAATGACCACAAACAAGCCAAAAGACCTACTTCCTCCACATGGATAATACAGTGCACATCAAAGAAGAGTGATGTGTTAGAACCCTAGTAACCAGTCAGCTCAGAAACTGATAAACACTCACCCAGTTGAGGCATAGAACACACTCAGCAGGACCCTTCCCCTGAACACCCAATGTGGGTTTTTCCTTTAAAAAATGCTGCTCTCAGCTAGAGGGCTGGAGACATTTTCTTCCTTTTTCTTTTCTGATGGCTCCCACCTGCTTTCTTCCTCTAATAAACCTTAAACTCTCTACTTAAACTATGATTAACTGCATTGTGTGGGTCCTAAATGGCCCTGCCCTAACAATAAAGATCTTATTTTATTTTTACAAGGATGAAGAACTTTGGTCTGAGAATCCTAATATTTTTCTTGTATTTGGCTCAAACATAGTAGAAAATGACAATAAAAACTGCAATGCAACCTGCCTATCAACATGCACTAGTGGGGAGGTAAATATTTAGTTTAGTAAATTGTAATATAATTATAAAATTTCCATTAAAATTTCACTTAAATTGATTGCATAGCAGCTATCTATTTTACCATTTCTCTTTGAAAGATTTGAAATATTAGCAAAAAAAAAAGTTTCATAACATTTAGATTTACTAAAGCCATGGTATATTAGATTTTACAAATTCTGTTCCAAGTTTTCTTTTCACTTGGTGAAAAATCAAGTAATTTAGCATTTATAAATATTTTTCTCCTCTTTTTGTTCCCTGAGAAGAATTGAGCATGTCTAGAATCACTGAGTACAGGGTACATGAAAGATGTTAGAAGATGGGGGAGAACCACTTAAGAATATCAAGTAAGTATTAACCATCCATTTTGCATAGAATACCATAGATCTTAAAGAATCCTAGGAATATTATCAGACTAGGGGTTGACTCTGGTTCCATCACATTTTAACTTATAACTTTTACACTGGTCATTTATCAGTGAGAGTCATCATTTATAGAAGTATACTAATATGTATCTCTGTCTCCTAGCACACATTCAAATACATGATGTATTTGAAAATGATTTGTAAATTATATGTTAGAAAACTGGATGAAAGATAAAATTGTGTATTATCTGGTAGATATACCCCAGGTTCACTATTGTTTTCATAATACATGGTACACACTAAGGTAAAGGAATTTACTTTCCTCCTCTGCAAAATATTAGGAAATAATTCTTGACCACTCAAACACTGGCATCTGGAAATAATGGTCATTTTGCATTATTTCCCTTCATTTGAAGGGGTATTTTTTCTTCCTCACAGGTATTATATTAGTCATGCCTCCTTGTCTATACTGCATAAATCCTTCTTCCTAGAATAATTTCTCTAATCTCCATCACTAGCTAATTCATTTCAAATGGTTCTAAAATATTGTTAAAGTATTACCACTTTGGGGAAGACTTCAAATACTCATTGTATTATATTATTTTACAATTATATTTACCTGTGTATTTTAATAACTGCAAGCTCTTTAAAATAGTGCTTTTTATGTACTCACAACCTAGAACTCTGTTTTACACAATGTGAGTTTTGGGGACTTTTGTTGAACTGGACTCTTGTCCTAGTAAACTATAGCACTTCCTTATTGACCTTGGCAAGGTTCAGGTCAAGGTCAACAGTACACTGAATAGATGACATTAGGATAGTGGTGATTTTTTTTTCCTTCAAAGTTCCTGTCTTGATTGGTCAGCATGTATATGGTTGTGTGTGTGTGTGTGTGTGTGTGTGTGTGTGTGTGTGTGTGTGTGTGTGTGTGTCATTGAGGTATTTTGGAGATGTAGTTAAAGTTTGACCAGAAGTTATATTACTAAGGTTTTTACCACCTTTTCATTCTCATTACATAGCAGCAGAGTCTTGGGTAAATAGGTCTCATAAGGTTTAGATTCTCATTAAAAACCTTTCATGCTGGGAGAAAGAAGAAGAATCCTTTAAATTTGATCTATGTTTTAAATATAACTTTTAAAGTTTTACATTTTTTTTCTACCTTTGTCTACAGAGTAAGGTACAGGTCTGATAATTACAGCACTTACTTTTCACAAATTATCAGAAAGCTGTGAAATGTATTTAATGACATTAAAAAAAGTTACTCTTTTGGCATTATTATTTGCTAATGAGCTTGCTTAGGAATGTTTGCAAACTTATGTGACAGGATGACATTTTATTATATGAATAAGGTCAGCAGTGTCACTTAGTCTTTGAGAGAAAAAAAATATTCTTGAAAGGTGAAGCTATTAAATACATATGACCCAAAGCCTGCTTTAAAATCAAGAAATGGCATCTCAAATTCACATAGCTGTGAGGTGGAAGTTGACCATTTATCAGGCAATGTCAAAATGTAGATATAGGATGGGGAATCACACTGCCCCCAAAAGTTTGTGTGCAAGCTAATTTTGAATGGCACAGTGGCTACAATTGGCTAGAGAGGCATGCAGACTTCCAGGTAAAAATGGAAAATCTATGCTGTCTTCCTTGCAACTCCCCTGCCTCCATCATCCATTATCATTAAAATCCAGATTCCTGTATCACTAAGAACTAGATTATTATGAAAATCATGTTTTAGGTGTCTTGGATGCCAAAAAGAGGACCTGAATTTTTGGCCTTTAAGAATAGAGGAGACTTGGAAGGTTTTGAGTAGATCTCTGAAAAGCTGAAATTTGCTTTTTAGTTAGGTTAGTCTTGTGCCTGCAGAATAAACTGGAATGAAATAAATATACCTAAAAGGAAGCATAGCTCAGTGAAAAGGAGATTTTAGAGTCCTCAAATATGAAGGTATCCCTTTACATAAAATTGATTATCCTCATTACAAGTGTTCACAAATTGATTATTTTGAACATATCATAATTGCTATAACATTATTTAGTATATGATAAGAAGGAAACAAAATTGCATTTTTCTTTGGTGAACATGGAAAAGGAATATGGAAGAAGTATAATCTAAATACTGTCCCATAAGATGAGCACTGTTTTGAGAAAAAGAAATGTGGAGTGTTATGTTTCATTTCCCAGGAATTGGAAGAGCCCAGCTACATTTGTTCATGTCTTCCTGGCATGGTTTGAGAATTTCACTCAGGGCAAGTGAAATTTATCCCTGCTTATTTGTTCTTCCTTCATTAATTGAGTCACCACATTGTGAAAGAAGGGAGCCGACTCCATCACTCTGTTCCTGCAAGAAATTCTTTATTGGCTTTTTAGCACAGGATTGTATAGCATAAGCATTCTTTGGGCTATGTAATTCTTTTTCCCATTTCCCCAGGCAACTGCATTTGTTCTAAAATCACAAGACTAGCATGTTTACAATCTTTGGGTGCAAGCTTGAAGACAATAGTAATCTCAGGGAACAATCTCTTCTGAACCAGGTGGGAAAGCAGGGGCACAGAAGGAGCCTGGCATCATTCTCTAACTTAATTGCCTGCCGCCAGGTGCACAACACCTGGGTGTCTGCCTTCAGGCACACAATGCTTTGGCCTTCTTCTAACCTGGTGCCTGCCTTCAGACATCCAATGCTTAGGAAGTGGCCTCGCTGACTAACTTGCCAAGCCAGGGAAACTTCTGTGCCTCCACATCCCCCCACTTTTGATTATGACTACAATTTTGTGTAATAACATAAAGCTCATTCATAGGGATATCATGGGGGTTCTGGGAATGGGTGCAACATCTTCTTAGGCTGGTCAACCCACACCAGTGTCCTAAAAGCAAAGCACAAGATATAGCACTAAGTAAGAGCCATTTAGCTATAGAGGGTAGAGAAAATATGTGACTCCAGGATCTTGGGTCTAGCCATTGCAAATGATTTTGTAGAGTATTGATAGCATTGGTTTGCTTTTCATTAACTCGGTTGGCATGGGGCATTTCTAAAATTTGTGCTTTTCGATTATCCACATCACTAGTTAAATTATCATGAAATGCTCCCCACAATTGTTTTTTTTAAATATTATTCCAAGTGTGATGTGTATGATTCCATTGCAAAGGAGTTATGCAGATGGTTGTCATCTGCCAATCACATCTTAAGGTAAGGTGCTGGGCAAGGGCATCTTGCTGTTCACCTACAAATTCAACTGCAGCCTCTAGGGCTTAAAGTCAGGTTAGGATTTTTTGATCAATGCTTTATTGAGTAATAAATTGTTGACTAACATTTTCAATAGCAGAATTTACAAAGTGAGCTGTTTGTACAGTTTGGGTGATAGCTACTATAGACGCAGTAGCGGAGGCTAAAATTACAACAGCAGATATAAGAACTGCAATTAGAGTAAATATGAAACAGGGGTCATGAATTCTTTGCAAAGCCTGTTCAAGAACAGCAAGAGAGGAGGAAGATTGCCATTCTCAAGTTAAATTCACTGGTAGAAATATTTCAGCTTGTATCTTTAAGACTAATATACTTGTCATATTCCTCTCAGTTATGTTAGTCTTTGAAATACAAGAAGTAAAATATGGTTTGTTTGAGAAGGTAATGTTGTAATGATCAGAATAGGTAATATTAAGGGAATCACTGATTAGGAATACATAAGGATGTGTAGTGCAGACTAGTACATCAAGAGTGCAGTTATGAGTGAAAGTAATATTTATATGCTTGGAAGAGTTATAATTACCGTGCCAGATGGATACTTTCTGGAAGACATGTCCTAAGCACTACACAGTGCGCTGCAGTGGCCAGGAGTCGAGTTGAGCGGCGGGAAGTTTTAATGAGCCATTGGTCCAAATGATAGGTTGGGAGGAGTTTGCCACAAGGACAGTGATTTCCGACCCAATGAACTAATTGTGTGTGGTTGCCGGACATGAGACATCCGACAAGGCTCCAATCAATAATAGAGTGGTTATGAAAGAAAAAGACATGTCGATTTTTTCCACTGCATGCTTTCCAATCGAGAGTTGTGCCCATGGGTTTATTTTTGTTGCATCTAGATGCACAAAGGGGATCTGGAGCCAGCATTGAAACATTATTCCAGGTAGTTTCATTTCCATAAGCGAGGCTCCCTGTGGATATGAAAGTGAGTGTCTGGGGGGCATTATGTAGCCAGACACGGTTATGGGGTTTGATGCAATATTCACTGGTTAAAGATACACAAAGGGGGCAATGAGAGGAGGTGAAAGACAAACTATTGTTAGCTAAGGTCTATTGACTGCCATTAATCAGAGGACCGCTAGGTGGTACATGCACTCCACCTAGCCAAGAGGTAACAATGTGGGAAACAGGGAAAGACGAGTCTGCCCAAGTTACTGGGTGGAACAGAGGGAGATCTAAAATGTGTGCCCAATACAGGTGGGCAGAGACACATGGGGATAGAAAGGAGAACAAGAAAAGGAAGATTAAGGTTATCGCACTCTGGCACTGGATAGTAGAAACCATTGCCAGAAACAGTGTTTCTGGAGTTACAGAAGTGCCGGTTTTTTGCAGCACTGCCTCAGCCTTTAGTGTATTCTTCAGGACTCCCCAAGTCATCAATGGGGCTTGCTGGGTTTTTGGCAGCCTCGTCATTGGTGGTGTGTTCTCTTCTATTTGTAAGTTGCAGAGTTCGGGAGCTGGGTTTGGCTTCATCCATGTCATGCCATGGTTTGATGTGACTCACGGGGATCCA
This sequence comes from Choloepus didactylus, assembly GCF_015220235.1. Lineage (NCBI taxonomy): Eukaryota > Metazoa > Chordata > Mammalia > Pilosa > Megalonychidae > Choloepus > Choloepus didactylus. The sequence goes on from NC_051317.1 coordinate 44,068,856, forward strand.
CTGGGGACCGGTGAGATGAATAATATGTTTGCAACCTTTGATGATAAGCTGAATAAATAAGACAATATATGGGGAAAGAGATTTCATTGGGGAGTGCCCAAGGAAAAGCCATTCAAGAATACAAAGCATGGGAGAAAGTTGTCCAATTAATGCAGTGGGAGAGTGATCTGTCTGTAAAATAAAATGTGTTACAGGAAGTTGTGGATCAATGCGATTCAGACAGCAACATTGGATGGCCTGTTCAACGAGAAGCAAATCTTGCTGGCAATCAGCAGTAAGGGTGGGATGCTGTGGAGGTTGGAATCTCCCTTTAACAAGGAGAAGAGATGCTGTAATTGATAAGTTGGGATGCCAAGTGATGGACAGAGCCAGTTAATATTACCCAAGGTATTTTGCAATTCATTGAGAGTAGGCTGATCAGAGATTTTGAGACAAGTATACTGGGGCACTATGTTAGCGTGGGTCACTAAGTAGCCAAGATATTTCCAAGGTTCTGTTTGTTAAATTTTTTCAGGGGCAATAAACAAGCCCACTGCTGCAAGGAGGTCTTTTGTAAATGATAGTAAATGAGCTAAGAGATGATCCATTGGTGCATTAAGCAAAATGTCATCCATATAGTGGGTGAGTTTACAATCAGGGAATTCATCACGAGCTGGATGTAAAGTTTGACTAACATAAGGTTGACACATGGTGGGTCTATTTAACATGCCTTGCAGCAAAACTTTCCAATGAAAATACTGAACGGGGCCTCGTTGTTAATGGCTGGTAAGGTAAATGCAAAATGTTTTCTATCTTTAGGGTGTAAGGGAATAGAATAGAAACAGTCTCAAATCAATGACAACAATTGGCCAATTTTGTGGGATACATGCAGGTGAGGGGACCCCAGGTTGTAAGGGTCCCATAGGTTCAAGGCAAGCATTAATTGCTCACAGGTCATGTAATAGACGCCGTTTTCCAGATTTCTTTTTTATGACAAAGATAGGAGAATTCCAAGGGCTAGTAGATGGCTCAATATGTTGAAGGGTTAATTGTTCATGTATGAGTTGATGAGCTTGGGATAATTTTTCTGAGGTAAGGGGCCACTGCTCCACCCACATGGGCTCATTACGTTGCCATGTTAAGGGTAAAGTTTCAGTGCTTATTTGTGGAGCAGTGGCCCTTAGGATAAATTTGTCTGAATTGCCATATTCCATTGAGATAATAAATCATGTCCCCTAAATTAACAGGGATCGGTAAAATCAAAGGCTGAATTGTGGCAGAGTGACCTTCTGCATCATGACGTTCAAGGGGAACTGCACTTTGAGTGCTGGAGCTCACTTCCCCAATTCCTGGAACAGGTGTCTTGTAAGACTTTTGGCCAGGTAGGTGACCAAGATTGTAAGCTAATGACTGAAATATCAGCACCAGTGTTGATTAAACCATGAAAGGCTCATCCCTGTATGTAAATGGTTAATGTAGGATGGCCGCGCTGAATTTTTTCAACCCAGCACACACTTGGTCCGGTATTACTGAACCCTTTAGTGCTGGTATGGCATTTTTAGCCTGTGGGACACAGAAAGGCAATAAAAGCAGTTGTGCAATAACAGATTGAGCAGGTAAGAGATGAATACCAGTGCAGGAAAGGGGAACTTGAATTTCACCACAATAATTGGTGTTAATAATACCCGTATGAACAAAAAGACCTTTAGAAGTAAGACTTGATTTTCCTAAGACCAACCCAACTAAACCATGGGGGAGTGGCCCATAGACAACAGTATGAACTTTCCTAATTCCATCTGATTCTTTTATGAGTAATTCATTGAGACAGGGGAGGTCCAATCCTGCACTATCGGAGGTGGCAGCCGCAAGGGCATCAACTCTGTGTTGTTTGGGTTGGTAACTTGATATATTGCAGGCCTCTGTCCTTGGGGGTTCCTCATTGGAGCTCCAGTGTTGAAGAGGCCCTGGAACTGGCCTCCTTGGGAGTTTCCCGAGTTCAAGGAGGCGCCATCATGATTCCACTTGGAATTACACTGATTGGCCCAATGGAACCCCTTTTTACAGTGGGGACAGGGCTTAGAGGGTTTAGAGATGTTGGGAGGTCATTGATTTTGTGGCTGTGCCAAGGATAATTGTCTGAGGGCACTGCTTTTGGAAGTGACCTGGCTGGCTGCAATGAAAACACAAGTTGGACACGCCTTTGGCGGGGGTACACATGGCTGCAGCAAAAACCTGCGCCTTGTGGGTTTCAGAACCCACTAGCTGACATGCTTTGATAAGATCACTGATAGCTTGTGCTTTAGTGCAAATGGGGTGCATAGCTTGTTGACAATCTGCATTAGCATTTTCAAAGGCTAATTGTAAGAGAATGATGTTAGCCACTCCACTATGGCTAACTTGTCGTCCTATGGCCTTTGTCAGCTGGTCAACAAAATCTACAAAAGGTTCTTGTGGACCTTGGTGAATATTAACAAAAGAGCCTTGTGCCTCTGTCCCTGAGTCTGGCAACGACTCCCATGCTTGCATGGCACAAAGAGCTGCCTGCTGACATGCATTGTTTGGCCAATTTAACTGTTAGTTATCATCCTCATATTGGCCGCACCCTTGGAGCTGCTCCGTTGTAATGTTTACTCCTGAGAAACAATTGTGACTTGCCTGTTTCACACAACATTCATCATATTCTGTACACCACAGCAAATAAGCACTAGACTCAAGAATGGTATGGGTTAAGGAATTCCAATCCCAGGGGGTTAAGGCATAGCTTTCAGACAAGGCTTGCAGTAACCCTTTAGTAAATGGGCTTGAGGCACCATTTTCTCGGACACTTTTTCTGAGCTCTTTATAAGTTACATAGGGTAATGTCTCAAACACTCTTTGGTTCTGCTGGTTAAGCATAACAGGGCAAATAAGATCACCAGCCAATCCTGTTTCACACAAACAGCATTGTAAAACTGGTGCGGCACCTCCAGGGAGAGGAGATGGCAATGGTGCTGGTGGCAGCAGCAGTGGGTGCCAACCCATTTTTGCTAGATCCCCACCACCCTTATCAGCTGTTGGCAGAGGAGCTGAGGGCTCAGGAGGTGGAAGACACTCATCAGAGACAGCTGTGGTTTCCCTTTTAGGTGCCTCAGTTTCAGAGAACTCAGTTCCAGTAATATGAAGAGGATCCAGGGCAGTACAAACAAGAGCTCATGTAGAGAGTGTCTTAGAGGAAATTTTCTGTCCTTGCTCAAAATCACATTTTAAATTCCTTCCAATTCATTCCCAGACATCTAGATCTAATGTGCCCTCATCAGGAAGCCAAGGGTTATGCTGAACAACATCATGTAAAAAAGACTGCAAAGTTTCCTGGGAGACAGAAGCTCTGCTAGCCTGCAGCAGCTGTTGTAGGGTTAACACATACCAGCTCTAGGAAACAGTGAGAGACTGACCCATAATCATTGAGTGGCTGAAACTACTGAACCACCATGAAATAAATAGCTTGTATTTACTGCACAGCTTTCAAACACTGTGGTCAGGATGGGAATGTCTCACATGGGGCACCAATTGTGAAAGAAGGGAGCTGACTCTGTCACCCTGTTCCTGCAAGAAATTCTTTATTGGTTTTTTAGCACAGGATTATATAGCATGAGCATTCTTTGGGCTACATAATTGTTTTTCCTGTTTCCCCAGGCAACCACATTTGTTCTAAAATCACAAGACTAGCATGTTTACAATCTTTGGTTGCAAGCTTGAGGACAATAGTAATCTCAAGGAATGATCTCTTCTGAACCAGGTGGGAAAGCAGGGGCACGGAAGGAGCCTGGCATCATTGTCTAACTTAACTGCCTGCCATCAGTTGTACAACACCTCAGTGCCTGCCTTTAGGCATGCAATGCTTTGGCCTTCTCCTAACCTGGTGCCTGCCTTCAGGCACACAATGCTTTGGCCTTCTCCAAACCTGGTGCCTGCCTTCAGGCATCCAATGCTTAGGGAGCAGCCTCGCTGACCAACTTGCCAATCCAGGGAACATTCTGTGCCTCCACACCACATTTTTTCAGTGAGTTTTCAGGATACAATAATCAATTTCCTTGACCTCAATCATATACATGTATAGGGAAGCCAAAATTGAAGCTATGGTATAACAAACCAAAGGGAAATTAGCCTTTATGCAGGTATAACTAATTACCTCAGACCTGCTCCCATTCTCTTTTGAGTGACCTCTGTGAATTTAATTTGGTTAGGCTGAGATGAAAGTCTTGTATCTATTGAGAAAGAGCAAATGAAGAAGCATTCATAGTTTAGCCATCAAAGTTAAATTGTATAAATTTTGATCATCTGTTTACTCTGGGATACTCACTTTATGTCTTGGAAGCTTGCAGGAGTGTATGGGCTATTTTTGGAAATTTGATACTCTCAGATCAGATATAGATGAAATGCTTCTGCAAACAGAATGGTGATTCTGATACTGTGCCTTTTGGAAATATCCCAGGTTTTATGCACTGTAATAGTCCAGGAGAGACAGTGGGAATGCAAAATTTTGATTGTTCCAGAAACATTGCTGGTAGCACAGAGTATCAAAGTGCAGACTTCCCAAATTCAGTCATCTAATACTTTCTTCATGTTATCTTTTCAAAGAGGATATTTTTGACAGGTAGGAACACTAATAAATTCTAGCGTAGGTGCAAGAGAAGAAGAGTGGGAGTAGAGAAGCAAAATGATTATGTCTCATGCAAGTAATAGAATGCTTGGTTCATGCAGTTGACTAGAGATAGCTCAGCAGTGAGCAATGTTTCTAAATAAAGGATGGGAAAATAGATTCTTCTGGCAGCACCAAAAGGATATGATAATGATTGCAACTTAAAAATCAGAACCAATTGATAGAGCCCTCAAGTCTACTACTAGTATGCTGAAACATGTCCCTTTTCTCTAGGAAATATGAACCAGTGTTCAGGTTATTTTTCCTGATTCTTGGATAAGGGAGGATTAGTGAAATGGTGAACAAATTTGGAATCTCTTTTGATATTTGTAATGTCTTCATATTCATATTTATTCTGTGTTGCAGAGAGTTTGGGAAGTAAAATAAAAAATAAGATTTTGAGAAATAGAAGTAAAACAAATATCTAAATTGAATTCTAGCCTTACATTTTAAATATTTGTGTGTGTGTGTGTGTGTGTATGTATGAATGTTGGGGTGTGGCAATTACATTCCATTATATAGAGATAAGCCTGAATAAAAACTTCAGCTTTTTATTAGGGCATGTTAGTAAGGGAACGTATGAGATAATAAAACTGGAAGAAAAAGAAAAGCAAAACACACTGTCTACACTTCTAATTTCTTAAAAATGGATAAAACCCAAGACACAGAAGTGGTAAAAAATGCAATAAAATTTGTTAATGATTTTAAAAACTGTGGGTTAAAGTATATAGTTAAGATTTTACAGGAGCCTATAAGGGGATGTTAGTCTTATCTCTGAAAAATGGTACCATCAAATACCTTCTATTTGATTTCCACTTACTATTGCTAATTTGAATCTATTTTTAATCTAGTACGAATAGTAACATAGCACCTATCAAATAGTACCTGCTAGTGTAAAAGACTATTTTAATACTTTACTTTTATATAAAATCTTATTTTAACACCCACAATAACCCTATGTGGAAGGTGCTATTTATTTAACTTTTACAATTTACAGATAGTTATGCTGAGACCCAGAGCTGTTAAGAAACTAGCTTCAGCTAACACAGTTAGTAGATAGTGGAGCTATATCAGAATTCAAACTGACTCCAAATTTATTGAAACTTTGGCTACCTGTTGGGTGTCAATAATGGGCTTTGTTATCCTAGAGAAATTCAATTTCATGGCACATGAGGTACAGTATGGAATTACTTCTAAAGTATTTTACAGTTCAATGTGGAGACCATGATCAGCATCATGGGATAAAGACAAGGGATATCAAAATTAAAAATATTTTGAAGGGTCCAAAAAGGTGTCTTCTTTCTCAAATCCTTTAAAAGTATTATTAACTATTTAATTGTTAAGAATTTAAAATGGTATAGCAGTATCCTTGGATAAAATTCAAGCTATCCAAATCCTAATTGTGATGCAGATATCCGAAGTTGGGTTTGAGAATATACAAGTTATGGTTGGCATTGAGGAGCGGAAACAGAGGCCCAGAGAGGAGAAAGGCAAAGACAGAAACAGAGAGACGTGGTGGTGTGTGTGTGTGTGTGTGTGTGTGAGACAAATTTTAAGTGGTTATCTCTCATAAAGTATATAATTAACAACAAATATTGGTTTTCAGATGTATAGCAGCACATCTTGGAGTGATGACTGTGTTGGGTCAGTGTATCTTTGATTATATTATTTCAGATATCAAAATTTCCATAAGTAGAAAAAAAATATGGAGCCATGGGTTTCTAATAAGCTCCTTGGTTTAGAGTGATTCTATACTATTTACATTCAATGCTTATCTTTTAATTAGAAATATTTGGGGCATTTTAAGGGTGATTAGATTGCCAAGCATATCATATTTTGGGTTATGATCACCCCTTGGCTGGTATGTTGCCATAGGTTCACTGAAGTTCCTTCCATAGCATACAACACAATGAGGTTGTCAAACTGTTTGCAGTATTTGAGGTAAATAAACAAGCCTTTTTGTTAGTTATGGACATTTTAAATGTTCTTGCTCAAATTCCAGCAATTTAAAGTGAGAATTTTGTAGCCAATTCATGAATAGTTTCCATATTACAATTGTATACTTTTTAAGCTATTATAATTTTATATTTGGGAGGAAATTGAAACATTTTATGTAGAAGTAAATGAAAGGGTTTATTTTAAAATAGAACCATTATTAACATCTTGACTGACATGTAAAATAAAATATCCCCAGGAAATGTCAAATAGTGTTTTTTTTTTAATTCACAGTTTTATTTCAGTAGCATAGATGAGATCAATCATATAGACTTCTTATAAAAATGGCACATAATAATACATATTTTACAAGTATTATCATTACTAAGTGAAATATTAATTCTGAGTATTAGATCGAACTTAAATATAAAATTATTGTCTATTAAAATTATTGGTTTTAATGTAGGGGCTAAATTGTTGTCTTTTATACAAGCAAGTTTACTCATGCTCATGTGGTCTTGTTAATAAGAATTTTATACCCATATTAGAAAACCTATATTTTTCAAGTATATGCTCAAAAAATTGCTAGCCCTAACCTTATGGATTTAGTTGCCTGAGCCACAGGTTTCTCTCTTTAAAACTGGGTTGCTGGACTAATTCATATACACTACTCTTCAAATCTACAAAAACACAGTGCTGAAGACAAGGTGGTAATTGTTCATCTTTAGGTGTGAATTTAGCATTGTCTGGTGATAAATATTGTCTCTTAGTGGAGAACTGAAAATATTGAAAGAAGATAAACAACAGATGCATGTAGAAGAGCAAGCCACAATCAAGGGAAAGAATTACCTTTCAGGCTAACAAGAATCTAACTCATTGTCTTTTTGTCTACAAAGCTTAGCATGATTTCACATATATAACAGGATACCAGTAATTGGCTGTTGATTCAAGAGATTTATGCTACTTAAAATGTTACTAATAATGACCTTCCTAAAATAATTTTCATTCCTAATATTCAATAAATGCACATTTCAGATATTAAATGGTACTAAAGTTTACTAAAAAATTGTGCCATAACTGACCACATTCTACTTCCCAGCCCTGCTTCTCAAAGATAATCACTCCCACTGTTGTTGTCTTTTGCTTTGGGTATTCACTCCATTTTTATGAATGTATGCTTAATGGCCATTTCAAAATTTAACAATTTTGAGTATTATCTATTGACTTGCTATGATAGCAAATGAAGATTTAACTCTTTAATATTCTCCCTCCTTCTCCTCCTCTGATTCCAAAAATATTACTATATTACCCTTTTTTATTGAAATAGTAATAAATGATTACATTATTGTGAATATGAAAATATTGTTCACAGTTGGTCCAGGTTGTTTCCATTCTTGTGCAACTTAAAAATTATTGATATTAGACATTTCTTCTTTTCAGAGTTATTTTATTATGTTCTTATATTTAAATTTTCCCAAGACTTCCAGCTGATATATAAAACACTTGCCAACAAATTTTCTAAGTGGTCAAAGGGGCAAGATATTTTATTAGTTACATTTATTTTCATAAAGTTCTAACTACTGGACTAGTCTCTCTCTCTCTCCAGGGATGCTGTAAAACAGTCACATAAGGACTTACCATTACTTCCATCTACAAAAGTTTTTATTCTCCATTTGCTGAATCACAAATCTTATTTTGATGTGGCCTGCTTCAGTTTCTTTCCTCCAGTAGTTTCCTCAAAAAGGATAAAGGGGAGGTAAAATTTTGAGATTCTGTATGTTAGAATTTTTTTTTTTCAAATTTGTATTGGGTGGATACTTTGTGTGGATATAGAATTCTAGATTGGAAATCTCTTTTCATTAGAAGTTTGAAGGCATTTCTCATTTTTCTCTTTCAGTTTACTTGTTTGAAAATTTGATTCCATTCTGGTTATTATGTATTTATCTATGGTACATTTTTTCCACCACCATATGCTAGAAGATCAAAAGGTCTTCCTTGTTCTTGCTGTTTGGAAATGTAAAGGTGTGCCTTTGAATGACTGTCTTGTCATTCAATAAGCTTGTTAAATAGAGGGGCACTTTGAATCTTGAGAAATCTGTATTTTAATTTTAAAGTTTTCTTATATTCTATTATCCTCACTTTATTCTCTGATTTCCAGTTGTGAAACCTCCATTAATTGAATGTTGGAAATTCTAGCATATTCTCTAATTTTCTTATTTGATTTATAATATTTCTGTTTCTTTAGTTTTACTATATTTCCTAAGAGATTTCCTAAATGACATCTTCCAATAATTCTACATTTTTAGGCTATCATAAAGGATGTATAAATACACATTAATCAAAATTTTTTTTTTAAATTTATTTCCCTGAATGTGATATATTATGCTAGTTGTATGGTAGTAACATTTTCTCTTAACTTTCCGAGAATATTACATGCTTTAAAATATTTCTTCTCTTTTCTGAAATCTCTGTTTTCTCCAAGTCCCCCCACCCTCCCCACCCTTTATGTTTGTTTATTTATTTTGACCCCTCTAATATCAAAGCCATCCCTCAAATATCTGACAACCTTGACTTTAAATTCCAGCAATTAAAAACCAATTGGTGACATTGCATGTATGACCTGGTGTTGCGTGTGTGTGTGTGTGTGTGTGGTTTTCTTTCTTCTGGATGTTGAGTTAAGGATTTGGGGATGTGGTGACCATCCTGGATTATTCAGATGCACCCTAAATCTAATGAGAAGTGTCCTTCTAAGAGATACATGGAGGACAAGAGAGAAGAGGAGCCAGCAGTGTGGCCACAGAGGCAGACATGGGGGTGATGTGAACACAGACCAAGGAACAGTTGGGGCAGCAGTCTTGCTGACATTGATATCTGACTTCTGGTAACCAGAGCTGTGCAAGAATACATTTATCTTCTTCTAAGTCAGCTGTTTTCATAATTTTTATGAACAGGAACAGATAATACAACCACCAGGAGTTTTAAATTTTTGCCCATATCTTTTCTTGTTCTATGGAGTCAGAATTATACACTGACATGGGGAAAATTAGCACCACCATGGCAAAATTGCAAAGGCTGGGCACAGCTGTTGAGTTTCAGTAATTTGCAATGATGCACCCCAGAAAGACATGTACTTAAACTTAGTCCATTCCTGTCAGTATGAACTCATTGTAAGCAGGACATTTTGGTGAAGTTACTTGAGTTAACGTATGGCCCACCTTAGTCAGGATGGGTCTTAATCCTATTACTAGAATCCTTTACATGAAGAATGAAACTCAGAGAGAAAAACTAAGGGAAGAAAGAAGCTGAAATTCAGTGGAACCCAGAAGAGTATGGAGAGACCAGTTCAGGCCACCATGTGCATTGCCATGTGACAGAGGAGCCCAGGACCAAGGATTGCCAGCAGCCAGCCCCAGAAAACCAGTCTTCAGGAGAAAGCACAGCCTTATTGAAAGCTCAGCAGAAGAGATATTTGCATGTGCCCTGAAACTGTGCTCAGTCCCTTTTGATATACCCCATTTAAGGAAGCCTCCTTGTAAATGGCCCAGGAAATGAAATAGATAACAGCATTTAAAATTCTATTTGGGTTTGCCTTCAGGGTATTCCCCTTCTATTGGTACTGCATTGTTTTGTTTTGTTTCCTTTTTTTTTTCTCTTCTCATCATATACACCCATGAGTTTCTAGAACCCACTTACACTTGAAACCATCAGAGACATACCTCCTTTTTCTGAGATTCAGCTTTATGAGAAGAATGGTCGTGAACTACAAAGCCTATATCCCTATAGACATAATTAGGTAAGATTTTTCTACTATTCCCTGTCTTCTAGGCAATTTACCTGCTTGTAAAATAAAGGGGTTGTGGGTCTTTCAAATGCCAAAGAGATTTTCCTGCTGCTATTTAGGTCTTGATTATTAGCTTAAGGCATTTCTTATTCAATCACAGTGAATTTTATATACTTATTTTATTTACTTATTTTATTACTTAATTTTATTATTTTATTTACTTATATTTCTGCTGTCAATTTGCTAATTGTTGTTTGTTCATTCTGTTTTATTTTCCTCTCATAAGGGCCCCTTTGTCCTCTTTTGCACCCACTTTTGCTTCAGTAGAAATTTTTATTTGTTAGATATAACTACATAGGTCTGAACTACAACTTTATACTGTGTTTAGATAATTTATCAAGAAATTATGCCATATACAAATGGGTTGCAGGTGCCTATATTAATGTTTTTTGAAAATGCTCTGATTGTATGTAAGTTTTGTCTGTTCATAATATTCAGACATGTTCTAGAGACATGACCCTGATTCTGCACTAGTAAATTGGATACAGCTTCACCTTTTTACTTTGACTTTGTTATCATGGGTGTCTTGTTATTTTAAGTAAAGGCTTACTTATCTGCTTTCCACTACAAAATTATCATAATACAAAAATCAGGGAGTAGATAAAATATGCAGACCATATATCCAACACTAAAATAACCTCCTAATGCTAAAGATTCATTATTTCCAGTCTTTCTCAACAAAATTTTGTAACATTTGTAGCCATAGTGATAATAGAAGTTGTATTTTTTTTTCCTAAGGTGGTACCTCATCACGGTTTTCTTTATTTTATTTTCCTTATTTCTTACAATATCTTGGAATCAAAATTTTAATGGTTTCATAAATCCCCTCATACAGCTATCAATATATTTAATTATGCCTTGTTGAGGGAGTGAGCCATGTTGGTATTTGGAGAATTAACATTCCAGTCCAGATGCGGACTCTCCTAAACAAGAGTTCATTTTTTTATGGCTGTAATGAGGAAACCAACCAGTGCAGCTGGAATGTCCTGCTAGGAAAAAGTAGTAAATGAATTTAAAGGGATAGCAGGTACTCTTTTGGCTTGTAGGTTTTATACACAATGAGAATTCTCTGGAAGATTTTGAGCAAAGATGTCACACAATTGAATTTACATGTTAACATTATCTCTCTTTGACACCAGAATAAGAGAAAAATTGTAGAGTTGCAAGAGCAAAACAGGAAGACAAGTCTGGAGACAAGGGATGATGGTAGCTGATACCAGAATGATGGAGTAATGGTGATGAGAGAGGGTGAATGAGAGATGCATTTTGAAGATAAAGTGGACAAAATTTTCTGAGCATATGAGGTGTGGAGTATGAGAAAAAAAAAAAGAGCTAAAGACTACTCAAAATTTTTGACCTAAGCCCTGGAAAGATAGCCTCAACTATAGAACACTGTTATATTTTATCTGCTTGATTTCTGGTGATATTGAATCTTTAACTTTATGCATATCACTTTAATCAATGTTCTGATTGACTGAACACTTATGAACTTTGGAGGAATTCCAGAAATATATCTGTGATGCTTAATTTCAAGTGTAAACTTGGCTAGGCTACTGTTTCCAGTTGTTTGGTCAAGCACTAGCCTGGTTGTTACTGTGAGGGTATTTCAAGAGGAGATTTGCATCTATAGGCAGTTGATTGCATCTACAATCAACAAAAGAGGTTGCCATCAGCAATGTGGGAAGTCTTCTCATTCAATCAATTGGCAGTCTTAGAAATCGGAACTGAGGAATTCAGAAGTTGGAAGAGAAATTTGGACTCACACAACACACTTTTCATGGGGAACTGATATAGTTGGAGCATTATTTTCATATTCCTATTTTTAAATCAATTATTTAAAGGAATTTAAATGACTTGGCTGACTTTCCCAAGGCCAAATCCTAGAGTCTGAGTTTCATGTTTTCCAATACAAATTGTGAAGGGCAGTTTTTTAGATAGCTCCCGAGATTAGTGCCCCTGGTGGGCATACCCCATACAAACTTCTCCCCTTGAGTGCAGAATCTGTGAATAAAATCGGATATTCCTAAGTTAAATTGCAACATTAAGTTGACCAAATTTGGGAGATTATCCAGATGGGCCTGACCTAATCAGGTGATCCCTTCAAAGGGATGGGATATTTTGGTAAGATAGAGAGACAGTCTGCTGTTGTCTGTGGCAACAGAGCTTCAAGGAGATCTACTGCTGCAAGGAAATACATTCTGCCAAGAAAACACATGAACTTGAAATAGGGCCCTGGCCTTCAAATTAGATTACAATCCTAGCCTGACAACTTGACTTCAACATGGTGAGACCTTGAGCTAAGTACCCAGCTTACCCATGCCCAGGCTCCTGACCCTTGGAAACTGTGATAATCAATTTGTATTGTTTGTAATTATTGAATTCCTCTTATATGGAATTTTTATACAGTGACAGAAAATCTTTATTTCCGTAACCCATCAGTTACCTAATTACCAGATTGTAGGTAACTCTGAACATATAATTTTTGCCAACTTATCAATTTTACAAGTAAAAAGTCTCTGCTCTGTGTTGCTCTATGTCCTCTGTTAAGGAAGTACAAAGTCTACCAGATTCCTACCAATAAAAGCAGAGTACGTCCTTTCTATATAAAAGTGCATGATGAAAAATATAGACCTACAAAAAAGTGTTTGTTCATTGTATTCACCTGACAAGTATATTTTATGCTACTTGTATATTTACATGTGTCTACACATTAGTAGCATTTTTTTTATTTTTTTAAATTTTTTGTTAGATTAGAGAAGTTGTGGGTTTACAGAACAATCCTGCATAAAATATAGTATTCCCATACCCCACCCCACTGCCAATACATTGCACTGGTGTGGAACATTTGTTACAATTAATGATAACAATTTTTATAACTGTACTTTTTTAACAGTAGTTGCATTTGTTATAATTGATGAGACTATTAAAATAATCCATAGTTTACATTAGGCTTATATTTTTCCCATATATCTCCCTATTATTAATACCTTGCACTAGTGTCATATGTTTGTTAGGATTCATGAAAGAACCTTCTTACACTCCTGCCATTAACTATAGTCCTTTGTCTATAATAGGGTTCACTGCATTGTACAGTCCTATGTTTTATTCTTCAGTTTTTATTTTAGTAGCATATATATCCTAAAGTTTTTCTTTTCAACCACAATCACCTATAGAGTTCAGTGCTGTAAACCACACTCACAAGAATGTGCTAACATCACCACCATCCATTTCCAAACCTCTGCCATCAGCCTATATAGAAAATCTGTATGAGTTAAGCATCAATTCCCCATCCCCTAACTCCAATCTATTTCCTGGTAACCCATATTCTACACTCTAGCTCCATGAGTTTGCCTATTATAATTAGTTCATAACAGTGGACTCATCCAACATTTGTCCTTTTGAACCTGGCTTATTTCACTCAACAGAATGGTCTTCAAGTTTCATTGATGTTGTTGCATGCATCAGGTCTTCGTTCCTTTTTACAGCTGAAAAAAAATCCATTGTATGTATATACTACAGTTTGTTTCTCCATTCATGGGTTGATGGACACAATAGTTGCCTCCATCTTTTGGCAATTGTGAATAATCCCACTATGAACACAGTTGTGTAAATGTGTGTTCAAGTCCTGGCTTTCCATTCTTCTTGGTATATACCTAGTCTCAGAATTGCTGGATCATATGGCAATTATAAACTTAGCTTCCTGAGGAACTGCCAGAATGTCTTCCACAGCAGCTGCACCATTTACATTCCCACCAGCAGTGAAGGAGTGTTCCTATTGCTCCACATCCTCTCCAACATGTGTAGTTTTCTGTTTTTCAGTAAGTGTGAAATCATATCTTGTGGTTTTGATTTGCATTTCCCTAGTAGTTAGTGATGCTGAGCATCTTTTCATGTCCTTTTTTGCATTTGTATTCCCTATTTCAAGAAATGTTTATTCAAGTCTTTTGCCCATTTTTAAACTGGCTTTATTGTCTTTTTATTGTTGAGATGTAGGATTTCTTTATGTATTCTGGATATTAAACTGTTATTGGGTATGTGGTTACCAAATATTTTCTCCTGTTGAGTAGGTAGTCATTTCACTTTCTTGACAAAGTTCTTGATGTGCAAAAGGTTTTAATTTTTAGGAGGTCCCATTTATCTATTTTTCCCTTTGTGACTTGTGCTTTGAGTAAAAAGTCTAAGAAACCATTGCCTACCACAAATCTTGTGGATACTTCCCTACACTTTTGTCTGGGAGTTTTATACTCCTGCTTCTTATATTTAGGTCTTGGATCCCTTTTGAGTTAGTTATCATATTTGGTGTGAGATAAGGGTTCTCTTTCATTCATTTGCATATGGATATCCAGTTGTCCCAGACCTTTTGTGAAGAAACTAATCTTTCCCAGTTGAGTGGAAGTGGCTGCCTTGTCAAATATCAGTTGGCCATGGATGTGAGGGTCTATTTCTGAAATATAAATTCAATTCCCTTGGTCAGTATATCTATCCTTATGCCAGTACCATGCTGTTTAAACCACTATAGCTTTGTAGTATGCTTTAAGTGTAAGTTCCCCAAATTTGTTCTTATTTTGCCACCTGTTTTTATATTCAGAGCTCCTTACTCTTCCAAATAAATTTGATAATGGCTTTTCCATTTTGGTAAAGTAAGATGTTGGAATTTTGATTGGGATTGTATTGAATCTGTAAATCGTTTTGGGTAGAAATGACATCTTAATGATATTTAGACTCCTTATTCATGAACACAGAATGTCTTTCCATTTTTTCAGGTCTTCTTTGATGTCTTTTAGTAAATTTTTTATAGTTTTCTGTATACAAGTCCTTTAAATCCTTGGTTAAATTTGTTCCTAGATATTTTATGTTTTTTTTAGTTGCTATTGTAAATGGAATTTTTTCTTGATTTCCTCCTCAGATTGCTATTAATTAGTGTATGTAAACACTACTGATTTTTGCATACCTAGCTTGTATCCTTTGCTGAACATGTTTATAAGCTCTAGTATATTTGTTTCAGATTTTTCAGGACTTTCTATATATATAGGATCATGCCATCCACAAATAGGAAGAGTTTTACTTCTTCCTTATCAATTTTGATGCCTTTATTTCTTTTTCTTGCCTAGCTCTCTGGCTAGAAGTTCTAGCACAATGTTGAATAACAGTGGTGACAATGGTCATCCTTGTCTTGTTTTAGATCTTAGAGGGAAATGTTTCAATTTTTCCCCATTGAGTATGATATTAACTGTGGGTTTTTCATATGTCATACATCATGTTGAGGAAATTTACTTCTATTCCTAGTGTTCTAAGTGTTTTTGTCAAGAAGGGGTGCTGGATTTTGTCAAATGCCTTTTCTTCAGCAATCAAAATGATCATGTGTTCCCTTTCAATTTGTTAACGTGGTGTATTGCATTAATTAATTTTCTTACATTGAACCACCACTGGATACCTACTTGGTCATGGTGTATATTCTTTTTATGAGCTGTTGGATTTGATTTTCAAGTATTTTATTGATTTTGTGTTTATATTCATTAGAGAAATTGGTCTGTAATTTTCTTTTCTCATATTATCTTTATCCGGCTTTGGTATTAGGGTGATGCTGGCCACATGGAATAAATTATGTAGTATTCCTTCCTCTTTGGATTTTTGGAGTAGTTTGAGGAGAATTGATATTAACTCTTTTTGGAATGATTGGTAGAATTCACCGATGAAGCCATCTGGTCATATGATTTTCTTTGTAGGGAAGTTTTTAATGACTGATTCAATCTATTGTGATTGTTCTAGTGAGGTCTTTTAATTCTTCTAGAGTCAGCAGAGGGTGTTCATGTGTTTTTAGGAATTTGTCTATTTCATCTAAATTGTCTAATTTGTTACCATACAGTAGTTCATAGTGTCCTCTTTTGATTATTTTTATTTCTGTGAGTCAGTAGTGATGCCTGCCCTCTCATTTCTGATTTTATTCATTTGCTTATTCTCTCTTTTTTTCTTTGTCAGTCTAGCTAAGGGTTTGTCAATTATTTTTATCTCAGTGAACCAACTTTTGGTTTCATTAATTCACTCTATTGCTCTTCTATTCTCTAAGTCTATTATTTCTGGTCTAATCTTATTTCTTACCTTCTGCTTGCTTTGGGATTAGTTTTCTGTTTTTTTGTTTTGTTTTGTTTTGTTTTTTTCCTAGTTCTTCCAGGTGTGATTTTGCCTCTTTTTTCTTTTTACTGTATGTTTTTAGGGTTATAAACTTCCATCTAGCACTGTCTTTGCTGCTTCCCATGAGTTTTCAAATATTGTGTTCTTGTTTTCATTTAACTCAAGATATTTACTGATTTCTTTTTATTTCTTATTTGACACAGTAATTGTTTGAGTGCTGTTAACTTCCATATATTTTTGAATATTCCAGTTCTTTACCTATTTTTGATTTCCAGAGTTATTCCATTTTGATCAGAGAAAGTGCTTTGTATAATTTCAATCTTTCTAAATTTAGTGAGACTTGTTTTGTGACACAAATGTGGTCTACAATGGAGTATGATCCATGCAGACTTGAGAAAAATGCTGTTTTTGGGGCACAATGTTCCATATATGTCCATTAGATCTAGTTCATTTATTGCATTATACAAGTTCTCTGTTTCCATATTAATCTTCCATCTAGACGTTCTATTTTTGAGAGTGGTGTGATGAAGTTTCTAATCATTATTGCAGAGATTTCTATTTCTCCATACTCTTTTTCCAGTTGTTTGCCTAATGAATTTTGAGGCACCATTGTTAGGTGCATAAATATTTATGAATGTTATTTCTTCTTGCTGGATTTCCCCTTTTATTAATATTTAGTGCCTTTCTTTTTCTCTAATAACAGTTTTGCATTTGAAGTCTGTTTTTTCCAATGTTAGTATTGATACCTCAGCTGTTTTTTCCTTTCAAAATATTTGTGTCTTTGGATCTAAGGTGAGTCAATTGTAAACAGCATGTAGTTGGATAATACTTTTTTATCCTTTCTGCCAATCTATGTCTTTTGATTGGGGAGTTTAATCCATTAACATTCAATGTTTTTAGTGTAAATGCAGTACTTATTTCAGCCATTACATCCTTTGTTTTTTTTTTTTTTTTATATGCCATGTTTTATTTATTTACTTGTTTGTTCATTTATTTTTGTTTCCTTTTGCCCTTTTACCTACCCTTATTGATAATCTTCTTTTCTAAACTCTTGTTCAAGCCTCTTTCTTCTTTTTTTTTCCTTTCAGACTGCAGAACCCCCTTTAGTGTTTCTTGCAGGGCAAGCTTATTGTGAGAAACTCCCTTAGTTTCTATCTTTCTATATTTTAAACTCTCCCTCATTTTTGAAGGACAGTTTTGCAAGATAAAGAATTCTTGGCTGGCAATTTTATTTTCACTATCTTAAATTTATCATACCATTGTCTTCCTTCCTTCATGGTTTCTTTACCACTGCCATCTTGCCTCCTTGCTTTCTGATGAGATATTGGCACTTTGTTTTATTCTGGTTCTTATGTACTTGATGGTCACTTTTCTCTTGCTCCTTTCAGGATTCTCTACTTATATTTGGCATTTGACATTCTGATCAATATGTGTCTCGGAGTAGGTCTATTAGGGTCTCTTCTGTTTGGAGTACATTGTACTTTTTCAACATGTATATTTATGCTTTTCATGAGTTGAGACATGTTTGGCCATTCTTTCCTCAGATATTTTTTATGCCCCTTTTCCCTTCTCTTCTCCTTCTGAGACACCCATGATGGATATGTTTGTGTGTTCCATGCTGTAATTCAAATCCCTGAGAACCTGCTCATTTTTTTCCATCCTTTTCTCTATCTGTTCTTCTGTCTGTAAGATTTCAATAGTCCTGTCTTCTAGCTCATTGATTATTTCTTCAGCCTGTGCAGATCAGCTGTTGTATGCCTCTACTGTATTTTTAATCTCTCCCATTATGACTTTCATTCCCACCACTTCTGTTACCTTTTTATACTTTCAAGTACTTTATGCTTACTCAGTGTCTTCTCAATATCCTTTATCTCTTTAGCCATATTTTTCATCATCTCCTTGCATTGATTTAGGAGATTTCTTTGCACATCTTTGATTAGTTGTTCCACATTTTGTGTCTCCTCTGAAGTTTTGATTTGTTCCTTAGACTGGGTCATATCGTCCTGTTTCTTAGTATGGCTTGTAACTTTTTGTTGATGTCTAGACATCTGATTATTTTGATGAGTTTACTCTGAAGGTCAGTTTCTCTCTCTTGATTAGGAATTTATTGTTGATTGTCTCTGTGTTAAGTTTCATCTTTGACACTTGGTTCAACTTATTGTAGACCTTTAGAATAGTGCCTGATAAGATTTTTTCATCTCTTCTTCATTGATTCTTGCCCTAGATATATGGCAAAATTTTTGAGATTGCATTTTTGTCCCTTTGTTTCACTCCCAGCATAAAGCTTCCTTTCCTCTGATCTGTTTGTTTTTTTATTTGACTCTATAGATTTTTATTCCTCCTTTTGTTGTCTCTAGATATTTTTTTGCCTGGATGCAAATTCTGGGGAGAGGGTCACCCCGTGAAGTACTTCCCGACTTCTCCATTCAGTATTTCCCAATCAAAACAGGGTCAGGGAAAAAAAATAAGAAAAAAAATAAAAAAAAAAAACAGGGCCAGGGACCCACAAAGGGGAGAAGACTGGTCCCAAAGTGCCCTGTGGTTCTTGGGAAAGAGCCATCCATCAGCAAACTGTTCCCTACACCCCTAGGAAGGCACTGTGTCTTTAAATCACCCCCTCTTCTACCCCTGTTGGGGGCAAGGTTAAAACTGAGGCTGCAGGCTGCTTTTGTCTAGGGTGAGTTGAAACAATAGCTGCCCTCAGAGCCAGGACCTAACTGTTCGAGTTCATTAATCAAAAGCTGTGGTCAGTGCTCTGTTCTTGGGAAAGATGACTTTTATGTCCTTTTCTGACAGGATCAGCCAGCCAAGGACTGGATCCCAATGTGGCTGGCCATGAGAGTGGGGGATGGCCAGCAGTCACTGCCAGGGTGGAGAGTGCTTTACTCACAGCTTTACCACAGTTCCCAGATCTACCACAGTTTCTTGGTCTCTTCCTTCTGCTCTTCCTTGGATGCTATACAGTGTTTTTCTGCCCTTTGGAGCAGCAGAACAGCCATTGCAGATAGTTCCTGGCTGTTTGCCAGCTGCCCTGGAAGACACACTGAATATTGGAGGATCTCCCTATTCCCTAGAATAGCCCCAGTAGCATTTTCTGAATATAGTAATATATAACATAAGTTTGCATAACACATATTCTTTGGTATTTTATTCTCTCACCTTCATTCTAACTAAACACCACCCACTTATGAAAGCCATTAGATCAGGATAAAAAGATAACGTTCTATTGAGGTAAAAGAGGACTAAAAATATACCACTCTTACAGCTTCATAGATGCCATTGTATTTCTAGAGAATGTTTTCTACAAGTGTGAATTTTAACACACATTTACATGTCACCACAAATCAAGTTACCAGAAGCTTTCTGGATAAAAACAAAGCTGAATTTGAGTTCCCATGAGCATTACCAAGTTCAGAGAAATAAAGAATTTTTGCAGCAAAGGATAAAAAAAAAAATCTTCAGGCAAATAATGAAAGAAGAGAAGACAAACATAAGTGTAAAATGTTAGAATACATTTCCACATTGATCTGTGCATAAAGTTTTATAAAATGCTCATTAAATATGTACAAAATACTATCATAACTAAAAAGGGAAGACATTCAGTGTTTGATTCTTTTTTCATTGATCTACTTTATCACTGCACCAAGATACTACTAGCACTTTTCAAAATAACCTGAAACACAAAGTATTTGAAAATAGTTAATACTGAATGGTGAGATGTTATATTGTGAGATATATATATATATATATATATATATATGTGTGTGTGTGTGAATGTATGTGTGTGTGTGTGTATACTGCTTCTTATTCCAACTTGTTATGCTGAAAAAGTTCAAATATAAAGAAAGTTTGTAAGAATAATATAATACATTCCTATATACTGTGCTGGTTTGAAGTGGTTATGTACCCCAGAAAAGACCATATTCTTTTCATCCATTCCTGTGGTTGCAGATCTGTTGTGGATGGGACATTCTGGTTAGGTTATTTCAATTGAGATGTGACCCACCCCTTCAAGGTGGTTCCCAATCCTTACCCTGTAGTCCTTTATGAGAAGATAAAGGGCAGAAAAAGCCAAGATAGCTTAGAGAGAGAAAAGCCCCAGAGAAGCAAGCAAGGACACACAGAATCTCACAGAGGAAACCACTGAAACCAGCAGCTGAAAGCAATGAAACCTGGGAGAGAAGGACAAGCAGACACCAGCCATGTGCCTTCCCATGTGACAGAGCTATCCTGGGTGCCAATGGCCATTCTGCAGAGTCCAGGTATCATCCTGTTGGTGCCTTAAATAGGACATTTTCACAGCCTAAGAACTGTAAATTGTAAGTTAATAAATCCACATTGTAGCCTCACTCTCTGCCTCTCTTTGCTCCTGAGAAGATGGAGGAGCTGCCCTAGTTGGTGCTGTTTGTATGTTTGGGTAACATTTGTTGATCATCCGTTGCAGAAGCAGTTTTCAGAAAACTTGTAACTGATTAAAATATTTCAGATAATTGGAGGATATATAGTGCAGCAATATCCACTTATGAGATAGGAAAGCCTCCTGATTATAGAGGGCAAAATTGCATGAAGAAGCATGATATTCCTATGAACCATGTGGCCTGGCAGCTTACCAAGGAAGACTTTGACATTTTATTAAATACTATATATAGAAGAAAGCAATCTGAGAGATTTGAATAGAAAAGTTAGTGAAGTTAAAAACTGCAAAGTGAAAATTGAACTATTTGGGTGCTATGAGCCACAGAAAGAACTTATTATTGAGGATCCCTAAAATGGGAATGGCTCTGACTTCGAGACTGTTTACCAGCAGTGTGTTAGGTGCTGCCAAGTATTTTTGGAGAGGTCACAGTAAAGCTGCATCCATTCATTGCTGAAGGCCAAAAATGATTAGCAACTTACCAGTGATGTTCCTGGTTTTTCAGTCAATCAGTGTGTTAAAAGTGTAATGCTTCATAGCTCATGGCCAAACTTTTTTTTTTAATTGACTTATTGTTTTTTATGTTAAACAGTAATTGTAGATGGAAATCAATGTTGTGTTTGGCAGAAGAATTAATAAAAATTTAGATTCAGGCAGTTTATGGGGTACCTTAAATGTTCTTAAACAAATTGGACTGCTTATCTTGCCCCAATTACAAAAATAGTGGAACAAACAAAATAGTAGAATCACAAAATGCAATGTTTTGTTTGTATTTCATAACAATCATTTCTTTCCAGTGTTTAACCTTAAGATACTAGTCCAGTGACAGTTATCATTCTAATATGCTTAATAAATAATTAAAATGCCACTTTTAGACCCACGTCAATGTCTGAGCCAACTGAGACCTTTAAACAATCTACCTCTTTATTAAGTTGATATATATAACTTTATGGACAAATGTCCTTTATTTACCTATATTATCTCTCTTTTTGTCCATGGCCTTTTATTGAATTAGAAATCCCTTTTCATAAGGGTTTTGTATTAGTTAGGGTTCTTAATGGAAACAGAATCAACAAGAGATATCTAAATATCAGATTTTATAAAAGTATCTCACGTAACTGTGGGTATGCATGAGTTCAAATTCCATAGGGCAGGCAGCAAACTGACAACTCCAATGAAGGTGTTCAATGAACTCCTCAGGCAGTGAGCTAGCAACTCTGTTGAATGTGTTGGATGAACTCCTCAGTAAATGCTTTGCTGGCTAGCTGAAGAAGAAGTGAAGTTCCTCTGTCTCACTTAAAAGTCTTCAACTGATTGGATTAAATCCAGCTGACTGAGTTCTCTCATTGCAGAAGACACAACCTTCATTGATGTAATCAGTCATAGCTGCAGCCAATTGACTGATGATTTAACAAACCAGCCTTTTGGTTCATTAACGAGCCACAATTGTCCTTGCAGTTATGGTTAGGCCAGTGCTTGCTTGACCAGGCACCTGAACACCATCACCTGGCAAAGTTGACACATGAACCTAACCATCACAGGTTCATAATCTTGATTGGAAGTATTTTGATTCACACATACCCAGAGTGCACACATGTATGTTATAAGGATAGGAAATAGAATGATTTATGGTTTGGAATAAGTCCTTAGTATTATTCTTAATTTTGTTTATCTAGTATATTTTATGAGGAAGTCAGTTTTGCTCCCATTTGGACCACCTTGTCTCTAAAAATTTATATCCAGAAAGGACACTGAATGCTGTTTCATCTTATGCTCACTTTTACAAATGTGTCTGTTTTATATGCACAAATAACCCAAATGTCAAATATTACATATTGTGTTTGATTGGAAAATTAATTTAAAAAGCTTGAAAAAGAGAATTCTGTTATGTCGAAGTCCTTAAATAATGTATTATGTATTCTTTTATTACTGTTTCATTTATAGGAGAATATAGGTAATTTCTGTGTACTTTGAGATAACTGTAATTTCAAATTCATTTAGATATATGTCAGAAAAGGTTGTTTTCAGAATAAACCAGGGAGTATAAAAATAAAAAAAAAAAATTCCCCATTGTAAAAGCCAATCCGTTTCTGGTATATAGCATTACAGCAGCTTTAGCAAACTGAAACATACACTTCACCTTTTATTATTTTTTTCTCATTCATCTTTTCTCTCTCTCCTTCTCACTCTCTCTCTCTGGCCCTCTCTCTCTTTCTCTTTCTCTCTCTCTCTCACACACACACACACACACACACACTCCCCACTCTCTAAATCCACACACATACATATACATACACAGATACCCACATGTATTTGTCTCATTGGAAATGAGAAAAAAACTCTATACTCAGTTACTTCCTCTACAAGTTAATGAATGTTTAGTGTTTGGCTCAGTACTTGACATGTAGGAAATGTTTGGTAAATATTAGCTATTATTATTATTTCTTCAGGGACTGTCTCAAAATTGGCATGATGGTAAAATGCACAAATATATTAGTTATAATTTCTATTTTTATTATGACTAATATATTAATGAACAGCTTATTATATAACTAATATATAATAAACAGTTTGAGTCCAAGATAATTAAATTCCTTCAGAAGTCAAACAATGAACAATGCATTGAGACATGTCAAACTACCTCTGCAACCATTTCTTGAATAGTAAAGACCTGGATTTTCTTTGAAAAGCAGGAATTGGGATAAGCACTAATCCAAATATGAAACCCAAATATAGACTGGAGCTGCAGTTAGCTTGTGACCACAAGACCTACCCCTCCATTTACAGTTACCCCTGAGATGAGAAATCTGGGGAAATAAAGAGCACAATCATGATCAATGAGAAGAAAAAGACACTTTGCTGAGTGTCTTTGGCCCTGTGGTAAAGAGTGAGTACATATAGCACAGACTATTCAGAATAAATATATCATCTTGTATCAGGATTGATAAATTATGTTTCAAGAATTTTTATCAATTCATATACAGTTTCAAATTACTTTGTACACTGTATATTAAATCATCTTATTATTCTGTTAATTTAATTCTATAAATATTATTCTATTAATTATTCTATTAATGAAGTCCTTTTCATTCCTTATTTATCCTTGTTTCAGGTTTATCAATTTTATTAATGTTTTTAATTAACTAACTTTTCATTTTTGTTTTATGTTATTGTTTCTTTCTTTCTAGTTCTTTGATTTTAATTTGTCCTTTTTTTATTCCTTCTTGGGATAGAAGTCTAGTTCATTGATTTTAAATTTTCTTCTTGTCTAATGTAAGCATGTATAACCACCAATTTCAATTTGAGATACTGTGTTAGTGGGATCCCACATTTTTTGATAGGTCATGTTTTTATAATTGTTCATTATCAAATATTTTCTCTTTCCTGTGGTTTCCTTACTAAAATATCATTTAGAAGATGGTGCGTTATATTGAAACATTTGGAAATTTTATAGTTATCTTTCTCTTATTGAATTCTAATTTAGTTTGACACTGGACAAATAAAATATTATTAATGGCTTTAATTTTTTATAAGTTTTTAGAGACTTGATTTATGCCTAGTGTGATGGTTAAGTTCATGTGTCAACTTGGCCAAGTTATGGTGTTCAAGTTTTTGGTCAAGAAAGCACTGGCCTGATTACTGTGAGATATTTCATGAACTTGAATCATCAATAATTTGAATGCATCTATGACTGATTACATCTACAATCAACTGAGGAGATTGCCTTCAAGAAGAAAGAAGTCTTCCCTGATCAGCTGAGGGTCTGAAAAGGAGAGCTGATGATTTCAGCAGTCAGAAGGAGGAATTTCCATCTGTACTTCATACCAGTCAGCTTCTCCTGGAGAATTTGTTGAAATCTCTCATTGAAGTTCCCAGCTTGCAGCCTGCCCTGCAGAATTCAACTCTTGCATCCCCACAGTCGTGAGCCAATTCCTTGTACAAATATCATAATTCTTACATTACAGATACAGCATAAGAGATTAATTTTTGCAGTATATTTCATGGAGGAAGTGGAGTAGTGTTAGCTTTATATACAATAAATGCTTTAGCAAATATTAGGGAAATACAATATGTATATCACAAGGAGCTTTATATTGTATCCTTATCAAATTGCTACCAACTTTCCCATAAATGGACTAAATATTTTCATTAATATTTATGTGTAAAATGATTTGTTCCTCACCTGTACAGAAATTTGTACCTTTTTTTTTTCTAAAACAGTTGAATTGATGGAAAAATTCTTAAAAGGCATACCTGGTAAACATAAACTTTTGAATCTCCTTCCAAGTGCATTTTCCTAACACTCTAGTATAAAGTTGTTTGTTAAGATCCTTTAGGAGATTTGAAGTTAGTGGATTCTACAGTGCTCTGCCAGGTACCAGGAGGAGGCAATTATTGACCTAGTTATAGGAAATCTTGGTGGCTGAGGGTTCACAACTGCATCCAGGAACTGTCCTCAGCTAAATGGATCATGCTTGCTAAGTATATACCCACCCTCTGGTCAATGCAGTAGCCTGACTCCCTTACTCTATTCATACTCTCTCTGAAAGGTCTTTCTAGCTTTTGGTTAAACTGTGTCATCAGATCATCTGAAACCTCTATTGGAAATACATCAGAGCCCAAATTCACTTTATGCTGTCTTTCTCTCCTTACCCTCTCACAGCTGTGATTCCTAAAAATTTGCTGCAATAAACTACCTACGTGGAAATCTTTCCATATCAAGATCTGTTTCTTGGAGAACATGACCTAAGCCAAATGGTAACAGAAGTGGTCAGATGAAGCAGGTTCTAACATGGAATTTTGGAGATGGATAATCCACCAGCAGGCTGGCAATAGCATGACTTGTTTAGGTACAATATGAATAGTCCCTGGCCTAATATGGAGATAAATCTGATGAGATACTGGTTGAATAAAAGGCACTGGTGGGTGAAATATCTCAGGGATTGACAAAGTAAGAAGCAGTAGGAATTAGAAAGACAATGGAATCAGGTTAAATTTCTAAGTGAAACTGATGCATGGAAGAATAAAAAATAAATTCTTAAAATGATTAATGAGGAATTTAAGTCAAACTATGGAGTGCAACATGGCTTGTTGTTGAAATGATTCTCTTTTCCTACACAGGGCAGAAATCTGAAGATCAAATTCAGGTCCTAATTACAAGTAAGAGTTGTCGAGCTTCAGGAAAGATAGACTTAAATTCCAGCAAGTTGGTTAGACCAAACTGAGGGCCAACATCACTTATCTGTGACTTGAGTTGGGGACATCTTCATTAATTCACTAATTGCCTAGAAACTCCATGCTGAAAACTCTAGGCCTGCAGAAGTAGCTTACTCCTCCTTGTAAAGGTTTGGTATTTCTTCCTTGCTTGAAGAGAATGCAGAGGTCTTTGTTTTGCCTGATCATCAACAGATGCCTTTTAGGATCTAGTCTCACATCTCTTCCTGACCACCAAACCAATAAGAAGGAACAAATTCATAGTGTTATCCATTCTGGGAGGAACAAAATCTACTAAGTAATCAAAGGGATATGCCAAAATAGTTTCAGACCCTGGAAAACATGTACCAGCCGGAGCCAGCACAATATGCATGGGTCCTGATCCTCAGAATGCTGAACCAAGGGGCTGGTGATGTAAGTGTTGGATAAGGGAAAATTAATCAATATAGGAAAACTCTCCCATGATATATAAGTTTACTCTCTGTGAAGGATCCTAGGAGATGGTGCCAATATACTTTAAGATTGCATCTTGGAAATTTATAAAAAGTGATGGTCTACATTCAGGGAAGTAGAAATGTAAGCAATAGCAAAATTCTTAGACAACTGGGAATATAAGAGTAGATACAAAATAAGGCCACTAAAACCATTAGTTAAGTATGTTGCATGGCAAGGTCTGGAAAAAATTCTGTTTACCAAAGTGACATGTGATGCTCTGGTGAGAGAAGCAGCAGCATCTGTCATTTCAAGAGAGGTGGTAGAAAATCATGATGGCCTTGAAGTTCTGAACGATATGCATGGAGGGTGTGCCAGTTTGAATGTATTATGTCCCCCCAATGCCATTATCTTTGATGTAATCTTGTGTGGGCAGACCTATAAGTGTTAATTAGATTGTAATTCTTTGAGTGTTTCCATGGAGATGCACCCCACCCAACCGTGGGTGATGACTCTGGTTGGATAATTTCCATTGGGTGGTTCTGAATTCAATTACTGGCACACTATATAAGATCTGACAGAAGGAGCACACTTCCTACAGCCAAGAGGGGCACTCTGAAGAGCGCCCAGGAGCTGAGAGAGGAGCTGCGGATGAGAGACAGTTTGAAGATGGCCGTTGAAAGCAGACTCTTTTGCTCCGGAGAAGCTAAGAGAGGAGAAATACCCCAAGTGCAACTAAGAGTGACATTTTTGAGGAACTGCAGCCTAGAGAGGAACATCCTGGGAGAAAGCCATTTTGAAACCAGAACATTGGAGCAGACACCAGCCACGTGCCTTCCCAGCTAACAGAGGTTTTCCGGACACCATTGGCCATCCTCCAGGGAAGGTGCCCAATTGCTGATGTGTTACCTTGGACACTTTATGGCCTTAAGACTGTAGCTGTGTAACCAAATAAACCCCCTTTTATAAAAGCCAATCCGTCTCTGGTGTTGTGCATTCTGGCAGCATTAGCAAACTAGAACAGAGGGTGACCCTGTTCAGATTCCCACTCAATTCACCAGTCTGACTCCTAAAACACAGATCATGGTACATGCCAGTGAATGACTTCAAAATCTACCACTGCTGAAATTTCTGTGCAGATATTATATCTTTGCTAGGGCAGATTAATATGGCTTTACATAATCTTTGCTGAGAAATTGCTAACCATGGAGAAACATGAGAATATTTTTGGAATATTATCTCTATAAGAATAGTATAGAAAGACAGGAGGGGGGTTTCAAAATCTAAGTAGTTGGCAGTTTTTACACAAGCATCCATTATAATTTTAATTAAAGTATGAAAATGTATTTTCTATAACTCATATGCAAAATTTTATTATGGAAGCACAAAATTATTTTAAACATAAATAAAATATTAAATCCAATGACTAACATTTGGCAGGCTCAGATAAAGTTTGGTTTGCATCTTAAGTTCTTTCCTTTTCTTGTAATTGTCTTTTGTTTGATAAATGCCTATGTGTGTGTGCATATATAAATGCATATTTTAAAATATATACATACATGTACAAATGCATGGCACCAACTATGCTGACACATAGGATGAAATGCTTTAAACAATTTACATACTTTTCTAAGGATGATGCATGTTTTCAGCCAATACCATCTAGCTCTAAAAGAGAAAAATAATCACTATGGTTATATATATGTATGTAAATACAGTTTTATTAGATACCATATTATATAAAAGCTTTCTGCTACAAATTCTTTTGTAAAACATGCCACAGATGATCATAACTGCATAACACAGTACAAAGATTATAATAAAGTTAGTGTGCACTTGTGCTATATCAAAAATATAACATCTTTACTAAATAAATCAGTCATAAATTGATAGAGACTTGTGAAAGTGTTTGTTACAGAAAATGTATCATTCACATCCACAAACAATTCTTGTATGGGATGTCATACAGGAATGGAAAGTGAAGTGTTACATACCCTAATTGTTGTTATTCGAAATAGATTTCTACTTGTAATTTCTGAAGGGTCCTTGTAACCAGGGTTAGCAATTTCAGCCCTCCAAATTATGGACCTTGCTCTAAGCTGTCTTCTTAGTTGATGGCAGAGCAATTCCTGTTGAACTCCAAAAATAACACTCAGCTGAATGCACAAGGTCTGGGAGGACTATATGGGTTATAACTGGCAGGGATTCAGAAGAATCAATTGCTCTGAATTCACCACACAGTAAATGGACCAAAGCTGATGGTCTAAATTGAAAGTAATAGTTGGAATGTTTGGCCATGGCTCTGCTCCAGAGCATGTAAGACAACTTCACTGAACAGTTTAAGTACTGGACAATTACATCTCAAAATTCAGTTAATATCTTCCTGAACTGTCTATGCAATTTATATACCACATTTCCACAACGTAATGCATTCAGCAATACCATGTATAGCTAATTGAACCATTGTTATTGGTACTTTGTCAAAATGCCATCATCATGGGGAAATGCTTCTAGCAAAAACAATTACTACACTAATTATAGGCTAGCACATAATAACCTCCTCCATTTCACAACTTCATGTTTAGACTTCAAATTGTTGGGTATGTTTGTCATTCTAATATTAGCTGACTTACACCAACAAATGTGGAAGCAATACGACATATTCTCATACAGTTTTATTTTTATATAGTTACTGATATACTTATTATAAGCATGAAATTCTATTTGAATACTTTGATTTATAGAAATTAAAAAAAATTGTGACATCTTAACTGTTTCTCTTTCATTTTCATGTGAATTCAGTTATATGGGATTGCTCACATAGGTTTTTTTTATATCAAGCATTATTTTGAGACTATTTGTACTATGATGTATATAAACACAGCATATATTTCCTTAGTCTAAGAAAATCAAGTTTTCTTCACACTTTTGTACCTTGAAACAGGATATACTTACAAACAACGTACATGTAAATGGGTGTTTGTTTCAAAACGCTAGAATTGAGTTTAAGTGCATCAAATTCAATAATAGTACTTTAGAATCAAGGTATCATTAAATGTTTAAATGAGTACAAAAATGTTCCAGGTGACAGGGGTCATATTTGCTTTGGTCTTTGGGGTATATTCAGTACTTATTCCTTTTCTTGTAGTGGTAGATAGCCAATAGGTGCTTGTTGAATGATGAATGAATAAACAAAGAAGGCAATTTTAAAAAGCTGCAAGACAGAAAAACCAATATTCTTAAATTCCATTGGGTAGCACTATCCTGATATACTTGTTCAATAGATTCTTTGATTGGGAGGCTGCAAAGGTGAATATGGTAAACCCATGAACAAAGGTATCCCTCAATTTAAATGGCAAGACAAAGAATTTTATAAAAATGGCCATGATTCAACATGTTAAAATATGGGAATAGGAAATCAAAATAAAATGAATAAAAGGTTGTAGAAGAGAGTATCCTTGAGCTGAGTCTAGGAGTGGAAAATATTAGCTAGGATAATGCAAGGGGTAAGAGACTTTCAGAAAGGGAGTGACAAATGCAGACTCACAGATAAGTGAATAAACACAACCAAAGTGGATAATTGCCATTAGTTTTGAATGCCTCAAAGACATGTGGAGTGACAAGCTAAGGAATAGGATGGAGATTATAGAACACCTATGTGCAAAACCCAGAGCTTTAAAATTTCTTCTGAGAGCTTACAGATTCCGTTGGTTAATTTAAATATGTAGCTAATGATTGATGAGTAAATTTTAGGACAACGTAATATTTTGCTAGGAAACAAATCTGACCAAAAAATTGAATGGATAAAAACCAAATGAAGTGAATTCCCAGTTCACTTATAATGACCCAGCTATTATTGCCAAACATTCCTACAAGCAGAGAATGTTTGAACAAGATAATACTAACATTTTCTTTCAACTTTGTAACTTAAATTTTATAATTTCTCTGAATTTCTGGGATATCTTTTGAAAATGTATGTAACAATGACTTATGCCACATTTTCTAGGGAAAAGCTTAATAAAGAACAATACAAATAGTTTGCTTACATAGCTATGAAAAACCTAATCTAGAATATTAAAAAAGGATTAAATAGAACTCAGAAAAATGCAGCTCTAGAAAAATATTTCATATAGAAAATGCATGCACTGAAAAGAAACAATTAAAAAAAACACAACAATCCTATTTCCAAAAATTTAAAGGGGAATAGCATTAACCAACTATTCACAAAGGAATGCAACTTGTATCACCATATATAGACGTTATCAAGCTCAGTAATTATCAAAACATTCAAGAAAACCATTTTTCATTGATAATACTCAATGTGGGGAAAGGGACAAGAAAGGTAGCTCCGTCTATAACTTTTAATACCATATATACATAGTAAGCACATTCTGTAGCCTGTATCCTCATTTTTAGAATAGTTGTACAAAACAATGTCCCTGCTAAACTTAATGGGTGAACATATTCATATTTGTCAAAGGAGACACTGCCCTTGTAGGTAGGTAGGCCAAGGGAGCAATTCATATTTTGGAAGGAACTTATCACATTTTCTTTCTCAAGAATTTTAGAGTAACAAGTGGTGAATTCAGAGGCTGGTGGACTCAGGACCAGAAAGGCAATGAATGTGTCAACCAAAACTAAAGGCAGGGGCAAATGAAGGGAGAGAACTTTGTTGTCCTGCAGTGGTCTCTGATTTGCATAAGAAAAAAGTGGATCATACGTGGACAGAGAATCATATCTAGCAACCATGATATGTGAGAGAGGAAAAGCTCTAGAAGAAATAAGAAAGTTAGCCTGATGAATTCTCACTGGGCATAAGCCCACAAACCTGCAAATGAGTCTGTCTCCTTTTAGAGGTATCCATCTTTTAGTAAATGTCTTCTTATTCCCTCCCTCCTTCCTTCCTTCCTACCTTCCTTCATTTCCTTCTTTCTTTCATTTTTTGTACTACTTTGGATGGATTCTCACACTTCCAAAGTATTAATTTGAATGACTCTTTTCTTATGAGTCAAATTCCTCTTCTGGGACTCAATCTTAAGAAAACAATTATACATTTGAAAATATGTGAGTTCCCAAAAAATCAAAACAAACTGAATTTTAAGAAAAGTAGCTAAATGCACTATAATATATGCAATGATGAAATAATATGAAGATTTAGGTGATTATTCTTTAGCAGCATAGAAAGTGATTGATAAAAAAAAAAAAAAAAAACCTTTACATAAAATACCAAGAGAACACATGAAGAAATATTTAATGTTTTAAAAAAGATGAATATACAAATCTTAAATATTTAGCTACTGTATTGGCGTTATCATTCTATTGATATTGTGTATGTTTTGTTACTTTTATTTTTAAATGTATGTGAAGTCTAGAGTGTATTAAAAAGTCTCCAACTTTCTTTAAGGAGATATAACTTTGAGTTGGATATAACTTGTTTCAAGTGGGAATTTGGGTTTTGAATGGAAGGGAGACTTCTATTTGATGACTAATTTGCATTTGTAAACAAATAAATTGAAACATTGTTCTCTTCTTATATGCAACTAATGTAGTGTTTTTGTTTTTTTTTAATTTAGTGGTCAAAGAAACTGAATTATGTCTTGAACACTTAAGTAGAGAAATATTTCATTCACTTCTTTGGACTTTTATTGCATATCAATCAACCATATATAACTCATGACTAGATTTTTCTTCTTTGGTTCATCTCCAAGATACTCAAATTGCTTAGTTTACTCATATATATATATATGGGCCCTCATGGCAAATTTCCTCACCCACAGCTCTTTCTGTTGCTGCTGAATCCATAATTATTAAGTATTATAATTACACATTGCTTTTCTATTCTCAATCTTGTCAGTTTCCAGCTGAGTGATCTTTGTGTTACTCTCCAAGTTTGTT
The DNA here is from genome assembly GCF_015220235.1 of Choloepus didactylus. Lineage (NCBI taxonomy): Eukaryota > Metazoa > Chordata > Mammalia > Pilosa > Megalonychidae > Choloepus > Choloepus didactylus. Next base: position 44,101,376 of record NC_051317.1, read on the forward strand.
AGAATGGCATGTGTTTGTTGTTGTTTTGTTTTACTTCATTTTTAACTGAAAAAAAGAACTCTAGGGAAAATCAGAGTTTGTGGCCCAAAGCAAATCAATACAACCTAAATTGGTACTTAATTCTCACATGTGCTTTGCTTATAAAACTAAAGATTCTCTCATCTCTACTCTATGGTACCCAGAAAGTATTTACTGTTGATATGATGAAACAAATGATTATCTGAGGAAAGTCAAATGTCACGATCTTCCCTTATGGGTTAAAGATTAAATTTTGCAGCAATGATTTGTATTGGGGATTCACCAAATTATCTTTGAATATCTTTAGTCAGCCACAAACAAAGAGAAAATCAATCAGCCTTAATTTTGTCAATATGAGCAAAAGACATCTTCCATAACTCAAAATAAATAAATAGAATATAATGCACCCTGGAGCATATCTGATAAAAATTGTCAGCTAATTCTCTTTGACAAAATAATGCAACCACAAAAATAACATATTTCACCATCTGAAAATTGGAATAGTTTAAAATAATTACTTCAGAATTAAACAATTTAATTTCTGATTTATAATAACATAAAAAGAAGACAAAGAAAAACCAATTTTAACAAATTTCACGTTCTATAGAATCAGGTTTATAATTACAAGCTTAATAAACTATGAAGTCACACTATTTCTTGAAATGATGCAAACTAGATGCTCTTTTAAAATAATTAATGTAGCTTGTGATTAAAAAACCTGTGATATGATTTAAAACATATGAATTTTTTTTCTCTCAGAAGAACACTACCGATACTACTGAAATACCTATTTTTATGAACCATAATAAATTAATTTATTTATGGAGAAATAGATGCAAAATACAGAATATTCTGAATTTTTCAGAATGCCACCAATCTTATGAAACACTAAATAGTGACAATTTAAATAATCACCAATTCATATTTCAAATAACATTCGTTGCAAAGCATCAAGTAGTTTAAATTGGACAAAAGCCAGCTGCCAAAATGCATGCTACATACAGGGTCTCCTACCTGACTGAGGATTGACCTCTCCCCTACCTGCCCCACAAGTACCCCTCCCATAGAAGCATGCTGAGCCTTTACTTCTAGAAACTTGAATACTGCCAACCCCAAGCATATCTTGTTTTGAGGGAAGTGCACACACTCAGGTGTTTTCCAAAAACTCACACACAAGCCTCTGGCATTCACCTAACTTTGTACGCAGCCCTATATTATCTGAAGAGCGGTTGCCAGAAGTGTGGACATACCTCACTGGACACTTTGCCATCTCGCTGTCTATCACAAAGTAGCTGTAGCTCTCTTAAATAAGTTTCCATAATAAATGCTTAAGGACTGATTACCCTGGTGTTCAATGCTTCTTTCTGGGGAACCTCAACAGACTCCACTGGGGTTTGGGGCAGTTCTGCTGGGTCTCCCCTATTTCTTCTTTTGGGGTGAGTCTTGCTGCTGGTTTGGCAAGACTCAACTGAAAATTCTCCAGGCAAATACCACCAGGAACACATTGTAGCCGAACAAGTTAGATTTACTACAATTGCAGCAAAGCAAAATGCACAGCACAAGGAGCTTTGGAGACTCTCAGAAAGCAGGTATTAGAAAGACCTATTCTAGGATTTACACTGTTATTGGGTGATTTGGGAGAGGGTCTAAGAAAGGGAGGCTTTGTTCTTGATTAGGTGTTTTCAGAGAGCAGGACAATTTTATGATTAGGTGCCTCAATAAATCGTATCTATAGTGACAGAGACCAGACCAAGGACAAAGCTGTATTTGGTAAAGAGACAGCCATCATTCATTTTAGCAGAGAGAGGGTGATGTTTGCTATTTTGCGCTCCCTTCAGTGACCTTGTTTTCTCTCATTTTCTCATCCCCCCACCCACCCCCAGATTGACCTAACATTGGTGTCCTGTAAGTTTATTTATGTTCACCAAGAGAACAACATGGCCTAGCTGTGAGCATCAAGCCAGATTGTGATAGCACAAGTCCAGCTGTGAGCATCACAGCAGTCAGGAACTTATTCTTTCTTAGAGTTTAGTGCAATAGCTACCAGCTGTATAATTCAAACCATGGGGGTTCAAGGAATCATAGAGTCTCAGCTCTGTAAAAGATCCAGATCCTGCTGGATAATCCATTCAAATGACTGCATTACATCCCAAAGAGTTTAAGTGAATTGCTAAGGGACCACCACTGATACTTGAAAGAATTGAGAAGCAAACTCATTTCTTTTGACCTGAGTATTATGTGTTGTCTACTGCACCATGCAATTTTATGGCATGTTATAAGTGTTTGAATAATGTGGTATCTTTACTATAGATAAGAAATCACATATTGGTTAGTGAATTTTATTTCTTCTGCACTGGTTACTAAGAAGGGTAAGGCATATAAAATTGGAGGATAAAATTTAGGATACCAAGATCCCTACAATTAATTCAGACAGATAATCTCTGTTTACATCAGTTTTATAGATTGAGATTCTACCCAAAGATTAGCAAGGAAAATATATTTCATTGCTCAAAAATGTTTACGAACATTTTTCTATGCAATTAATTTTGTACCAGTGAGTAGAACTCAAAAAATATTGCATGGTTAACAAAGCAAATATAGTTTAAAAGTAGGAGATCAGTATAACATAATGTTCCTTACAGGACCTTAGGAAAAAATAAAAATGCAACTGTTTTACAAATTCTTTTATGAAAGGTTTTAATAAAAAATTGTTATATAACTGAGCTATCACAGAGGGCTAAAAGGCACATTTTACCATTCCCTAATTTCACACATTAAAGACTTTCAACAAATAATATGTCTAATTTCAGCATCAATTTTTTTCATTAAAATTTACCTTACAGGTTTAAATTCAAAATTATTAACATAGTTCCAATTTTTGCTGAAGTTTTTTTTCATGAAGAAGACAAGTGCATATTGCTAACATTGCTATACTCCCATAAGAGGTTATGACAGTGTATTGTGTAATGAAGAGCATGCATTCCTTCAGCAATTGAGAATCTATTGCGTGCAATCAGCCTTCAGCAGATGAAAGTGTTGGATATTTTTAAAAAAGCCATTCATATATTCAGTGTTGAGAATTTTAATGCATTTCCTATATAAAAGCATCATATTTGGCAGATTAAGTAGGTCATCCTCCTGGAGGAATGAGAATTGTAATCAGTTGAGAAGTGGAGGAAGGGACATGGATTTTTAGAAAGAGTGGTGAAGAGGTAAAATCCATATCAAACAGAAGGGATGGTTGGTTATATGGATTTGGAAAGAAACAAGTTGGGTGTAAAGGACAATATTTTATCTCAAGGACCATAAGATAAAATTAATCAGAAGTTTAAGCAATGAATTGAACCAATTAAGAAAGTTGTCATAATTTGCATAAGGAGCAGACATTTTGAATTATGGTTAATTTGGAACCATATTGTATGTCCGAATCATTAACCAACATAAAATGTATGTTGTGCCAAAGGTGATTATTGCATTTATCAATAGTGTTTGGTGAGGATAGATATTAGATGCAGGGAGATTGGCTAATAGAAAGTTTAGTAATTCAGTTTCTAGTAATTTCATAAACACCAGACCAGGTAATAGTGACTTCCAGTTTATTAGTGGATCTCCTGCCATTGGGCATCATTAAACAACAACGAAAACAACAACAAAAAGCACTGCAATATTCAAGTCAAGTCTGGATATCTATGTCATTAGATTTTGGTGGGAGCCTTAAGTGGACAAAGAAGGCTATTTTCTCCATTTTGAGAAGAATTTCCAAGTTCCCATTGCCAAGAATTCTTTGTTCTCAATATGGACGCTTATTTCTATAGGGTTCTATAGATAACCTCATCTTCTAACCCCTTTGACTTACAAAGCCTTCTAATGGGTGCTCTGGCAAGTCATCAACAAAATTTCATAAAATCTCAACATATTTCTTTTATTTTAATACTTTTGCTCAAAGCAGACACTACTGCGAGGACACAGCATCTTTTGGAGCCATGTTATTTATGCTTCCCTACGCACCTGTTCTCACTAGGTTCATGTTTCATCAGCCCAATCTGAATTCATTTTTCAATCTCATAATCCAAAATGTTGTTGATTAGGTAGCTCAATTTTTTAATATTTTAATGCATTTTTTTATTGTGAACTTAATGTGTATACATAATAGTGATAATTTTCAAAATACGATTCAACAAGTAGTTAGAGAACAAACTTCAGAGAGTGTCATGGGACACAGCTCCACAACTTCAGCTATTTCTATTGTTGTAAAATATAACACACATAGAGAAAGTTGTTAACTTTCCAAATATAGCTCAATAAGCAGTTATATAAGTCATTTCAAAAATTGTTATGGGTTATAGTTCCAGTTTCAGTTCTTTCCTTGTGATGCAATATAGGGTATATTCAGAAAGATGAAGACTTTCAAAGCACAATTCAACAAATAGCTATAGAACAAATTTCAAAAAATGCCGTAGACTACAGTTCCACCATGTCATTTACCTCCTTCCAGCTATTCCAACACACTCCAGCATCCAAATATATATATAAATTTCAGTATTCATAGATCTTTGTTAAATCTTACCTTGTTTCTTACTACCCCTTCCTCTCATTTCTCATTTAATCTCTTTCTCCATCTTCAGGTCTTCACGGGTGTCTAGGCAGTGAGCACCCTAACTTGTTCATATTGAAAGGGGATGTGGACAGTTTGGGGAAGGGGGCTACATCTGATTGTTGTTCCGAAAGAAAGTGTTGCCTCTGGATTTTAGGACTTGTCTGGTATAGGAACACTCTGGTGGAATTAAGTTTCTGAGAGATAAAACTTAGTGAGTGAATCTTTTATAGAATCTCAGGTAGGGACTTAGGTATTTGGGGACTACTTTTGGTAAGAGCATGGCTTACTGTGGCCATTTGGGATGTCTAGCTGGAGCTTGCATAAGAGAAACCTCTAGGATAGCCTCTCGACTCTATTTGGAATCTCTCAACCATTGTGACTTCAACTTGTTATCTTTCTTTTTTCCCCCTTTTGGTCAAGTAGACATTGTCAATCCCTCACTGCCAGGGCCAGGCTCACTCCCTGGAGTCATGTCCCACGTGGCAAGGGAGATTCATTCTCCTGGGAGTCATGTCCCTCACAGTGTGTGTGTGTGGGGGGGGGGGCAGTGGTTAATGAATTTATTTGCAGAGTTGGGCTTAGTGAGAGAAAGGCCACATTTGGATAGCTCAACTTTTAAACCTTCTAGATGCTTCCTTCTGCTTGATATCTCAGCTTCTCAGTTTGGCAAATGCCTCACAGGAAAAATCTGAACAAAATATCCAACTCATTTTATTGTACTGCTCATCTTTCTAGGATCTTGGCTCCTTAAGTTTTGGCTATTTGGTAGCTCTTGAATGCCTTTGAATATATTATATTTTATCCAGTCTCTCTAATTATCCAGGATAAGGATGGCCTGATTCAAGCTGGTCTGTATAGGTGGAAGCAGAATATTACCAAATTTAAAGAATAAAATTTGACAAAGTATTTTTATAAAGAGGCAAAATTATCATTGTTTATAGATGAAATGGTTTGGTATCTTAAATATCCAAGAACTAATCCTGAAAAAAAATATTATTGACAGGAAGAGAAATTATTAAGGAGTCTGAATACAAAAATCCCAACATAAAAATTCATCTGTAATTATCAATCTATTTATCTATCTATCTCTATCTATCTACTATCTACTTTTGTATCTACCTATCTATTAAAAATGACTGGAAAATGCTTCATTTTTTTTGAAGCAAAAGACTAGGAAGAGACTTTATAATCAATGCACATTTTGAAGGGAAAAATTTAAATGCTACTGGGTGACATAAAGTAAGCCTTTAACAAATAAAAACATGTTATACATTGAAACAATAGACTCATTATCTGTCAGTATTAATATACAAATTTAAAAAAATTACAATAAAATAGGAATAATTTTTGCAGTTATAGTCAAATTGATACCAAATGTCATATGAATAATCAAAAACAACCAGAAAATTTCTGATAAGATGGATATTAAAAAGGGAGCAGGCCTACTAGTTATTAAAGAATTGTATAAAGCATCAATAAAGAATATTAATTAGAAAGGCATCCTAATCCAGTTTCTATTTTATGAAGATCACTGTCTGTAATGTGTAGGAAGGACCATGAAACAGCAACGTTGTAGAGGAAAGCTGGCTTTTTTGGTGGCTCTTGAAAACAGACAGAATCCTGAAATAGAAAAATAACTGCAGGGAGGGAGAGATATTTGGTAGGCAGTATCAATGGTAAGACTAGTTATTGATACTTACATAGCATGTATATAGTAAGGCCCTGTATATATTTTGATTGATTAAATCCACATAAAATCCTCTGTTTTGAGTTCACCCTTAATCTCAATTCGGCAGTTGTGGGAATTATGGCCCATAACAGACAGATCTTTCAACAATTGGCACTTCGTAAAACTTAAGCAGAAGAAATTGAAAAAAAGAGAAGGTGAGAAGGTGCATTGGAGAGAGAGAGACAGAGAGAGAGAGGGAAGCAAACTCAAGGAAGTATAGCATGCTCTTCCAAATGGCTAGCAAACAAAGTTTTTCAAGCAAAAGTTAAAATAGGTAACTCCTATTTTTGCTCTAATATAGTTTTGATCCATTTATTTACTGAGATTTCCAAAATATTGACCTTACCAATTTTTCCCCCTCCATCATCAACAGGCAATGCCATCGTGCCACCATATAACATCCTACGGAGTTTCATTCTAATGGACTTTGCTTCTAACACTCTCTAGAACTTCCATGTACAACTCCTGTCCTTCTCTATCTGAGACCTATTTCCCTGGCTAAAATGAAATTATGGTTGGCTGCAACTATTAAAATTCTTCACATCTTTACCAAAGCATTTCAACACGGCTAGAGTAAAGCAGCCAAGGCAGGCCAATTAACTTTACTGTGTCATGATTGTTAATATAAATGGGCTCTGAAACTGTGTGCTGCTTCCAATAAGCTTGATGTTATGGATGCCTTCCTATTTTCAGACAAAGTATTTAATTGTACTATAGAGAAAGCAAATCACCACCCGCCTAGTGCTGGTATAAGTCAACATGTTCAATATATACTTTAATCACAGAGAAAAGTACTTTATATCCTAATATAAACTGGAAAAGAAAAAAAAAGAAATGAAAAAGCGTACCCTTGATGAGTACTGGTCTGCAAAATAGATGACAGGGGATCCTGATCTTTCCTGTATGTTACACTGACCCTAATAAAAGCATCTTAATCTCTGACTTTTACAAAACTGGTATGTGATAACGTTAACAAATATGATGACTATGTAAGAACATGGATGCTCTTTCCCACTATGAACAGATTATCCCAGGGCAGATGCTTTAGATACCCTGTGACATATCTCCTTGGCCAGCCTCTGATTTTAGCTGCACCTGAGCATGCTGTCAGCAAGAACTCAGGTGCCCACTTCAGATTACTTCATGTGTCTGCCTTGGGGCTTTTTCTAAACCTGCCAGCCCAGAGGGTGCACTTCTAGAAATCAATATGGTTAAGGGCAACTCTCAACCGATTGTGTTGTGAACATAGATATAAATGCTCCAGTCTCACCTTCTTTGGTTTGACAATTTTAGGAAAACTGCTTAAGCGTTTAAGAATTCCCAGTAGTGTCAGATCCCATTACTTATGGCAGCAATATTGTACCCTTTATTTGGCTTTTTCTCAGTCCTTGTGTCTTTGGACAGAATGGTTTGATAATCTGGATTTTAAAAAAGGTCCATGAAATAAAATATTTACATGATTACAAAGCATTTACTCACAAATTGCTAATGAATTACAAAAGGCAAAATAATAAATTTACGTTGGAGACTCCTGATGCACACAATCTTGCCCAAGTGATGAAAGCATCATCAGTGTTGGTATGAAGTGTTATCATGTGCCTCCTTCTATTATGCACTGAGAAGAAAACATGATTCCTAAAGTGTTTTTGTCAAAAATGAAAAGTCTAAATCTAATCATGAGGAAAATCATGAAAAAACAAACAAAAATTCAGAGACATTGCACATAATTGGTCTGTACTCTTCCATACTCAGGTTCTAAAATTGTCAAGGTAAAGAAAAGCAATGAAAGGTTGAGCAGTTTTTGGAAATTTAAGGATACTAAAAAGATATGACAAATAAATGCAATGTCTGATCCTTGCCAGGTAATTAACCTAGGAAAAAAGAAATAATGAGAAGCATATTTTTGGTACAGTTAACACAATCTGAATATGGATCTGTAATAAATATTGGTCAAGACATGAATGAACCCAGCCAAGATAGAAAGAATCACCCAGTTAAATCCCACAGACCCATGGAAAATAAATGTTCATTGTTCTTTGCCCCCAAATTTGTGATTGTTTTGCAGCATTATCATGCCAACAAATAACTAGTATGTTAACAGTGCTTATAAACGTAACATAAAATCCATCTATCTTTTTTAATCTTTGTCTAGACTTCAATTTAACAGAATGTATTTATATAAATGGAAATTAATCACTTATTAAGTGGTATATTTTTCCCAACTGAATTCAGTGAAAGCAAAACATAGCAAAACAAAAACATCTGAACATTCTGAATATAGACTATAAATTAATATTAATCAGAAAAATTTAACAGAAATGATCACACAGAAAATACAGTCATATATGAACTGGTTTTGTGAAAAAAAAACTTGGATAAAAGCTTATATGTTAGACAAGTGTCTTTGGAGGGTGTCCTTACTTTACTTATCATATGTTCAGTAAACATATGTTCCATTTCTGGTTCAGCGATAGAAAGTCACAAGGGACCACTGCTCTCATTTTAACAACTACAATATGCGGAGTAAGCTAAAATCTATAGCTTAAAAATTTTCCTCTGAGAGCTAAGACACAAAAACCCTAATAAACTACTTTCTGATGTTGACAAATCCTTCATGGGAGAGAATAGACCCAAGCCTTCTCTAGCACCTGGGAAAGTGATGGAAGAAATGGAAACTACCTTACATGGAACAAAGAAAACAAAAAAGAGGGATGAATGGAAAACAGTTATAACAATGAGAGACTTAAACTCAACCATATAAATAAAGTCTTACCTCTTTGACTTCCATGAGACTGCATTCTCCTCTTGGCCAACATTACCTTTGAATGCTCTTTCGTATTCTCATTTACGTGGTCTTCACCCTTCATCTGATCTCTGTATATTGCCCTACCTTTCATCTGCTCTGGCTTTCCTTACTGCTTTCTTTATCTACCTTCTTTCCCTAATTGAACTATCAGTTCTTGTGAAATAAATGTATATCTACATTAAAAAGACACCAACATTCATATCTACTTTCCTCTATCTTCACTTACAACCAATTTCAAACCAGAATCTTCTATCATACCGACTACTATAATAATTTCATAACTGGTATTCCCATATTCAGTCTTGATTCTCTTTAACTTATTCCTCACATAACAATATTTTTAAATACATCTTTAAAATAGTTGTTAAAATGAGAATCATCTCATACCTCTCCATAGCTTGAACTATTTGACACCTTCTCAATTCACTTGTCATACTGCCTTAACTGCACCACAGTGAGCAGTGATTTTTTTTGTAGGATGGAGTCTCTGAGACAAAGTTTTGCATGCTGGATATGTTTTAAGGAGTGCTTCCGAGATCAACAACTGCCAATGCAGCTGAAAAAAAGTAAGACTAGGAAGAAAGAGAAACAACTTCTGTGCTGGCCCTACAACAGTCTTGGCTGACCCTATGGGATGATCTGGAGCTAAAATGGACCTTTAGCTAAAGTCTCTCCGATGGCCTCACTGCTAACTGCTGGGGAAAGTCCTTCCTTGAAGGGAGATCTGGTAGACAGCTCTCCAAATCCATCATAGTCTGCTCCCAGTACATCCTAAATCTACTTCTTTTTAAAAATAAAATCTATTTTTACTATGTTTTTAATTTTTTTATCTTTACAAGCAAAATCTTTATTGTGATCCTGAGTGGAGGGGTGTATTTGGGGAACAGCTTCTCCTGGGTTCTGGTGGGCCTCTGTTTCTAGGAAAAACATAGTGAAAAATGTTAGTGAAAAATATAGTGAAAAATGTTAGCCCCACCCACAACAGTTGGTTTCTTCACCACAGCTAATACCCATTGCCTCCCTTCTTTATCATCCTTTCTAGATTCCTCTTATCATCAGCTAGCAATTCTGGTCACAGGGGCTTACCAGGCGACATGATCCAAACAATGAGCCCCTGGTCATTGTTAGGCTGGAGTTGCTGTGCTTGTCTATTTACCATCATAATTGGGCATGGAAAAGAGAAGCCCAATTGGATAACATTGGCATGATTTTCTCATTTTAGAAGAGGAGCCCTACCTTCTATTGATCAGGTTAATTACCCTTACCAAGGGTCAACTCTTCTTGTCTCATACTGGCCATGAACACAACAGGGCCCATGTGCTCAAGTGGAAACCACAGTTTATAGTTCAAGGGGATTATTACCCTGTCCCTTGGCAAAAATGTACCCATTTTGGGACTAAGTCCTATAACCATATGACAAGAGATGCTGGCCCAATAAGCACAATTTCTCCCTTGAATCACTGAGAGTTACAATAATTGTAGCCACCACTGCTTATATATGTTGGGTCACAAGCCCATTCATTCTTTACATAGGGAAAATAGATCTATATAATGATCTTTGATTAAGCCCACCATTCTCAGAAAGTATTGTCTCTAAATTGGCATTTCAGGTGTTCAGAGCACATTCCAGCACTCTGTCAGGCTGACAGCTTATGAGTGGTTCAGTACGTGATCTCTTGGTCACAGGTCCATTTGTTCTTTTTCTTTGCTATAAAATGGGCCCTGGTGTGATGGAACACTATGTGTGCTCTCACGCCAGTGGATCAAAAACTCTACATCCTCAAATAGTGATGATCGCTGATACCCTGGAGGTAAAATCTCAGAAGAGAACTCTGAGGCCAGAATTGCCTATCTTAGTATCTCATGACCTAGCATCACACTCAAATGGTCAGGCCTTTATTCCCCTACCTCCTTTAGTTACTGCATATAAGCTGGTCAAGAGAAGATCATGAACGAAGGCAAAGTGCTTTGGGCAGCTGAAGTAGACCCTGCAGAGCTGATCTCGAAAGGGGATCTGGGTGGCACATCTCAGTATCTGCTACATGTTCCTCTCCCATATGATTAAGAAAAAATTACCTCAATCAAGTGATACACCCAGCTGTTATTCACAAGACCAGCAAGTCCAAGTTATTAAAAAAATTCAATACCCACCCTTAGAGAAAGTTGCCTTAATGGTCTTTCCAGTCCATGTGAGTCATCAGAGCAAACAAAAACTGAACAAGGAAACTAGTAACAAAGAAGGGATAGAGACATCACCTTTCTTCCAAAGCAGACCCTGCATAAAGACACACCTTTAAAATAAAAGTTAGCATAGTCACCAGAGAAGAAAGGTAACAGTTGTTTTCAGTACAATTTACTAATGAGGCCATAAATTTACAGAACAATTTTAGCTAGAAAGTTGAGCTGTAACACTAATTTGTATCCAGTATTATTTGGAATAGTCCTAATCCTAAAAATAAGTTCATCTCTTTCAAAGACTGTGTAACTATATAGCAATATTTATTTGAAATAAAGTATCTCAGAAAGTGACAACTTATCTAGAAAAAAAGAAGAAAAATCTGTTTCAAAACAGTCCAGATAATAAGGACATGGTAACAAAAATACAGACATCATCGTTATGGGAGGAAAAGATTTATAGTGATTCTAATTTAAAATATAATTCGATACTCTAAAGGACCTGTTTCTCTGTATATATTAAGGCTCATACATAATTAGGAAAATTAAGAGTTTATGAATTTTCCAGAATTTAAACTGTTTTCCCATCTGGGTTCTCTGCAGGGATGTCCATCGAGATGCTGTTCCAATTATTAAAGTGCATTTCTGTGAGGGAAAATAGTTATTATGACTTTGGATCATTTAGATAAACAAGCAGTAAATCTAATGAGTGCAAATATTAGCTTTTTAACATTAAATAAGGACAATTTCAAAATATTATTTTGGATAAAGTCTTTTTTTCATTAAATTTTATTTAACTTTTTATTTTGAAATAATTTCAGACTTGCAGTTACAAAAATAATACAAACACAATACAGAGAACTACAACATGCCCCCGTACCCAATCCTGGTACCCAGATCCACCAATGTTACCTTTTGTCACATTTGCCATGTCATTCTCTCTTATCTGCCTTTATCTATCTATTATCTATCTATCTATCTATCTATCTATCTATCTATCTATTTTCTGAACATTTGATAGCTGATTGCACACATCATAGTCCTTGAACACTTGTACATTTTCTATGAGCAAGGATATTCACTTATATAATCACATTTAGTGCAGTTATCAAGTTTGAGAAATTTAACATGGACATATTCCATTTTTTTCTTATGCCCCAATAATGTATTTTAAACCTTTTCTCTTCCATTCTCAGATCCCATCCAGGAACATGTACTGCATTTAATTGTCATTATGTCTTCAGTTTATCATTCTTTCCTTTTTAATTCTGGAAAAATATATACAACATGAATCTTCCCATCCCTACTCCTCCCTAGTATACAATTCAGTGGGATTAATCACATTCATACTGTTGCAGTACCCTCACCACCATCTATTGTTAGAACCACCCCAAACAGAAACACTACACTCAGTTCGCATTAACTCACCATTGTCCCTGTCGCCCTCCCTGGTAACCTGTACTCTACTTTCTGTCTCTATGAGCTTGCATATTCTCTGATATTTTCTTTGAAGTTAGCATGGGATTTAAAGTTAACATCCTAAGTCTATAACAATCTATTTTGCTTTGATACAAACTTAACTTCAGTAGCATACATTAACTATGTTCCTGTACCCTTCCATCCTCCCATCTTTGCATAAATTCTTGTCACCAATGACATGTTTATACATTGAGTCCAAAACCATTAATTTATCATTACATTTTATGCATTTGCCTTTTAGATCCTATAGGAAGTAAAAGGTGTATAAAAATACAATAGTAGTGGTATTTATATTTGTTCAAATTATTACCTTTATCAGAGAACTTTACTTCTTCTTGTGGCTTCAGTTTATAGTCCAGTGTCCTTTCCTTTCAACCTGCAGAACTACCTTTAGCATTTCTTGTAAGGCCAGTCTAGTGTTGACAAAGTCCCTGAGCTTTTGCTTATCTGCAATGTTTTAATTCCTCCTTCATTTTTGAAAGACAGTTTGGCTAGATATAAAATTCTGAGTTGGTAATTTATTTTTATTTTTATTTTTATTTTTTTGCTTTCAGCAGTTTAAATACATCTTCCCATTACCTTCTTGTCCCCATGGTTTCCAATAAGAAATTGGCACTTAATCTTACTGAGGCTCCCTTGTATATGACATGTTGTTTCCCCTGGTGGCTTTCTGAATTCTCTCTTTATCTTTGGCACTTGACAGTTTGATTATAACAAGGCAGAATTCACTGAGCACCCTGGATGAATATCTTCATGTCTGTTAAATTTAGGAAGTTTTCAGCAATTAATTCTTTGAATATTGTCTCTGACCCTTTCTCTCTCTCTTTTCTTTCTGAGATTCCCACAGTGCATATATTGGTACACTTGAAGTCAGGTGTCCCACAGGTTCCTCAGTCTCTGTTCAATTTTCTTCATACCTTCCTCTTCCTGATCCTCAGAGTGGATGATTTCAGTTGTCTTATCTTCAAATTCACTGATTATTTCTTCCACCATCTCCAATCTACCACCAAAACCCTCTAGGGAATTTGTAATTTCTGTGACTGTGGTCTTCAGCTCTGTTTGATTCCTTTTCATAATTTCCATCTCTATATTGATATTCTGTTTGTGCTCCTCTATATAATTGTCTTGATTTCCTTTAATTCTTTGTCTATGTTTTCCTTTAGCTCTTTGAGCATATTTAAGAACATTTTTTTAAAGTTTCTGTTTGCAATGTACCAGGTCTTATTCTCCTTATTGATGGTTTCTAATACTTTCATCTCCTCCTTTGTCTAGGACATTGCTTTCCATTTCTTTGTATGATTGTGATCTTTTGTTGAAATCTGGGCATTTTGATATTTTAAGGTGTCAGGAGGTAACTAGCTAACTAAATAAATAAAGGAATGAAGAAAAAAATTGCATTATTAGTCTTTGCAAATTGAGCTGTGCAAGTGCTTTCCTTCAGGGCTTATCCATACACTGAGTTAGAGAATAGCTCCAGGCTAAAGTGTGCAGACCTCCGGTCCATTCTGCACATGTGTCTTGTCATGGGCATACATGTTTGGCCCTAGGAATTTCCCTCATTGACAAGGATATGAATGTTCCCTCTGTTTGCTCATGATTCCAGGCAGAACAGTGTATGCCCAATAGCCAGCAACCCTTACCCCAAGCATCTACTTGATTATTCTCCCATAGTGTTCTGAGGAGAGCCAGTGAGCTGCCTTCTACATTCAGGGCAAGTTCTGGGACAGTGAGACCCTCAGGCCACTACCAGACAGATAGGGCCAGACATACATGCTCCAATACGTGCAGGAGGGTTACTTTGCTTCCTCTGAACCAAGACAAATGATCCATACTGGGAGTATGGGACAGCTCTGTGCTGAGCTGGTGAGCTCTGGAGAGGGTCCATCAGGGCACCAGAGGATCCTACCACTTTTAAGTAGTCTTATTTTTGACTGGGCACTTGCTCTGTTACTGTGGTCCTTTAACTGTTTTCTGAAACTTTGAAAAAGTTGTTTCTGTCAGGTCTTGCTGCATCTGTGGGAGGATGGAGTCTTGAAGCATCTCATTCCTCCATCTTAATGGAACAGTGATGATTCTTTCTTTGGTTTCAGAAGCTAGAAGGCTTCTTCCTCCCTGGGTCTTAGCATTCTGGCTAGCCTGCAATCCTTCAGTTCCTTTGTTTTTCAACACATGATGATGTCCTCTCTTTTCTCTTCCTGGGTTCACTGACTTCCCTTGGATAAAGTCTTGATAGAAGCATATTAAACCTTATGATTAGCTACTGACTCCTTTCTTTTGGTTATTGATACAGGAATTCTAATATTATATGTTAAGAGCCCACATTAACTTATAATAAAAAGTATCCATTTATTAGAATTATTTGTTTAAACTAGACTGCCTGAAAATAGTAATGCTTTCATCACAATTTCTTTTAATTTGTTTTTCTTTCTCTTCTTTTTTTATGAGAGACCTCTCACTTTGCTCTTTCAATAGACACACAAAAATTTGCTTATTCATCACTTAACTTTCACTAGGCCCTGTTTAAAGCACTAGTTTTTCAAGACTAGGTAGGTTATAATCTGTAGCAAAATGGAGTGCTTATTCTATTTGCAATACAACTTATTGACCATGATGAAGAAAATTCTGTGGAAATACAGTGATCAGAACAAAACAAAAATGCAAAGTCATTTCTGTTAAAAAAAAAAAAGGTATACTTTGAGCAGAAGCATTAGAAACATCACAATTGGGTTCTAATGCTCAGTATGAGTGTAAGATTTAGGCCTCATTTTCATCTTCTTGAAACTGTATCATTTATGCACTTGGACTTTACAATTTTATTTCTGCCATTAACTCACTCTTTTACAATATTAGGATTTTTGACAAGTTTGTCTATATCAGATGAATTTACTCTCTCTCTCTCTCTCACTGTCTCTCCTTTGTCTCATCTCTTCTTTTCTCTTCTCTTCTCTTCTCTTCTCTTCTCTTCTCTTCTCTTCTCTTCTCCTCTCTTCTCTCTCTCTATCACACAAACACACACATTGAAAATAGCTTACTCAGCAAAGGCATCTGATATTCACACATAAAATTAATCTAAAGGAAGAGTTGACTTCAACAACAAAGTCTGGGCACTGAGTGGACATCTTTGTGCATCTTTTGATTGTAAGAAGGCTGCCAGTGCTCCAGACATCACATCCTTGCATAAAGCACCTAAAACAGGAAGGCAGGGAAGCAGTGGCACAAAAGAAACACTTGTGTAACCTTCTCCTTTAACCAGGCAAATATTTTCTAATGAGCAGATTCCAGCAGAACTCATCTTAGGTTTCACTGCTTATCTCCAATTTGTCACAAACTTGATCAGGATGACTAATGCCAGCTGAGATTCAGGGGATCTAAATAATCTCCTGGAGCTGGAGAGGCACATTCCAGAATTTGCTCCATCTTTGATACCTGAACGAAATGGCTGGCTTAGTTAATCATGGAGAATGACGATGGAGCGAAGACTGTCTGCCACAGGACTTCTGGGAAATGCCCTTTCTTTATATTCTCTGACAACCCTGATTTTCCTATTTATTTAACTTTTTGTTCCAAGTTTTCTTAAGAACTACCAACATTCTCTTCAGTCCTCTTCTCTTGTCTTTCTACATACTATAAGCTCAGTTTCCATCCACATGTTGATGACTTCTAAAAACCTATCATGTACCTAGTTCTCTCTTTTGAGCCCCAGTTCTTTCTGAAAAATTGCTTACTGAACAAGGCCACTTTAATTGCTTCATGCCTTTCTAAGACCTTCATAATAAAACCCACACTTCTTGGCATCATGCTATAGGTAACTGATGCTGTGACTTTTCCCAGCCTTTCTAGCCATGCCCTCTTTAGTCCTTCCCATTCTTCTACAGTCACCCACTTTTCTCCATTTATTCTGAATTTCTTGCAGTTCCCTAAGCGAACTTGCCCTGCTTGTTCTAATCTCTGTTGTTTGCATGCACTAAACTTGTATGTAAAATGTTCTCACAAGGCTAATCCCTATTTAATTTCAGGAGTCAGTTAAAGTGTGGCCCTTTCTTCACCACTGCCTACTGCTGCAGGAAACTTTTCATATGTCCTTGTATCTGGATAATGTGTGCCTCATTTGTGTTTTCCTAATAGTTTTGGCTTTAAATATTTTAGCACAGATCTAAGTGTGCTGCATTTCTATATCTGTCCCCTCCAATAAATGATATTTTTGTTTCTTTAATATTTTTCTTAGAGAAGTTATAAATGTTCAGAAAAATCATACAGAAAAGACAGAATTCCCATGTACCTCCCCCATTATTAACACCTTGCATTAATGTAGTAACTTTGTTACAATTCATGAAAGAATATCAATATAATTGTTCTATTAACTATAGTTCAGAGTTTATATTACAGTTCACTGCGTTGTACAGTAAGTTTTCAAACTGATAATCCAACTGTTAAGTTCTTAGAACCCTTTTAGCTATAACATTCTACAATTTAACCTTTGAATTTAAGGTGATAGTATACACATGTTTGAGATTCTGTGGACAAAGTGATATAAAATACTGAAAATGAATTTTAGAGTAAGTGTTCAGTAATATTTATTTTTATTCACATTAAGAAATAAATTTGGTTTGAATTAAAGCTATCTTAATGGCATACAATTATTTCTGAATAATGAGGAACTGGGGTTTAAATAATAGTAGTTTTATATTTATATGGAATAAGAACCCTCAAGAAGTGATTTAGATGACTTGACAGAAGCAAATGAGGCAGATTATGAATCTAAGGTAATGTAAAGTGTTTCAGCTGCTTGTCAGATAACAATCACCAGATAAACAGTGGAGTGCTTTTCCCTAGCTAGTACCTAATTAAGGATGCATAAATGAATTGATCCAATTTATGTTTTATATGCAAATGCAAAGTATTTAGGCAGATGCTGTAAAATAACAGCAATAATGAGAAGCCCTGAATGCAGAATTCCTAGTAAGAAGAAGCAAAATATAAATTTTACTTTTAGCCTCATGAAAGAGGAAAAAAGTTTTCTGTGTCCTGGGAATAAGCATTGCACAACTTTAAATATATGGTGATACTACCTAAAGGCTCTTAACTAGAAATCTACTAACTCTCCAATAAGGAAACACACACATACACACACACACACACACAACTGTGGGTAACACATTCGATTAAGTTATTTCAATGGAGGTGTGGCCCCACCCATTCAGCATGGGTCTTGATTAGTTACTGGAGCCCTATATGAGCTCAGAGAGAAGGCGTTTGCTTCTGCAGCCAAGAAAGACATTTTAGAGATGGCCATTGAAAGCAGACTTTTGCTAGTCCAGAGTTTGCCTGGGAGAAACTAAGAGAGCACCCCCAGATGTCTAGAGAGAAACGTTCTGGGAGAAAGCTATTTTGAACCCAGACCTAAGGAATGGACTCCAGCCATATGCCTTCGGAGCTAACAGGTTTTCTGGACACCATTGGCCATCCTTCAGTGAAGGTACCCAATTGTTGATACCTTACCTTGGACACTTCATGGCCTTAAGACTGTAACTTTGTAACCAAATAACTCCCCTTTATAAAAGCCAATCCATTTCTGGTATTTTGCAAAACAGCAGTATTAGCAAACCACAACATGTAGAGTCATAAGTTATCAAAAATCCCAACTGACTCCACCAAAACACTGCCTTGTGCTCTATTGCAAAAAATAAAACTAAGTACTGGGAGATCTAACTCAGTTCCCATTGAGGACATAGAGAATTCTTAGGCATCAGTGAGAATCAGCTGGATACATATTAAAGAATCTTGGGAGAAGTGATCTTAGAATTAAGTGAAAACAATCTCTTAACTATATAGGTTCAGGTGCAGATTTCCAGAGAGGAAAGGATACTCCCAAAGTCACAAAACAATTTAGTCAGAGGCAGGATTAAATCAAATATTCATCAAGCCCTAACATTGGCTGTGACTGTACATACACTGGGCCAGGATACAGAAATATTAGCAAGAATGATACTTTTCTCAAAGAGTTTAAAGGCAAATAAGATATATCAAATATCAAGTTGTCTTGCAAGTATATTTGGTAGTATATTGATTTTTGGAATAATCAAATTTAAAAATCTTCATTGCAGCATTAGAAATTTCAATAATTATTTCTTTGCAGTTCCATTTCCTATAAGGGCATTATCATTTATTTATGAAGCAAATATTTATTGACTGCCTACTATGTGTCAGGCACTATTCTGTTTGGAATTGTAAATGTAAAAATAAACAAACAGACAAAAACTGACAAAAATCCTTTAGAGCTTCTATTCTAGCAGGGAAGAAATACAATAAACATAGTAAATTAGCAAATTATACTTATGATAGAAGGTGGTAAGAATGATGACAAACTAAAGCAGGATAATGAGAATTTTAGGATTGCAGGAGAAGGAACAGGGTTCCAGTTTAAATAGCATACTCAGGGCAGGCCTCACCTAGAAGGTGATGCTTGAGCAAGCACTCAAAGGAGGTAAGGAAGTTAGCAAGTTGATATCTGGGCACAAATTTTTCCAAAGCAGAAAATAGTTCACTAATTCAACTGTTTGTAGCTCCACCATTCCATTGCAATATTTATAGATCAGTGGCATGTATACAAATGAAGCTTTCAAGAAATAAATTGAGTTTGCCTAAGTTGGCAATTGCTGTGTTATTATTTGACTATCTGCCCTTCAAATGTCACTGGTGGGCATCCTTCATTGATGCATTTCAATTGATTTGTAAGACAAAAAATTATTATGAGCAGCTGAACAAAAGTCATTAAAAAGTCAGTAAAAGCCACAGAGTCAATTGGAGACTCATTCTGAGAATGATTTTCTTAGACTGCATCCCTGCTGACTTCACAATCTCACCCTCACAGACCCCTTGTATCTGCAAAGATCCTGAAACAGATGCTCACTGTGGCTAAGTCTGAGACCTTTCATGTCTTTGACGTTCCACTAAAAGTTTACATTTGTGTGTTATCTGCCAGGGCTGTGGTAACTAAGTACCACTCATAAGTTGATTTAAACAACCAGCCTTTATTATCTCACTGTCCTGGAGGCTAGAAGTCTGAAGTCAAGGTGTTTTCAGGGCCATGCCTCTCTTAAAGAGGAGAAACTGTTTCCTGCCTCTCCCCTGGCTTCTGGTGGGTGGCTGGCAACCCGTGGTGTTCCTTGGTGTATGGTAGCATAATTCAGTCTTTGCCTCTGTCACATGGCCATCTCCTGCTCTCTGTCTCTCTGTCTCCAAATTTCCTCTCATTATAAGGACACGACTCATATTGAATTAAGGCCCATCCTAATCCAGTTTGTTCTGTTTAACAAATAACATCTTCAAAGAGCTTATTTACAAATACGTTCACATTCACAGTGTCATTGCACAAATAAATTATATTTGGTGCCTTGTCATCCTGCAGGGTCTGGTCCTAAATTTCCCTTCTGAGTGGCCACTCTATTTAGATCTGCCCTGGGCATCAGGGCAATGAGAAATGCCTGCACTTCCATATTGTTCGGGATAATAAAGGTCCCTGCTGCCTCTACCCTTTTGCACCACATAATTCACTAGCAGGGCAATTACTCCTATATGGTTTGGATGATAAAAGCTTCTACAAACAGGGGCCCTTGCCACTTCTGCTTTACACGTATAGTTTGACTCCTCCAATCTCCAATGTTTTAGTTCACTAATGTTGCAGAAGTGCAATATACCAAAAATGGGTTACTTTAAAAATGGGGATTTATTAATTTACAAGTTTATAGTTCTGAGGCCATGAAACTGTCCAAATTAAGGTATCAATAGTTGGTGCTTTCTCCCCAAAGACTGACTACTGGTGATTCTCAAGGTACATGGTGAAATCTGCTGGTCTCTTCCTTCTCTCCCAGGTTTTGTTGCTTCCAGCTTCTGGTTTCAGTGACTTTCTCTCTGCTTCTGTGGTTTATCTCTGTTTTATGTGTTCTTCACTCTCAGCTTCTTTGAATTTCATCTCTCATGTAGAACTCTAGAAAGAGGATTAAGACCCACCTGGGGCACGCCTCAACTGAAATAACCTAATCAAATTGTCCAAACCAAAATAGGTCTACATCCACAGGAATGAAAATGCTTTAAGAACATGATCTTTAATGGGGTACATAAGCTTCAAACCATAACACCCAGTAGCCCTGGGAAAATCCTACCTGCCCCCTCCGTGTCATGATAAAGGCAAGATCCCAGGACACACAGATTCCTTCCCCTCCTCCTCCATGGATTCTCATGGAGACTAGGTTGGATAAGTCAGGGCTTCTCTGCACCCTCATTCTCCCTTCTTCTCCTCCAGGCTCTTTGCTCTAATAACCTCTCTTTCATGCATTCTCAGCTGGCTTTTTATAGCTCATCACCTGAAGAACTTCCACATAACATCTGAAACACACATGACCAGGAGTCAGGACTTGAATATGTCTTTTTGGGGGGATATAATTTGATCCATAATAAAGAGCCTTCTAATTTGGGGAAAAATTGCTATTCTTAATTTGGTTATACAGAGGTCAGTATAATGGTGTATAAAAATAATTGATGCCTCCATCTGAGGTACCCAATCCTGGATTTTCAAAGGAATGTTATGACCATGTCCCCAGGCCAAATTTTTTCTGATAAGGAGTCAGGCCTGTGCTATGCAGGATTATCATAAACTTCATGCCATGGTGTCTGCTCAACTGATTCCAAAAATCTCCAAATGGTTATTTTTCCAGTTTGCTAAAGCTGTCAGAATGCAATATACCAGAAATGGGTCAGCTTTTAACAATGGAGATTTACTAAGTCACAAGTTACAATTCTAAGGCCATGAAAATGCCCAAATGAAGGCACCAAGAGGAAGACACCTTCTTGGAGGAAAGGCTGTTGGCATCTGAGATTCTTCTGTCACATGGGAAGGCAAATGGCAACATCTGCTTGTCCTTCTTTCCTGGGTTCTGTTTTCAAAATCTCTTTCTCAAGTTTCTGTGGGTCCTTCTTGCTTCTCCTGGGATGTTTTCTTTTTCTAAGCATCTGTGGGTTCCCTTTCAGCTATTCCAAGGCAAATTCTAATTTCATCTCTTAGCTTCTCTCCTGGTTCTGGTTTTAATAGTTGACTCCAAAATGTCTCTCCAAAATGTCTCTCTGTGCTCTCTGAGTCTCATCTGCCTTTTATCCTCTCATAAATGACTCCAGCAAGGGAATTAAGACCCACCTTGAGTTGGCTGGGTCACATCTCCATGGAAACGTCCTAATTGAAAGGTCCCACCCACAATAGGTCTGCTACCCCAAGAATGGATTAAAAGAACATAGTCTTTTCTGGGGTACGTAACAGCTCCAAACCAGCATAGTTATGATGATGCGTGACAACACACAATACTCCACTCCTACTCTATTTCTCACAGTCTTTGATGTGATAATAGTTCTGTGTATCAACAAGTAGGGTTATGTCTTCATTACTACCTTAGTATCATGGTTCATTGAACATTGCTGTGGTTCCAATTCTCAAGACCTCATTTTGTCAAATGATGGTGTAGTGGAGCTAGTATTGGTGTAAAACTGATTAAGTTCATAAGTTTTACAAAGTGTGTGTCTGTGAAAGTATCTTAGGTTTTCCAGTTCTGAGTTTCCATCTTTAAAATTATTGAAATTTGGGGAGATGACTTCAGGCTCTGTAATCTTAGAATTTTTATAATAATGAGAAGATAAGAATGATAATCATAATGCATTTAAACATAATATATAATTTGGAAACCAAAATAAAATATTAATTTCAGAGCAGCCAGATGGTTAATTGTTATTTCAGCAACTAAATCTGTTTTGTTTAAAATACAACTCTTCCTTCCATTTTTCATTTTTAAACATTTCCCCCTTGATGTGAGTTGTGTTTTCCAAAGTGGCTAGATTATTCAGGGCAACAGAACAACCAAAGCCAGCTTTACTTCAGGCTATTTGCAGTTGATGTCACTTGAATTTAAACCACAAAGACATTTCAAAGAGCAAACATTTTCATCTCCTTGTATGTAACCCAAGAGATATGAAATAATGGCATCCCCAGAGAAACATCTTTCAGTTGTGTCAACTTGGCAACTTGCATCTGATTTTCAAATGGACAAAGGAAAAGAGTTAGATATTAACAGTCACAAAACCATATATCCTTAAACTTTTTACCTTTAACACCACAAAAATGAAACAAACTTGATCTTCTCCAGGCTATCAAAGGCTATTAGATCTCTCACAATTGTGTTGGCTAGGTGAAAATAAAATGCTTTATGGCCCATATCTAATACTCATGCACAGGTTCTGTGGTGGATTGAATTGTGTACCCCAGTTTTGACATGTTGTTGGTCTTGATAAATATTCTGGAGGATGAACCCATTGTAAATAAGATCTCCTCAGGACATTACTTCAGTTAAGGTGTGGCCAGAGTGAATCAGGTAGGGATTTAATCTGGAATACTGCAGTCCTTTATAAGTGGAATGAAAATCAGTCATAGAGAGAATCTACAGGGAGCAGCCAGAAGGTAGAAGTAAACAAAACCAGGAAAAGAAAGGATAAGACACTGCCATGTGCTTTGCCATGTAACAAAAAAGCCAAAAAACTTCAAAGATTGCCTGCCAGCCAGAAGATACTGACCTTGGGAGGAAGCAAGCCTTCTAGACTCTGAAACCATGAGCCAATAAATTCCTGTTACAATAATCCAACACTTTCTCAGTTATTTAAGTTAATGCCATTAGAATTCTCTCTATTCTATCATGTCACATCTACTTTCTTCTCAGAACACATAACAAAACAAAAAAATCAGCAAGGCCAATGTTCTGGTTTGCTAATGCTGCCATTTTGAAAAACACCAGAAATGGATTGGCTTTTATAAAGGTGGTTTATTTGTTACAAAATTACAGTCTTAAGGCCATAAAGTGTCCAAGGTAGGGCATCAACAGGGGGTACCTTCACCAGAGAAAAGCCATCGGTGTCCGGAAAACCTCTTGAGCTCGGAAAGCACATGGCTGGCGTCCACTTGTCCCCAGGTTGTATTTCAAAATGGCATTCTCCAAAATGTTACTTTTGGTGCATTTTATTCTCTCTTACCTGCAGTTCCTCTTCAAAATGTCACTCTCAGTTGCTCTCCAAAGTGTCACTTACACCTGCTTTGCATCTGGGCCTGTGTGGCTCTTTTTAAAGTACTCCAGTGACCCAATAAAGACCCACCCTGAATGGGTGGGGCAACACCTCCATAGAAATAATCCAATGAAAGGTCTTGCCCACAGTTGATTGAGTCACATCTCCATGGAAACACTGAACAAATAGGTTCCAACCTAATCAACACTAATACATCTGCCCCCACAATATTGCATCAAAGATAATGGCATTTTGGGGGACATAATACATCCAAACTGGCATAACCAGCAAGTTGATGGCAAAGAAAGATAGCTAAAATCATTGCCAACAGCTTCAGCAAGAACAGACTCAGATATTTACCAAGATACACTTTCCATCATCATAGACTTGCAGGTATGTATAAAAAGGAATGTGTGCAAATGCTATGCCCTTTTGGAAGCATCTAATATGAAGTCTCTTCAATGGTAATTTTTCTGTTCCTCTAAAATATAAAGCATATATTTTATCATTCTATCATTTTTGTTTTTTTTTTAATTTTTAAAATAACTACCGTATGCCTTTGGAGCACAAAGAATAAAGTAAACAAAAAAGAATAAGATGTGGCACCCATTTTCATGGAACTAACATTCCAGTGGGGATGGGGGAAATGCATAAACAAGTAAAATAATGAGGATTGTGGGATAAATTTGAGGAAAGCAAGAGAATCCAAATCTATTAGTCTGGAAAAGTTAGGTAAGGGTTCATAAGAAATATTTTGGATAGAACCTGGGATATGATTTTATTTTTTGTTAAGAAGGCAAGGATGAGTTGGTTGTTCTACATCCCAGGAAGAGAACTTGCAAACTGTCAAGGCACGGGACTATAAATTAATGTATTTTAAGGTGAAGCAATAGCACAGTTGGAGCTGAATTGGAAGATAAAATACCTGAAATGTGTGATCTTTTGTAACTGCACAACCAATTTGCTAAAAATGACAGAGTATAACACTTATGATTGCAGAGATCCAATATGCATGGTCATCTTAGGAAAGGTGAGATATCATGGTAGAAGACCAAGCTTTCAAAACCATTTAAGATGAAATTAGTGGGTCATCTTGAGATCCCTGATCAGTCCCCATGAACCAGAAATAAACTTTCTACACAGAAGAAAGAGAAGAGTTGACTTCAATAATTTGGAGCTCTCTCACAGTACATATTGAAAAGGATATGATTTTTCTTAATTTCTGAATGGATTTCAAATAGTACCAAATAAGTTGTCATATTATAATATTATCAGCTGGTTTTTAAGCAATAAAAGATATAATGGAGCAAATTATTACATGTCAGAGAAAACATCATCTTTTTATTATTGTTATTGTTAGGCTTGAGAACAAGGCTTATTTGTAAAATTAGCTTTGATTATAGAAATAATGCCAACCAGAGGTTTACTTTGTTAAATGTATATTAATTCTGCTACACATGCATACAGGAGTTTCACACTTCTATATAAATGAGAACATAGGCCATATAGCCTTTTGTTTTTTTCAATGTTAACCAGTAAAAAAAAGAGGCAAATAGCATGCAAGAATTTCTTTCTAGTGACCATAGACAAACAGACATTGCACAATTTTATCTTAGTTTCAAGATCATCTCTCTATATATAATGAGAGTCATTTGAAAAAGTAATTTTTTTATCCAATATTTATTAATCTACTAGTCTAACCACTATGGTATTCAATGTGTTACTTTTAGAAACTAAACTAATTCATTTACACATTTGTAACAGGAATTAAAATACTCACTTAATTTGAAAAATGATCTCATTGGCTTTAAGTCATTTAATCAGGGACTATAGGTAACCTTTTCATCTAATTTCCCCTTGCAGATTTTCAAACTGTCAGTGAAATATATTGCTTCCATTAAATTCAAAACAAAACAGAATGCAAAGCCTCCTCCTTCTCCAAATGTGAATAAATAACAGTACTCTACAATTTAAGTTAATTAAAATTCACTGTTAATTCTGGAAGGGACATGGAGGAAAACACAAATGTTGCCCATTCACATATTGCAGATCATCCAAACGGAACTTAAGGATAGGGAAATAGGAACATAAACTTTATTTTTTAAATAAAAGTTGAAGACTGATAACATCTTCAGGTTTCAAAACACATGTAAGTACAACCAGAAACAGCAGCAGAATTTGTATGGTGCTCACATAAAAGTGGAAAGACCATGTCATAGATAAGTCATATCCTTAGGAGAAGGATCATAGAGGTTAGGATTTGTGAAAAACAAATGCACAAACAAGCAGACAAAAGCTTTTCTTGCTCAGAGAGCATGCTCTTATGTTGGGAATTGGCAATTGGGAAGAAACAGTAGGAGGAATCAATATGTCTTTATGGCAACAGAAAAGAAGAGTTATTTTTTGCACCGTGTCAACAAAACAGACAGCAAAATGACTTTCTCCCCTAACTCTACTAAAAGGGAACATTCTGCAAACATTTGTTTCAGGAAAACCTAGAATCAATAATAATGGATGATAGAAAGGGAACATTCTTAGCATCTATACAGAAATACTTCAAGATAAATTTTGGAAAAGAACAGCAAAAGCAATTCAAGCTGAAGATCACTCTCTAGTAGAAATATTGCCACAGAATAAGGAAACATTTGGCCAACTTCCTGTATTCATAAACTTAAAAAATAATCTGTAATTAGATTAGAAAGAAATTGATGTCAATGGAAGACAAAACATAGGCTTTATGACTGAAGAGGAAAAAAACAAAGAAAAAGGAGAGTAAAAGTATTAAAAATGTATTCTCAAGGGAACTTACCAGAATAAAAGAAAAAGAAAAGAACAACATGCAATTTTGAAAAGGCTCACCAAATGCCAGGAGACATAGATCCAAAAAGAGAAAAATATAACCTAATAGATCAATTTCCAATGAAGCATAGAGAAAGTTTTAAATATCTAACACCTGATTACACAGGTGATTTTTAACAAACAAACAAAAAAAAAAATCCAATGCTATATAAATAAATTTATGATAAAGATGGAAAACTTCAGTATTATTATTTATGAATTAAACCTAATATGAATACCTCAATCTAACAAGGATTAAAGCAAAAAGAAGTCATATTTATGGATTTTAACACAAAATTCCTAAATAAAGTATTATCAAATAAAATCTACTCTAAGTAATTCCCATGACCTGGATACATTACTTCTAAGAATGCAAACATGGTTCAATTTTAAACTGATAACATAATTACTTACTTTAATTAAATGAATTAGAACACCAAATAACCATGTTGGTAGATACAGAAAGTTCAGAAATTTACATAAATTAATATGGGAGAGTAAATGGAACAGGATTTCAAATCATTGAGGAAAAGTTGAACTGCTCAATAAATGGCATTGAAATAATTGGTATACATCTAGAAGGAAAAGTTAATTCTAATTTACAAAAGCTTAAATTCCCAATGGGTCAAATAATTTTGAAATGAAGCCATAAAAGTACTTGAAGAAAACATGCACATTGATATCCATAAAGTCAAAATGTGTCAGGGTTGTAGATCATTTCACAATATCCAGAAGCCTTAAAAGAAAAGATTTAGAAAGAGAGCTATATTACAAAAAAAAAAAAAAAAAAAAAAAAAAAAAAAAAAAAAAAACAAGAAAGAAAATAAAAGAAATTCAAATTAAAAACAAAAAAAAAACCAAAACAAAAAACACAAAGAACTGTCTGTCAAAAGACAAATAGGAATAGCAAAAAGGAAACATTTGCAAATCATATCACAGTAAAAGCACTAACTTCATTTTTAAAATGCTCATACAAATCCATAAAAAAATGAGCATTAGATCAATAAAAAATGTGTGAATATTTAAGCAGAAAGTTCACAGGAAGTGGGATACCAATGGATTTTAAGCATATGAAAGATGCTCAGTCTCACTCAAAATAGAAGCAAAGCATATTTAATCTGAAGAGTAAAATATTTTACCTCTAGATTGGCAATGTTGCAAAATTTTCATAACACAATTTTGTGGGGAAACAGGACCTCCTATCAGTGTGAATGTAATTTTCAGACTTAGAATGTAGAGCAATTTGGTATTAGCAAGAAAAATTATAAGGTAAAAATCCTTTGATCTGATAATTGCATTTCTAGTGTTTTAGGTATATTTGACATGGGGGAAATTTAATATGTAGAAGGTTATTATGCATTAGTACAGAACTGTTAATAGAAATGACTGTGAACCATCTAAATGTCTCTCAGTTCAGACTGCCTAAATAAATTATTGCACATCTATACAAAGGAATATTATTCAGCCATAAAAATGGGAAAGCTGTTTGTATGGAAAGATCATCAAGATATATTTAAAAATGACTAAAGATCCAAATTAAATGTACAAAGTATGGTACTAGTTGTGTAACAGAGATGACAAATAATTTGCTTCCCTATGTTTAAAATTATCAGAAGGGCAAACAAGAAACTAATAAACCTAATTATTTGTTGGGGAATAGGTGGATTGAATGAATGGGGGAAAGTAAAGGGAAGGGGGATTTTCACTTAATAAACTTTTATAATTGTGGTTTTTAAAAATGTGTGAATCTATTTAATGTTTTAACTACTCAAATACCAAATGAAAATATATCAGGAACAGTTTATTACAATTTTCTGGCATAAATATTATAGCTTAATTCTTATTTACTAATTTAGAAACAAAATTAATACATAACATTTCCACTGTTCCTATGATATTTTGTTTGGACAATAGATGGAAATGTATGAAAAGTAACATCTTCCAAAATCATGGCCTGATAAAGTGTATTAAACAACTTGCAGGTGAAATTTAGCAGATTTAATTTTAAATACTTGAAGTGTAGGAGAAAAAAAGATTTTTCCACAGCCAAAGTGTTCCTGCATAGCTTGTTTTGTTAATGCACCAAGCTGTCCAATTCATAATGCTGGGGATTGTTAGGAATTTCTCTACATGACTCACCAAGTCATGTAGAGAAAACCAGTAAACAAATCTTGATTATAAAAATCTCCATAACGTATGTGTGTGTTTAATTTTTTGTTATTATGTGGACTTAAAGATTCTTCCCTGTTCTTCCAAGACTGTTCATTGATTAATGTATTATGCCTTTCAGTATATATCATTGTAAATTTTCCATAAACATCTCTCTCCCACAATATCTATGAACTCCTTCAGGGAAGGTTCTACAACTTCTTTATCAGTCTGCCCTCAGCACTTAGCAGACTGAGTGGTAACACTAATTTGTTGAATACATTCATTGAAATAAGATGTATCTAATATAAATGCAATGGATGATAATGAGTATGAGGAATGAATCATATTGAAATTCTGATTATGCCTCTGTTCTTTCTGCTTATCAGTTTTTGCCTCAGAAAAGTTCTTATTTTCTAAGAGTGCCATAGACAGAAATCATGAAGTGTCTAGTTCAAAGTGTTTATCTCATATTTATTATCCGAAAGCAGGAGGCCTTGAAGCTAGGTATTTTCAATTACTCTATAATCATATACATTTCATGATTGAATTCAAATTGAGAAATATGTTTGTCTCATGGGTACAAAAAGTATCACTGCCAAGGTGCAGCCACTTCTGATAATTAAAGCGCTTTTGTATCAAGAACCATTCTTGTTCTTCATTTTCAGTCAAAGATGCTAAGAAGGACAAAACATTAATTCAGGAGTTTTTTTCTCCGTTTTCATTTCATTCACAGATTTGTTCAGATGGAAGTCAGATTCAGAGGAAAAGAATAACTTCCCAACAGAGATATAGTTGAAAAGCT
This sequence comes from Choloepus didactylus, assembly GCF_015220235.1. Taxonomy (NCBI): domain Eukaryota; kingdom Metazoa; phylum Chordata; class Mammalia; order Pilosa; family Megalonychidae; genus Choloepus; species Choloepus didactylus. The sequence continues at coordinate 44,131,065 of NC_051317.1, forward strand.
CAAAGAAGTGGAGAAGCATTAATACAGTGTTTTAGGGCAAACCAAACAATTCATTGTCACTGTCTGCTTTCTGTTTTAGCCCTTAGGGCTCTGGGGTAATGGGAATAAAATGCCCATTTACTCTATGGTCTCTGCCAGTCCTGTGAATCTGACAACTCTCAGAGACAACCCTGATTCAGGCAGTCAGGCTTACACTAACTACACATAAATTACAAACCCTTCCTGATTTCTTCCTCACCAATTCTGTCCTCCAAATATAAATCTATAGCTACACAGAGTATATGAAATTATGAAAAAAAAGGAATAATCTGTAATCTTTGCAATTTGACACAAGCTATTTTGCTTATCATTAAAAATTCCGTTTCAGACTACCTGTCAATTTCAACAATACATATTTTATATATATTGTTATATATATATATATAATATCCCAGATATTGTAGCACAGTTTTCCTTACTAATTCTTCTTTAATTTTTATTCATAGAACTATTTTTAAATAAAAAAAATTAAAAACATTTGAAAATATTTTTTAAAAAGTATTTACTATGTACCTGACACTGTGCTTAACAGTTAAAGGAGATTATCTAATTCAATTCTTACACAACTTTGTGAGATAGTTATTATTATTATTCTATTTTACAGGTATGGATATCCAGGCTCTGATTCCTTATATTCACTCTCACCTAAACTATCTTTGCCAATGTCACAAATAACTTCCAATTTGCAGAATCCAATATAAACTTTTAATTTATGACCTATCTGATCTCCCTGAAGCCTTTGATTATACACTCCTAGGAACTCCTCTTTACTTTACTTCAGATACAATATACCCTTTGGTTCTCTCTCATATCCCATTTGCACAAATTCTTAGTTTAGAAGTTCTTCATCATATCCTCTACCAGTTGATCTGGAATGATTCACAGTTTATTTGGGGTACCACTCTGTTCTTTATCCATAATCATTCCCTTGGTGATTAAATTCTGCCCCATGGCTTTAAATATCAGTAATAAACTTGGGGATTCTCCAAACTGTATCTCCAGTTCAGACCTCTATCGTCAATTCCAGACTCATATTTTACCAACTATTTAGCATTTTTACTTGATTGCTCAGTAGACATCTCAAATTAATATACTCCAATCTGAACAGCTGAGAGAGGAGCTGAAACAACAAGGAAACACCAGCCACGTGCCTTCCCAGCTGACAGAAGTGTTCTGGATGCCATCAACTGTTCTTCAATGAAGATATCATCTTGTTGATGCCTTAGTTTAGACACTTAGAACTGTAAATTTGTAACTGAATAAATCCCCTGTAATAAAATTCAATCCATTTCTGGTATTTTACATTATGGCAGCATTAGCAAACTGGAACAGCATGAAAAAGGGAATTACATTTATGAGGGCATAATTAAAACAACCTACATTAGAATCAAGAAATTGATACAGCAGTCCACACTTATTAAACAGTCAATATGTGCAAGGCACTGTTTTTAGTATTTGTGTGTATTATCTTATTTAATCCCTACAGGAATTATTAGGGAGTGGTTATATACAATTATTCTGATCATGAGAACATGGTCTTAAACATTCAGTAATAAGTCTAGAAGGTATCATTTTAAAGAATAAGTTTGTATCATTAGGGCAATTTATGAAATTTCTATACCCCTTGGTTTCTCATCTGTCACATGGGTCTAATGACAGAGCCTGTGGCAGTATGTGAAAATTAGATGAGTTAGTACATGAAATATTCTAGCATTTATATATCTAGAATGTATAAGAAATGCTAAATGTTAAGAAGAAAAGCAAAAGAAAGGTCTTCTCCTTTCCAGATTCATAATCTGTGTCAACTCAGAAATTAAAAATCTGAGCTGCAAGGATAGTAAAGGATTTATTTGGGGTCTTAGCATAGCAGTTCTGTGAGCACAGATTCAGGTGGTAACCTAGATTGTGTCCCTTCTTTGGTGCTTCCAGGAAAGGGATTTTAAAGAACAGGAAAATTGCATACACTGTTTGTGATTGGTGGATATTCAGCGTGTTCCAAATGTCCTTCTAAGTTAGATAGTCTATTGATTTCTTTATCTTGTGGTGTTTTTATGTTGTCCAGTTGTTCTTAGAGTTTTGAGGAACATTACTGCTTGTGGCAATGTGTACTTTGGCAGTTTGTGATCTCTGCAAGTTTATGAGACTTGCATAAGGGTAACCTCCTGAACGGCCTCTCAACTCCATTTCGAATCTCTTAAACTTGTTAACTCTATTTTGTTTTATTTCTCTTCACATCACTATATTTTTAAAAAAAGTTTTAACTTATTCATATATGTAATTATAATGCCATAATGGGATGACAATCCTGGGAACTTGGGAAGCATATTTTGCAAATGAGAAAGACATGAATCATGTACATTTTAGTTTCTGAGCAAGCATGGTTTTATTTAAGAAAACTGTCAAGAAACTTGTTTTCAGTCATTAAAAAAAGGGGAAACAAACAAAAAAAGGAAACAAATGGCAAGAATAATCACTTAACTCCAACAAGCAGTTTTAAACAGTATTTTATTTGCTTGTCAGCATTTAAGTATCTATTTTGAACAGGTACATATCTGATTAACTTAATTCAAAGAGAAAGCTTGATAATTAAGAAAAATACTTTATTATCCCTTTTTCTTTCTTTTTTTTTCCTCATCAGATTCTTATAAGGGCTGGCAAATTAGTGTTTATTCAGGATTTAATGAAAATGTTAATGCCACTGTCAATCCAGATTCTTTAATTAGAAAAGGCAAATCTGATTTACATTAACCTGAACACCTTAATAACTAATTAAAATTTCCTTCTGGCCAGGATCTTAAACATTTATTCTGTGTAACTCAGCAACAAAATATTGTTAGTTACTTTCTTCTGAGAGAGTTGGCTCTTATTTATTGCACTACAAGGGCATTTTAGAATCTGCAACCTAATCAGCCTTAACAAAAGATTTTGTACACAGCATCACTCAAATTTTTCTAAATAAGCTATTGAAAAATATTGCCTGCCATTGCATTTCTGCCTTAATTTACCACAGTGATTTTGTGTTTGCACAATTTTTTTGAGTTCATGGGTCTCAAATCAAAAAATACAAAACAGAAAATGTACATAGATTATAACATTAATACCCCCAAATTTGCTCACATATATTAGATTCAAAACCAAGTAGTTTATGGGTTAGTGTTATTTCTAAATTGAAATGGATTATGGAATATATGAGCTGAAATCACTTCATTCTGTTATTTATTCTCATATCGGACACATGCAATTGAGCTCTATAAAGGACTTAGCTCAGATGTACAATATATTTTTCATAAATTTTGACCTGGAAAGACTGACAATGAGAAGACTGAAATTCTGTCAAACAATTTAATTGAATTTCCACCAAATTTTAGAACTATACTGGGGATAATAAAGTACTTAAACTATCACTCACTATATTTAATCTTTATTTCTTATATCATCCATGTTATTTTCAAAATTAATAAAACCTTCTTAAGAAAATAGTGTATATTTTTAAAATGCGTTTGATAAGTGAAGGCCTCCAAATTATAGATGATCTACTCTTCCAAAAAATTCTTTATAAATCACAAAAGTCAAGGGAAAAAGCTGATTTCAAAAAGCAGGGTGTAGTTATCCATCTCAGATGCTTCAGGCAGGGCCACTAAATAATCGCTGATTTTGTTGTTGTTGTTGTTAAAGATGCAGTGATGTGATGTCCTTAGGAATCACGGTTTATCGAAACTATGTCATTCCAGCAGAATGGAGGTGTCAAAGCCATATTGCAGGAAAAGAGGAGAGTAGATTGATTGGTAAATCTATTGGTTTGGTTGTTCAATTTATAAGTCAGGCGGTTACTATAATTTTCTTATTAATACATTCACATTATATGATTTTTCAGTCAATTTTCTGCAAAAAATAAAAATAAGTGTGGCACATGCAGTGATGAACAAAGGTGGATTCAGTGAGATTAGAGTCACACCTGGAACACCACCATTAACCCAGAATCTACACAAAGTAAAACTGTAATTGTGGTTAGTGTGAAAAGATACAGCCCTGAGACAATTTGTTTTAGTGTAATGTGTCCTGTTGCCAGATGTAGTGAAAAGTCCCCTGAAGAAGTGAATATGTAAAACAGATTTTAGGAGTCAGATTTGTTGATATCTGTTGAAAGGTTAAGAGTTTTGGATAAGTGAAAGCAAATGTCAAGGTTGATTTCTAGGTTATTCTTTTTGATAACAGGACAGATACCAGTGTCACTCATTGAGAAAGAAAATAACAGAGCTTGGTTAGATTTATGGGAGGATCATAAGTTTAATTCTAGACATGTGGCATTACAGATGTTTTGGTACAGATATGAATGAGATAAAATCTAGAAGTATATAGGACAGAAGTTCTTTAGGGATGTGGCTTTAAGAATCGTGTTGGCGATTCATCTGTATATAGGTGGTAATTGAATCTGTGGATGTAGAGGAGTTCCCTTGGGAGAGAAAATAACTTAAGAAGACAATAGGATCTAGGGTTAAGTATTGACAAACTTCAGTGGAGAAAGAAAAAAAGAGTATGAGAAGAGGTAATTTAAAAAGCATAATATGTTTGAAATACAAAAGCTAAGGGACAAAATGTATTGAAAGCTGATGGGTGGAGTTAGTGTTAGAAGCTGAAGCGAGGCTCAGTAAAATACAAACTGAGATTTATGATAATGTAAGGTATGGTTTGGATAAAGTGAGCATGGAGAAAATTATTTCAGCAGGGGGAAGAAGTCAAGACAGATGGGAGTATAATGAATGACAAGTGAAAAAAACTGGCACAGTGGGTTTGAGCAACTCTTTCAAGAACTTTCACGATTAAGCATGTGGAAAGATATAACTAGGTAACTGAAAGAGCACTGGGGCACCAGCAATTGCTTTCTTTTATTGGTTGAAACTTGAACATTTATAAATTTCACAGAAATTATTGAGCTGAATAGGAAATGTTGAATTGGCACAAAGGAAAGAAGTTATATTGTATAATGTAAATTTCACCATATTTAGAATGACTCAGCTATCACTGCACAAATAAAAATAATTAGTTTAAAGCATAGAAGAGACAGGTGCTCTGTTGCAACAAAGGGGAGTGTAGTTTCAAAAATGAGTTGTTTTAAATTCAGTATTTGGAATATGAAACCATTAAATCATGATATTACCATTTTTTTTCTGTAAAATATATTTTGAGAATATGTGTTGGTGTTGGTGGAAGGAGTAGTAGCGATGGCATTTTTTAATGCAATTTTATTGAGATACATTCACATACCATACAATCATCCACAGTGTACAATCAATTGTTGACAGTATCATCATATAGTTGTGCATTTATTTCACCACAATTGAAGTTTGAATATTTTCATTACTGCAAAAAATAAAAATAAGAATACAAATAAAAGTAAAAAAGAACACCCAAAATATCCTATAGTCCCACATTATTCACTTACTTTTTGACCCCATTTTTCTACTCATCTGTCCATACATTGGATAAAGGGCGTGTGACCCACAAGCTTTTCATAATCACATGGTCACACTGTATAAGCTATATTGTTATATGATTATATTCAAGAATCATAGATACTGGATTGCAATTCAACACTTTCAGATATTTCTTTGTAGCTATTCTAATACAGTAAAAATTTAAAAAGGGATATCTATATAATGCATGTAATGCATAAGAATAACCTCCAGAATGATGTCTCAAAACTATTTGAAAATTCTCGGCCACTGAAATTTTAATTTGTTTCATTTCTCTTCCCCCTTTTGGTCAAGAAGTCTTTCTTAATCCTATGATGCCAGGTTCAGGTTCATCCCTGAGAGTCATGTCCCACATTGCCAGGGAGAACTACACCTAGGAGTCATATCCCACGTAGGGGGGGTGGCAGCGAGTCTACCTGCCGACTTGGCTTAGAGAGAGAGAGGCCACACCTGATCAACAAAAGAGATTCACTAGCGGTGACACTTGGGCACAATTATAAGTGTGATTAGCCTCTCCTTTGCAGTAACAAGCCTCATAGGTATAAGCCCCAAGATCGAAGGTTTGGACTATTAAACTGATAGTCCCCATTGCTTGTGAGAATATCAGGAATTCCCCAGCTAGGGAAGTTCAATATTTCCACATTTTCCCACAGTCCCACAAGGGGGCATTGCAAATACTTTTTATTCTATGCCCAAATTACTCTGGGATATGCCGGGGTTTCATGCTAACCCGTAGAAACCAACTAGATCTCAACCCTATTCAAGGTTCCATATAATTAGGGTGTTTGAGTAAATTGACCATAAAAGTTAAATTATATAGTGTGCCATAAAAAATATAGATTTTGCACCAAACATCTCCTCCTTCACTCCCACACAGAACCTAAAGTTTCAAAACACAGTTAATATCATCCTTTAAACTTTATTCTGATCTATCCCAATCTCAACCAAGTCCATTTTGTTCATATCTCAATTTGAAGGCTGCTCTCCTTTACAGCCTCTTTAACAGTTGCTGCATAGGGCAATGCCAACACTCACAGCTGCCAAACTCTGGCTCTGAGTCCCGGTTGCCACACAGACAACCAGAGTTCTGGGGACCAATCAGGTTACACACAAGCAGCTCAGCATCTCAGAATTTAGAAATAACTGTTACCACTCATGAATAGGTGTGACTGCTGTAAGAACTTACAATCTAGGAAACTTTACAGTGAGCCTTCCCCTGATAACCATGCCCCCAGCTTCAATTCTCAGAGTTTGCACACTATTGTTAGTCCATATTAGGGAGGCATTATAATGTTTGTCTTTTAATTTCTCTCTTATTTAACTCAACATACTGTTCTCAAGGTCCATTCACCTGGTTGCATAACTCACAACTTCATTCCTTCTTTCTGCCGCTCAATTTCCCATTGTGCGTATGCACCACAGTTCACCATTTGGTTTATCATTGAAAGTACCCTTAAGACACCTCCATCCATTGCAAATCATGAATACTGCTGCCACAAACACCAGAGTGCAAATGTCCACTGATATTGCTGCTCTCAGTTCCTCTCAGTATACAATCAATTACAGGGTTGCAGGACCATATGGCAACCCCTTACTTAGCTTACTGTGGAACCACTACACTGCCCTCCAGATGGGCTGCACCATTCTATTTCCCCACCAACATGAATAGTTATCTCCCTCTCTCCACACTTTCCCCTGCACTTGTATCTCTCTGTTTTTTAAACGGTTTTATTCACACTCCATACAATCCATCTTAGGTAAACAATCAATGATTCCATGTATAATCACATAGGTATACATTTACCACTACAATCTATTTGAGGAAATTTCTATTTCTTCCACAATTAAAGAGGAAGAGGAGAAAAAATGAAGAATAAAAAATGACAGAAGGAAAAAATAAAATAAAATACAATGCAAAGGTCATACAACAACAATAACACCAAGAATCCCATACCACTCCATTACATCCCCTCTTATAGACATTTAACTTTGGAATGTTGCCCTTGATACAATTAATGGAAGCATCTTGCAATTTTACTGTTAAGCATAGGCTCTAGTTTGCATTGACTGTATTTTCTCTTATACCATCCAATTTTCAACACCTTGCAATATTGACGTTCATTTGTTCTCCATCATGTAAAAACATTCTTATATTAGTACATTTCATGACCATCATTGACCACTCTAGGTTTCACTTAGTTATACTATACCAGTCTTTATCTTCTTTCTTTCTGGTATCATACATGTCCCTAGCTTTCCTTTTTCACACTTACACACACTCATCTTTGTTCAGAGTACTTACAATATTGTGCTACCGTCACACAGTATTGTGCTATCTATTTCTGGATCTATACAATCAATCCCATTTAACATTCTGTACTCCTTCAGTATCATATGCCTGATCTCTACCCTCTTTCTATCTCCTGATAACCTGTGTTCTCAACTTAAACTTTCAAGGTTTACTTGTTAACATTAGCTCATATTAGTGAGACCATACAGTATTTGTCATTTTGTTTCTGACTAATGCCACTCAATTTAATATTTACCATCTACCATTTTGTCTTCTGGATTTTATATGTCTTTTTTTACCCTTACTGATAGTCTATTTCTACACTCTTCTACAAACCTCTCTGTCCTGTCTTTTCCTATCTGCTTCTAGTGTCGCTTTAATATTTCTTGTGGGTCAGGTATTTTGTTCACAAACTGTCTCAGTGTCTGTTTGTCTGAATATATTTTAAACTCACCATCATTTTTGAAGGACAGTTTTGCCAGATACAGAATTCTTGGTTGGCAGATTTTCTCTTGCACTATCTTAAATACATCATACCACTGCCTTCTCTCCTCCATGGTTTTACTGAGAAATCTGCATAGTCTTACTGAGCTTCCCTTGCATGTGATAGATCACATTTCTCTTGCTGCTTTGAGAATTCTGTTTGTCTTTGGCTTTTGATAATATGATTATTAAGTGTCTTGGAGTAGGTCTATTTAGATCTATTCTGTTTGGGATATGCTGTGCTTCTTGGATCTGCAATTTTATATCTTTCATAAGAGATGGGGAATTTTCAGGGATTATTTCCTTAATTATTGTTTCTGCCCATTTTCCCTTCTCTTCTCCTTCTGGGACACCTATGACACATCTATTCATGTGCTTTATGTTGTCATTCAGTTCCCTGAGACCCTGCTCATATTTTTCCATTCTTTTCCCTATGTGTTCTTTTGTGTGTAGGATTTCAGATGTCTTGTCCTCTAGTTCATGAATCCTTTCTTCTGCCTCTTCAAATCTTCTCTTGTATGTCACCATTGTGTTTTTTACCTCTTCTCTTTTGCCTTTCATTCCCATAATTGTTTTTTCAAACTATTGAGTTCTTCCTTATGTTTGCCCAATGCCTTCTTTATCTCCTTCATCTCTTTTCCCATATCTTCCCTCAACTCTTCAATATGATTTTTGGAATGATTTAGCATGTTTGTTAGAACATCTTTAGTAGTCTCAACTTCTGTAACTCATTTGAAGTATAAGTTTGTTCTTTGACTGGGCCCTTTTTTGTTTTCCTAGTGTGACTTGTATTTTTTGCTGTCTACCCATCTGGTTTCCTTGATTACCCCAATCAGATTTTCCAAGACCAGATGGACCCAGTTCTCAGGAGGAGGTTGTAATCAATATCAAGTTTCCCTGAGGATGAGACTCAACAGATTGTCTGACTTTCCTGTGAGACATCTAGACTCTGTGGTTTTCCTATCCCACCCAGCAGGTGATTCATGTCCGTCCACAGCTCCCCACTAGCATAAAGTGGTGTGATGTATTTAATTTTCTGCAGACTCTGTTCCTTAGCCAAGGTTAATCTATTTCTATTTTTTGTCCACCCCTGGCCCTGGAATCTGAATTTTCTGAGGGAGGGCAACCTCTTGAGCTGGGCCCCACCTCCTCTTTTCTTAGGGAAGGTATGCCCTTTAGGGAATTATCTCCTTCACTTGACTTATTCCTTTGTCTCCCTATCTTAACTCCACCCTTAGCTGGGTTAGGGCTGACAATTAAAAATACCTAAGGCTTTCTCTAATAAGCTACTTAGAGTGAGAAAAAAAGAAAAAGAAATAAGGAAATCTACTTTTCAGAGCCAGTCTCCAGCCCGCCAGTTTTGCCAGTCAAGAGATGGAGTTGATAACTTGTTCTATGTGCCCCTTTTCATAGGGCAGAGCCCTTTTCCAATATTCTGAGCTCAGTTGACTCCAAAAGACCTTGTTTTTGTTTATTATTATTATCATTATTTTTTTCCATCAGCTCTGCCTCCTCTGTGCTGGGAGACACCTCAGGGCTCCTTATCCTGCTTGCTCTGAGTTTATCTGTGTTTGTAACTTGTATTCAGTAATCCAAATTTGTTAATTAAAAATGAATTTGGAGAGTAAATGATTTAAAGTAATGGATGGAAGAATAGACCTGCAATCCTTTTGTTAAGATTGCAATTGTTTACAACTCAGAACTTATTTTTAATATATGTGATGTAACTATATGTAGATGTAGATATAGATGTAAATTGACTTTTAATCAACATGAATTGGTGTATTTATTGCTGAGCCAAGTGAAATAGCTATAGTGATGTTTTCCTAAACTGAAAATTTTTCTTTAGTTTTCTCTAGAGTTGATATTTGCCTCACATTTTCATTTGTATTTTTGAATTCAAATCTCTGGCTTATCTTTCCATACTCCAGTAGATCCGTGCAGATCCACTTAACCCTGTCTTCTAAATGATCAAATTTATTTTTTTTTTATCTTTTTCCATGAGGCAGACTTCCATCACCTTCCTCCAATCAGAACCTCCTTACTTTCTATAACTTTTGATACATTTCAAGCCCCTGGACTGTCCATTTCAATTCTCTTGTTTTGATCCTTATGTTTAGATCCCATGATTACTTTTTACTTACTCCCCTATTTTGCTGGGGTATGCTGTTGAGAAACTTCCTCAGTAAAGGCACATAAAAAGTATACAATTTTAGATCTGCCTATATAAAACTATCAACTGGATATCCAGTTGATTCAGGACCATTTGTTGAAAAGTTTTCCTTTCTTTATTTTTCCATTTGTGTATCCTTCATTGTTTTTAAAACCAAAGTGTGCAATCAATTGCCCATGTTACCATCATACAGCTGTGCATCCATCACCACAATATTCTTCCAATTTTTAGAAAATTTTCAATACTCCAGAAAGGAAATAGAGACAAAAAAAGAAAAAAAAAAAGGAAACTCAAATACTCCTATACCCCTAACCACCCTCCTCCATTATTGATGCATAGTTTTGGTATAGTATATTTGTTGTTCTTGATGAAAAAATGTTAAAACACTACTAAATGTAGTATATAGTATGCAATAGGTATATATTTCTTTCCTACATGCCCCTCTATTATTAACTTCTAGTTATAGTGTCATACATTTGTTTTAGTTCATGAGAGAGATTTCTAATATTTTTACAGTTAGTCACAGACTTGTCCACCACAAGGTTCACTGTTTCATACATTCCCATCTTTTAACCTCCAACTTTCCTTCTGGTGATGTATGAGACTCTGAACTTACCTTTCCACCACCTTCACACACCATTCAGCACTGTTGTTCTCACAATGTGCTACCATCACCACTGTCCACTTCCAAACATTTAAGTTCAACCTAGTTGAACATTCTGCTCATAATAATCAACCACTCCCCATTCTTTAGCCTCATTCTATATCCTGGTAACTTATATTTCATGTCTGTGAGTTTGCATATTATAATTAGTTCATATCAGTGAGACCCTGAAATATTTGTCCTTATGTATCTGTCTTATTTCACTCAACATAGTGCCCCCAAGGTTTCTTCATCAATCCATTTTTCTAAGACAGTTTTGTTCACATGCCATACAGTCCATCCTAAGAAAATGATCATTGGTTCCCTGTGTAGTCATGTATTTATGTGTTTGGCACCATCACCACTATATATATTGGGACTTCTCCATTTCTTCCACAAAGAAGGAGGAAGAATCAAAGAAGTAGAGGGACACACACACACACAAAAGATAGAGAGAAAAAAAAGTGACAGCTGGAAAGCAACAAAAGCAAAGATAGCATTAAACTAAAGTATAATAAAGAGTCAGACAGCATCACCAATGCCAGGAGTCCCATACCCTTCCCCTATGACCCCCATATGCATTTAGCTTTGGTATATTGCCTTTGTTATACTCAAGGAAGCATAATACAATGTTTCTGTTAATTATAGTCTCTAGTTTGCATTGATTGTATTTTCCCCCCAATCCCACCCTATTTTTAACACCTTGCAATATTGAGATTCATTTGTTCTACCTCATGTAAAAACATATTTGTACCTTTTATTGCAATCATTGAGCACCCTAGGTTTTACTGAGTTATACAGTCCAAATCTTTTTCTTTTGTCTTTCATTCTGGTGTCCCACATGGTCCTAACCTTCCTCTTTCAACCATACTCACAGTCATCTTTGTTCAGTGTACTTACATTGCTGTGCTACTATCTTCCAAAATTATTTTCCAAACCTCTCACTCCAGTCTTTTCCTTTCTGTATGCTGTGCTTCCTTTAGTGTTTCCTGTAGAGTAGGCCTCTTGTTCACAAACTCTCTCATTGTCTATTTGTCAGAGAATATTTTAAGCTCCCCCTAATATTTGAAAGACAGTTTTGCTGGATATAGGATTCTTGGTTGTTTTTCTCTTCCAATATCTTAAATATATCACCCCACTTCCTTCTTGCCTCCATGGTTTCTATCGAGAAATCCACACATAGTCTTATCAAGCTTCCTTTGTATGTGATGGATCACTTTTCTCTTGCTGCTTTCAAGATTCTCTTATCTTTGACATTTGATAATCTGATTAAGTGTCTTGGCATAAGCCTAATCAGATCTATTCTGTTTGGAGTATGCTGCGCTTCTTGGATCCATAATTTTATGTCTTTCATAAGAGATGGGAAATTTTCATTGATTATTTCCTCTGTTATTGCTTCTGCCCCTTTTCCTTTCTCTTCTCCTTCTCATACACCAATGAAACATAATTCCTGCATTTAATTTTGTCCATAAGTTCCCAGAGATGTTGCTCATATTTGTCCATTCTTTTCTCTATCTGTTCTTTTGTGTGTAGGCTTTCAGGTGCCTTATTATACAGTTTCTGAGTGATTTCTTCTGCCTCTTGAGATCTGCTGTTGTGTTTCCATTATGTCTTTCATCTCTTGTGTTGTGCCTTTCATTTCCATAGATTCTGCCAGTTGTTTTTATGAACTTTTGATCTCTACCTTGTGTATGCCCAGTGTTTTCATTATATACTTCATCTCTTTTGACATATCTTCCCTAAACTTTCTGAATTAATTTAGTATTAATTATTTAAACTCCTGTATCTCAGTTGAAGTATAAGTTTGCTTCTTTTACTGGGCCATAACTTCATTTTTCTTAATGTAGGTTGTAGTTTTCTATTGTCTAGGTATCTGGTTTCCTTGATTACCTCAATCAGGTTTTCCCAGAGTAGAATGGGTTCAGGTCTTGGAAGGAGGGAATACTATCTGGTACCTTTTGGGATGTCTTAGAAGATTGGTACACCCTGTGAGGCCTCAAGTCACTGTGCTTTTCTGCCCAGCAGATGGTGTCTGTCAGCCTGTAGCTCTAGACTTGTGTAAGGAGGTATGGCCCATGGTTGTTCTCCTTCAGGCCCTGGTTTCTGGTTCTGAATGGAAGGTAGGTAGTAGAGCTGAGCCCCACCTCTTTCCTTATAGAAAAGACAACTCTCCTAAAGAGAGGTCATTAGCATTTGTACAGTCTCTCTGCCTGTGCTATCTTCACCCTTGTCTGAATCAGATCACTGGGAACTGAAAATGGCTGAGGCTTTCTCCACTGAGCCAAGAAAGGGACAGAAAGCTCCCTTCAGAACCAGTCTTTGGCCACCCTCAGTTTCACCTGTTGGCCAGAGACAGCACCCAGTTCTCGGGGCTTCCCCTCCCTCCCAGAGAGCTCCTCTGGCCCTCCAAACTCAGTTGTCACCAAAAGCTTCTGTCTGTTTGTTGGGGATTCACAGCTTGTATTAAGCAGTCCATGTTTGTTAATTAAAACCCCAGTTGGAGCTCAGCTGAGCTATATTCACTTGCTCAGGGAGTGCTTCTCTTTAGCACTGTTAGGCTTTGCAGTTTGGACCATGGTGTGAGGGGGCTCCCAGCTTGGATCTGCTGTTTTTACTTACAGATTTTGTGCTGCAATCTCAGGCATTCTTCCCAATTCAGGTTGGTGTATGATGAGTGGACGGTCACGTTTGTCCCCCCACAGTTATTCCAGATTATTTACTAGTTATTCCTGGTTCTTTATTAGTTGTTCCCAGGGAAAAACTAGCTTCCACTCCTCTCTATTCTGCGATCTTCTTCCATCTCCTGTCTATCCTTATTCAAATTCCACACTGAACTTATAAGTCTTAAATAGTGTAAGCCACTCAGATGTTTACTTCATTTAAAAGTTTGTTTGTATTACAACTTGTCCCTTCTATTTCCATATACAGTTTAAAGTCAGCTTGTCAATTTATACCCACCCTGAAAAAAAAATCCTCTTTGGATTGTGATTGGAATTTCATTGTCTAAGATCACGTTGGAAAACTTTGAGGAAAAGAAAGAGACATTCTCAGACCTTGAATCAAGGGATGGACAACATTTGTCCAGGTGAATTTCATGCAACAGTGACTTCTTTGTGCCTCTTATTCTTGGTTTTTCTGAACAAAAATTTCCATAACAGTTATCCATGTATTTCCCACCATTACACAGTGAGTGTGTTGGGGCAGATAACTGTCTTTTTATTTCTCAGATCTAAAGAAGGAAAGGACAATACTTGAGGAGCTATACTTAAGTAGATACATCAAAGAACCAACCTGGCCCCAGTATCTCAAGTCTCCCTTTTGCAAAGTACACTCAACCCCTCCCAGACTCCCTGAGAGTGTCACTTCATGACAGCATCAGCTCAAAGTTTCACAGCTCTTTCACTCCCTGTGGATTATGTCAAAAGAATTAGACTTAAAATATAAATTTCAATTCCTCATAAAATATTTTTGAATCAAAATCTTCAGGAAGGTATGTGAAGAGTGAAGTGTGAAAAGCCTAGCAATGCTAATTGTTGTTATTCTTGGATGGTTAGATTCTGAATTTTTCTTCATCCATATTTCTGTAATTTTCACATCATAGTCATAATTTACTTTTTACATACTTATATAGCATTTATGATAATAAAATAATGAGTAAACCTATGAATTAATATATTAATACAAAGAATAATGTCTATGTGCTTAAAAAACTAGTATATTTATGAAATTAGAGTTAGAGAGTAAACATTGCTGAATGAAGTATACACACATCTACAAATATGTTGAGATAATTTTGTTTTTTATTTTAAAAGAATTAAGCAATAATTCAAATTAAAATATGATTTTAATACTAGATTTCAAATATTCAATTCATATTGAAAGAATCATCCATGTTTAATTTAATGGAATAATATTAGGGGTATCAAATGTTCATTCTGAAGAAGCTGAAAATAAGGAATTTATTTGGCTATTAATTGCCTAAGGATAAATTCTTGGTTTTGCTTTTATTCAATAAAAGGATTAATCTATCCTGAATTTATTTTTAGAGTTCCAAAATAATTTCTAAAATAAAGTTTATGTTTTCCTGTTCTAGGCTCCTAAAAAGCAATGAAAACTCTGGCTCTTTTATGAAGAAAAAATTTAAGAATTAGGAAGCTGCAGGCCAGTTAAGGTGTTTCATTTAAATATTTTGAAGCTTCTCAACTGAAAGAGCTATAATACTAAGTTAAGTTCTTTTCAGACTTAGCAGTTGTTTGGAATGAAGAAGTAGGGAAAATCTGATGCAGGGGAAAGAAATTTAATGGAAGAAAAGGAGCTTTCCTCCCTCAGGCATAGAAAAGTTTATATAGGCTCATCTTGTCTTAGTGTAGTTTCCCTCCAAAATGAAAGGGAGTTCCAGACATTTCTTATGATATTTCCCTGAACACAAAAGAGCAACCTAAAAAGTTGGAACCCAAAAGAATATACTAACTTCTCTGTGATGACAAACAAAGCCTTTCACATTCTCACTTTGGCTTGTCTATTTGTTTCTTTTCTTGTGCTTTTGCCTACATTTCTATCCTGTAATCCTGTCACACCAAAACACATTCTGTTCTCCATATATTCCCTATTATTTCTTACTATATTGTCATTGAAAATAAAAAGCTATTATTTTCTACTTTGTCCCTGAAAAACTTTAAAATTTTAATGTGAGATGCATGTATACAGAGTAAGTCAATGACCATGGAATGCCAAATGCATGTATGCATATTTGTTTTCTCACGAAAGTTTCCTTAAGCTTCTTTACATTCTTAAAGTGGTCCAAAAACACAAAGTCTAGTCATTGTCACTAGCTTTAATATGTTAAGCTCCAAGTTCTGTATAATGAATGTTAAATACTTTTTGGATTAATAAAAATATTTCCTCTTCACCATATTATCCCCAGATTCTAGCATACCACATGGAAGTGCTTAAGATGTACTTGTTAAATATTTCAATGAACATAAAACCCTATGAGGCAATTTTACAAATTTGTATACTGAAACATAAAGAGATTAACTCAGGGTCATTAGCCAAAATTGTGCCCATTAAGTACCATAGTTGAGATTTACCTCGGATATGTCTGATATTTTCTCCAAGTGGAACAATAAAAGTCCAAACTGGGAGCAGACATACTTGAAACTTCAACTCAGGGAAATATTCTCTGACCTCCACCTCTTCACTTGCTGAGTTAGTATGCTGGTCTAGATCTATTAGGTATCCCCATGTTCTGGTTTGCTAATGCTGCTGGAATGCAAAACACCAGAGAAGGATTGGCTTTTATAAAAGGGGGTTTATTTGGTTACACAGTTACAGTCTTAAGTCCATAAAGTGTCCAAGGTAACACATCAGCAATTGGGTACCTTCACTGGAGGATGGCCAATGGTGTCTGGAAAACCTCTGTTAGCTAGGAAGGCACATGGCTGGTGTCTGCTCCAAAGTTCTGGTTTCAAAATGGCTTTCTCCCAGGACATTCCTCTCTAGGCTGCAGTTCCTCAAAAATGTCACTCTCAGTTTCACTTGGGATATTTGTCCTCTCACAGTTTCTCTGGAGCAAGAGTCTGCTTTCAATGGCCGTCTTCAAACTGTCTTTCGTCTGCAGCTCCTGTGCTTTCTTCAAAGTGTCCCTCTTGGCTGTAGCAATCTCCTCTTCAAAATGTCGCTCACAGATGCACTGAGTTGCCTCTGCCCATCAGCTTATTTATATGGTTCCACTGATCAAGGCCCACCCTAAATGGGTGAGGCCATGCATCCGGAAATTATCTCATCAGAGTTATCACCTACAGTTGGGTGGGGCACATCTCCAAAGAAACACTCAAAGAAATCTAATCAAAACTGATAACGTCTGCCCACACAAGATTACATGAAAGCTAATGGCATTTGGGGGACACAATACATTCAAAATGGCACACCCCATAAAAGAATATGTTTTTTAATCCACTCTTGTGGGGGCAGACCTGTTGTGGGTGGGACCTTTTGATCTGATTATTTCAATGCAGATGTGGCTCTTGATTGGTTTACTGGAATCCTTAAGAGAGCCCAGGGAGACAGAGAGATAGAGCTCACAGCTGACACAAACCCAGACACTTGGAGATGACGACAGAAAGATGTTTGGAGATGCTAAGCTAGGAGATGAAGCCCACAGTTTGCCCCAGAGAAGCTAAGAAAGGACTCCAGATGCTTAATGAGAAATGCCCTGGGACCACAGGAGGTAAGGGACAGAAGCTAAGATAGCAGCTCAGAGACATTTTGAAGAAAGCAACAGAAATCAAGGTTAACCTCAGGAGAGGCCCAGAAGGCTCCAGTTACGTGCCTTCCCATGTGACAGAGGAACTCCAGATGCCATCCACCATTCTTCAGAGACGGTATTGACCTATCGATGCCTCAGTTGGGACATTTTCATAGCCTGAGAACTGTAAAGTTGTGAACTAATAAATCCCCATTGAAAAAGCCAATCCATTTTCTGTTATTTTGCATTCCAGCAGCTTTAACAAACTGAAACAATTAGCTTCTCACTTTACCCTCTACACACCTTCATAATAAGCCATAGCATACTATACTGCAATTTGCAGTGATCTGCTGATAAACCACCTCTCCACAGGAGGACTTGTTACAATCTTTGCAGTTTTGCCATAATGTCATCAGTTGCAGAGGTTGGAAGAGATGCACATGTTTGGCTCTCTCCACCCAGTGGTAGTTGGTTCCAGCATACATGGATGGACCTTCTAATTTCTATCAATATACTGGTAATCTTTCAACAGAGAAAATGACTTTATTTAGTTCTAAATTGATACTCATTATTTGGTTAAGAATATGAAGAAGGTTAAAGTTGATTCATCTTTTTCAGATTTAAAGTAAAAAGTTGTAAAAAGACAGATGAGAGCACTTAACCTTTAAATATGGGGTTTGTGTGTATCCTGTAGGCATAATTCTAATCCCTGGTTATTCAAACACATTCCTTATCCCTGGTTATTCAAACACAGAATCTAGGTACTGCTGTAAAGGGAACATTGCCTTACACAACATTAAAAGAAGAAGATTATAACCTGGTCAGGGTGGGCCAACCAAAAATCACAGGAGTTGATAAAAGCAGAAAAGTCAGAGAGATTTGAAACATGAGAAGGAATTCATTAGTCATTGCTGGCTTTGAAAATGAACTAACCAGGGAATACACTCCTTCCAGAAGCAAAGACGACCCACTTCCATAGACCAGCAAGGGAAAGGGGACCTCAGTTGTACAGCTATATGAAACTGATTTCTGCCAACAACCTGAATGAGACTGGAAGTTGATTCTCAGCTAGAGTCTCAAGGTGAGCACTCAGGCTGGCTGACACCAGATTTCTGCCATAAGAAACTGAAGGATGATGAAAAGGTGCTGTTTTAGTTTGCTAAAATTGTGTTAATTTTTTGCAGCAGCAATAAAAATCTAGTACAGTGAGTATGGAGACAAAAGGATACTGGAATGTCTTTGAAAACGCTTTAGAGCAATGATAAAGAAACTTAAAAAATACTTATCTTGATTTTTGTTTTTCAGATTTTCTGCAAGGTTATCAGATGAAAAATTGCACCAAGTTGGCAGCTGCCGCTGCAGCTACTCTATCTATACTTTCGCGATGTTTCCCATGACCAAAAATGCTCTAAGACATCTCAGAATCTGAAGCATTCACCAAAAATGGTAGGGCAGAGCCAACAGAAATGTGCACCGGATTTCCAGGACAAATATGGTAATGCTATACTACTAGCTAGTAGAGCTACTTTTTACTTTGCCGTATGGACATATATGGCAGCACAAATTGGGATAGAATGGAACAAATCCTCTGTTGGTGGAGTCACTCCAAAGGAACGGTGATATCAGCTGTCATCCCAGCTGGTGCAATGCTGAATTATTTCAAACTAACTCATAATCAGTGTCAAGTAACAGCACTTTGTACTCATTAAAATGTGGCTTGTACAAGCACATGCATATGTATATGTATATATGTTATACTTGGATTTTTCAAAGGCTGACATTCCAAGTCTTCAGCAGCAGGAGGAGCAGTAGCTCCTAAAACCAAATTTCCTTTTTTTCCTATGAGTGAGCAATCATGAGTCATTTACAGTTAAGAGTGAAGATGAACATTCTGGCTTCTTTAACAACAGCTCTTTTGCTCTTGCCAACCTAGTGTGTGGCAGCTCTCCACCAATTCTTTCCTTAGAAAAAGTGTTTGAACTCTGATTTCAGTTTCCATTTGCAAATTAAACCTACATGCCTACCAGGTTTGTTAAAGGAATGACTATTAAAATTTTTATTCAGTCCACTGTACATAGACTGAAAACTAAATACATAAGGGAGAGCGTAACACCTTCAGCAATATAAACAATCAGTGAACCTGAAGATGATTATCTCAAAATGCAAGGTGGAGAAGCGGTGTTTATCTAGATATAGGTAAGAATATTTTATATAAGGGCACAAATATTTCCATTTAAAAAAAAAAACAAATAAAAGATCTCATATCCTTCAAAATATGTCACCTACCTGGTACCTGTAATTGCTTTGTGATGAATAAACTTTCATATTTCAATTAGGATTGTTTAAAATGGAAAAATGACCAGGAGAAATTGCACACTAAAGTATAAACCAAGTATTTTCAACAAGTACATTTGTGAAGGAGATAGGAGCCAGATAATTCTACAACCAGAATGCCAAATAGTCTATTAAGTAATATTCTATTATCTTGGAACACTTATCCATAAATATACTTTGATATATTAACTAGTTGTTACCATGATTTCTACACATGCTAGGTACAGGAAAGATTAAAATAGAAATATTAGATTTATTTCCTATAACTAATAATGTTGCAATCTAATTAGAGAGGGATGACTAATGCACATGAGATAATTAGCCAGTAATGAAAAACAGTATGAAATTACATGATAAATGTGAGTCCAACTTTTAGTTCAAGTAAGCTATTTCACTTTTTCTTTATCTCAAACTACTAATATGATCTCTCACTGAAGTTAAATAAACAAAAAAAATCAGGAAATGACTAAAAATAGGATAGTTATAAGTTATTTCTTACAGTTGTTTCTTCATATTGTTTTTGCATTGAGTCTGAACCCTTTCCATTAGCACTGGTATCAGTGTAATTACTATTTTTCCTTCTGTGTACCATGTTGTTCTGATTATTCATATGGACTTTCATGTTTCTGTTCATACAACATTTTATTCTGCCTGAGAAAAGACCAGCTTTGTTATCAGAAAAAAAACGTTTGATCATTAGGTTCTCAAAATAAAGACTTTTCAATTTTTTTCTTTATTCTCAGTAAATTAATCAGTTTCTACGCAAAAAGAGAAACCTTCATTATTCACAAACTATTAGAGGAAGCAGAATTAAAATATGACTCTGGAAAAGAATCCTCACTTATCTTTCAGGTTTGAGGAAATATAAAGCAGGCTGTCAGGCTTATTATGACTCAAAGCAATAGGCAACAGTTTTTATTTTAACTTCTGCTTCAGAAAATGATGGATGGCTGATAGGTAACATAGCAATCATCTTGATGTGACAGAGATAAAACATCTATAATTGTATTTGTTACTATTCTTTAAAAATAATTTTAAAATATCTAATATCTGCCATCCTCACTTCACATTTTTCTATTATCCCACCTTCTTTCTTTTGACTTACTCAAAGACTATATCTACCATAGATTGGAGGCAGTGATATCCCTACTTGGTCTGATTACCTTTCATTTATCTCCCAATTCTGTTTAGCACAAAATCTGTGGATTATAATTTGGCTTTTCATTTCATGTTCTCTTTAGGGAGAAAATATGCTGACCAGAGGAAGTGTGGATGCAGCCATACTAGCAGTTGTATTTCTCATTAAATAAGCCCTAATTGACTTTCTGGCACATAAGCCATTCTAGCTTGAATTGGGTTTGCATAAGACATTATTACCAAGTTTACTCAATGTTGAGAATTAGAATAATCCCTTTTCTGGGCATGTAGATGCAAAACACAAACATTTTAATATAGGAAACTCAAGAATTTAATTTCAACCTTGTCAAATGGATGGATGACTGTCTTCTGATGATACCTTTTTCTTGAAGTTACCTTTTAAATAAAATATGGACTTTTTAAAAATTCTCCAATTTTGTACCATCTAAGTAACTGTTTAAAAAAATCACTGAGATTTGCCTAAATTCTTAAAGTAGAATCTATGATTAACTTAATTCAATCTTTTATAGACTTATGCTCATTGTTTTAGTTAAATCTGTGAAATATATTTCCATAATTTCTGTTCATCTAAACTGCCATTGCGATAATTCAGGCCATAGCATCTTTCCACTGAACTTTTGTGAAAATATCCTAAGTGGAGATCTGCTTCAGTTTCTGCACACAAAAGCTGCACACAAAAACACTTTCTTATTTTATGCAGATTATAAATGTCCCTTTAAAAATATACAATTCAAAATGGCACACTCCTGATTAACTATATTTAGTGGTATCCCATTGAAATTAGAATAAAATTCATACTGCTCAGCATATACTATAAGATACTATAATTTTCCAAATATATCTTCTTCTTGGTTACTTGTTACTTTGCTTCTGTTATTCCAGATAATTGAGTCCTCAAATTGTGAAATATTTTTCTGTCTCAAGGGGTTTGTAATATTCCATTTGTCTGGAAGACATTTCTCCTACAAGCTTTACCTCTTTAGTTCAAAACTAAAATATTATCTGTGTTCTCAAATAGATACCAGAAACACTCTAAAAATTGAAAGGCAGAAGATAAAGTTAGAAGTGTACAAAGGAGGCTACAGAAATTGAAGTGTTACATACCTAATACAAGCCTGGGCAGTCATATTGAACAATCACAATTATATTACTATAAATAGTTGATATAGTTTGAGATTAATTTTATGTTAAGTTCTATGCTAATAATTAGATCCCCTTCTCCTACTCATACCTGTAAGTATCTTGAGATAGTTAAAAGACCCAGGTGAATATTTGTGAAGTTGTAATAAAATTAACAGCTGGGATTTCCTGTCAAAAACAATAAAAACATATGGGCAGACAAAGATACAGGCTAAATACAATTTGGTAGAGAAATTTTGAAATCAGTATGACATTCAGATAGACCTAACTTCAGACTTATTTGGCTCTATCAGAAATGTTCACGATCAAAGAAAATGACTTAATAGCTTGCTGGTTTTCTTGACTTTCTATAAAGGAGTAACATCCATATATGAAAGAATGAAAGTGGACCCCTATCTCGGACTATATGCAAAAATTAATTCAAAATGGTTCAAAGACCTGAATATAAGAACCAGAACTATAAAACCCTAGAAGAAAAGGTAGGAATCTCTTCAGGATTTTGTCTTAGGCAAGGTTTCTTAGACTATACTCAAAGCATGAACAACAAAAGATAAAAAAATCAGATCAGTGGGGGAAAAGACAAACAACCCAATTTAAAAATGGGAAAAAGACTTGAATAGATATTTTTCCGAAGAAGATACACAAAAGCCAAAAAAAGCACATGTAAAGATGCTCAACATCATTAGCTTTTTAGGGAAATGCAAATAAAAATTACAATGGGATACTATTTCATACTCACAAGTATGGCTATTATTCTTAAAAATGGAAAATTGCAAGTGTTAGAGAAGAAGTAGAGAAATAGGAACATTCATTCATTACTGGTGGGAATGTAAAATGGTGCAGCCACAATGGAAAACAGTTTGGTGATTCCTCAGAAGTTGTCTAGAATTCTCATAAAATTTGGCAATACCACTTCTAGGTATATACCAAAAAAAAATTGAACAGATATTTGCACAAAAATATTCAAAGTGGCATATTCATAATTGCCAAAATATGGAAGCAACCCAAGTGTCCATCAGCAGATAAATGGTTAAACAAAATATGGTATAGCTATACAATGGAATATTATTCAACCATAAAAAGGATGAAGTTCTGATTCATGTGAGAACATGAATGAACCTTGAAGATGTCAGTTGAGTGAAATAATCCAGACACAAAAGGACAAATATTGTATCATCTCACTGATATGAAATAATCAGAATAAACAAATTCATAGTCAGAAACTAGAATACAGGTTACCAGGACTGGGGTGGGTGAAGAGAATGGGGAATTAATGTTTAATTGGTATACAGTTTCTGCTTGGGGTGACAGAAAAGTTTTGATAGTGAATGGTGGTGACGGTAGCACAATATTGTGAATATGATTAACACTACTGAGTTATACATTTGATTGTAGGTGAAAGGGACAATTTTAAGGTGTTTATATATTACTAGAATACAGAATTTGATTTAAAAAAAAACACCATAAACTGTAAAACACAATTAGTTAACCCTAATGTAAACTAAAGACTATAGTTAATAGTGTAATTATAATAATATTTTTTCATCAGTTATAACAAAGTTACCACACCAATGCAAAGTGTTAATAATAGAGAAAACTGTGAGTGTGATGGACGGTATATGGAAACTCTGTATTTTCTGCACAGTTGTTCTGTAAACCTACAACTTTTCTAACCATATAAATAACAAAAAAAGCCATAACTCTAGTAGATTAAAGATGATTCCAAATTCTTTGCTTTAAAAAAAAAATGACTTAAGAGACATATCTTCCAAATACAATGTGTGGACCATTGTAAAAAAGAAAGAAAAACAAATTCTGAGACCCTAGCTGGACAATTTGCCAAAATTAAAGAATTACATTTATTTTTAGATTTGATCATGGTAATGTAATGATGTTGAAAAAAAAAAAAAAGAGCCCTTATGTTTTATAGACACCTGCTGAAATGTTTATTGATGAAATGATACTGTGTCTGGGATTTGTGTCAAAATGATCCAGTATGTGTTTGGGGTAGTGGGTGGGGTATAGATGAAACAAGATTGGCTCTGAGTTAGCTGGTAATGTTGAAGGCAGGTGATGGGCAGTTGCCTTCAAAACTAATATATTATATGCTACTTTTGTCTAAATTTAAATTTTCCATAATAAAGTATTTAAACATTTTTTAGAGAGAGGAAAAAGGATTAGCAAGTATTATATTTATGGCCAACCACATTCTAGCTAACTAGAATGGTAGAATGTGGAAGAAGCCAGGTGAGAGTTACACAATGATAAATAAGAAAAAACAATGTCTGCAATAGAGGTGGATCACATTCTCATTCTAACCAAGAAAATAGACTTGACAAAGTCAGAAAATATGACAAAAGTAAAGATAAGTCATGCTTAAGAGTGTAACAACAAAATGCATTTTAGAGGTCTTTAAAATAACGAAACGGATTTTCAATGTTACGAAAAGCAGAAAAAATAAGTGGAAGAATGTATATATGGCCTCATAAGAGAAGTTATGGTCAAGACCCTCAAAAGTAGACAAGATTTCATGCAATGTTTAAAAAGCGGAGGAGTCAGAGAGGCCCTCTGACTTATTCCGAACTTGCATAGCAACTACAGAAAGATGAATCTTCTGTCAAGAAGAGACCGACATGATGGTAAGAAGAGTAGAGTGATGTCTCAGAAGTAAAGGCAAGGGTTGTTCCAAAATGGAGATATTGGCCAGTAATTTGAGCACAATATCAAGGAAATGCTTTATAAAAATTTAAAAAGTATTAATCGATTTGGGATAGTGGCAGTCCTTGGTGACATTAGCAAGAGATAGTCAAATGAAAGCAAGAAAAATTTAATAAGGATAATGGCAATTCTTACATACCTGATATTCAGGGGTTACAGAAAAATTATTGAAATTGCAATTAGAATAGTATTTTTAATGATGTGAGTTAATGATGACCTATCTCAGCTCAGAGTATATAAAAAATAATTAGCTTCTCATTGATTCTCAATTTACTTTCTATCTTGAAGAAGTGTTGTCTATAAAATAGGATCCAATCTTGCCCAAAGTCATAAGTAAATTTTATGCCTTGATCTCAGGACACTACATGCATTATTATCTCAATTAATCCTCCCCAAAGTTTCATTAGCTGGATACTATTATTTCCCTATTTTGCAGATCAGGGATGTTAGGCACAGAGAGTATAAATGACTGAGGGCATTAAACTACTGAGGAGCAGAACCTATGCAGGTGTTATAATCCAGTCCCACTGAGGAAGGATGGTAAATGCAAAGAACTGAATTGACATAAATATATCAATTCATTTTAGATTAATTTTACTGAAAAAATAGTATTTTTATTTTATATACATACTATGAAATTAAAAGCTTCAATGAGATAATATTTCTTGAATTCAGTCCTGAAATACATCACTTTTCCTTGTGTTTATATATTTTATGAGTATTTGTATATGTGTTGTATATAAAATGTGTGTGAAATATTTTGTACTTCATAGTGAAGCATATAAAATTTGCATATTACAAAAATGTCCATGACACAGCAATAAAAATGAGTTGAAGCGTATAAAAGATAATGCACAAAAGTGAACAAATATAAAAGCATGAAAAAAAGATACTGGATTCATTAACAAATGAAATCACTTACAACTTTATGACTGCAGAAATGATCAACTGTTCAATAAATTATAAGGTGTAAAGAATTACTTACTTTAGTATTTCAAATCATGTAAAATACAGAAATGCATATAAATAAAGAGGAAAAAATAATCCCCCAAGGATAGTCTTTAGTGAACATAAGTATTAAAAATGCACTGTTTTGTGAGTCAAAATTCCAAACAGCTGCAGAATGTATGGTAAAAATTATTTTCTTTGTGTTACTTTGCTGTTTAAAAAATTTGCTGCTTTTGTGTTAATTTTCCATTTTATTAAGACCCAGTGAAACCCGTGTTCTGTTTCTAGTTTGTGTTATGTAGACCTGGGGTAAAAACACTTTCAAATATGAAACTCACATTCCTAATTGAAATCTGGTAAATTGGAAATGGGAGGTTGGAAAGTTAAATCAAAAGGGATGGAATCTGGACCACGTACCATTGTATTAGAAAATGACTTTATTTATAGCTGAAACAGAAATAATTCCCAGACATGAAAAGCATGTAGAAATGTGCTTGTTATTAATATAGGCTCTGCCAATTTTATGCAAAAACAACAAAAAAAAAAATACATGTTAGGTCACTATAAAATTTTTTATGGTATTCTGCCTGCATTGAAAAAAACACATCAGCAATTTAGCTGGCCTTAATTTCTTAGAAAAATAATCATAGCTATGGAAAATTGAAAGGTTATTTTTGGATTTGGCATATTATTCATAAATTGCAGATGCCCCATAATTACAATACTTTCTCAAAAAGTGCCTACTTGTGGACAATATTTAAGGGCATATAAAGGAAAGCATTCTTTTAAATTGTAATGATGGTTCTGTTATTTTCAATATTTCAATACTGAAGAAAATTTCAGTTAAATTTGTTGCATTTTTCCAATTCCATTGAAGAGACAAGAATGGCATCTCCTTATTCAAAATGTGCCTGTTTCAGTGAGATGCTCAGAACAGTGTCAGACTGTTCTGTTCTGAAGATGCCCAGTTTAGGTACATACTTGGATTGAATGTTTGTCAGTCAGTTGTGAGTGGAGTCTTGGATCACATGGCAAAGATATGACCCCTGGTAGAATTCTTGTGTGTACCCTGTGAATCACTGGGGTTGCTACCTCTTTCATTCTACTCCATGGATTCTTGTACATTTACACTCACACACACACTTTATAGTACATCAACCCAAGATTGATTATTTGCTACTAATTATAAAATGATACCATTCTGTACATGTCCAGAGACATGTATTCCATTTAGTGATTTATCAAAGATTCATTTTTATATTTGTGTATGGTAATAGTTCATTTGTCTTCACAGTGATGTAATATATTCCTTTGTGAGCACATACTATGGTTTATTTATAAAACACTGTTGATCCCTACACTATCCTATGAATGACCATTTGGTTTCTGTGTTTGTATCCCATTGCTTCTATAACAAATTATCACTAATTTATTGGCTTAATGCAAATTTTTACCTTACACTTCTGGAGGTCAGAAGTCAAAAATTGGTTTCGCTGGCTCAGCTCAAGGTATTAACAAGGCAATGTTCCTTCTGGAGGTTGAGGGTGGGATCTCCTCCCTTGCCTTTTCCAACATCTTAAGGCTCCCCGTGTTTATTGGCTGTGGCGCCTTCCTCAGTCTTCAAAACCAGCAGCTCTGCATCTTCAAATCTCTCTCTGTCTCTGCTTCCATTGCTACATTTCTTACTCTGGCTCTTTCTTTCTTATAGAGGAAACTCGAGATTACCTTGGGCCCACTTAAATAATCCAGGATAATCTCCTCCATCTCAAATTCTTAATTTAATCACAACTGACAATTCCTTTTTGTCAAATGAAATCTCCAAAAGAACTCTACATCATAATTCCCAGAACCTGGGAATATGTTGCTTGATATGGCAAAAGGGACTTTGCAGATGCAATTATGTTATAGACCTTGAAATGAGATAATTCTAAATGGTTCATGTGGGCTCTATCTAATCATGAATCCTTAAAAGGGGATAACTGCAGCAGATGACAGCAAAAGATATACTATTATGAAAGAGGCAGGAGAGATTTGCCTCATGAGGGACTCAACCTGCCATTGCTGGCTTTGAAGATGGAAGAAGGGAGCCATGAGCCAAGACTTCTAGAAACTGGGATTGGTCTTCAGTCTATAGCCAGGGATGAAATGGGGACTGCAGTCCTACAACTGTGAGACACTGCATTCCTCCAATACCCTGAATGAGCAAAGAAACAGATTTTTTCCCTTAGAGCTTCCAGAAAGAAAAGACAGCCCTGACAACACCTTCATTTTAAACCATGTGGTCCATGTTGACATTCTAACCTAAAGACATGTGAGATAATCAATTAGTTGTTTTAAAGCTCTAAGTTTGTGATAATTCCTTGTGGTAACAATCAAAAAGTAATGCAATATTTATACATAGGAGTAATGCCAAATAATTTTTAAAAATGATTATACCAATTAAAACTCCCATCAACAGTACATAAGAAATGCTGGTATGTGGTAGGGGGGCAAATCCCCCAGAACCAGCTTTGTTTTTTTTCATTTTTTCCTTTTTAGGAATGCCTTAGTTGTCAACGTGCCTTTGCATTTCCATATGTCTTTAAATACATCTTATTACAGTCCATGAAATATGCTTTTAGGATTTTAACATGAATTGCAATAAATCTCTAAATCAAATTGTGGAGAATTTACTTATTTACTATATCAAGTCTTGCTATCAATAAACATGATGTATTTCTCAATTTATTTAGAACACCTTTAGAACAATTGCGTTTCACTTAATAAAATACTATGCTTCCCTATAGTAATTTTGACATCCTTTATTAGAATTATTACTAGGCATTTGATATTTTCAAGTAGCACCCTAAATGATGTCTTCTTTGTGATACATTTTCTCCTTGTTAGATTCTTATCACTTGCACTAGAGAAATTTGGCTTGACTTTTACACTGATTTCACATTCAACAACTACTACACTCTCACTATTAATTTTATTATTTTATTTTTAGAATAGTTTTCATTTCCTAAATACATATTTACACTATCTGCAAAGAAATTAAATTTCCTTTTATCCAATCCAAATGTTTGTATTCATTTTTCTTCTTTATTATATATCACTTATATTTATTATATCTAAAAATTTCAGAAAGAGTCCTATTCAATAAATCTTTCTGAATTTATGCTTCCTTGCTTTTTTTTTTTTTTTTGCCAAGTCTGTTTTGGATCTTGAGTCTTTTTGTTTTGTTTTGTTTTGTTGTTGTTTTTGTTCTTGTTGTTTAGCCTCCATATATTTTCTCTTTTTGTATATTCCTGTTTTCTCTTTAAAATGGTTATATTTTTTTCCAGGATCTGGTATTTTTTTGCATTCTTTTTATCATTATAAATGAAGAATGTAAAGAATTTTCATTTGTACTAAATATATATATATATATATATATATATATATATATATATATAATATATAGGTATCCAATCTTAACCTTTTATTTACTATGCTAATTCATTTTATTTGCCTCTGAATTGTTCTGAGAAGTCTCTGACCAATAATGTAATATAGCAGTTGATTATTGGTTAGTCCACATTGATATTATCTGAACTTTCAGAATCAGTTGGAAATTCTAACTAGTATAATTCTAACAGATACAATGCTATATATCTGATGAGTGATGGAGAACCAAAACTATTTTTGGTTTACCTTAATCACACACTATCAAATTTCTTACTCTCAAAAATTTCCTCTTTAAATATAAAACTCTGGTATTGGGGAAAAAATATGATCAAAGCAAACTGGAGTCTATGGTCAACAGTAACATTGTAATATGCTTCCATTAAATGTAACAAAGGCAACATAAAATAATAACAATAATAATATATGTATATATAAAACTCACAAATTTCTAGTATTTCTTCTGGGCATATCTGCTTTCTAGCTAATGCTCATTCTGCATACCTCCTCGGAGTAACTTTGAATTTAAATTCTAGGCTCGTATGCGTTCACAATTAGGATGAGAAAGTATGAAAACTAGTTTGTGTTAGAAAGAAAGGCCTAGTGGGAAATCTTTCAGTAGAGATTTATTCAAAGTCTTCTAAACCATCTAACTCCAAAATATTGCTATTCCAATGCCCCATTTCCATTATTTCCCACAAACGTGATAATTTATATAAGCCAAATATTTATAGAAATTTACATAATTCAAATAGTTAGTTAAAATGTTATAATTGATACAGAAAATCACCTTCTGAGGTAGGCTTTCAGTGGTCAAATGATAGCAACCATAAGTAGTAATAGTTTAATTCAGATAATGGTACTGTGTTACATTTTCTAGGCTTTAAGTTGTAAATGGCAAGATTGATTTTGCCCTTCTGTCACTCTCAATTGTGTATAATTCTCACAAGCAACCAGAGTCTCCAAAGTCTTTAGCCCCTGCAAAGAGGTTTGCAAGAGCAGCTAGCCAATTTTCCTGAGACAAATCCTCCATGGATTCATTGTCTTAGGTAAATAAAATTGAGAAATTATTAGCTGTTTCACCCTAGGATGCCATGAGTTGCTTATTTCCTGAAATAAAATAAAATAAAAATAAAAAAGGGATCTCATTTTAAGCCTATCTTAGTATGAAAACAATATCCAAATAATGCATATTTTCCAAGGTCATGCGTGCCCATTTCTATTTCTCTAAAAAGAAACATTGATTCAATTAGTTTGGTTTTCATTTAAAATGAAGGCTTATTGAAAGAAAAGAGACTGTTTGTTTTTTCCCAGAATCAAAGTTAACCAAATGGGGAAAAATAAGCAATTACCCTCCCTGTCCTGTAAAGACTATATTTTGGAGTACACCATTAACACCAGTTGGCAATGTAATTTTCTTCATTTATAGAAGCATTTCAGTTAATAAATGTAGGTGAATGCTAAGATATTTGAAAAAAGATTGATGGGAAACTTATGCTGGGAGGATGAGATTGTCACTACTGATCTGTCTCAACCTCACTAAAATGATCATATTCATAAAGATATGTGATCATCCTGATGCAGTGTAACATGAAATATACATCTTGTAGAGTATTCTAGCTAAAATGAGTCGAACCTGAATATAATCAATCTTTAGCCCTAGCTTCCATCTATAAGGCATACAGGGAATAGAACAAATATGAAACATCTGTATAAATCAAATACATCTAGAATGTGTGACATTTTCCATAATATCAGACCCTATTATTCCTACAAATCAATGAATGGCATAGAAACAAATAAGAAAATAAGACAAGTAAGACTTAGTCTAAATAGTCACATTTTAGGGTGGAGGGAATGGTTGAGATTTTAGATTTTGCTTGGATCAGTTATTCAAACAATCCAACTATACAAATATCTTCTTGAAAAATCAGGAAAATTTGAACATATGTTAAGTACTTATTGGAAATTTCTTAGGTGGGATAACGGTATTGTATTTAGGTAAGAAAATATTCTTAATTTTTAGAGGCGCCAAAGCAAACTAGTGATAAAATAAAATATTTAGGAGGATGGGTTTGCTTTTAAATACTACAACAGATAAGAAGAAGGAAAGAATGGAATAAGTGAAGTGATTGTGGTAACATAATAATTATTAAAGATGGATGATTTGGATACATTGTCTTGCTTTCTCTAGGTATTGGTATGTTTGCAGCTTTCATAGTAAAAGCTGATTTTTGAAAAACTCTTTAAAGAAAGTTTGGTAATGACCTGCTAAAATGATTTCACAATTCACTAATGAGTTGAAATCTGCAATGAAAAAAACATCCTGAAATAAAGATAATTAGATCATGAGAGTAAATTCCTTCCATAGACTTCGTTATGTGACATTCAGTCTTTTCTAATTTTCTCAGTGAAGGTAAGGAAACGGCCTATGTATTGAGGCAATATCTTTTTTTTGTTTTGTTTTGTTTTACAATTCTGGTTATAATAGTGTTTGTTCCTGAGATCATTAAGAGGCAGTTCACATCTGTGATTGACAGTTGTATTTCAGGTATTGGGAGCCAAGAGTGTAAGCACATTGCAACTTCATCAAGACCTTATTTCTATTTGTTTCATTCTCAGTATAAAGTAAACCACAAATCCCTGGATCAGTACTAAAAATCATGCAATCAAGCCCTGGATTCTAAGAAGTTCTGTGTGTGTGTGTGTGTGTGTGTGTGTGTGTAATCAAACAATGCAAAGATGTTAAACACACTTTGCTTATGCTTTAAAGAGAAGAACACTGCAAATAATACTTTTTATGAAAATAATGAAAGTGCAAATAAAACAGTTTCACGTATAGTATACAGACTGAAT
Organism: Choloepus didactylus; assembly: GCF_015220235.1. NCBI lineage: Eukaryota > Metazoa > Chordata > Mammalia > Pilosa > Megalonychidae > Choloepus > Choloepus didactylus. Next base: position 44,162,994 of record NC_051317.1, read on the forward strand.
TTGCAAGAAGCATATTATAGTAGCTCCTCAAATTAGAGGAAACGCTGACCTTCTAAATATTTAGTGGCAAGTATTTATCTGGATGTACCAGATTTTAGCAGGATTTTCCACCTCTCCAGAGAGGTGCTATTAATCTTAGCTTCAACAGCTTAAATTTCAGGTTCCTTTTAGAGAAGCCATTTGGCCCACTGTGGACTAGATAATTCTATCACTGGATCATTCATAGAGGACAAACAACCTCATGTAGTGTATATCTAATCATCCTTGTGACTGTGAGCAGGAGAAGCATGATAATTGGACTCTACTCTTTAGAGTTGTGTACAGACTAAAACAAACTAATCATTGTGTTTTTACTTTGCGATTTCTGTTACTAACTTCTATTTTGAAAATCTGTGCAAGGATGGACTTTTAAAAGGTGTCACTGAGAGTGAGTATGCTATATGAAGCAAGTGAATGACTCTAGTGGAATGTGAAGAGAAAAATGCTTCTAGGAGAAATGAAAATGAAAACAAGCATTCCTATTTTTATATCATATATATCTCCATGAATCTGTAGGGTAAGACTTTTTACAGAAGCACTGAGAAATATTTATCCCTCACACTTCCTCCTTCCAAACTTTTCCTGTTATAACTCTTGGGCCAAGAATACATATTCATTGAAAAGAAGAAGCTAAAAGGAGGCTTAAAAATCTCTGATTTGGATTTATTTCATTCTCATTTAAGGTACATTTTATTTCTAAGAACTGAATGAAACAGAGCTTAGGAGTAGGAGATAAATCAGCCCCAGCTGTGGCACTATAAAATCTAACACAGCAAGATCTTTTGTTACAAATTCCATTAGAGAACAACCATGAGGGTCACTGAAAGAAAAATAGCTACAGAAGCAGGCAAAGAATGCAAGTTCATTTAATGCCAGAAACATAACAAAAAATTAACTGAATGGTAAAGCTTAAAAAAAAAAAGAGAGAATTCAATAGCATCTTACACTTTAAAAGGGCAAGCTTCTTTTGCTTTCAAGTCTCCGGAAAGACTTACAACTGTGATTGATGTTCCCCAAGCTAGAGTAAGGATCTGGAGATGAAGACTTTTTAGAACAAAGATTCTTAATATTTTAGAGCCACGGAATTCTATGGCAATCAGGTGATGCTTTGGCCACCTTGTCAGAATAATGTTCTTATATTCATAATATAAATACTTAGGAATTCAAAGAAATCCAATTATATTATTATACATTTATGAAATATTATAGTTATATAGATAATAAATATATTATACAGTTATATAGATAATAGATATGAAAATATAAACACAAAAAAATGAAAAAATGTTCTACAGTAATAGATGTGCAATAAAAAGATCAGGTGTTTGTAATAACTATAAATTGAGGTAAATATGTGTTTGAATGATATTTCTAGATAGCTGCAACTTCTGTAAGTTGACATGAAGTATTTGTGATTTCAATTGGTGATAAAGTCTTAGATAACTGCTAATATCCTGTGGTTTGTTGCCCGTATTCGTAATTGAAAAAAATGTTACAGTTCACCCAGAGGTTAATAAATGAATTATACAAGTATATTAGCCCCCTGAAGTCAATGTATGGACTCCAAACAAACGCACCAAACCTCATTTTGTCATTTTTTTTAATGTATAATCATATTGCTGATGAAAAATTTCTGTGGTCCTCAGTAAGGCACTTCACAAAATGAAGCGAGTTCTAGATTTCTACCATCCACCCTGGCACCGTTAATATTTGCTTACTCATTTTCTTGATCAGCGTGTATTAGCTTCCTATCATTGTCTAACAGATTACCACAAAGTTAGTTTAAAACAATGCATATTTATTAGCTCAACACTCTGCAGGTCAGAATTCCAACAAGGTATGACTGTGTTCTCTGCCTAGGGAATCACAAGGCTGAAATCTAGGTATTTACCAGGCCATGTTCTTGTCTCAAGGCTCTGGGAAAAAAATCCACTTCCAAGGTCATTCTTGTTGTTGACAGAATTTAGTTCCTTGTAGCTGTCATGCTGAGCAGTTCCTGGCTGGTTTTTAGGTGGAGGCCAATTCTAAGCTCCTGGACACCATCCACATTCCTTGACCCATGGCCCACCCAGCAATAGCATGTCAAATCTTTCTTGTATGTTATGTTTCTTATTTTCTCCTCTGCCAACAGCCACAGAAAATTCTCTGCTTTTAAAGGGCTCATTGATTAGGTTAAAACCACTGGATAATTTTCCTTTCTTAAAGTTAACTATGCCATATAACATAACCTAATCATGGGCAAAATCTCTCATAATCATAGTCCCAGAAATTATGCAAGTTTTATTCAGCAACCAGCTGGAAGTCTTGGGTGTGAACTTAGAACTACCACTGATGACAAATCTCTAAAATGTCATGGTGCCCTTGGGACAAATGGATTAGTATAAATTATTACACTTATGGGCAAAGGACAAAAAGTTCATGGTTTACACATGGAGGATTGGTGGGATAGGCTAAACACTGAAATATCTGTTGGAACATATTCCTCTTCCTTAATAGTCCCCTGAAAATGATACTAATTGTGGAGAGAGAAAATTTCAAAGGGAAAGGTAATTTAAAGGCTGGGAATAAAATTAATTGTGATGACTTTTCTATTACTGAACAGTATCATAGCACAATATTAATACTTCATATATAGCTACTGTTTCGATCATTTTGGAAGGAAAATATTTTCAGAGGATTTTCAAACATCTTATGCAAAGCCTTATATAGATTTATAAACGATGACACTGAATCTTAAATTTAATACCATATTTATGTAAATCTTATATTTGCAGAGAACCTTGTGAAAGAGTATAATATTAAGAAATCATTCTACATTTAAATTTATGTTTGATTTTTAAATTTCATTGTGAGTTCTAGCCTAATTTTCCCCTCCAAATACCGTTCCTATGTATTACTTGCATAAAAATAACTTCACATAGAACAATGTTGTCAAAATCTAATTACTATGGTAAGCCATGAAATCTAGGATTTTCTGCACAGAGCAATATATAGTAGACTATATCTTTTCCTTGTTGTGCAGATATCAAATAAGTCATTTTTAAGTCCGTCATAGACATTTGTCAAAACATTTTATAGGCAATCGCTTTGTCTCAAAGGTTATTGTGTTATGAAAGAGTCTAATCAGATTGAAGTGCTACTATGGTCTAAGCATTTATTCATCCACTCACTCTTTCTCCCGTACTTTGATTCTCCTCTCTCCTCTCTATTGCCCTGTTATTTCTACAAATATGTTTTGAGGACATACAATAGTGCTACCTGCTATCTTTGGCGTTAGGGATTCAGTGAAAGCAATAGTAGCTGCCCTTGGGAAGCTTCTAGTCTTCTGGATGATACTAAAATTAATAAAATAATTATTTCAATTAACATACAGCTGCATATGTAAAAATAACTACCTGTCATGGTCAGGAAGGCTAGGAAAGCCTTCCCGGGAAAGCAATGTTTGTGCTTAGCTAAGATGGGTGAATGGACGCAGCATTAAGAGGGGAGAGAAGACAATTTTAGCCAGCAGGACAGATAGCATACAGGACAGTCTTTTTCTGGGGAGAGAGGGTGGGGAGAACCTAGTTCTGAAAGAAGACCAATGCTCCTGCAAGAATGAGACAGTAAGGAGTGCAGATTATTTCATGCCTTGTAGGGCACAATAAAGTTTTGTCATGATTCCAAGAGCTTTGGGGCGCTATTTAATGGTTTCAGGCAACATAGTCAGATTTTTCTCCCTGGAAAGAATACTGGCTGTTATTGAAGTACAAATTGAAGTGAGGAAAGAGTGAATGCAGGTAGAACAGTTTCTAAGGGCTTCCTAGAAAGAGTAATTAAGTGGCCTTTTGAAACCATCATTTAAATAACTGCATTTGAACCAAACTTCTTCCAATATAGGCACAATTCATGCTGAAATAATTTTCATTTCTTCTTCATCCATTATGAGAAGCAACAAGATTATACCAAGTCTGGCCCACATATAGAGCTGCTTTGTTGCCACATAGTAGAAGTCAATTTGCCACTTGTCATCTCCAACTATAATAAGTACTTCTAAATTAGCCTAATTCCATCAGTATTAGACATGTATCTCTGACCATGATCCTTTCCTTTTATGAGTTTTTTTCAGCAAATTTATAAAGCTGGAGTTCTATTTAATGCCCATGCTGAGTGTCCAACACTATAAATTAAGGAAAAAAAAGATTGCCGTTAGGCTAGCTTAATGAAACTTTAGATTTTCACTAATGGTAAGGAGGAGACCAAACAGCTTCCAGAGAACAATGAAAATCAATCAATCAACCACCAGTAAATAAATAATAAACATTGCCATCATATTTTATCAGCAACGCTCAATCTTAAAAGATGATGAAGTAGATCTCTCAAAGTAAATCATTTTAAACACAGGATTCCCAACTCAGCCAAAGTTATAGCCAACTATGAAAGTAAAACAAAAATATTTTTAGATATTCAGCAATTCAAAAAAAGTAAGAGAAATATTTTATTTTAAGTGAAATTACACCCCATTTGGAAATGACAATAACCCTTTACTCTTCTTCAGCTAATAACAAAGTCTGTAATTATAAAGCAAATATTTTTATAAATATATGAAGATATTTATGCATTTGCAGAATTGCAGGACACTCACAGAAAATTTCCCTGAAAAGGTATCAGACCAAGTAGCAAGAAAATGAGAAAATTATGTAGAATATATGAACCTCAAAATGTATACATGTGAACAAAAATTACAGTCATTTCAAACACTCATGAAATAGATTTTAGATAAATTTATCAAGATAATCTCAATTCATTTTTATAATAAAAATGAGCAGGAGCTCTTTTTCTGTGTATAATGCCATATAACTTGCAAAGCACAGCAGGGAGTTTAATTTCTGTATGGCAAGTATAACATCAATAATCATAAGTTGCTTCTGAACTATTTCTTGATTTTGACCTCGAGATAAGATAAATACATTTATTTCTTATATACATGTATGACTGTAAATATATATATATATATATATACACATACATATACATGCACAAGGTGTGTGTGCACACTTATATACCTACAAATACACCATAAATGCACAAGTATATAGTAAAAGCTTGTTAGTGAAATTGATATGCAATTCCTTGCACCAGAAGAGCACATGCAAAATGTACTGGGAAATAATCCACAAAAGCTTCAGTTCCATTATTTGTAACTGTAATGATAGTATATGCTTCTGGCTCTGTGTAAATTTCCAAGAATATGTGGACAACAGTACCCTGTTTTTTGTTGCTTTCTCCAACAGAGAATGAGAACAAGAAAATTCAAGCTTTTGTCAATATTGTCAATATAAATGAACTTGTGAGGAACAATCATTAAATTCAGATATCTACAATCAGGCAAGGGAAACACTATGTAGGAACTCAGAATGATATATGGTACCTTTAGTTATCTCTTATAAAATGTTTAGGGATCTGAAAATGTGATCATTATAATTCCACTTGGAATCTACATTAAATATATGCTGCCTGCCATGGGGTACTAATTCTAAAAATGTATTTGAACATTCAAAGGTATCAGGGAAAATAAATTTGCAAGATGAAAACTGTGACATTATTAATATTTACAGAAAGCATTCTATCACTTTTGCCAAGCTGAAGCAATGCCATATTTAGTTGTTGTAAGAATAAATGTTCCATGAAATAGAGACATATTATTGTGAGCCAGACTGTTCTAGCTGACTTCAAAACAGCCATTGACCTCCATGCTTAAAGATTTCTTCCCCCTGAACATCACACATTTTCTGTGAAGGTAATGCAGAATTAGGCTATTCAAACTGGAAAAAAAAAAAAAAGCAGCCTAAGAGAGGAGACTTGTGAAATAAATTCAAAGGCAAATCACAAAGTAACTATTCTCCAGATGTATTCAAAAGTAAAACAGAAATGGGAAAGGGTGACAGCTGTGGTCACCCATATTCTGTTTGTCTTCTTTGACCTAATACATTTTTATGTGTATTTTCCAAGGATACATTTTTATAGGTGATAAAATTTGTAAAGTTTGGTTTAGTCTTTTTTATTATAACTAGAAAAGAATTTTATTTATATTTCACCTAATAATTTCTGGCAAGCATTTAATGCTTATGAAGGGTATTGAGATAGCTCATGTTTGGCATTGTGATAACAAGTAATGTGATGCTTTATGTTTACATTTAAAAAATTCTGTTAGTTTTTAGAAAAAAGAGTTAAAAATGTATTCCATTTTCTGATATATTATTTTATACACTGTTTTATCTCTACTCCCCAAATCCAAATTTTTACTGCCAATAACATCTAAATCAGCTTTAGTATTTTATAAATGAATTTTTTTTGTTTTAAAATTTAATTACACAATTGAAAATTAATTTCTGTCCTCAAATTATGATTTGGCACATTAAACAGAAATGTAAGCAGATGGATGAGTTCAATAATTTTTTATTTTCTTATTTTGATTTTAAATTTTAGGTGTTCATAAAAGATTTTGATTGTTTAATTTCAATAGTTAACAGAGTGATAAAATATATATTATGTTTTAAAAACATGAATAGAATTCTCCAGATTATAGGCATTTATCTAACATTTGGCACAATGTCTTCCAACAGTATAAAGGCAATTATTAATAAAATAAACATGCTTCTAATTCAGATATGTGATATGCCATAATATAAGCTATTCCTATGAATCACTGGTGGAAGATGTTTAAAAATATTTCTGGAAAATGAATTCTAAACAGCATAACACATACACTTTCTCAGCTGTATGAGATAAGTAGCACCTACATGATTAAACTCCTAGGGGTGGAATAAACTTTTGGATAAATGGAGTAGACTCTGGCGTAGGGTCTCAGAAAAGGCAGCAAAGCCCAGAATCCTAGGCTTGAGTTGCTCAATGTCCCAAGAAAATCTTGTTCTACTGCACCTCAGTTTATCACTATAGACTAGTGGCCTGAAACATGGCTAAACCTTCTGTTGTAGTTTCCTGGGGCTGCTGTGACTAAGTGCCATTAGCTTAGTGACTTAAGATAACAGAAATTTATTGACCCATAATTCTGAAGAGTAGAAGTTGGAAATCAAGGTGTCAGTAGAGCCTTGCTCCATCTGAAATCTGCAGGGGAGAATCCTTCCTTTCTTCTTCTAGCTTCTGGTGTTTGCTGGCAAAGCTTGGTGTTCTTTGGCTTGTAGATTCATCTCTCCAATCTCTGCCTCTCCATCTTCTCATGGCCTTCTCCCCTCTGCTGTGTCTGTATCCAAATTTCCTATCCTTTTATAGATACCAGTCATATTTGACAAAGGGTCCACTCTACTCCAGTATAACTTCATGCTCACTTAACCAATTCCATCTGCTATGACCCTATTTGCAAAGAAGTTTCCATACATATACACTGTGGTTTAAGACTCCAACATATTCTGGGGAGACACAATTCAACCCATAATATCTTTCAAGTAAAACTTAGGATGTGGGAGGAAACTGAAGCCAGAAAAAGTGGGGAATCTGAAGGAGTATTCAACTAAATTTTATAAAATCAAATAGGATGAAGGGAGTGGGAAAAGATGGTGGAGTGGTGAGGTGTGGAATCTAGTTATTCCTCTAGGGGTAGCTGATAAATAACCATAAATAGTATGATAACAGCCTTTTTGAGGTCTTCTGTGACCAGACACACATTATACACCAATCTGGAACAGGTGGAATGGCTGAGATAGCAGCAAACACCCGTAAGTTTCCCCAGCCAGGGGGCTGGCTCCCCTCCCTGCCAGGTGTGGTAGACTATCTTAGAGCTGGTTCCCAAGGGAAAAAGAAACAATCTGTGCTGGGAGCAATGAGGAGGGCTCAACCCAGCCCAAACTGCAGAGTTAATTAACAAACTTAGACTGTTGAATAAAAGTTCCAGGTACAGATAAACCGAGAGCAGGCATAAAAGAAATTGGGAGCAGAGTGGAGGCAGGACTAACAAAAACAGCAAAAAGAACAAAAAAAAAAAAAAAAAAGAAAGAAAAAAAAGAAAAAGGAAAAAAAAAACAACAGAAACGGAGTCTGTACATAGAAATGGGAGTGAACTCCTATCCACAAGCCCAGGTAGCTGGAGTCCAGCTCTGAAAAGAGTATTTTTTCTTTTCTTTCCTTTTTTTTTTTTTTTTAATTCTTGTCTTGCTCTTCAACTCCTTGTCTTTTTACTTTTCAAAAGTCTGTCAGTGGTCCTGCTTCAGCACTTCCCTGGGCAAGTGTAGACTTAAAGTTGTCTCACAGTAAATATTCAGGTGAAAGAGATCATAGCCCAAAGGGCATATCATTAAATAGTCTATACTGAGAATGACAAAACTTGGGAACTGGGGAAAGGCCTTGAAAAGGGATTTCTTTTCCTTCTTTCTTTATTTCTTTTTCTTTTTCTTTTCTTTTTTTTTTTTTTTTTTTGAAATAACTATACTAAGTAGCTAATTAGAGAAAGCCTCAGATATTTGCAACTGGCCTCTGGATCCAGGTAACAGTGGAGTTAAGATAGGTCTGAGAGACAAAGCAATGAATCTAATGAGGGAAACAATTCCCTAAAGGGCATAACTTCCCAAAGAAAAGGAGTGCATGGTCCAGCTCAAGTGGCAACTCTCCCTCAAAGAACTAAGAACCCAGGGGCTGGAAAACAGAAACCAGCTTGAGTCAGCCACACTCCTGGCAGGGAGACAGCCTGCAGAGAATTAAAGGCACCTGTGGCAACCCTTTACACTGGTGGGGAGCTGTGGGCTGACAAGGGTCACCTGCTGGACAGGATAAGAAAAAACAGAGTCCAGAGGCTTCACAGGAGGGTGTGACAACCTTCAGGGTCTCATTCTCAGAGAAAATTCATACCCAGCTCCTGAGAACTGGGTCTGCCTGGATTTGGAAAATCTGAATGGGGTCAACCATATTTGGGGATACCTTTTAAAAAAAAGGTTACATAACAGCAAGGAAAGAACCAGAAAAACAAGAGGTGAACAATTCTGATCAACTACACAGAAGCTATGTTAGAGGTCTAGAATAAGTTGAATTGAATGCCGAAGAACAGATAGAGAACAAAGCCAACCAACAAGAAAACCCTAGGTAAAAGAGTGAAGATGAGCTCCAGAATAAACTAATCAAGAAAATCAGATGCCTAGACAGCTAAAAATAATAAGCCATATCAGGAAACATGAAAATATGCATCAGCCAAAGGAAAAAACTAACAGTTCAACTGAGATACAGGAATTGAAACAACTAAAGATGTTCAAACAAGTCTCCTAAACCAAATCAATGAGTGGAAGGAAAATGTGGCAGAAGAGAAGAAGGATATAAAGAAGACCCTGGATAATCATAAAGAAGAATTCATAAGCTTGAAAAACAAATGGGAGAAATTATGAGAATAAAAAGCACAATAGAAGACATGAAAAACAAAATAGACACATACAACAGTAGATCTGAAGAAGCAGAAAAAAGGATCAGTGAATTGGAAGACAGGACATTTGAAATCATATGCACAAAAGAACAGATAGGGAAAAGAATGGAACTGAATGACAACAAGAAGTGCAGAAAATATATGTTATGGGTGTCCCAGAAGAAGAAGAGAAGGGAAAAAGGGCAGAAAAAATAATAGAAGAAATAATCACTGAAAATTTCCGACTCTTATGAAAGACATAAATTACAGGTTCAAGAAGTATAGCATACCCCAAACAGAATAGATCCCAATAGACTCCTCCAAGACATTTACTGATCAGATTGTCCAATGTCAAAGACAAAGAGAGAATCCTGTGAGCAGCAGGAGAAAATGATCCATCAAATATAAGGGAAGCTTGATTTATCTGCAGAAATGATAGAGGTGAGAAGGCAGTGATATGATATATTTAAGACACTGAAAGATACTGAATTCTTGTCAACCAAAATTCTATATCTGGAAAAATTGTCCTTCAAAAACAAGGGATAGATTAAAATATTTTCAGAGAAACAGACACTGAGAGAGTTTGTCAATAAGAGACCAGCCCTACAGGAAACAATAAAGGGAATGCTACAGGCTGATAGGAAAAGACAGGAGAGAGAGGTTTGGAGAAGAATGTAGAAATGAAGATTATCAGGAAGGGTAAAAAGAGAGAGAGAAAGAATAAGATATGACATATATAATATGAAAGACAAAATGGCAGAAGAAAGTACTGCCCTTACAGTAACAACACTAAATGTTAATGGAATAAACTTCCCAATAAAAAGACATACACTGGCATCATGGATTAAAAAACAGGACCCATCTATATGCTGTTTACAAGAAACTCACTTCAGACACATGGACAAAAATAGGCTGAAAGTGAAAGATTAGAAAAAATTCATGCAAACATCAACCAGAAAAAAAGTAGGAGTAGTTATATTAATGTCAGACAAATCAGACATAAAAAGTAAAACAATTAAAGGATACAAAAAAGGATACTGTATATTAATAAAAGTGTCAATTCATCAAGGAAACATAATAATCATAATCATATGCCCAAGCCAGAGTGCCCCAAAATAAATTAGATAAACACTGAGAACACTGAAGGGAAAAGTAGATACCTCTGCAATAATAGTTGGATGCTCCAATACACCACTCTCATCAATGGATAGAACATCTAGACAGAGGATCAATAAGGAAACAGAGATGTTTAATTCTATGATTAATGAACCAGACTTGACAGACATTTATAGAACACTCCACTCCACAATAGGAGATTACACATTTTTCTCATGTGCTCATGGAACATTTTCTAAGATAGACCACATGTTGGGTCTCAAAGCAAGACTCAACAAATTTAAAAATATTGATATTACAGAAACACTTTCTCAAAATATAATGGAATGAAGTTGGAAATCAGTTAGAGGTAGAAGATCATAAAATTCACAAATGTATAAACAACACAGTCTTCAACAACCAGTGGGTAAAGGAAGAAATTACAAGAGAAATGGGAAAATATCTTGAGGTAAATGACAATGAAAACATAGCATTTATAAACTTTATGGTAGCAGCGAAGGTGGTGTTGAGAGGGAAATTTATTGCCCTAAGTGCCTATATTAAAAGAGAAGAAAGCAAAAATTGAGGAATTAACTGTTCACCTGAGGAACTAGAGAAAGAACAGCAAGTAACCCCAAAGCACACAGAAGAAAAGAAATAAGGTTAGCATGGAAATAAATGAAATTGAGAACAGGAAAACAATAGAGAGAATCAACAAAACCAGAAATTAGTTCTTTGAGAAAATCAATAAAATTGATGGACCCTTAGCTAGGCTAAAAGGGGCGGGGGGTGGGGAGAGAAGAACAGATGCAAATAAATACAATCAGAAATGGGAAAGAAGACACAACTACTGAACCCACAGAAATAAAGACGTTAATGAGAAGACACAATGAGCAACAATATACCAATAAACTGGAAAATTTAGACAAAATGGACAACTTCCTCTAAAAGCATGAACAAACAACACTGACTTGAGAAGAAATAGATGACCTCAACAAACCAATCACAACTAAAGAGATTGAGTCAGTCATCAAAAAACTAACAAAAAAGAAAATCCCAAGACCAGATGGCTTCACCTGTGAATTCTATGAAGCATTCAAAAAAGAATTATTACCAATCCTGCTCAAATTCTTCAAAAAAAAATTGAAGAGGAGGAAAAGCAACCTAATTCATTCTATGAAGCCAACATTATCCTAATACCAAAGTAAGAAAAAGATACTACAAAAAAAATTATAGACCAATTTCTTTAATGAATATAGATGCAAAAAACTCTCAATGAAATACTTACAAATCAAATCCAGCAACACATTAAAAAAATTATGCACCATGACCAGATGGGATTTATTCCAGGTATGTAAAGCTGGTTAAACACAAGAAAATCAATTAATGCAATACACCACATCCATATACCAAATTGAAAGAATCACATGATCATCCTGATCAATGCAGACAATGCATTTGACAAAATTCAACATCCTTACTTGATGAAAACACTTCAAAGGATAGGAATAGAAAGGAACTTTGTCAATATGGTAAAGGCAATATATGAAAAACCCTCAGCTACCCTCATACTCAATGGGGAAAGACTGAAAGCTTTCCTTCTAAGATCAGGAATAAGACAGGGGTGCCCACTGTCACCATTGTTATTCAATATTGTGCTAGAAATTCTAGCTAGAGCAATTAGGAAAGAAAAAGAACTAAAAGGCATCCAAATTGGAGAGGAAGAAATAGCAAACAAAAGAATCAAGTATTGAGGAATAAATTTAACTAGGGCACAAAAGCCCTATACACAGAAAACTATAAGAAACTGTTAAAAGACATCAAACAGGATCTAAAAAATGGAGGATCATACTGTGTTCACTAATTGGGAGAGTAAATATAGTTAAGACGTCAAATCTACCTAAACTGATTCATAGTTTCAATGCAATACCAATTAAAATTCCATCAACTTACTTTGCAAGAAATAGAAAAACCCATAACCCAATTTATTTGGAAGGGCAGGGTGCCTCAAAAAAACAAAAATATCTTGAGAAAGAAAAATGAGGTGGGAGGTCTCACACTACCTTACTTTTAAGCATACTACAAAGCTACTGTGGACAAAACATCATAGTATTGGCATGGGATACATATACTGACCAATGGAATCAAATTCAGTGTTTAGAAATAGACCCTCACATCTACTGACAATTGACCTTTGATAAAGCAGTTAAGCCAAAGCAACTGGGACAGAGCAGTCTCTTCAATAAATGGTGTTTAGAAAACTGGATATCCATTTCCAAAGGAAAGAAAGAGGTCTCCTATCTCAAACCTTAAACAAAAATTGTCTCAAAATGGATCAAAGACCTAAACATTAGTGCTAAGACAATAGGACTCTTAGAAGAAAATGTAAGACAATATCTTAAAGATCTTGTGATAGGAGGTGGTTTTCTAGACCTTACACCCAAAGTGCAGGCAACCAAAGGAAAAAAAGATAAGTGGGATCTCCTCAAAATCAAACACTTTTGTACATCAAAGGACTTTGTCAGAAAAGTAAAAAGACAGCAGAAATAAATGAAATTGAGCAATGGGAGACAATATTTGGAAATCACATGTCAGATAAGGGCTTAATATCCAGAATATATAAAGGAATCCTACAACTCAATCCAGAAAGACAAACAACCCAATTTAAAAATGGGCTAAAGACATGGACAGACGACTTTTCTGAAGAGGAAATACAAATTGCTCAAAAACTTATGAAAAGATGCCCAACTTCACTGGCTATTAGGGAAATGCAAATCAAAACCACAATGAGATATCATCTCACACCTACCAGAATGGCCATTATACAAAAAACAGAAAATTTCAAAGGCTGTAGTGGATGTGGAGAAAGAGGCACACTTATTCACTGTTGGTGGGAATGTAGATTGTTGTAGCCAATCTGGAAGACAGTGTAGACGTTCCTCAGGAAGCTATGTATAGAATTGCCATATGATCCAGCAATTCCATTACTGGGTATTCTCAGAGGAACTGAAAGCTAAGACATGAACAGATATTTGTAAAACAATTTTATAGTGGCATTATTCACAATTGCCAAGAGATGGAAATAGACCAAATGTCCATCAATGGACAAGTGGATAAACAAACTGGTATATACACACAATGGAATATTACCCAGCTGTAAGACACAACAAAATCATGGAACATGGTTGAACCTTGAGGATCTTATGTTGAATGAAGTTATCCAGATACTTTATGGTCTCACTGACATGAACTAACATTAATGAGCAAACTTTGAGAGATAAAAGCTGAGAACACAGGTCATCAGGAGATAGAATGAGGGTAGAGATTGGGCATTTGATGCTGAAGGAGTATAGAATGGTCAACAAAATGGATTGTATTGATCCAGAAATGGATAGCATAATACAGTGTGATGGTAGCACAATTTTGTAAGTACACTGAACAAAGATGTCTGTGGATGAAGCTGAAAAAGGAGGGCTAGGGGCATATATGACACCAGAAGGAAAGATTGATGATAAAGGCTGGGACTGTATAACTTACTGAAACCTAGAGTGGTCAATGATTGTGATTAAATGTGCAAATAAAAAATATTTTCACATGTAGGAGGACAATGAATGTCAACTTGCAAGGTGTTGAAAAAGGAATGGTATTGGGGAAAAATTTAATCAAAGCAAACCAGAGTCTGTGGTTAACAGTAACATTGTAATGTGCTTCCATTAAGTGTAACAAAGGCAATATATCGAAGCTAAATGTCTATCAGAGGGGGATATAAGGGAGGGGTATGGGATTCTTGGTAGTGATGTTGTTGTTGAACTTTACTATTATATTGTATGGTATTTTTTATTATCAATTTTATTATTCTCTAAAAATTTTTTTTCATAGTAATGAATATGTTCATTCAAGTGCTGATTTTGGTGCTCAATGCACAACTATATGATGATGCTGTGAACAATTGATTGTACACTGTGGATCGTATGTATGTGAATATATCTTTATAAAACTGCGGGGAAAATATAAACTTGTATAAAAGTGCAGGAGAAAACATGAAGAGAGGTATGTACCTATTTATTATTGGTGAGGAAATATAATGGTGCCACCTATCTGGAGGACAGTGTGGTGATTCCACAAGAAGCTATGCATATGGGTGCCATAAGTGCCTGCAAACTCATTATGGGGTATAAACTTGGAAGATTTGAGAGCAAAGACAAGAATGGACATTTGCACACTGGTGTTTATGAGGGCAGTATTCATAATTTGCCATGGATGGAGGTGGCCTAAGGGTACATCAACTGATGAACAAAATGGTGAACTGTGGTGTATGATACAATGGAATATTGAGCAACTGTGAGAAGGACTGAAGCTGTGAGACACACAAAGAGGATAATGGATCCTGTGGACATCATTTTGAGTGAATTATGCCAGAATTGAAAAGACAAACATTATAATGCCTCACCAATATAGACTAACTACAATGTGTGAACTCTAACAATTGAATATTACAGCACAGTATTCAGGGGAATGCTTGCTATAACAGTCTCTAGATTGTAAGCTCTTAGAGCAGTCCCATCTATTCCTGAGTTGTAATGGCTCTTTCCAAATTCTGAGATGCTGAGCTCTTTTCTTTTTTAATTTTTATTTTGAAATAAATTCAAACTTACAGGAACAGTTGCAAAAATAATACAAACCCCATACAAAGAACTCCAGCATACCCCAACCCCCCTCCACTTATGCCCTGATCTACCAACTTGAATATTTTGTCACTTTACCATTTCTTTTTTCCCTCCCTCCCTCCCTATCATCCATCATCTATTGCTCTGTCTTCTGAACATATGAGAGCAAGTTGCACACATCCTTGAACAAATAATATAATTCACATATATATTTCCTATGAACAAGAATATTCATTTATGTAATCACATTAAGTGTAGTTAAGAAGTTCAAGAAATTTAATATTGATATAAAGCTTACATTATATATTTCATTTTTTTCTGATGCCCCAATTGTGTCCTTTTGAGCTTTTTATCCTGTATTCTTAGATGTCATCCAGGATCATCTATGACATTTAATTGTCAACTATTTAGACTGTCTTTTTTTTTCAATTGTGGAAACATATATACAGCATAAATCTTCCTATTCCAACCCCTCCCAAGCATTCCATTTAGTGGGATTAATCACATTCACAATGTTGTAATGCCATCACCTTCTCACCATCCATTACTAGAAATTTCCCTTCACCCCAAACTGAAACCCTACACTCATTTCTTATTAACTTCCCATTGCCCCTTCCCCCACTTTTCATAACCCATACTCTACTTTTCATCTCTGTGATCATATTCTCTGATACTTCTTTGTGTTTACAGTGGGGCTTAAATTTAACATCTTAAGTTTATAACAATCTTGTTTTCTTTGATACCAACTTAACTTCAATAGGACACATAAACTTATGTTCCTATACTCCTCCATTCCCCCACCTTTATGTAGTTCTTGTCAAAAATTGCATATTTTACATTGAGTACAAAACCACTGATTTATCATTACAGTTTATATATTTTACATCCTGTAGGAAGTAAATAGTGGAGTTACAAATCAAAAATAGAGTAGTATTGGTATTAATATTTACCATGTGATCTTTACCAGAAATCTTTATTTCTTCACATGGTTTCAGCCAATTGTTTAGTGTCCCTTCCTTTCAGCCTGCACAATTCCCTTTAGCATTTCTTATAGGACTGATCTACTGATGATGATGCCCCTCAGCTTTTGATTATCCAGGAATGATTTCATCTCCCCCTCATTTTTAACCTCCAGGTGTTTGTGAATTTTCTAAGTCTCTGTTGGTTATTGATTTCTATTTGTATTCCA
Source organism: Choloepus didactylus (assembly GCF_015220235.1). Taxonomy (NCBI): domain Eukaryota; kingdom Metazoa; phylum Chordata; class Mammalia; order Pilosa; family Megalonychidae; genus Choloepus; species Choloepus didactylus. The sequence continues at coordinate 44,179,366 of NC_051317.1, forward strand.
TTGCAGTAAGAGAATGTGCTTTGAATAATTTCATTTTTAAAAAAATTCATTGAGGCTTGTTTCATGTCCCAGCTTATGGTCTATTCTGGAGAAAGTTCCATGATCACTAGAGAAGAATGTGTATCCTAGTGATTTGGGATGTAATGGTCAAATTTCTCTATATCTCTCTCCTTTGTTTATTTCTCTGTCAGTAGGACTTCCTTTAGTATCTGAAGTAGGGCAGGTCTTTTATTAGCAAAACCTCTCAGCATTTGTTTGTCTGTGAAAAATTTAAGCTCTCCCTCAAATTTGAAGGAGAGCTTTGCTGGATAAAATATTCTTGGTTGGAAATTTGTCTCTCTCAGAATTTTAGATATGTCATGCCACTGTCTTCTCACCTCCATGGTGGCTGCTGAGTAGTCACTACTTAGTCTTATGTTGTTTCCTTTGTATGTGGTGAATTTTTTTTCTCTTGCTGCTTTCAGAACTTGCTTCTCTTCAGTATTTGACAGTCTGGTCAGAATATGTCTTGGAGTGGGTTTATTTGGATTTATTCTATTTGGAGTTCACTGGGCATTTATGCTTTCTGTATTATAATGTGTAGAAGGTTTAGGAAGTTTTCTTCAACAATTTCTTTGAATACACTTTCTAGACATTTACCCATCTCTTTCCCTTCTGGGACACCAATAAGTCTTATATTTGAACATTTTATCTATCACATCCCTGAGATCCATTTTGATGTTTTCAATTTTTTCCCCATTCTTTCTTTTGTTCTTTCATTTTCCATTCTGTGACTCTCAAGGCCACTAAGTCATTGTTTGGATTCCTCTAGTCTTGCACTATAAGTATCCAGAAACTTTTTAATTTGGTCAACAGTTTCTTTTAATTCCGTAACATCATTTATTTTTTTTTTCTCTTGCAATTTCTTCTTTATGCTCTTCTAGGGTTTCTTCATGTCCTTTATATCTTGTGCCATGCTCTTGCTGTTTGTCTTTAGTTCTTTGATTAATTGCTCCAAGTACTGTGTCTCCTCTGATCTTTTGATTTGGGTGTTTGGGTTTGGGTTATCCATATCATTTGTTTTTTTTCATATGCTTTAAAATTTTCTGTTGTTCTTGGGGTCTTGGCATTTGCTTTACTTGATTGGGTTCTTTTAGGATATGAAGGATTATTCAAACACCAATCTCTAATTTGTCAGATCTACAGCTTGGTGGTGTACACTTTAACTAACCAGAAGATGGCATCCACAAGTCACCTATTCTCCTCAAATCAGTTCTCCCCAACTTTGCCTTTGTGGTGTGTGGGGGTCTGGTTCTTGTGGGTTCCAACTGGTGCACTAAGTTTGGGTATGTTGTTGGTGCTGTCTGCCCTGAATGTGGGGCATGTGTCTGAGTGGTTAGGGAGGCAGAGCAGCTTTAATAATCAAACCTCCCAGGTGTTTCTGGAAATTTGAGGCTGTTGCAAGAGTCCAAACCTTCATTTCAGTCTCACCACAGATTGTCTTTGCTGCTGACCCACCAGACCTTGGTATTGGTGTAGGGTCCCTGGGATTACTGAATGGTTCCCTCTTCCCAGCTGTGCCCTTCTAGGGCCTCTGCTGTGGGAAGATTGTGCTACATCACAAGTGCACAATAGAAACAGTTCCCATCACACTGGGTCCCTTGGTGTGGCTCTGGGCTGTGGCTCCCAAGCCAGGCAGGAGCATTCCCAGCCCATAGGGAAGATGGCTACAAGGGGAATGGATTTTTTTCCCCTTTTGGCTCACCTCTGCCCTCCTCGCTCTGAGACAATTAGCAGTGGATGTGCAAAAGGCTATCTTCCATGCCAGATATTGAAGTGCTCGCACAGCCCGTTCCTTCCGTGCTTCACTGTGTGTTTCTCTCTGTTGTATCTGCAGCCGCTTTTGTTTTTCTTAAAAAAGAACTAGTCCACCTCCAAATGTCAACCCATGGTTTCCCCATACCACAACATGGCTGCTGGACATTCAGCAGGCTCACTCACTCATTTCAGAATGCAGACTTTTGGTTTCACCAAGTGCACAGTCCCTGTGGATTTAGCAGACCTTGTCCAGCTGGTGCATCACTGGAACTGTTGTTCTGGGTCACTTTCTGGCTTTTATCTAGTATTTTTCATGGAGGTGTTTTTTTGCCCTATCTCTCCTAGCCAAGATCTTAGGTTCTCCTGAGCTATTTTTTTTATAACCTTGTTGTTCTCTGGAAATTTGGATACCTGTGTGACACCTGAAACTTAGAGCTAGAACTCGGCAGCTATGAGTGTTAGTATTACCACATGCAGCAACTATTTAAAAATCTGAAAAAGAGCCCATACTTCAATTAGAGATATGAATGTAGTAGATCTTGTTAGGACTGAGACAAATCAGGCGAAAGGGTACAGGACGATATTGATTGTGTTTAAAATTTCAACTTCTATGTGGGAACACAGGAAGAGATTTTTGTTTGGTGCAGGACATGTATTTTCTGCAGCACATTAATAATTTAACTTGTATTATCAGTTTGTTCAAACACTATAATTACATGGGACTTTTTTTTTTTTAATCTTCATTTTATTGAGATATATTCACATACCATGCAGTCATACAAAACAAATCGTACTTTTGATTGTTTACAGTACCATTACATAGTGGTATATTCATCACCCAAATCAATCCCTGACACCTTCATTAGCACACACACAAAAATAACAAGAATAATAATTAGAGTGAAAAAGAGCAATTGAAGTAAAAAAGAACACTGGGTACCTTTGTCTGTTTGTTTCCTTCCCCTATTTTTCTACTCATCCATCCATAAACTAGACAAAGTGGAGTGTGGTCCTTATGGCTTTCCCAATCCCATTGTCACCCCTCATAAGCTACATGTTTATACAACTGTCTTCGAGATTCATGGGTTCTGGGTTGTAGTTTGATAGTTTCAGGTATCCACCACCAGCTACCCCAATTCTTTAGAACCTAAAAAGGGTTGTCTAAAGTGTGCATAAGAGTGCCCACCAGAGTGACCTCTTGGCTCCTTTTGGAATCTCTCTGCCACTGAAGCTTATTTCATTTCCTTTCACATCCTCCTTTTGGTCAAGAAGATGTTCTCCATCCCACGATGCCAGGTCTACATTCCTCCCTGGGAGTCATATTCCACGTTGCCAGGGAGATTCACTCCCCTGGGTGTCTGATCCCATGTAGGGGGGAGGGCAGTGATTTCACCTTTCAAGTTGGCTTAGGTAGAGAGACAGGGCCACATCTGAGCAACAAAGAGGCATTCAGGAGGAGACTCTTAGGCACAACCATAGGGAAGCCTAGCCTCTCCTTTGCAGCAACCATCTTCCCAAGGGTAAAACCTGTGGTAGAGGGCTCAACCCATCAAACCACCAGTCCCCTATGCCTGTGGTCATGTTAGCAACCATGGAGGTGGGGTAGGCGAATACCCCTGCATTCTCCACAGGCTCCTCAAGGGGGCACTACATCTTTTTTTTTCCTTGTTTTTCTTTTTTTTTTTCTTTAACTTTCCCTTCTTTTTTAAATCAACTGTATGAAAAAAAAGTTAAAAAGAAAACAAACATACAATAAAAGAACATTTCAAAGAGACCATAACAAGGGAGTAAGAAAAAGACAACTAACCTAAGATAACTGCTTAACTTCCAACATGTTCCTACTTTACCCCAAGAAAGTTACCTAATATAGCAACATTTCTGTGAACTTGCTCCTGCTATATCCATCAGAAATTAACAGACCATAGTCATTCCTGGACATCCCCAGAACGTTAAACAGCTTATCTGTTCTTCTTGGATTATTGTTCCCCTTTCCTTAATTGCTCTCTATTGCTAGTTCCCCTACATTCTACATTATAAACCATTTGTTTTACATTTTTCAAAGCTCACATTAGTGGTAGCATATAATATTTCTCTTTTTGTGCCTGGCTTATTTCGCTCAGCATTATGTCTTCAAGGTTCATCCATGTTGTCATATGTTTCATGAGATCGTTCCTTCTTACTGCCGCGTAGTATTCCATTGTGTGTATATACCACATTTTATTTATCCACTCATCTGTTGAAGGACATTTGGGTTGTTTCCATCTCTTGGCAATTGTGAATAATGCTGCTATGAACATTGGCGTGCAGATATCTGTTCGTGTCACTGCTTTCCGATCTTCCGGGTATATACTGAGAAGTGCAATCTTTGGGTCGAATGGTAGCTCTATATCTAGTTTTCTAAGGAACTGCCAGACTGACTTCCAGAGTGGCTGAACCATTATACAGTCCCACCAACAATGAATAAGAGTTCCAATTTCTCCACATCCCCTCCAGCATTTGTAGTTTCCTGTTTGTTTAATGGCAGCCATTCTAACCGGTGTTAGATGGTATCTCATTGTGGTCTTAATTTGCATCTCTCTAATAGCTAGTGAAGCTGAACATTTTTTCATGTGTGTCTTGGCCATTTGTATTTCCTCTTCAGAGAACTGTCTTTTCATATCTTTTGCCCATTTTATAATCGGGCCGACTGTACTATTGTCATTGAGTTGTAGGATTTCTTTATATATGCAAGATATCAGTCTTTTGCCAGATACATGGTTTCCAAAAATTTTTTCCCATTGAGTTGGCTGCCTCTTTACCTTTTTGAGAAATTCCTTTGAGATGCAGAAACTTCTAAGCTGGAGGAGTTTCCATTTATCTATTTTTTCTTTTGTTGCTTGTGCTTTGGGTGTAAAGTCTAGGAAGTGGCCGCCTAATACAAGGTCTTGAAGATGTTTTCCTACATTATCTTCTAGGAGTTTTATGGTACTTTCTTTTATATTGAGATCTTTGGTCCATTTTGAGTTAATTTTTGTGTAGGGGGTGAGGTAGGGGTCCTCTTTCATTCTTTTGGATATGGATATCCAACTCTCCAAGCCCAATTTGTTGAAAAGACCATTATGGCTCAGTTCAGTGACTTTGGGGGCCTTATCAAAGATCAGTCGGCCATAGATCTGAGGGTCTATCTCTGAATTCTCAATTCGATTCCATTGATCTATATGTCTATCTTTGTGCCAGTACCATGCTGTTTTGGCAACTGTGGCTTTATAATAAGCTTCAAAGTCAGGGAGTGTAAGTCCTCCCACTTCGTTTTTCTTTTTTAGAGTGTCTTTAGCAATTCGAGGCATCTTCCCTTTCCAAATAAATTTGATAACTAGCTTTTCCAAGTCTGCAAAGTAGGTTGTTGGAATTTTGATTGGGATTGCATTGAATCTGTAGATGAGTTTGGGTAGAATTGACATTTTAATGACATTTAGTCTTCCTATCCATGAACATGGAATATTTTTCCATCGCTTAACGTCCCCTTCTATTTCTTTTAGTAGAGTTATGTAGTTTTCTTTGTATAGGTCTTTTACATCTTTGGTTAAGTTTATTCCTAGGTACTTGATTTTTTTAGTTGCTATTGAAAATGGTATCTTTTTCTTGAGTGCCTCTTCAGTTTGTTCATTTCTAGCGTATAGAAACATTACGGACTTATGTGCATTAACCTTGTATCCCGCTACTTTGCTAAATTTGTTTATTAGCTCTAGTAGCTGTATCGTCGATTTCTCAGGGTTTTCTAGATATAAGATCATATCATCTGCAAACAATGACAGTTTTACTTCTTCTTTTCCAATTTGGATGCCTTTTATTTCTTCGTCTTGCCGGATTGCCCTGGCTAGCACTTCCAGCACAATGTTGAATAAAAGTGGTGACAGCGGGCATCCTTGTCTTGTTCCTGATCTTAGAGGGAAGGCTTTCAGTCTCTCACCATTGAATACTATGCTGGCTGTGGGTTTTTCATATATGCTCTTTATCATGTTGAGGAAGTTTCCTTCAATTCCTACCTTTTGAAGTGTTTTTATCAAAAACAGATGTTGAATTTTGTCAAATGCTTTTTCAGCATCTATTGAGATGATCAATTGATTTTTTCCCTTTTGACTTGTTAATGTGTTGTAATACATTGATTGATTTTCTTATGTTGAACCATCCTTGCATGCCTGGAATAAACCCCATTTGGTCATGGTGTATGATTTTTTTAATGTGTCTTTGGATTCGATTTGCAAGTATTTTGTTGAGGATTTTTGCATCTATATTCATTAGGGAGATTGGCCGGTAGTTTTCCTTTTTTGTAGCATCTTTGCCTGGTTTTGTTATTAGATTGATGTTAGCGTCATAAAATGAGTTAGGTAGTGTTCCATTTTCTTCAATGTTTTGAAAGAGTTTGAGTAAGATTGGTGTCAGTTCTTTCTGGAAAGTTTGGTAGAATTCCCCTGTGAAGCCATCTGGCCCTGGGCATTTGTTTGTGGGAAGATTTTTGATGACTGATTGGATCTCTTTGCTTGCGATGGGTTGGTTGAGGTCTTCTCTTTCTTCTCTGGTCAGTCTAGGTTGTTCATATGTTTCCAGGAAATTGTCCATTTCCTCTACATTCTCCAGTTTGTTGCCATACAGTTGTTCATAGAATCCTCTTATAATTTTTTTAATTTCTTCAGGATCTGCAGTTATGTCACCTTTTTCATTCATTATTTTGTTTATATGGGTCTTCTCTCTTTTTGATTTTGTCAGTCTAGCTAGGGGCTTGTCAATCTTGTTGATTTTCTCAAAGAACCAACTTTTGGTGATATTTATCCTCTATATTGTTTTTTTGTTCTCTATGTCATTTATTTCTGCTTTAATCCTTGTTATTTCTTTTCTTCTACTTGGTTTAAGATTGATTTGCTGTTCATTTTCTAGCTTCTTCAGTTGATCCATTAGTTCTTTGATTTTGGCTCTTTCTTCCTTTTTAATATATGTGTTTAGTGCTATAAATTTCCCCCTTAGCACTGCTTTTGCTGCATCCCATAGGTTTTAGTATGTTGTGTTCTCATTTTCATTCGTCTCTATATATTTAGCAATTTCTCTTGCTATTTCTTCTTTAACCCACTGATTGTTTAGGAGTGTGTTGTTTAACCTCCAGGTATTTGTGAATTTTCTAAGTCTCTGATGGTTATTGACTTCTAATTGTATTCCATTGTGGTCAGAGAATGTGCTTTGAATAATTTCAATCTTTTTAAATTTATTGAAGCTTGTTTTATGTCCCAGCATATGATCTATTCTGGAGAAAGTTCTGTGAGCACTAGAAAAGTATGTGTATCCTGGTGATTTGGGATGTAATGTCCTGTATATGTCTGTTAAATCTAATTCATTTATCAGATTGTTTAGGTTTTCAATTTCCTTATTGGTCTTCTGTGTGGCTGATCTATCTATAGGAGAGAGTGATGTGTTGAAGTCTCCCACAATTATTGTGGAAACATCAATTGCTTCCTTTAGTTTTGTCAGTGTTTCTCTCATGTATTTTGTGGCACCTTGATTGGGTGCATAGACATTTACGATTGTTATTTCTTCTTGCTGAATTGCCCCTTTTATTAGTATGTAGTGGCCTTCTTTGTCTCTCAAAATATCCCTGCATTTGAAGTCTATTTTATCTGAGATTAATATTGCTACACCTGCTTTCTTTTGGCTGTAGCTTGCATGAAATATTTTTTCCATCCTTTCACTTTCAGTTTCTTTGTGTCCCTGTGTCTAAGATGAGTCTCTTGTATGCAACATATTGATGGTTCATTTTTTTTGATCCATTCTGCCAATCTATATCTTTTAATTGGGGAGTTTAATCCATTTACATTCAACGTTATAACCGTGAAGGCATTTCTTGAATCAGCCATCTTATCCTTTGGTTTATGTTTGTCATATTTTTCCCCTCTGTCTATTAATATCCTTTATTGTACCCATACCGAATCTCTTTAGTACTGAACCTTTCTCCAAGTCTCTCTGTCCTTTCTTTGTTTCTCTGTCTGTAGGGCTCCCTTTAGTATCTCCAGTAGGGCAGGTCTCTTGTTAGCAAATTCTCTCAGCATTTGTTTGTCTGTGAAAAATTTAAGCTCTCCCTCAAATTTGAAGGAGAGCTTTGCTGGATAAAGTATTCTTGGCTGGATATTTTTCTCACTCAGAATCTTAAATATATTGTGCCACTGCCTTCTCACCTCCATGGTGGCTGCTGAGTAGTCACTACTTAGTCTTATGCTGTTTCCTTTGTATGTTGTGAATTGCTTTTCTCTTGCTGCTTTCAGAACTTGCTCCTTCTCTTCTGTGTTTGATAGTGTGATCAGTATATGTCTTGGAGTGGGTTTATTTGGATTTATTCTATTTGGGGTTTGCTGAGCATTTATGATTTGTGTATTTATGTTGTTTAGAAGATTTGGGAAGTTTTCCCCAACAATTTCTTTGAATACTCTTCCTAGACCTTTACCCTTTTCTTCCCCTTCTGGGACACCAATGAGTCTTATATTTGGACGTTTCATATTATCTATCATAACCCTGAGGTCCATTTCAATTTTTTCAATTTTTTTCCCCATTCTTTCTTTTATGCTTTCATTTTCCCTTGTGTCATCTTCGAGGTCACTGATTCGTTGTTCAACTTCCTCTTGTCTTGTACTATGAGTGTCCAGAATCTTTTTAATTTGGTCAACAGTTTCTTTAATTTCCATAAGATCATCCATTTTTTTATTTAGTCTTGCAATGTCTTCTTTATGCTCTTCTAGGGTCTTCTTGATTTCCTTTGTCTCCCGTACTATGGTCTCATTGTTCATCTTTAGTTCTTTGAGTAGCTGCTCTAGGTGCTGTGTCTCTTCTGATCTTTTGATTTGGGTGCTTGGGCTTGGGTTATCCATATCGTCTGGTTTTTTCATATGCTTTATAATTTTCTGTTGTTTTTGGCCTCGTGGCATTTGCTGAATTTGATAGGGTTCTTTTAGGATTTGTAGACCGATTGAAGTCCTTATCTCTAATTTATCAGATCTACAGCTTCGTGGAGTACACTTTCTCTAACTAACCAGCAGGTGGCGTCCACGAGCCACCTGTTCTCCACAAGCCAGTTCTCCCATGCTTAGCCTTTTTGGTGAGTGGGGGAGTGAGTCTTGTGGGGTCCAATTGGTGTACCAAGCTTGCGTGTGTAGTTGGTGTTGCCTGCCCTGTATATGGGGCGTGTTTCTGGGCAGTCAGGGAGGGGGGGGTGGCTCTAACAATCAAATCTCCCTGGTGATCCTAGAGTTTTAAAGCTGGTGCAATAGTCTAATCCTTCAGTTCAGTCCTGCCACAGTTTGTCTCTGCCACTGACCCACAGGTCCTTGGTATTGGCGTATGGCTCCTGAGACTTGCAAGTGGGCCCGTCTTCCAGGCCGTGCACCCCGGGTCCTCTGTTGAGGGATGACTGTGCTATGTCACAGGTGAGTGCCATCCACCCAGGGCAGTTCTGGGCTGCTGGGCTGTGTAGGGAGACTCCCAGTCTGCTGAAATGATGGCTGAATGGGGCTTTGTTAATTCACACTGCTCTACCTTCCCAACTCTGGGACAATCAGCTGAGGTTGCAGGGAAGGCTAATGTCCATGCCCAGTTTCATGGTGTGTGCCTGTTATTTGAAGCACTTCCGTCACACTGGGTTGTCTGGGGCAGTTCTGGGCTATGGGGCTGGTGATGGGCAGGAGTGTTTCCTGTCCACCAGGATGATGGCTGTGAGCGGACACCCCCCTTTTCTTGGGAAGTTGTGGTGTTTAGTGAATTTTCTCAGCCACTGGATTATTGCGTTTTGTCTCAGAGCTCTCCTAGTTCTGCTCTTGACTTGACCTGTCCAAATTGCAAGTCTTTGAAGCTTTCTGTATTGGGCTTCTTAGAGTAATTGTTTTAGAAAAAGAAAAAAGGATTAAAAAAAAAAAAAAAGGGCCCTCCTCAGAGATCTAATGGGTTATTGAAATGCTAAGAGACAAAGCAACCAGGGCCATTAAAGAAAGATCCACAGGGCAGAGAGATCAGCTTTTCTTCGGGATTTGCATATGCACCTCAGGGCCTGAGCTCGGGCCTGAGCTCTGCCCTTCCCCTTTCTATGTTCACCAGAACTCCAAAAATCCTCTGCTTTTATTTTGGAGTTTTTCATGTTGTTTTTTTTCTATGCCTGTCTCCTCTCTGCTGGGCTGGCTGCTCTCAGATTCTCTGGTGTCTGGTCTCAGTCTATCTATGGTTGGAGTTTGGATCAGTAGAATGAGTTTCCGATAAGGGCTGCCGCTGCAGTTCTCCCTTCTCCTTCCCGGAGCTGACAGCCCCTCCTCCCACGGGACTGAGCCTGGCAGGGAGGGGCGCAGGTCCCCTGGCCGCAAAAACTTACAGATTTCGCTGATCTCAGCAGTTCAATGTGTTCATGAGTGTTGTATGAAGTATGCCCAAAGTCAGATTGCTCTGTGGTGTCCAGTCCACGCAGTTCCTGGCTTTCTACCTACTTTCCTGGAGGAGTAACTAAAACATACAGCTCACCAGTCTGCCATCTTGCCCCACCCTCTGTACATGGGACTTTGAATAGGAAGTGAGTTCTGTTTGGTTTGTATAGGTTAGTGTGAAATACCAATATATCCCAAAGAAATTTGGGCAGAGAATAAAAATATAGTTCCAGACCACCTCAAGGAACTGGGGAAAAATGAAATGTTGGTTGTCCCCACCTTGGTTATTGCTGATATTCTCACATATACTGAGGACTAATAATTTAGGAAGCTGAGCCCTCAGTCTTGGGGCTTGCCCTTATGAAGTTTGTTACTGCAAAGGAGAGGCTAAGGCTACTTATAATTGTGCCTAAGAATCTCCCTCAGAGAACCTCTTTGATGCTCAGATGTAGCCCTCTCTAGCTAAGCCAACTTGGCAGGTGAACTCACTGCCCTCCCCCTATGTGAGATATGATTCCCAGGGATGTAAATCTCCATTGCAACACTGGGCATGACTCCCAGAAATGAGCCTGGACCCAGGATCATGGGATTGAGAAAATCTTCTTGAGCAAAAGGGGGAAGCAAAATGAAAAAAAGATAAAGTTTCAGTGGCTGAGAGATCTCAAATGGAGTTGAAAGGTCACCCTGGAGGGCATTCTTATGCACTATATAGATATCCATTTTTAGGTTTCAGTGTATTGGAATATCTAGAAGGAAATACCTGAAACTGTTGAGCTGAAACCCAGTAGCCTTGATTCTTGAAGATGATTGCATAACTATGTAGCTTACACGGTGTGACAGTGTGATTGAGAAAATCTTGTTGCTCAAACTCCCTTTATCTAAGGTATAGATGGATGAGTAGAAAAATGGGGCAAAAACTAAATGAAAAATAGGGTAGGATAGGGGAGATAGAATTATTTGGGTGTTATTTTTGACTTTTATTTATTATTCTTATTTTCATTCTTTTTGGAGTAGTGCAAATGTTCAAATACTGATTTTGGTGATGAATGCACAGTTATGTGATGGTTCTGTGAACAGTTGATTGTACACCATGGATGATTGTATAGTATGTGAATATATCTCAATAAAACTGAATAAAAATCAAGTAGGAGGTCAAGGAAGAAGTACTAACTTTGCATATGTGGAAAAAATAACACAAGTGATACCACAAATGTGAAATAATAGTACTGCCTAATGAAAAAAGGAATATGGAGGGAAAAATTAAGGGATGAACAACTCAATCCATACACCTTACATGTGCTTTGGTCAAAGGAAAATTCTGTCATTCAAAGATGATTTTAAAAAAGAAGTAGAATAAGAATACTCAATAGAAAGGAGATGACTCACTCAAATAATAATGATAGGAGACTTTGTTTATGCATGTATTTGTGGAAAACAAGGCATAGAAAATACAGTGTAGTATGGTTAGTGTAACAGAAATTTACCACCCAAGGACCTAAGAGAGGGAGAGATTACAGTAAACTGGAAGGAAGGGATTGTGTAGAGGAGGCGGCCATGTGAGGAACAGTGACATTCAGTTAAGGGACACTAAAGATCAAAATGGCCTCACAGGATAGGAGCAAGGCAAATGAACATTCTGAGCTCAGTGTGAACCTGCCCTCCAATTTTCTTCTAGAGCTCTGCATTTACGAAACCCAACTAGACCTCATCAGTTAAGCAGCTTTTTTGATATAGCAGTATTCATGAAGTCAGTTTTCTGGGGAAGGCCAAGTGACACTCCAGAGAAAATTTTTATAAAATAACAAGACTTGAAAGTTACATTATGACTGATTATAAAGTGAAAGAAGTTCAGAGAGATTAGCCTCTCAGAAGGATGTGTTTACACTTCAAGGGGGTCTGAGGGCCAGAACCATTATCACATCTCTGAATTGTGATGTATAGCTGGGGACTCTAGTCTTATCTGCTTTCTAGAGTATTTCTTTACATTCCAAAGGGCAAGGACCTAGAAACTTTCCCAAGTAGAATTTACTTACACTGAGTTGGTAAAATCTCTCCCTCTCTCTCTTACAATTAAACCACCCAGATTTATGGTCTCTAGGTTCCTCACCTGCAGAACAAACTCTGGTGTGTGTAGATTGATATCCTATGTGGATCTCATCACATCAGTCTGGAAAGGGGAAATTGGGTCATGGAGAGTCTGTAAAATTCTCTGTAGGTAAATAATCTGCTCAGCACTAGAAACCTTATGTTTACATTCAAGATGACTCTAATAAATATAGATATTAAGAACTTAACAGAGGCTGCACAAGATTGTGGCATAGGCAGGTGTGGAATTTAGTAAGTCCTCTGGATCAGCTATTAAACAGCCAGTAACAACTAGTAAATGATATGGAACAACAGTTTGGGGGACATCTGTGAATGGACACACATTGTACACCAGTCTGGAATGGGTGAGAGGGCTGAGACACAGTATAGAACAGTAAGTAAAACCCCCCAAACTGTGGAGCTGGTGCCCCTCCCACACTGGCACAGCAGGCTGAGTTGGGACACTCCTCTGTAGGAAAAAGAAACAGTCTTTGCTGGGAGCAAGGGTAAGTATCTCAACCAGGTTCCAATCATGGTTTTAATTAACAAATGTGGACTATTGAATACAAGCTATGAGCACAGACAAACCTGGAGCAAGCATGATGGAACCCTGAAGACTCTCTTAGCAGAGAAGCTAAACTGACAAAAAAATAAATAAATAAAAACAGAGTCTTTTGGAGTCAGCCATCTGTTTTCTTGCCTTTTCCGGCATCTACAGATGACCTTCTTTCCTTGGCTTATGGCCCCTTCCTCCAGCTTCAGATTATCCTCTGATGTTCCATCCTTTCTAATCCATTTATAAGAATCCTTGTGACTACATTGAACACACTCAGAAAATCCAGGATAGTCTCCCCATCTCACAATCCTTAATTTAATCACATCAAAGTTTCCAGGGATTAGAAAGTGGACAACTTTGGGTAACATTATACTGCTGATCACACCATTACTCCATGAGAACACTTAAAACACTTTAGTAGGTAGGTAGGTTACAATGACCAGCACTCATTGCTGCTTACATATTTTGATGTAATTTTGATTACTCATTTAACATCTCTCATCATGAATATAAATGTCTCTATTTCACCTTTTCTCTCTGTCAAATTTAAAAAAAAAATAGATTTGGAGGTTACATAATTAGCTACACAAAAATTGTTACGTATTATAGATAACTTGAATCTTTATTCTTGAAATAACAATTCTTGTATTTATTACCACAAGAAAGATTACAGCTCTTGGACCTAATATTACTAGCTATACCAGCTTTCATTTGAGTGATGTTTGGTTAGTTGAATAACTTTTGACATTTCATTAGCATTGTATTTCATTTATGTCTCCTATTGCATTGTATTGCATGTTATTGTTTGGAAAGCTGCTGTAAATTTAATATTCTTTTCTTTATAAGTGATTTGATTTTTGCATAAAGACCAGAGAGGATAGTCTTTCCTACTTATTTCAAGTTTAACAATTTTACTAGGACATGTCCTAATTTCTCAGGTCTATTGAGGACTCTTTCAAAAAGTAGGTTTAAATCTTCCATCACTTTAGGATATATTTCTTAAATTATCTTTACTTTTAAAAATTAACTACTTTCCATTATTCCATTCCTTTTATAAAATATCATGAAAATGCACTATATGAAATATTGTGTATTTTATACATAATATTTCTTGATTTCTCTTTGATCTTTTCTTATAAATTTATTAATTTTCATTTCATTTTCTTGGCTCATTCATTTCTCTCTTCCACATACTTTTCAAACTTTGGTCCTGCATATAGGTACTTTGTGATTTATTATTTTTTGACAGTACTGTTTTTTATTTCCTGCATCCAGTTAACTTCTGTATCAGTCATGATAGATTCAGAAATGCTACAGTAGCAAACAACACTGAAATATTATTAACCTATAATAACAAGGGTTATTTCCTGTTCATACTAATAGTCCAATGCGAATTGACTATACCTCTCTTCTATTTTAAAGCCAAGAATATAAGGACAACCTTTAGATGACACATGACTAGTCATTATGGAATTGGGCAAAATAGAGCATGGTGGTCCACATTTTAGCTATCAGGGTTTCTCAAAGATGACAACATAAATTCACTCACATTTCATTTGCCACAATCACTCACATTTCATTGGCCACAACAAGTCAAAAGTCCAAGTGTACCTTCTATATTCTTTGGAATTGTGGCCCCCAAAAGGCTCTGCATATTTTTAAATAGTAACTTAATTCTCTACAACTCATTCACATTTATGCTGTGGTTTGTCTTTTTAATCTTAGTTTTTGTATTTCTGATATGTGTGTGTGTGTGTGTGTGTGTGTGTGTGTGTGTGTGTGTGTGTGTGTTTAACATTTCAATAACTTATTCAGATATACTCAATTCCTATTGGGTTGTTGCATTATAGTTTTGTTTTGTTTTTTTCCCATGTGGAGAATACTTTAGAGTATTTGTATTTGCCAAATATATTTTATTCTCATATTCTATGTTCTTTCAATCACTTTGAATGGATATGAGTATTTTTTTAATTGCTTACATTGGTTTTATTTTGTATTTTGTGTGTTTTTGTAGTCCTGATTACTAGGATTTTCACAAACCTTTGGGAGAAAGGGTATGAGTGATTTATTCAGTTTCTTAGTTCCAGAGTGTGTTTTCACTGATTGCTATGTTAAAATGCAGTTTTCATATTAAATGACACCTTCTGTGTTGGGATGTGTATGCTGTTTTCTGATTAATTGATACAAACTTGGCTTTAAAAGGTTTTATCTCCAGACACTTTATTTTTCCCATTTTCATTAAACCTCCAAAGGATACCTCATCCTTCTAAATTACCTTGCTCAACTCCAAACATGGGTCCTTCCCAAGATTCAACTCTTACACTATGCAATTCCTAAGATCCTTCCTTTCAACAGTGCAATAGCCAAGTCTTTGATTTATCAGGTCTCATATTTCCTCATAAAAGCTCCATACACAGGGATTGAGGATCTTTTTCTGTCAGTAATAGAAAATATATTAGCATTCCCCTTTGGATAGAATTCATGGAATTTCAGCTAAGGGAAATTTTCTATATATACCACATTTAGGGAAATATAGCATGAAATTACACAATAGGAATGGTGACTATAATTGATATCAAAGTTATTATTCCAGAAGATAGTTACAATTATGTGCAGCAATATGAGGTGATTTTAGAAAAAGGTGCTGAGTTAGTTGGTTACATTTTTACAAGTCCATTTTCCAGAACTTAGAAAGATAATAAAGGATATGCCTTCCATAGAAAGATAATAAGGGGTATGTCTTCCATAAATCTAAGTGTTAAACAAGACCTTGGGACCATTTAGAATCCAACCTCAGAAAGGCAACCACAATAATCATGGAAAAGAATGTATTGAACAAAAGATAATGCATAACCTAATGGAAATGAGAATGCCTCATATGAAAGCAGTTTTCCTTATCACTGAAAATTCTTAGCTAGCAGCTGAAAGGAGTTGGAATTGTGATTTGCTTTGTTGGAAGTTAGATCAAGCAATATCACCTTGCAAGTCTCTTCAAAGTTTAGTGTCTTTTTTGGAGAAGTGGTGATCTATAACAAGAAAGCAATTTGTAGATGTCACCAGCTTCTTCTTAGCCTCTGTTTTTTTAGAACAATTTATAGTCATAGTTTTCCTAAGATAGATACCATCTGAGCACCTACTATATCAGTTGAACCATGAAGAATGAATATATGTAGTGTAGAGACACTTGGAAATAACTAAGGAGCACCATATTTGTCTTGGCCTCTATTTAATTAATATTTGATAATTTGCTTATTTTTCATGAATTTCAAACACTTCACTGTTAAAGTAGAAACAATAATACACAACAGCCCTATAGAAGGGTACACACAATTAATTTTCTGTTCCTTGTTCATGGATAAGATGCATGCTTTTTTATTTGAGAGGTGTATTTTAAGTTTCCTCTCTTTGGTAAATCAGGTAAAATCATACATAAAGAAATGGGAAGCATATTTACTTGAATAAAATATCAACTTTTAGAGAAAAAATAATTTAATGTCATGAAAAGAACCAAGACTAAGTATCACATTGTTCTTTTTCTTTTGAATCCACACTATTAATTTGAAGAGCAAAATGTATCTGAAAACTTAACTGTGCACCATTGGAAAGTGAAGAATTAGTATCACACTGAATACTAATTTTTTTGAACCAATAGTGTTTAAAACTTTAAAAAAAATTCTACCATTCTGAATTGTATGGAGCTATATGTAAGGGGTTGTTTTCAAGGTCATCTCTAAAAGAATATCATCTGATTTGAGTAATAAATGAAGAGAAAATGATATACATTTGTAAAGGACAGATGTATATGGGTGGAAAGAAATGCAACATTTGGATGTTTATATTATTAATAAAGCAAAATTAAGAATTTATATTCACTTAAAAGTTCCCTTTTTAATGGAAAAATAAAGTCCACATAAGTGGCTAAATTACTTTCCTGGGAGTTAATTTTATTCTTACATTTTAAACTAACATCCTTGCATCTTAAATTACTCAGTGGAGAAACAAATTGATGGTGTGAAATTACTTTCTGTTTTTTGTTTTTTTGTTTTTTTTAAATGCATGGATATAAATCACTGCAACTTCGGGGAAGTTGAAAAATGACTGTATTAACAAAACTCCATGTTCTACAGACAAATAAACATCCTCACAAATCCAAACCAGTGTTGCATATTTACCCATCATTAGCCATAATTCACTTCAGATGATAATGATAAATGAACAAAGAAACTGGATCGCTGAACATTACCTACTTAATGATAACAAACAACTGAAAATGAAGAGTCTTCTGCCCTGAAACTGATATTCAACCCATTGGGAAACTAACAATGCCTTACTTAACTTCTGTTTCTTCTTCTATTACCACTTACTCCTATTCTCAGGGTTCAAACTGTTCACAACCTAACATCTTCAGCTCCATTTGATATAAAACTTTTTAATGTTTTATCCAACCTATAATCATATAAATGATTTTTTGTATGTGTTAGAGAGAGAAAAAGAGAAGTATTAAGGGTGAGATAAAGTGAGAGAGCAAGTGAAAGAAAGAGAAATTAGGAAGATTAGTATTAGCAGGAGTGATAGTTCCAGGCAAGAATTGAAAAAGCTGAGCTATGATCCAAGTATCTTGCAAGGGTTTATATTCTGTGAATATCAAAAGGGTGTGAGTGAAATATCAGGATGAGAGCTATTGTTTCCTCTAGGTGCTATAACAAATAATTACCAATTTAGCGCCTTAAAACAACACATTTTTTTATATCACAGTTCAGGAGATCAGTAGTGATGAACCCTTTATTTTCTTACCATTGGCAATTTGTTACTTCTCTCTTTTTCTTTTCTTGGTTAGTCCAGTTAGAGGTTTACCAAATGTTATTGATTCTTTTCAAAGAACTTTTTTTTTGTTATATTGATCACATTTTTCTACCACTATTGACTTATCTTTTGTACCGCTTTAAAAGGTTGTCCTAGGATACACGTTATACATTTTTAAATAATCTAAGCCCACATTAAAACAATATTATATCACTTTATATATAGTGTTAGGATATTATTGCAATGTTTTCCAACACATTTCTTTCAACAATTGTGCCATTACCACACATTTCACCTTTAGTGCACTATAAACACACATGCAACATTACTATAATTACTTGAAATGCTAAGCTAGCTTTTAGGGCAGTTAAAATAAGAAAGAAAAACACCTTCTTTTATTCCATTTCTAGTAATCTTTGTTTCTTCAGGTAAGTTCAAGTTTCTGACCTATATTATATTTCTTTGGCCAGAAGAGTTTCCTTTAATATTTATTGAGGGTATGTCTCCTGGGAATGAAAACGTTTTGGTTTGTCTGAGATAGTCTTCATGTTTCTTTCAATTTTGAAGGACATTTTCATCTGATATATAATTCTGCACTGACACATTATTTCATTTCAGCACTTTAAAGTTGTCACCTCATTGAATATTTGCTTCCATGATTTCTGACAGGAATTATGCTATAATTTTTTATACATTTTTCCTGTATCAATAATGTGATTTTTTTTTCTTCTGGTGGCCTTCAAGATTTTCTCCTTGTCTTTGATTTTTAGCAGTTTGAATATGACATACCTAAGTGTGTGCATTTTTTATTTTGTATTTATCCTTTGGGCATTCTCTTTGCATTTGAGATTTATGGTTTGTTGTCTGTTTTATTTGGAAAATTCTCAGCCATTATTTCTTCAAAGTTTTCTTATGTTCCTTTCTTCCTCTCTTCTCAATCTAAGAGTATGATTATGTCTATGTTCTATAATTTGGTATTGTCAAACAGTTATTGGATATCATTTTTCTCATTTTTTTCTCTTAATTTATATTGACCAATCTTCAAGTTCACTGACTCTTTCCTTTCCTGATGAACATGCAAAAAGCATCCTTCATCTCTATTACTGTACTTTTCAAATGTAGTGTTCCCATTTGCTTCTTTCTAATAGTTTCTACTTCTCTGCTGAAATTTCCTATTTTACTAGAGCCTTTAAATTATTAATCATAGTTATTCTTTTTCTAATAATTCTATCAGTGGTGTCATATATGATCTGGTTCTCATATTGCTTTTTCTCTTCAGACTATATTTTCCCTTGCCTTTTTTGATGACTCAGTTTTTTTTTAATTGAAAACTGTACATGTTGTACAGGGTAGCAGATAGTATGGTTAATATGTTTATACTTTGGAAAGAGCAAAATTTTTCTTCTTCCAGGCTTTTAGTATGAGAATTTGTATTAATCTAGTTAGGAGGTGGGCTAGATCTGAAATTACTCTCATGCTTACCCACAGGGCAGCAGAGCCTTCAAATCCCTCTCGTGGTACTTGGTTCTTGTCTCTCCATGTGGCTTCATATCTTTCCATTATTCTGTTCCCCAGACAGAATCTGTGTCTTGCACATATCCCAGCTGTCTTCTAAACTTTTTGTGTAGTTCTGGGGTGTGGGTTTGTTGGGAAGAGTAGAGGGAGAGGGATTCTCTGATGTTCTGTTTAAGCTTCTGTCTCAGGCAGACACTGTGAACCTTGATCTGGGGGATGAGACATTTGAAAGTCTTCGTACCCCTTCCCCAGATAGTATCCTGGACCTAACACTATTCACTCTCCTCCTCCATGGATCAACCTTTTCTCCAATCTCTAGCCCTCTCGCCCAGCAGCAGTGGATTTCCGTCCCTGTCTGCAGGTTAGAGTCTTAAAGCTTTTTTCTCTGAAATTAAGGTTTTTGTTTCTTGGTGTTTGTATGGGATGAAGGTCTGGGTGGAGATTTGTGGATGGCTGCTCTTCACTTCTACCAGTCCCCATTGGTTTCCAGAAATGCTATCAGACTACAGTTTTTGGTGCTCTTCCCCTCCAGATTAATCTTTTTATTCCTTAAGGGAGTTAAGGAAAATGATTTGGGGTGGATTTTTGGCAGTGGGTGCTTCTCACCTACCCAGGCCATTACCTTAGGGGAAGACTTGGCCTGATTCCCCTGATTTTCCTCAAGAGTCCCAGGTGGTGGCTCGGGCAAGATGGCGGGATAGAGAGGAGTGGAAGCTAAGTAGTCCCCCTGGAACAACTACAAAAAACCAGAAACAACTAGTAAATAATCCAGAATAACTGCGGGGGGACAAACAAGACCATCTACTCATCATACACCAACCTGAATTGGGAGGAATGCCCGAGAACACAGCATAAGATCTGTAAGTAAAACCTGCGGAACCAGGTCGGGAGACCCCCTCCACCATAGCCCGAGCTGCGGAGCCGCGTGGTGCCACAGAGAAGCTCTCTCCCAGCAAGCGAATACAGCTCAGCTGAGCTCCAACTGGGGTTTTAAGTAGCGAGTGTGAACTGCTCACTACAGGTACGCAGCCCCAAAAAACAGACAGAGGCTTTGGGTGATGACTGACCTGGGAGAGCAGGAGGGTCGCCTTGACTGGGTCTGAAGGGGACTATCTGTTTCTTTTTCGGCTCAGTGGAGAAAAGCAAATGTCAACCTTGCAAGGTGTTAAAAATGGGGAGGCATTGAGGAAGGGATGCAATCAGCATAAACTAGAGACTGTAACTAATAGAATCATTGTATTATGCTTCCTTTAATGTAACAAAGGTGACATACCAAGGTGAATGCAGATAAGAGGGGGGGATAGGGGAGGCATGTTAGACACTTGACATTGGTGGTATTGTCTGATTCTTTATTCTACTTTGATTTAAGGTTATTTTTCCTTTTGCTGCTTCCTGTCATTTTTTTTTGTTTCCTCTTTCTTTTGCCTCTCTACCTTCTATGACTCTCCCTCCTGCCTTGTGGAAGAAATGTAGATGCTCTTGCTTAGTATGAGCAGAATGTTCAATTAGGATGAACTTAAATGTTTGGAAATGAACAGGGGTGTTGGTAGCAAGATGTGAGAATAACTAACAGCGCCGAATGGTGTGTGAATGAGGTGGAAAGGGGAAGCTCAGAGTCATATATATCACCAGAAGGAAAGTTGGAGGTCAAAAGATGGAAATGTATAAAACTGAATCCTATGGTGGGCAATGTCCATGATCAACTGTACAAATACCAGAAATCACTTCATGAACCAGAACAAATGGATGACAATACAATTAGAAGTTAATAATAGAGGGGCATATAGGGAAGAACTATATACCTATTACAAACTATATACTACAGTTAGTAGTATTTCAACATTTTTTCATAAACAGTAACAAACATACTATATCAATACTAGGAGTCAACAATTGAGGGGGGTTGGTTAGGGATAGGGGAGGTTTAGAGTTTCCTTTTCTTTTTTTCTTTTTTCATCTTTCACTTTATTTCTTGTCTGGAGTAATGAAAAGTTTCTAAAAATTGAACAAAAATTAAGTGTGGTGATGGATGCACAGCTGTATGAGTGTACCCAGGGGCAAGGGATTGTACACTTTGGATCTTTGGATAATTGTATGGTATCTGAACAATCTCAATAAAAATGAAAAAAAAAAAAAAAAAAGAGTCCCAGGTGGATTTCCTGGAGAAAAAAGCCTGTGATAGCTCTTAAACCTACTGTATCTGATGACCACCACCCACCAGCCCACCCACCCACTAGCACCATACTCTCTCACTAGTCCAGAATCAGCCTTTAGGAATTTGTTAAAAGTTTCTAATTTAATCATAGTAGCTTATATCATCATGTGGTGTCTGTTCCAGGTAAGAGTGCTCAGGACCTGATTCTCCTATCTGTTGTCTCTCTATTTCAATATTTCTCGTTAGTTGTTAGCCCCATGACCTCAATTCTCTGATAGTTTCAGGGAAAGACATTATTTGCTGCTTATTCAGCTATTTTCTTTAAATATGAGATTGACATTCTTTCTCATGATCATGGCCCAAGAAGGCATTTGTAGCCAAAGGACTAAAGAAAGCACCAGATACATTCTGAGACATGAGCTTTTATTTTTTAGGGCTTATGTACAGGTTGAGAAGTCAGTCACATTGCCCTGAATTCAGGAGCTTCTCTGAATGGATTCAGGAGCTGCTCTGAATGGCAGCAGGTTCTGAGCTCAATGTTAAGATACTCTGTACTTTCAGGGGGCTGAATAAGCTGGTTTATAAGGGCTTGACATTCCTGTGAGCATGAGAGCATAAGATGGGAGCAGGGGTCTTGCAATGTAGGGAGAGACTGATTGTAATCAACAGGGAGGAGAGGAGTATTGTAGATTATTTTGTAGATAATAGTATCTCAAGGAGTTTCAGGGAGGAGATAGTTATAGATTACATTTAGCACCAGAGGCCTGATTTTACAAGGAGAGTAGGTCAAACATGAACTGTTCTAGGTCAAGAAAACTGCTGTGTGCAGTCTTCAAAGCACTTGGGGAAGGCCCTGGGCCCAGAGTTCCCACAATGCACCCCCACACAGTGATTTGCATTGACCATAGGACAGACATTGCATCCATAATTCACAACAATACAGTGAATAGCAGAGTATAAGTAAACCAGTACATATGGACAGTAGTCCTGTTAACAAGTGGTGCCATGGCCAAGTTAAATAATTAACCCTTTGGACAAAGGACCATCAGATAAATGTTCAATATTTTGTGCATGATGTGTCATGTGATTAAGAGTTTGTGCTACATTTTGTGAGTTATCAGGTACATATACACAACATTGAATATTATTTAAAGCACAGGTACACCTGGGGTCAAAATAGCTAAAGGATAAAACTACCCAGCAGTCTGTCTGCTTCATTGCATATCTAGTTTTTACCATTACCTAACTTTGCCAGAGAAATGAAATTTCCCTTTCTGCAAACTTTCTGCAACTTTCTATATCCATATAGGTTTTGTCCTACATTTTCTCTCTTTTTTTTTTTTTTTCATTCTGAAACAACCATTTAGGACAAAACTACTTTTCTTTTCCTTTTAATACAAAACATCTTTTATACCTCTTATACTTAAGTTACCAAAATAATTTTGGAAACTGTTTTCAAGCAAACATTCTACAGCATACAGTTACACTAAAATTAAAAGTTGTTAGAATAATGATAAATACTTAAAAAACCTTTAGCTAATGCATTATTGAAATAGTAAGGTACAATTTTTTTTAACAAGAATTAATAGCACATGTAGGAACAATATACAAGCTGAGTTTTCATTAGTGGATAGAAGAGTTCCGGGTGAAGGGGGTTTAAATGTCATATTTTATCCCCCCCGACCCAGGGAGCTCTTTGGGGTCAGATCTATAGTTAGTTTGGGGTTGCAAAGTTATGCATACAGTCCCCTAGGGGATGGGGGTCTCAGATGGGAAATACAAATAACCCTTGGGCTTAGGATTCTCAACCAGTGTGGCTTCATGGGCCAAACCCAGAGCCAACTGACCTTATTTTCTCCAATTTCTAGTGTTTGTGGCACAGGCAAGAGCAAATTATTATCACAGCCTTGCTGCAGCTTGAGAGCAGCTGGCTTCCCTTATTTGAATTAGCAAGGCTTTCATGGGCCCCAGGGTTACCATTTCCACAGGAGCAGGAGTGGCTGCTTTGGGTCTGGAGTTAATGCTGGTACAGTCATTGAGTCCATTGTTGCAAGGAGTTTCCATCACCTTTAATGGTTCCTTTAAAAGGCCATTCATTCATTCAATTAACCCATCTGCTGTGGGATTACAGAGCTAGTGAAATATCCAAAGGACATTATGTTCTGTAGTCCAGTCCTGGGTTAATTGCCCTGTGAAGGGGATCCCCCATCACTGTCCAAATGTGTGGGGACCCCAAAAGAGGTACTTACTTTTTCTAAGCTACATATGGTAACTAATTAGCTCACCTTGGCCACTTGAAAGGCCAGCAGCAGTCCTGTAGCCATATCTACAGTGAAGACATAGTTTTCCCCTTTGGACAGAGGGCGGGGACCAATATAGTCTACTTGCCAAGAGGTGAGAGGGATCTGGTCTCAGCTGATGTGCACAAGTCAGTAAGTAATTCTGGGCTGTCACAGTAAGCAGGAGGGGCTAGCATCCACTACTCCTTTTAACTCTTGTTGGGTGATAGGCAGCTGAAACTGCTGCATCAGTTTCCACAGGGTCTTGTGCCTTCAATGCCTGGTTTTCCCATGCAGCCATTCAGTTACCTCATACATCATTGGTATTAGGCTGCAGAATTTTGCTAGGGCATCTTCTTCTTCATTACCTGGCAATGAGTTAACATTATGGGCAGAAATATGGAAAGCAGTTAACCTTATGTTTCTGGAAGGCCATAGATGTCTTCCCAAAGTTCCTTCCCCCCAAAGGGGCAGCTGACCACTATCCATTGCTCCTGCTTCCACAAGGCTATCCCTACTATTAGGTATTGATATATGGCCCAATTATCTGTGCAGACAGTCAAGGTGTCTCCTGATTCATGAACAATTGCCATCCATACAGCCTGCAGCTCAGCCCACTGGAAAATTTCATGTATCTCTGTATTCAAAGAGCTGCTATAAAAAAAATATTGCACCATAGGAGATAGGCTTTCCATTTGTCAGTGTGCTCACCTGAGCACTCCCCACATGGAACTTGCTTACAGTGTCCTGTATCCACCCCTGTATGGATATGGTCATCCATAAAAAATCACTGGGCACTTTGAGTCAGATCTTTGACTTGCAAAAGAGCATTATAAGCTGTGCACAATTGCTTTTCCAAAGGGCTGTATCTGAGTTCTGTGCCCTACCAAAGTTGGGACAAGAATCTAATAGTTACACATTTAGCCTGTTGTCTTTGCCCACCCAAAGCCAATATTGGTACTGGCCACATCCAATTCACAGGGTATATTGAGGTTCACCCCCCTTAAATCCTGTGGTTGCTTGATAGTTCACTTAGCTTTTATAAACACAGCCTGCCATGGGAAATCCCATTCCTATGCTTTTCCTTTTCTAGTTAGGGTAGACAAGTTTTTAAAATTTTTAAATAAAGTATATACAGTTTCTAATAACCTAATAAACTACAAAAATCTATTAATTGTTCAGGAGTTAGCAGTGTAATATAACTTTGTATTTTAACAACAACAGCTGAAGGAATAGCTTTAGTTTTACCTAACCAGACAATACCCAAGAAACTGATAAAATTTCCAGGCTCTTGTAATTTGCTTTGATTTGTTGCCCATCCTTGACTTTCAAGGTGGGTCACCACTGTGTTAATGGTGATTTCTATTTCTGGAAAAGAATTACTGGTTAGCATGATATCATCATTATAGTGAAACATAGGGGGTGTCCTTTTCCTTAAATCTTGTGCTACCAGTCCATGGCAGATGGTGGGACTATGGAGGTGTCCTTATGGAAGCAAAGCAAATGTCCATTACTGGTTTTCCCACATGAAGGTGGATGCAGTCTGGCTAGAGGAATCTAAAATACTAAAATAAGTTTTAGCAAGGTTTAACAGAAAGTGAATTTGGTTTAATTGAGCACTCATATCCTGCAAGAAGGTAGGTATATTTGACACAGCTACAAACAAAGGAGTTACTAAATTAAGTTTGATATAATTAATATTCATTTTCCAGGTACAATTAGTTTTTTTTTTTTTTTTTTTTCATTGGCTAGACAGGGTTATTAAATGACCCTAGTGACATATAATGATATTTTGCCACAGTATATCTGTGGGAAGGCACATTTTTTTGGACCAGAGGATGCAGATGTTTACTTTCCTCAGTTTTAATTTCCCAGGCAGGGGCGCATCATCTTTTGATTAGGAATCGACAGGGTACCACACTTTAAAGTCCCAGTCAGGTGAAGCTAGGGTATGTCTAATTTGCCTTTCAGCAGGTTTTGCCCTCTTACTCTAGCTTATGCCATATTATGCCTTCTAAACTTTTATCCAGAGCATGTTTCAATTCTGCTTGGGTCAACTGCATGTCCCTTTCTAATTTCAATTCTTCTAAGTGGCAGACTGCTGTGTCAGCCTTTAAGGCCTTTTCTACAGCTGGTTAAATTCATAGGTTCTAGGCATTTAGACATGATCATATATTTGGGGGAGGGGGGCTTTTAACCTACTACATTGTTGCTTTAGAGCTTTTAATAAAATTCCTTGACTCATCACATTCTACCTTAAAGTTATATTATATAATATCACATATTAAAGAAACTTCCAGCAGTATATTTCTATTGCCTCCTACCTGGAATTCATACTATTTTTGTCATAAATTTTACTTTACATAGGTTAAGAACCAGACAATATATTGTGATTTTTACTCTAAATGGTCAATTATTTTCTGAAGAAATTTAAATAACAAGGAAAATGGTCTTTCACTTACCTGTGGAGTTACCATTTCTAGAGCTCTTCATGACTTGACACAGCTCCAGAATCATGTCTGGTATGACTCTTTCTGCTTGAAGAATTCCCTTTCTTACTTATAGTGTACACCTGCCAATGATACATTCTTTTAGATTTTACATAGCTGAAAAAGTCTTTATTTCATTTTCATGAGGAAACTATTTTTTTGGAATAAAGAATTCTAGGTTGACAGTTTTTGTTTCTTTTAATACTTTTGTGAAATTGTTTCACTATCTTCTGGTTTCCATTGTTTCTGATTAGAAATCTGTTAATTTTCTTATCTTTTCCCCAAGTTATATAATGTGACTTTTTTCCTCTGGCTACTTTAATCTTTTCTCTTTATCACTGGTTTTAAGAAATTATGATGCATTCTAATATGGTTTTGCCATAATTCTTATTCTTGGGTGTATTCAGCTTCTTGTATTTGTATGTCTATATTTGTCATCAGTTATGGAAATTTTGAAGGCATTAAATCTTCAAATATTTCCTGCATTCACTCATCTTATCTCCTTTAGGTACTTCAAATACACTTATATCACATGAAGTTTTTTCATCTCCTTGTTGCTGTTATTTTTTAATCATTTTTTTTCCTACATGCATTTCATTTTAGATCATTTCTATTATATGCTTTCATGTTCACAAATCTTTTCTTCTGCCATGTCTATTTTATCATTAAGTCCATTCAGTTTATTTTTCATCTTGGGTATCAGAGTTTTCATCCATAGAAATTTGTTTTCTATGTTATAATTTTTATGGCTGTGCTTGATATGTTTAATATCTCCTCTGGATTCTTGGGCATATGGAATACATATGTAATAACTAGTAATTTTTTCCTTGATATTACATTTGCATCCATTTTGATTAATTGAATTTTCTCCTCATTATAGTCTATATTCTGCTTTGCATGTATGATAATTTTCTGTTGGATGTTAGACATTTTGAATTCTTGTTATATCCTGGTTTCTTTTGTTAGTCCTGGACTTTGTTCAGGGGTACAAATAAGCAAGTTGTAAGCTGTTTGATCTTTTCGTACTCATTTTAAGCTTTGTTAGGCAGGGTCAGAGCTGTATTTGGTAGATTTGCTTTTCTCTATCAAGTGAAGCAAGACTCTTCTTGCACCCAATGCCTTTCAAATGATGAGGTTTTCAACTGATTGTTCAAAACAGAGAAATATCCCTGACCTTGTATAAGTTCTGCTTATTTTTTCTCACTTTCCATTTGCGTCATTGTTTCGTTAGACCTGAGTAGTTTTATCACTTGCATGTACTGATCAGTATTCAGCTGAGTACAGTGATGTCTCAGTGATCTCTCTCTCTCTCTGATGATCTACTCTTTCCTGAATTCTGTCCTATCATCTCTTGCTACCTAGACATCACCTGACTTCCAGCTCTTTTTCTTCAAGTTAGGGATAGTTCTGGGCTTTGTACCTCTTCTTTGCACCATGAACTGAAAACTTGCTTTGCCCTCCTTGTTTTGCACCAGGCTGTATATTTGGATAATTATAGGGCTGACCTAAATTTATTTTTTCTTAGGGTCACTGTTCTTCATTTCCTAATGTTCATTTTCTTGAGCAACATTGTTTCATTTATTTTGTCTGTTTCTTTAATTATTTCAGTCTGGAGAATAAATCCAATCTCTATTATTCAAGTGGAAATTACAATGTAATATATATAAGTATAGAACTTTGAGAACGATATAGAAACTGGAATTCTGCAACTGTCTATAGATACATATATATTAGCTTTTGTTTTTCCCTTAACTTCTTTTTAAATTGTTGCTCCAACAATGCAAGTTTTCTCATTTTCATGTACATGCATTATTTAATTCATTTAATAACTATATTGATGAATGAACTTTGGAGATGGGCCACCTTAATGATTTGCTTACATTTTTATGTGATAAGCTATGTCTTAGGGAAAAAAGTACCATATATATGTTATGTAAATGTAATTAATTGCCAAGAATTATATAAATTAAAAACACTACTGATAGATTTCATAGGTTATGGTATACAGGTTATATGCTCATAAGTAAAAAGTGTTACTTAAATATTACTTATTAAGTAATATTCATTAAGAAAATATGAATTAAAAAATAATTTGACCTCTCAGATATGAATAATTTAGACATTATATAGGTAATAGGTAAAGCAAATATGCATGTGAATTAATGTTTTGCATTGTATTCTTATAGAAAAAATGATTTAGAAATTAATCATTATTGAAATGATTCAGGAAATATAAATACAGAAAAGATACATTTTACAAGACAGAACTGATGTAAATTTATTTTCTGTGCCTTTACCTTTAATGTAAACATAGATTTTGATTCATTTGAATTTCTAGATTCTGATTCATTTTTGCCACATGCTATTTTTTCTGTTAGTAGTATTTTAGATCATTTTTAATGAGAATTTTTCTTGCTAAGAATAAGTCATTGTAGTTCCAACTTTGATGAGCACATCTAATACTCTGGAGGATATAAACTATTTGCTCACTCAGTCATAGATCTAGGGGAGTGTTCTTGAAAGAAATGAAACTCAGCTTTTTAAAAATAAAGTTAATAAATATCTACACTCAAAGAGACATGTAAGCAAAATACTTTCATTCTCAAGGAAAATAAATCTGACAAAATTTTGAATACAATTAGCATTTCAGAGTTCTATTGTAAAATTAATCATGTGTAATCATATGATTAATTTTATTATAATTTCTAAAAGTCAACAAAAGTTTTTAGGTTATCTTCAAAATGCAAGGTACATATTAGCATTTCTAATGAATAATTTTGTAAGATGACTTTCTTTTTGCATGTAAACAGCATAATATTTTATATTCATTACCATGTAATACATGAAATGTGAACTATGCTTTGATATGGATTGTCAAAATTATCTTTAAGAGAATTTTAACATTTCTTAATTTTTTATTGAGCCCTGTTAATTAAAAAAAAATAATGGAAGAGAGAGAATATGGAAAGAAAAAAGAAAAGAGAAAACAGAAGGAAGGGAAGAGGGAAAGGAGGAAATGAAGGAAGGGAAGAAGGAAGGAAAGAAGGAAAGGAGGGAATAAAGAAAGAAAGAAAGAAGCCCTTGTCACTTAAGAGTGGGCATGATTCTAACTAAAATAATCCATATGTCATGAAATTATACTTAAATACCACATTAAATGCAAATCCTATTCTATGAATTTGATTATAGCAAGTCAAATCCTAAACAGAATGTAACAGAATGCATAAGGCACTTCAAGTTTAAAGTATTTGTCATTCTTGTCTATCATTACAACTTCATTGTTATATTGAAATTCAAATTAATAATGATTGACTCTATAATCAGTTGAGTAGGACAAAGATTTCTACATATAAGCAAAATATTGTTTGTTTGTTTTATGGGTGGATGATCCCTTTAGTATATACTACACTTATTTAAACATGGTTTTATTTGGTAACTCTCTTCATAAAACTTTCTACCTTACATTTCCAATTCTCAGATGAATAAGTCTCTGAGAAAAATTCAGTGTCTAGACAATAATTAATCTTAATTAGATAAAGAGAAAATATGTGATTCAGACAAACATATGATTCAGTCTCTTTTCTGAAGAGACTGCATTAGAAGAAAGCAGAGACTTGTCAAAGAAGAGTTGATCTTTTACTCCAGAGAAACTTTACTGATTGTCCACTCACCAGCACAGTTAATTAATATTGTACACGGGATAGTTTAAATTAGTCCACCAGGAACTTACTTGAGTCTCATGGAAAATTATAATAAAGCCAAGTAGAGGTACTGACCCAAGGTCATTAAGCACTTAATCAATGGACATTCAGGCTATTAATTTTCCTTTAGACTTGGAACTAAGTGTGCATAAATAAAAAAGAAAAGAATTCAAGCAAACAGCAATATTAACTGAACTTTTGTTATAAATAGAACACTTTTCAAATAAATTTTATTTTCTTCCAGAATTGTAAAAGTATCTAAAGTGCTTTTTTCAGATCATAATCCTGTCTAAAACATCAGTTCAGATATTACAAATTAATAAATTCAAATCATGAATGAATGATTCATTTGTTTCTTGCATGCCAGGATTTGTGGTTTAAAATTAATTGACTAATTTAAGTTGTGTCAACTGGGTAAAAACAAACCAAGCTGCAAGGCAATAAACACATTTATTTATCAGGATGCACAGATTCAGGTAGCAACCCAAATCATGTGCCATCTTAGCATTTCCAGGTAAGGGTTTCTAAAGAAAAAGAGGATTAGACAGTTTGCTTGTAGTTGGTAGATATTTGGGGTATTCCAATTTTCCTTCAGGTTAGATAGTTTACGGAGTTCTTTCTTGTGTGGTTTGTTTTCTGGTGTCCAGAGATCCCTGGGGTTTTGAGGAACATTGTTGCTGACGGTTTCAAGTACTTCAGCAGTTTGTGATATGTGGCTGATATTTGCCTAGGAGTAATATCCAGAATGACCACCCAACACCGTTTTACATCTCTTAGCCACAGTAACTCTATTTTGTTTTATTTCTTTTTACACTTGTTATTTTATCATATTGAGGTAACAATAGTAGAATAATAAAACACAGGAACTGCCTGGGTTCAAATATCATTGCTGCCTGTTATTAACTATGCAATTTTTACTTAAAGCCTTTTATCTGCCCATTTTCTTAAGTGGTAAAATGAATATAATGAGATAATTTATGCCATTAATATATGAAAATCACCTTTAGGAGATTGAAAACCACAAAGCAAGTTTTATTAAATATTAGTGGCTTTTATCATCATCATCATTATTTTTATTCAGTAAATAAGACTAAGCTCTTTTCTCAGGTAATCATTCTTTGAAGAGAGAGAAATTTGCTCATTTTTCTCTCATTAAAAAAGCAAAACAAAACTGGTTTTTGGATAAGGCCTCTTTTGTGGATTGGAAATCATAGTTAAATGAAACAGTAAAAAATGAAAGGTAAAATTATTATTCATGCTGTTTAAAACAGCATATATCCAATCACTACATTTAAAATTTAATTTGCTGAAAAGCTACGATGTCTTACTTACCTTCCCAAGTTTTTTAAATTTTTTGCATGGATTTGATTATGAAGTTTCTTACAAATTCATTCAAGTATTGCAGTCATTATTTGGATGGAAAATTTACAACATGGATCTTTCAACTAGAATGCCTCCAGGGCACTTTTTGAATACAAGTTATTGAATTCAAATATCACTCATCATCAATCATGGACTGACAGTTTTCTTAGGAGTTTCAGAATTGTCAGTAAGCTGGGTATTTTAGTGACTTGTGTCTTTTTGGCTCTCAGCTGTATATCCCCAGGTAAAAACACACATCTCTGAATGTGCATGTGTATGTGTGTGTGCAGGTGTGTTTATTTTGGTTTGGTTTTTGAACTGTCACACACTTCTCTGAATGCCCTGGAGCAGAGATACAGAAGAAATGAACATCATCCCCTTTATGACTTAA
The DNA here is from genome assembly GCF_015220235.1 of Choloepus didactylus. NCBI lineage: Eukaryota > Metazoa > Chordata > Mammalia > Pilosa > Megalonychidae > Choloepus > Choloepus didactylus. Next base: position 44,210,922 of record NC_051317.1, read on the forward strand.
GAACAGTAAGGATACATTTTTCCAAATAGTTTACTTAGTCTTTGAGATGAAAGTGAAGAGGCTGTAAAATTGAGAAATGCACATCAGAAACACACTTGCAAATAGGACAAAATTAGCAACATCTATAGAAGGCTGGCATGTTTTCCTTCTGTCATTTCAAAATCTATTGTTGTTATTTACTTACATGAATGTTAAAAAGAAAACAAATTTAAGCTGTTATTCTGAACTAATGGAATACCCCAGAACTAATAGTAAGTGTATTTGATTTAACATTTCCATCTTAGAGTTTTACATTGTTATTATGCTCCAAACAATTGAAAAGCCATTAAAAAAAGAAATATTCAACATATCTTATTTGATTGTGAAAGAGTAAAGATTCTTGCATGGTGGATGATGATGATAGTGGAACTGTTACTTATTTCATATAACTTGTTCTTTTCTTCCATAGAAATTGAGTTGTTATGTAACACGTCACCAAAGGACCATGAGCAGGTGCCATGTGCCACTTCTGAGTGAGGGAAGGCAGATGTAGGCTGGTCTGATGCTGGGTGTGACAATAAATTAGCTTTGCCCTTGATGATGGTCCCAGCAGTTTTTTGTCTTCTCCCAGCAGAGATACTGTAGGAATATCTATTCAGGTTTTCAGAGGTTTTAATTCAGCTCTGTAGCCAACTATCTTGAACAGTTTCTCAATTCACCAGATGTTTTGAGGTGGAAATTGTCTGTGCCTGTGTATTGGAATTTCATCCTGAGCTCTCTGATGCCCTTGACTTTTCTAGATGTTATAAGTGTGTGCGATGAATCACTACTCCAACACATCCACAAAAAGAATTCCTTCATTTTTGTTTAATTATATACATATTACTCTATTCTCATTTTTTAAAAAATATATAGGTAATGCTAATGTCTAATTTGACTACAATGTGAAATGCTCAGGCTATATGCAGAGATAACCTTTGTTATGCATGTGTTGGGTACAATTCACCATATCCCACCGTTTAGAAGTGTTATACCCTCATCTGTGTGCAATTTCATAAGCATTTTTTAATTCAAAATCACACAAAACCCACACTTGATCTTATCAATGTTTTATCTTATTCCAATGAGATGAAAATGTTTATTATGTGATTTTATTTCCCTGACTCTGATAAGCTTAACAATATGTTCAAAAGATAATTTGTCATTTGAAATGTCTTTTTAAAAGTTTTTGAATATCTTTTGTTCAAATATTTTGCCCATTCTAATGAACTGGTTGTGTTTTCTTACTGATTTGGAAATTTCAGTATAGAAAGTCCTGTTCTGTGATATAAATTTCACACACCATAACTTAGCATTCTATTTCTTCTTAAACTTTGTTAAAATTCAAATTTTTTAAAAGTTCATATTTTAATTTAGTCACATTTATCAATTCATTCTTGTTTTTCTTTTAATTTGCATGTTTAGTTTAAAAACATGTGAGTGTGAGGAAGGGATATACTTTTGTTTCATTTCCCTGGAAGATAACCTCACAGCTACTATTCACCTCTGTACTTTCTGTAATGAAAAAGGATAAATAACTATAAATATGAACAGGGAATAAAGAACATTTTCTTGTAAGTTGATTATGGTTTACAGAAAGATAATCAAATAAAAATATAAAGTACTTATTTAAAATGATAGAACATTTGACAAATAAATACATAAAACCAATAGCATGCTTATAGTATAGAGATGGAACACGTTCTTGGTTTCTGTGATGAGGGATCTTCTCTAAGCACACTCTGACTTCTTTCCCTCACATTAACCAATCCAACAAGAATGAGGAAAGGGCATATATTGCTTTATCTCCTTAGCACATTTAAAATGACTAACTGGGCATGTGTAGCCCATCCCTGCCTCCTTCCATTTAGGAACAAATCTATATACATGGAAAATAAATTTTTCTTGTCCACATCATATCTTCTGTCTTACCTGGTTTGAACTTCCATAATGAGAGGCCATGGCTAGGGCAATTTGTGACTGAGTAAGTAATGTAATTCTGGGATTCAGGTAGAAACTCAATTTGGATGTCATACTGAGTTATGTCCCCCATCCTCAGCTCTACAATTTGCTGTTTTAGTTTTAATCTTTGTGTGTTTGAGGTGATGTTGGAGAAATCTGGTAGGGAACATTCCAACTGCTACAAAACGATGGAGACCATTTATTTTTATATTTTAGCAAGTAAATATTTGCCATTCAATTATAATATGCTCATAAGTCTCTTGTGTAATTTGAAAAGCATAAAAATTAAATTTGAAATATAAAATGCATTCTAATAGTAGCTGAAAAAAATATTCCATCTCAAAAAGCATCATCTTTTGCCCTTAGAAAAGGCTTTCAGTATGTGTTTCAGCAGGTAGGAGAGGCAGAAAGAAGTGGAAGGGCAAATCGTCAAAATCCTGTCTCTTTAAAAACTCTTGGAAGTCCCAATCACTTTATAAACCTTATTGTTGGTCATTACAGCTATTGCATGAGAATCGTCATGAGATTTAGGAATATGTACTTTGGGATTCCTAGCTTAACATTAGAGGAATGGGCTGTGAGTAACTTTTGGATAAACCATCTACAATGTCTTCTACACAGTTTTTAGGGAATCTGCAAATTTATTGAAACCGTAATATTAATGTAGGCCCTCTGAAATCTTAAAATGAAATGTGTTTTCAGAGAGTCCTTCTTCTACGTCTGTCTCCTGTAACCTTGATTCTGATAATGTTCTTTTTTTCCCCTGGAAAATGCTACTATGAAACCTTGTATTATAAGAATGAAAAACATTTAAGTGTAAGGACAGGGCCCAGATACCTCCAACACTTAGGTAAGAAATCTAATCATTAATTGGATAGATGACCCGACTTTGGGGAATTCAGAAGTGATTATGTTCTGCAATATGTTTAATCCAAGACATAGTGATAGTCTCTGGGAAGGTGTAAATATTTAAAATCTACATTTAAGTTCTAGCACATGCAAATGAGATTATTAGATTAGTACTAGAAAATAAAAATATATTTTTCCATTTAACTTGATAAATTTTATTAAGATAAAGGTTTAGAACAGTACTTGTGCTTTAATGTTAGCTCTGAGAACGAATTTTTGAAATACTAAGTTGGCATATGTGCATGTTGAAATAAAAAAGCATATATTAAGGAAATTCAGGAGACTGTTTTATTTTCCTTTGTGGCAACAATGCTACCACATATTCCTTTTAAATCTGCCACTTCATTTCCTAACTCCCCAATGCCAATGCTTGCCTATTCCCTGGAAAATAAATTATAAATCTCATCTGCATTGTAGTAACAATTAGCAGTTGGGGTGATCTTGTCCACAAATAAAAGAAAACTGGATCTAAACTTGCTTATAAAGTAAGGATCTATATTATATCCCATTAACAGGAAGCCCAAATATTGGGCTGGTTCCAAACTTCTTGCTTATGCCTCTGTTATCTTCCACATTTTAGTTTCAATCTAGAGAAAGGAACAATGTTTCTTGAAGTGTTTCAGGTCTTATATTCAGGCCAAACAACTTCTACAGGAAGAAAAGGGATTATCTATTCCTGAATTTCTTTCATAGGAGCAGGCACACATTTCCAGAAAAAAAAATATTATGGAAGCCTTTTCCTTATATTTCAGTAATCATAAACAATCACATACCCTTTCATCACATAACTAATCTATGGTGATAAAACTGAGATTGCCAGGAGAAACACTGATCAATCAGGGCATGTCCCTGGAGTCTGATATGGTCTTCTCTTCCCTGAATCATGTGGTAGAGGTGTAGACAGCTGAACAAAATCAGCATCCTATTTGATAGGAATAAAGTGGTAAATTGATTAAGTGACAAATAGGGCAACTATATAACTTAACAGAAGTTATGTATAGAAAGAGTAAAACAGGTAGATAAATGAATAATGGTAGGAGATTTGCTATAAGTAAGACAAAAATTTGGGAGTCATTTGGATACATTGTCTAGGACCCTTCAAATTACCCCCTGAGAGAAACCCTTTAATGCTTTAGGTAAAATAAATATTCTTCATATTAAACATCAACTTGCTGCTTGAACAGCACACGAGAACAATTTCATTTAAATAAAATTGACATATTGTATGATCCTTTTTTAATACCATATTATCTTAAAAGATAACATTTTTATAGGGATTAAGAGAGATTATATGGATTGTCTGCATTCTATGTGCTATACTCATTACTCTAACAATCCATGATTATTTATCATTGTTCCCTGATTGCAGCTTATTATAAACTGCTATCCAGCAAACCTATTGTTTTATAATATTAAAAAATGGCTAAAATATTGATATGTTTATTTGGTAATAATACTAACTGTTTAGAATTTAACAATGCACAACTCATAGTAGAATCTCAATAAACAGCTGCTTAATGAACAAGAAAACGAATAATGCCATTTACTGACAACTTATTAAATGCAAGAAACTTTATATCGTTTATTTATTACTGACAATGTCATTGCAAGATTGGCAATATTTTCTCCATTTAACAGGTGAGATGACATAGTTTAAGTAATTTTCCCTGAAAATGAATATTAGCTCAAAATTGAGAGTTACATTTTTCAATTAGTTCATACCTAGATGGTATAGCCAGTAGCTGGAGCAAAATAAATGTAGCATAATTGTTTTATTTTTATCTTAACATGAAAGAAGTTGTTTTTTTTGTTGTTTTTTTTTTTTTTTTTTGATATGACTAATGAAACATGGCTGAGGCAATGGCTTAACTTATTCAACCATCTTAGAACTTAAACTGTTTTACATTATCATGCATATATAGTATAAGTCATTTATGCCAAATTTGAAGTGACCCCAATCTCTGTAACAGAGTTAGGGCACCTCCTATATATCTTTATATAGAAGCTAAACTAATGTGTGCCATGTAATATTTTACTGGTGTAATTTGTACTTGAAGCAGCTTTCTTTTTGGCTTTTTTTTTTTTTTTTTTTTAATCAATGTTTCCCATGAGCTACAAAAGGCAAGAAACCTTATTTGAACAGAATAAATGATCAGTTCTTATTCATGCATAGAAAAACTTTAAGGGTTCAGCTGTGGCGGTGATAGATGGATAGACTGCTGAGAATCCATTTGAGATTTCTGAGATTAGGTTAGACGTGTCCCAACTCCTATTAGTGAGTGTTGCCGTATTACATTACAGAGAGGAGGCAGCTGTCTTCTTCAGTTTTCTCCCAGTGGTCCTGCCTTCTTTAACTAAGCCTATAACATTTTCAACAAGCAAATCAGGAAGGACTTTGTGGACAGATGATGATACTGCTTATGCATTCTAATTTACATGTAACTTTGCTTCAAAACTATGCATGAGCCATATGCAGGGATTTTGCATTCCCTTTGGATTGGTTTTAAGTGCTAGGCAGACAAGTCAAATCTAATGTGGTACATGTTTTACTAATGTGATTTAATTCAATAGAACTATGTAGAGTGTTTATCAAAAGAAGTTTTTGAAACTCAAATCTTGGCTGAGTGTAAAATGCTGATAACAACCATGGTTAGTGAGAGAGTTCACTCAGAAGACTCACTCACTGGGGAGCTGGAAACTTGGTTATACTAATTTATGAGCTAAATTAAAATGAAAATGCAAAAATAAAAACACTAATTGGGAATGTGAATTGCTTATACCTAATATAGCTTCCTAAAGTGCCCATAATTTTATTTATTCATAAATAAACTAGCCAAATTATGTATTTCCATCATTTGATGACATGGAGATTTAAAGGTTTTTTTAAAATGCATAAAATTCTAACCCTTACTTTCAACCTTACATAAGCTTTTCATATATCAAATGCATAATAAATACATTGTTTTCTCGTGAGGACTTTTTGTCAAAGTAATTAGAAATTTATTGGTCCGTTGGTATAAAACAGTAAGTCTCATAAGAACATACAAGTATCAAATATATTTCATTCATAATAAAACATTAAATATTAGTAGGGAGGAGAAATGGAAGGAATATCTTTAATGCATCATCTGTTTCACCTTATGAATTTTCAATTATGACACAGTGCTTAAAAGTGTTTCAAAATACAATGTTATCTAGTTACTACACAGTTTTTATCTTATTACTATTAGTCATAGCCAAGCTTATTATAAAAATGCTGTGTATTATTTTCCTATAATAACAACAACATTTTCTCAATGTAAAGAAAGAGTATCAATTATTTAAAAGATTTGAAAAAATATCCATCTATAATTTCATCAACTAAAGCATATTAACATTTTTTGCATTTCCTTTTACACAATAAACATGATTGTGGTAAAAATGCATAAAAAATATTTCCCTGTATTTCTCAGTAAACTCTGTATCCAAAGCATAATCCCATGATAACTCAAGTAACTTCAGAAACATTATTTAAAAAGCTAGATAATATTAATTTTATTGATTCATTTATTAACTTATGGCCTATTGTGGATAATTGTCATTTTATAAGTTTACACTGTCAGAAATAATTTCATTGTGAAAATTTTTGACATAAATGTTTGTTTTCAGTTTAAATAATTTTCTTAGGAAATATTTCTAGATTAAAAATTACATGGGGAGAAACCAAGATGGCGGCTAGGTGAGACAGGGCTAAGGAACACCTCCGTGGAAACCACTAGATAAGGACCAGAGAGTGACCCAGAATACCAGTTACAGCGATGTGCCAGCTGGACAAGATCTGCTAGTTCCCAGGGGCTGTATTCTTGGTGAAACTGGGAGTCTGCATTCTGAAACGAGTGAGTAAGCTGGCTGGAAGTCCCGCAGCCGCGCAGCAATCCGGGGAAGCCAGGGTTTGGCGTCTGGAGACCAACAGGCTCTTTTAATAAAAAAATAAATAAAGGGAGAAACCCAGGAGCGGCTGCAGCTGAGATTGTGGGAACCATGCAGTAAAACACAGCAAGAGGGGGCTGGGCCAGCCTCTTTGTGTCTGGTCTGGAAGATAGCCTGCTGCAGATATCCCTGGGGCCGGGGGAACGGAGGGAAGAGCCAGAAGCCGAATGAAACCCCGCGGCTAGCAGCTCTCTCCTGGGAGGGCTGGATAAACTCCTGCCCGGGGCCATGCCCACAGCCCAGAGCCCCACCAGTTGTCCCCGAGCTGGGAAGGAGGAACTGTGCAAGGAGAGGGGTGTGGAGACGCCCCGTTTGGCCATTTTTGTATCAGGCTGAAAGTGAGCTGGCTCGGCCCAGCAGCCTGGGGCTTCCCTTGAGGGACGGTGTGCACTGGTGACATAGCATGGCATTCCCTCAGCAGAAGTCCTGGAGGATTGCGGCTGGGAGGGGGGACCCACTCGGAGATCCCAGGGACATTACGCCAAGTCCGGTGGTTTGTGGGACAGTGAGAGAGAGGGGCTGGGGCTGAAATGAAATGAAGGCTTGGACTTTTGTGGTGGCCTTGAATCTCTGGGAACCAGGGGGATTTGAATATTGAAGCTGTCCTTCCTCCCTGGCCACCCATACAAGTGCCCCGCATTCAGGGTAGACAGCTCCAGCCACACACCCAGGCTGAGTTCTCCGGCTGGACCCCACAAAAATTGTTTCCCCACACACTGTGGGGACAAGGTGGAGAACTGTCTTGAGAGCTATAGGTGACTCACAGACACCATCTGCTGGTTAGTTAGAGAAAGTGTACATCACCAAACTGTGTTTCTGAAAAATTAGATAGGTTTTTTTTTTTTTTTTTTACAAATTGAAAGAATGCTGTCGAGCCGAGCAAGTGCCAAGAGGCCAAAAAAAAACAGAAAATCTCAATGCATATGATAAAACCAGACGATATGGAGAATCCAACTCCAAACACAAAAATCAAGTTATCAGAACAAACAAAGTTCCTCCCAGAAGTAATCAAAGAAATACAATTGAGGAATGAAAACATGGCAAAGGATTTAAAGGACATCAAAAAGACCATGGCCCAGGAAATAAGTGACATAAAGAAGACCCTAGAAGAGCATAAAGAAGACATTGCAAGATTAAATAAAAAAAAATAGAAGATCTTATGGAAATAAAAGAAACTGTTGGCCAAATTAAAAAGACTCTGGATATTCACAATACAAGACTAGAGGAAGCTGAACAACATCTCAGTGTCCTAGAAGTCCACAGAACAGAAAATGAAAGAACAAAAGAAATAATGGAGAAAAAAATAAAAAAAAATTGAAATGGATCTCAGGGATACGATAGATAAAATAAAACGTCCAAACTTAAGACTCATTGGTGTCCCAGACGGGGAAGAGAAGGGTAAAGGTCTAGAAAGAGTATTCAAAGAAATTGTGGGGGAAAACTTCCCAAACCTTCTACACAATATAAATACACAAAGCATAAATGCCCAGCAAACTCCAAATAGAATAAATCCAAATATTCTCTGAGACATATTCTGATCAGACTGTCAAATACTGAAGAGAAGGAGCAAGTTCTGAAAGCAGCGAGAGAAAAGCAATTCACCATATACAAAGGAAACAACATAAGACTAAGTTGTGACTACTCAGCAATCACCATGGAGGCAAGAAGGCAGTGGCATGACATATTTAAAATTTTGAGAGAGAAAAATTTCCAACCAAGAATACTTTATCCAGAAAAACTCTCCTTCAAATTTGAGGGAGAGCTTAAATTTTTCACAAACAAATCCTGAGAGACTTGGCCAATAAAAGACCTGCCCTACTTCATATTCTAAAGGGAGCCCTACCGACAGAGAAACAACAGAAAGGAGAAAGAGACATAGAGAATTTTAACAGAAATATATAGTACCTTACATCCCAAAGCACCAGGACACTCATTTTTCTCTAGTGATCACGGATCTTTCTCCAGAAGGGACTATAAGCTGGGACATAAAACAAGCCTCAAGAAATTTAGAAAAAAAAAAAATTAATATACTCAAAGCACATTCTCCAACCACAATGGAATACAAATAGAAGCCAATAATTTTTGAACTGTAACTCCACTATTTACTTCCTACATGATATAAATTACACAAACTCTAATGACAAATCAATCATTTTGAACTTATTGTAAAATATGTAATTTTAGACAACTGTATAAAGGTAGGGGAATGGAAGAGTATAGGAACATAGTTTATGTGTCCTATTGAAATGAAGGTGGTATCAAAGAAAAACAAGATTGACATGGATTTAAGAGGTTAAATTTAACCCCCACAACAAACACAAAGAAATTATCAGAGAATATAACCATAGAGGTGAAATGTAGAGTTTGGGTTAAGAGAAATGGGGGAAGAGGCAATGGGGAATTAAGAAATGAGGGTGGAGTTGCTGTCTGAGGTGAAGGGAAATTTCTAGTAATGGATGGTGGGAAAAAGCATTACAACATTCTAAAGGTGATTAATCCCACTAATGGAAGGCTAGGGAGGGGGTGGAATGGGAAGATTTAGGCTATATATGTTTCCACAACTGAAAAAAAAAAAGTCAGTCTAAATAGATGACGACTGAATGCTAAGGATGAACTTGGATGGGATTGGAGGATAGAGGTCAGGTGGCTCAAAGGGACACAGTTGAGACATAAAGGTAAAGGAAATATAGAATATAAGCTTTGTATCATTGTTGAATCTCTTGTACTTCTTAGCTGCGCTTAATGGGATTGCATAAAAGAATGTTCTTGTTCATGGGAAGTGTATACGTGAATTATAGTGAATGCTCAAGGATGTGTGCAGCTAACTCTCATATGTTCAGACAACAGAGCAATAGATGATGGATGATAGGGAGGGAAGGAAAGAAATAGCGATGTGACAGCATGTTAAGATTGGTGGATTGAGCTATCGGGAGAGGGGGGTCAGGGTATGATGGAATTCTTTGTATGGGGTTAGTATTGTTTTTGCAACTGTTCCTATAACTTTGAATTTATTTCAAAATAAAATAAAATAAAATAAATTACATGGGATGATATTTTTAGGCTATTGCTGCATGTTGCCAAATTGCTTTCAGAAAAGTGTATACTGAATTTATTCTATCACTATCGGTACATGTGTTTATCAATCACTGCTAGATTTGTTAGTAAGATACATTTAGTTTATATACAATAATGAATATCAGTATATTATATATGCAGTTTAGATGTAGAATGTGCGCCATGGATGGTTAATTCAGTGTGGAAACAAAGCCTCTGTATCCAGTTATTTTCCTTGTGTTTTATTAATTTCAGTGTTTCTAGAAAGGTTAGAATTTCCAGAAACCTGCATTTCTGTGTGTCATATCTGAATATAATTCTAGAGGCAAAAACAACATAAGCCTTCCTTTTTGGTGATTCATTCTTTGGAGACAGGGAACTTTCCACAAAGCTTCACAGAAGTCCTTGTGGCTCATGGCCTAGAATTTGGTTAAATTCCGACTCATAGAATATCATAGTTAGAAATGTTTACAAGAAAATGTTCAATTGCTAAGGAAGGAAGGATAATTGCAGCAAAAATTCCCAAATATTCAAACAGAAAAATGGGAAACAACGTTCCGTTGGTCAAATTGTCCAACATGGACAAGGTGTGGCCCCCTGCGAAAAATATCTGTTTACTGCCATCCATGGTGCACTAGAGGTGAGTGAGTTGAGCTCAATTGACGCTGAGTCTAGGGACCATCTCCAGCGAAAGTAAAACAAGTGTTGACAAATTTCTAGTCAGAAAAAGTATCATCCTAACTTCCTTCCAGCTCAATGCTTCAGTCCTGAATTTTACATTTTTGGCATCTTTTGTTTACCCTTTTCCATTTTCTCATGCCAAAATCGATATCAGAATGCTTTTGAGCAGCAAGCATCAATAACACTCACTCAAGCTGTTTTGAAAACTATGCACATGTGTATATATAGATATAATTGGCATGACTTCAGAATTGACTGATTTACCAACTCAAATGTAAAGTGCAGTTTTTTTTTTCTACTTCATTGTCAACAACAGTGATGGCTTTGTCTTTACACCAAGGCTTTCTATATTCTTACTGAATTCATCTCTATACTTTGTATCAGTTTTTGAGAAAGGTGTATTGGAATCTCCAATTATAATTGTGGAATATCTATTATTCCTTGCAGTTCTATCATTTGTTGCTTCATTCACTTTGAAGTTCCATTATTAGATTCATCAGCATTAAAGAGTTTTATTATCTCATGATTATTTGATCTCTTTGTCATTAAGAAATAACTTTCCTTAATCCTAGTAATATTCTTTTCTACATTGTTCCATACTCGTATAGCACTTCAACCTTCTTTTGACTACTGTTAGCGTGGTATATTTATTTTCATCCTTTCACTTTTATTGTATTTGTATCTTTCTGGGTGACATCAGTTCTTCTAGCTAGCATATATCTGGGTCTTGTTTTTTCATCAATGTGATAATATATCCCTTTTAAGTGGAGCATTTACATATTTACTCTTAATGGGATTATTTATATGGTTGGGTTTAAATCTAAATATCTAATGATTTGTTTCTTTTTTCCATAGGCATTTTTGTACACATTTTTGTTGCTTTCATTTATATTAAGCAGGTTTTGTGATTATTTTTTTCTTTTGTTGGATACTAGCTATAATTATTGCTTTGTGGATTTATAGTATTTATCTTTAAATTATCTTAGGCTATCTTCAAGTGATATTATTCCACCCAGACTTTGATTTGTGAGTGCAATAGAGGGTTTGGGCATATATGGTAGATCAGAGAACACCAAACATACCTACAAAGGGCAGTCACTCTTCATTCACAGCCAACTATAGTCATGCGGAAAATTATTTTCATTTTCACTGAGTAAACCAACATATTTATGAGTCAAAACACATACACACACATCTGTTGGCCATATTCCAATCCATGAGATATCATTGTATCTGTTTTGGAATCGCAGCTAAAGGAGCATCTTCTTTCTATGAATTGTTAAATAACTTTCCAATAGACAGAAGTTCTGTTCATATATATAACTCATAGAGAGAGATAGCTCTGTGGATGATAAAAGCCTCTGGATTTTGGCTTCCACTATTTTTCTACAAATAAGAAAGATAACACTTTAGAAACTACAATAAAATTATATTTTTGTAACATATATTGTGTAATATCCATAACATCAGGAATCTACTATGAATGTTATATAAGATACCTCCATTCACTCATAAAAATTTCATCTAATATACATGTATCATCTCCATTTTAAAATTGATATAAATGAGGCACTTAAAAATTGTCACCCAATCAAATTCCCCTAAATAGTCTTCACTAGGTTTCTTCTGCAGCTGTAACAAATAACCTCAAATTTAGCAGCTTAAAACTACACCCACTTATTATTCAAATTTCCATAAGTCAGAAGTCTGGGTTAATTCAGTTTGTTTCTCTGCTCCAGTTTTCTCTAGGCTGACGTCAGTTTTCACTAGGCTGACATGAAAATGTGGCCTGGCTGGTGTCTGAGTAGTGGTTCTGGAAAGAATCCATTCCCAAGATCATTTAGGTTGTTGACCAAATCTACATCCTTGAAGCTGCAGGAATGTTCCGTTTCCTTGCTGGATGTCAGCTGGGGATCACAGTTAACTCCTAAAATCTCTCTGCTTTTTACATGAGTCCCTACATCTCAGAGCCAGAAATGGCATGGCAAGTCCTTTTCATGCTTTGAGTAACTCTGACTTCTCCTTTTTCCATATTGTTCATGTTCAAACCAGGGAAAATTCTCTGCAATAAGGACTCCTTTGATTAGAATGGATAATCCAGGATTATCTCCTTATTTGATGGGCCACAACCTTAATTTCATCTGCAACATTCTTTTACTATATAATGTATCATACTCACAGGTTGCAAGGATAAAGGCTTGGACAGGTTTGGGGAGCTATTATTCTGTGTACCACATAGGTACTCTCTGTCTTGGGATTCATACAAACACTTGAGTAATTGCTTCTTGGGTAGGCTATTCTGACATTGACGAAGGAACTTCTCAACTACTTCCAAATGTGATTTCTAGTTCATCTAATTTACTAGAGGTCACTGAACTAGTTTGTCAAACATAATCTCAACTTTGCTAAATCTGATTGCGTAGGAAAGTGTTAGTGTCTCTCAAATAGTGGCATGATTCTTTGAGTTACAGGTGCGAAATAAAATGATGAGATTTGAATAGAATAGTTAAAATGCAGATCCCATGAACTAATGACATGCAAACTCTAACTAAAACAGTCATAATTTCAAAATGAAATTACAAAATTCTAATTTTGGATGTACTTAATTAAGAATTAGTTCTTAATTCCAAGCCCCTTTTTGAAAACAAAAATAAAGCTGTTTATATTGATATTGTCATTAATTCTTCATCTGTTTAAAATACAATAGAATGCTTATGAGATAACACTTTTGATCATTTTTTTTCAGATAAATGAACCTGTTTTATAAAATTTTTAATAAACTCTCTGGAGAATTTTTAATGTGCAGGTGTTTGTGCCACTGATGTAGGCAGATCTAAACAGTATATTACATAACATATGATATTGAATTATGTATAGTAATATTCATTTTTATTTCAGAATTGTTTGAAGTCCATTCACCAAAAGTAACATTAGTTGTAGTATGAGTGAAGATTTTTAAGAGTGGAAATGTCTAATACATGAAAAAAGTACCTCTTTTTAAAAAGTACCACATAGTAGAGAATATTAAAATATCTTGAGTGGAAAATCAAAACAAAGTTTGATTTCAGGCTCTATTTAATGATTCATTTTCCTGTTGTTGTAAAAAGTGAAATATCTCTAAAAAGTATCCAAATATCTTATTAGCAGAGCCAATGGCTTGATATGGGCAAAGTTGTTTAGTGTTTGTCATTAGAAAAATATATTTTTCAAAAGTACTTGAAATAGTTTAAAATTTTGCATTTTTAATATATTCTATTGATCTTAATCAGTTGAAAGTACAATCACCATGTTAAAGAGACCATGGTTTTAGTGAAACTAAATTTATATTTTTAATATTAGCTAAAGATACAAAGATGAATAAATTCACAGTGTGGTAAAAAGAATACCTATGCTAACAGTCAAATCTTAGTAAAATGATGCACTTCATATTACAGAAATATATGCAGAGCTATAGAAACAGATTTAGGAATCTAATACTTAAGTATACATTATTTCTGTACATCTTGACTCAGTACATCTTACTTGTAAAAAACTCATTGTGATCATAGGGGATATATCTGAAAGCACTTATTACCAATGGTTTTGAAAACTTATGTGTCATTATTATAGTTCTGAATTATAAGATGCAATGTGGACCTGAAGATGCAATGTGGAAACAGATATATATTTTTGAGCAAGTAAGCAAATGACACGAAATTTACTCTTTAGCAAAATGTGCAAGAAAAATAATGAAGGCTAGAGAATAAGTAATGATATCTGGGATATTAAGAGATTTTTCAATAACCAAAATAAGACAGGATGTGAATCTAGCTTAAGCTACCAAGTGTAGAGAAATACAGAAATTCTGAACAATAAATATGAGTTAAGTATACATTACTTTATTTCAAATATGTTTTGAGTGCCCTTTACTCTAGTACTTATAACATTACAGAGAAAATGAAAAGACATTTCATGATTTTTAAGCAGGAAAATGTAATTATATGATAATAATGATAGCTAACATATATGCCCTGTTTACTTTATACCAAGCACAGTTTCCTGTATTTTACCTTCACAAAACAATACTTATGAGATACTGAAGCACAGGGAAGATAAGTACAGTAAGTGGCCTGCCCAAGATCATATACTCCTAGACTTTATCATTTCCTTAGGTGATAGCTACTGTTTTTAAGTCCAATATTTCTCTCACCATCTCTCTGTCTGTATTTCACATATGAAGATGTAGATAGATATAGGTATAGATAAATATATAGGTAGCTATAGATAAAGATATAGATATAACCATGAGGAGAATCATAATTTTCAAAATTCTCTGCATTTTCAGGTAAAATATATGGAATTATTGCAAGTGACCATTGCTTCAAGACCAAAATTCTAACATTAGACTTTAGAGTATAGTTGGGTGAGATGAGATTGATAAAGTGTACTAAAGAATATGAAGACTGGGAACCTATTTTCCATAATGCCCATCTTCTCCCTCCAGGGAAGCACTATATAAACTGGAATTATTATATTAGAGAACACGCTAACAGCACTTAGGAGAATAAATTTAGTTTCTTTATGCCTAAAATCTGTATCAAGTAAAAGGCTCATGAGGAGTAATAAACGCCAATGCAAGTTAACTGTTTCATTACGATCAGTGGGAATTCTTTACAGATTTTAGCAAAAAATAAAATTCATCATATTTTATAACTATTTCTATCTAGATATGTTATCAACTTATAAATATTTATCATTGCCTATAAATATTGTAATTAAAAATCAAGAGAAGATTCACCATTTACCCTAAAGCAGTTCTGTATTGATAATATGATTAATACTGACCAGTTTCATTTAAAAATATTCCTGAGCAAAATAGGCATATACTTTGTACTTATTTTAGATACATACTTTGAATTGATTCACACAGCAAGGAGCAATTATTTTGATATGCATATAAAATATTTTGCTTGTCAGAGACTTTAAAACAAAGATGAGTCTTCCAAGATGACCATTTAACAAGTAAATTTAGCAAATTCTGCCATGTTTGATAAGTACTTTAGACACTTATGTTCCATATCTTAGTCCATCTCCTTTAACAGGCAAAAAATGTAAACTTTTTAGTAACCTTTTTATTTTAGAAGAGTTTTGATCTACAGGAACATTGCAAAGATAGTATAAACATGAACTTTTGAACCATATACATATATATTTCTTACCATGGAGAAATGATGTGGTATGAAAAGCCCTGAAGACATAAATACACCATTGAGAAGCCAAAATAAATAGGACTGACTCCTTTGTTTTGTGATTTGTAGTCTCAAAAAGACAATCCTTTAGTTTTCTTTAATTTTTCCTCAGAGAATATGAACTATGTAGTGATGTCAAACTTATTCTAAGCATAGACGCCCCACAGGCAAGTTGTTTGCTCCAATTAAAACAAAATGAATACAAATCTCTTACAAATAAATCTTTGGTGGTAGGAATTGCACTTTAATGTTTCTAAATACTGCCCTGCAGTCAAAATGCCTCTGATTCTGGTAACTGTACTTTTCACAAATATCTAAATAATTATCAAAGTATTTTCATGCATCAAATTCACTTCATACAAGGGTTCTATTAAGTAAATGAAATTCTTTGGAACAATTTACCACAAATAGCTCACTGTTTTTAAAGCAGAAGACATTAAATAGGAAATATATTTATGTCTAAAATATGTAAATTCAATTAATTATCAATAATTCTTCAATAAAACTCTATTAATTCACCGAATCTTATATTCATTTTTCTTAGCTAAAATATTTATTCTGCTTTCCTATATTAATGTGATGAATTTTATTGTTTTTTGAAAACTTGAGAACAGGAAATTGGAGAGAGTATAAAGTAAAATAAATGTTAAGGAGAGAATTTAGAAAGTTAATTTTTTGAAGGTAAAAGAACAGAAATTTTAGTGCACTTTGCATTTTAAATTTATTCATTACCTATATCTGAGCATTTTAGTCAATCTTCACTGGTTACCTCAAGTTACTAACTTTGGAAATTTACATTTTTTCCTGACAATGCATCATTTTTCCTCCATACAAAAGAAAAATAATTGATTGTGTCCTATGATGGGAAGATCTTAGCACTTAAATTTCTTTTTTAAGTAAAATAATTTGTGGGCATTGCTCATAATTAAGACTCATCAGAGGAACTCTTATTTCTAAAAATATTAAAGACATATTCTATAAAATATTTTAATAAATATTTTTCTCATAGTGGATCCCCATACTCACCTCAACTTCTTCCTTAGCCCCCCTCTCAAAATCCTCCTCAAGCTCTGAGCGCCTATGGCTGAGAACCAGAGAGCTTTTTGTTTGTTTGTTTCTTTTTAAATCCTGGTGTCTCCATGTTTTGCTTTTCTTTTCAGATAATCTGATTTTGTCTCAGATAAAAAATATTGCCTTTGAATTTAGATTGACAAAGATGCTCACCACTCCATATAAAAAAAACATGCAATCATCTATTAAAGAAATGCCCTTTTCCCCTTGCTTACTGTTTTCTCAACAGGGGCATGTTGATTGGTGATATTGGAAGAAGAAAATGAACTTGCATAGCTCAATTCCTTACACCCTGTTTCCTCATTTTGTTTTTTTTGTTTTTGTTTAGGATCTCTAATCTGAAGTGAGCTTGAGTTCTGCTCTGCCTTCTGATAGGCTGTAAATTTAGCAGTAATGGCCCTGTCCATCCTTGACTATCTTGATAAGACTGCCATGTACTGGGGTTCAGTGTTAGAAGGACATTTTGCTAAGCTTCAAGGCCAACAGCTCCAAAAATTATAAATCTCATATTTTGGATTCATAATGCTTTGCTTCTATGTCTATCATGAATTGTTCAGAAATCAGACAGGTAAAGCAATATTCTCCGTTTCAGAAAAATTTATCAGGTCCTTATACATTTTATATTGAGGAACAAATTTAAAACCAAGCAGTAAAAAACAGAGTTGCTGAATACATCTCTATCCCTGTCTCTACCTCTGTCATCTCTATCTTTTATCTCTGTAAATGATTTCCCAAGAGTTACTTACCTGGATCTATATTTAACAATTCCTTTAGCAATTCTCATAATGGACCCAAATAAATTACCTTGAGATCCTTGAATGTGTGGTTTTATAAACAAAACTGTTTGATGATTCCAGCCTAATTACACAGTTAACATGTTGATGTAAAAAATGGAGAAAAGGTAGCAAAGCTAATAAAGCAGCACTCCAAACATAATACTTAAAACAATTTTATTTCTATCTTTGTGCAGCATTGAAGGCCTAATGATACATGTTGAGGCAAATATTTAACATTTCATTAGGAAGTCAGATAATGTATTTTTTTAAATAGACATACTTTGGGAGGACATAAAAACTTAAAATGAAGAGTCAAATTTCTTCAACATGTCTTTTACAACCTGGAAAAAGAAAAAATATATATATAAACAGCATTGAGATGTTTTCCATACACATCTAGTTTTAGGTTTACCTGTTCCTCACAAATTCATCCTATAGAGATAAATTGGCTCTATAGAAAAAATTACTAATTGCTTAAAGCTTGACAAATTATTTTGATAAAAAATTAATACATGTCAGGAAGTTAAAGATCCCATGCCTTTTTATAGACACTTCAGGCTTTTAAAATATATATTTTTAAATATTCTTCTTTAAAAGGTTATAGAGATACATTGATACATCAGATTTATGTATGCTTAAACATCTGGATGAATGTTTTTATTTTTTTCTTGATTTTGGTTATGAGGATTGAAATAAGAAAATAATTTGGTAATTGACATTTCTTCAAAGGGTGAATGGAGCTGATGTGAACTCACATCTACTTGAAACACATGTAAGTATTGCATCTTTAAAGCAATAAAAATTTGAATACCTGTGTGTGCTGGGTTGGAGCTGTTATGTTACCCTAGAAAAGACCATGTTCTTTTTTTAATAATTAAATTTGGCTTTATTGAGATATATTCAAATACGGTACACTTATCCATGGTGTACAATCAACTGTTCATAGTACCATCATATAACTGTGTATTCATCACCCCAATCTATTTTTGAACATTTTCCTTACACCAGAAAGAATAAGAATAAGAATAAAAAATAAAAGTAAAAAAGAACACCAAAATCACCCACCTATCCCACCCTATTTTTCATTTAATTTTTGTCCCCATTTTTCTATTCATCAATCCATATACTGGATAAAGGGAGAAGACCATATTCTTTTAATCCATTCTTATGGTTGCAGACCTATTGTGGATGGGACCTTTTGGTTAGATTGTTTCAATTGAGATATGACCCATCCAATTCAAGGTGGATCTTAATCTTTACTGGAGCCCTTTATGAGAGGATAAAAGGCAGAGACTTGTAATTTGACTTTCTGAAAATGTAATTCCTTGTATTTCTGTTATGGAAAAAATTGGAAATTTTAATCATTATATATCTTCTATATATGTTCTAGAAATCTTCCTATTTTGTGTAAGTTCCCAAAGTATTTATGTAAAGTTGTACATTGTATTTTATTTTTATTAATATAAAAGTACCAGTTCTCTTTATGGTAGCATCTTTATCTTTTTGTCTTATCCCTAGCATAATATATTCATGACTTTACTTAATTTTAGAGATTGATTTTTTTAATTAAACACTTCTCAGAAAAAATCTTATTTTTCTGAAACCAGAATCTAGGAGAGAAGGACCAGCAGACATTGCCATGTGCCCTCCCATATGACAGAGGAACCCTGGACACCATCAGCCTTTCTTCAGAGAAGGTATCCTCTTGTTGATGCCTTAATTTGGAAATTTTCATAACCTTAGAATCATAATTTGTAACTTAATAAATCACCATTGTTAAAAGCCAACCCATTTTCTGGTATATTGCATTTTGGCAGCTTTGGCAAACCAAAACACCTGAAGATTAGAGCTACTTCCTCAAGTGAATGAAAACAGGCAACACCTACATCAGCCATAAATTAACTTTTGGGATTTAGAGCCCAGACAACCTATGACAACGTAAATTTATCCCCAGAAAATTATATTCCAGGAATATAACACTATTAACCCAAGTCATGATTTACTTCAAGAACTTTTATTGGAAATAAATATATCCAAGTCAAGAAATTGCTAATCTGGGCAAGCACTATTCTTACCAGAAGGACAGTTTGCTTACCTGGACAATGCTTTCTTCAAGACTTTTTCTTTGTTGTGTCAGAATTTAAAATGGTATGTTATTATCGTTCCCCAGTCCACACCAGATACTTTGAAGGACTTGCTTTGAAGCATTAGAGCAAGTGTTTTCTATGATCATCAAGCTGAGAAAGTTTATACACATACATAAACACACATATAAATTTTATTTATATTTAATATTTGGAGAAAGAAATAAAAAGAAACAAAATTTGAAAGAAGAAAAATATGAACCACAAAGACTAAAATATGTAATACCTATCCCTTTATAGGAAAAAAAAAAAATGCTGACATCTTCATTAGATCAAAGGCTCCTACACTCTAAAAACCTTTTTCGAAGTCTCCCTTTTGAAGGGGCACTAGGACAATTTGGTGTTCTCCTTGATTGCAGTTAGTATATTAAAGTCAGTTCTACTTGAGAAGGGTTAAAATTAAATACCTGACTTCTTAGTGGCTTAGGATGATGGTGCTAGTGTTTAAATCATGAGAATTCATTTACAACAAAGGGCAGGTTATTTTTCCCTGGGTCCATTTTGCTAGGAGTACTGAGCCTGAGATGTAGACATAAAGCTGGAAAGACAGAAATTTAAAATTATATTTTTCAGTTAAATAATAAGTCATAAAGTAAAGCATTTGTTATTTCAAGGTTAATGAAAATAAAATCATTATTTAAGAAACTTGTGGGATGCAAATAAATCAGCATATAAATGAAAAATATACTGCCTTAAACACACATATTATACCAAATGATTGAAAATTATTCAGGTCACTTATCTGCTCAGTTCAAGTATTTAGAACATTAGTAATTGAAAATTGAAAGGAAGTAGGAAGGCAGAAATAATTGTGAGTAGACATTACTGAATACAACACCAAGAAATAATAAGCAAAAATTTTAAAGATTTTTTCTGAGAAGTGTTTAATTAAAAAAATCAATCTCTAAAATTAAGTAAAGTCATGAATATATTATGCTAGGGATAAGACAAAAAGATAAAGATGCTACCATAAAGAGAACTGGTACTTTTATATTAATAAAAATAAAATACAATGTACAACTTTACATAAATACTTTGGGAACTTACACAAAATAGGAAGATTTCTAGAACATATATAGAAGATATATAATGATTAAAATTTCCAATTTTTTCCATAACAGAAATACAAGGAATTACATTTTCAAAAAGTCAAATTACAAGATGATGAGCATCATATAAAGATGTCAGAGAATGGAGAAAAAAATTTCTACGGTTCTACAAATCAAGCCGGTGTATTGTTGATACTAAAACGGGTCAAATCCAGTACGTGCAATAAAATTCATAAGCCCATCTCACATATGGAAATAGATACAAAGCCACAAATAAAATGTTGACAATTCAAATGTATTTTTATTTATGTTTGAAAATACATTGCTACCAGCTAGGGCTTATAAAATATATGCAGGGATAATTCAACATTAAAAAATACTACAATAATCAATTTAATCAGCCTAGTGAGGAAACAAATACCATAAACTGAAAAGATGCCTTAAAATTGGTCTCTAAAAATCAAATAATATTCATATTTAAAAAGGAAATTTAAAAATAATAAGAAAATATTGATGCATAAAGTGTTTACTTAAAAAGAATTGTGAGAAAATACCATACCTAACTAGAGTGCTTTAGAACTGAACTTCAAAAGCTATCTGTGATGCAGAAATAGTTTTTTTGTTCATTTGCTTTGTTTTATATTGTTTTGCTTTTCCTATCCTTAATGGACCAATGTTTTGAACAATAAAATTAAATTAATTACTAGAAAAATCAAAGAAAAAAATTGAAGATATTTGCAATATAAACCCAAATCTACATTGTTAGATTTTAGATATAAAACTGTACTTCACAAAAATATCAGATAAAATTTAAGAAAAAAATAATTTCAAAATCTATTCATGCTCCTCATTGAAAGTTTGTATATCACTGAATAAACCAATAACTATAATAATCAATAATTGTTTTATTCTGTAATCATAACTAAACAAATCATAACTAAATAATGACTTGCCATATTAAATGACTATATGTGCACTTTGATAAAACAGCAAATATTCCAATACTTAAATTGTTTAATATGACCAATTATCTTGCTTCTTACATGTTAACTTATCTTCTAGAATGGATTGAGGACAACACTACTCACTGGTAATTCTGTGTATCTCAACCAATTCTAATTATCTTCCTTAATTATATAGGAAGATAATTGAACAAAGGGATATTGGTGGATATTGCAGAAGAGTTTTTAAAGCAATTTCTGCAAGCTCTTATTATTTTTTAACATTTTAACATATAATGTACATACACTACACTACAAATGTAGTAAGTAAAGAATTTGATGTTTTGGGTATGTCTACACCTATAAAAGCCCTCACTATGATGAAGATAATGGAGATAGCTATTACTTCCAAAAGACTTCATGTACCTCTTCATCACTGCTCTGTAGAGGGTTTAATTATGTGACCCCAAAAGATATATTGAAGTCCTAACCTCTGATACCTGTCAATGGTAATTTATTTGGAAAAAGGGTCTTCATAGATGTAATCAATTTAAGATGAGGTCATACTAGATTAAGGTGAGTCCCACATCCAATATGATTGGTGTCCTTATAATAAGAGACACAGAAACACACACACACACACACACACACACACACACACATGGGAGAATGCCATGGGAAGACAGGGCAGAGACTGGCGTGTTGCATTTGCAAGTCAAGGAAAGCCAAGAAATACCAAATATTGCTGACAACCTCCCGAAGCGAGGATAGAAGAATGAAACCAATTCTGCCTCAAAGGCTCCATAAACCAACCCTGCCAACACCTTGATTTGGGTTAGCTTCCAGAACTGTGGGAAAATAAATTTCTGTTATCTTAAACTCCCTAGATTAGAGTACTTTGTTGTGGAAGCCTGTAATACCAATTACACACTATTTCCTGTCTGTTCCCACCAACCTCTGATTGATCTGCTTTCTATCACTGTAGCATTATTTGAGTTTTCTAGAATTTTATATAAATTGAATCATACAGTAAGTATTCGTTTTTGTCTGGCTTCTTTCACCCAGTATAATGATTCTGAGATTCATTCACGTCATTGTGTGCATGACTTGAATCTTTTAAAAGTTTCCTTGATACTTGTTTTAAAGCCCAGAACACAATCTATTTAGGCAAAAGTTCTCTGTGCATTTGAAAGAAAAATGTGTGTTCAATTGTTGAATTGAGTGCTCAGTAAATGTCAATTAGGACAACTTGGTGAACTAGTGTTAACGTCTTCTATATCCTTCCTGATTTTCATCTACTTGTTTTATCAATTATTGAGAGATGGATATTGAAATCTAAAAATATAATTGTGGATTGGTATATTTCTTCTTGCAGCTATACATTTCTGTGGCATGTATTTTGATTCTCTTTTATTAGGTGCCTAGTTACCTGAGATTTTTATGTCTTCTTGATGAAATAAACTTTCATCCTTATGAAATGTACTTCATTACATCTGGTAATATTCTTTACTCTGAAATATATTTTGTTCCATATTTATTATACCTGCTCCAGTGCCTCCTTAGAATCTTATGGCTGGATCCTATCCTGTTATTGTATCCAATCAGAGAAACTGCAAAATTCCATTTTATCCATTTTCTCTCCTTTATTAGCTTGTTACCTATAACTCATACCTGTGTGATTCTAATGTTTGCTTTAGCATTTGTGGTATATATATATATATGTATATATCTCTTTAATTTATCAGAGATGACATTTACATACTATCATATCACTCAATTCATATTATAATTACCTTAGAGAATTATATTTCCATTTCTCCCTCATATATGTTGTGCTTGTGTTGTCACACATTTTACTTCTACATATGTTAAAATCACCCAAAAATGTTGCTATAATTTTCATTTTGAACAATTATTTTTAAAGAAATTTAAATTATTACAGGACATTTATATTTAACTTTTATCCAAAAGACACATTTTCAAAATTTATCAACCTTCTTTTATGAGAATATAGTTCAAATATGTTATGCTATAAAGATGTAGTTTAATTTAAATTATATTTCGATGAACTAAATGGATTCCTGATGTATGAATTTCTTATGCATGGAGTATCTTTGGATAGATATGGAAATCAAATTTGTAAAGTATCCAGTAATAACTTATATGATGTTCAGTAATAGTATAATCCATTTTTTGATAATTTGTATTGAGTTATGGAACATTTATAAAATCTTCAGAGACATTGCTTGTCTGTGATTCTAACTTTTGTTCTTACACTTTAATCTTATCTGTCATTGATGACTATGTGTCATTTCCCTCTTGCAGGAAATGTCACCATCATTAAATATTTTGGAGGACAGTGGTATAATAAGTAAGTGTGGCTTTCTAATGCATATAGTTAACAAGTTGGAAACAAAATTGTTTCTTATCTTGCAGAAGCATTATTCAATAATTCTCATCAGAATTTCCCCTTCAATACAATTATATCTCTTCTTATATCTCTTCCATTTGCTCAACAATAAAATGTTATTTATTTATGATCAGCTCCTATGGCGTCACCTAATATAGGGAATGACACTGAATTCAATGCATAAGCCCTTACATAATTTACCTTCTAATTCATTTGATGTTTTTTTTTCTCCTAGCAAGGCTCTCTTGGTAAATAAGTTAGCATTGTTTTGATTTACATTGTAACTCAAGTTTATTATTGTAGGTACACATTCTAGAATGTTTTGCCAGTTCTGTGCCATTAAAACAACCTCCTCCACCAACCAACTAATAAACTACAAACCAAATTTGTTAACAATGGCATTCTGTATATATTTAAACAGTAAGGAGTCCATTTGGTTGTTAACAATAAAGCTGTAAAATATAAAACTCTTCCTTGATATAAATTATCAGATGTAAATAACATATCTAAATAAAATAACTAATAATTTTGCCTTTGTCACATTATAATTAAAAATGCTTGTTCTTCTATATTGTCTATTAATAAATAAGGAGTAGTTACTCTTCTGTCTTTTCCTCAGACCATCTAACATTTCCAATAAATAGTTTTGATTCAATGTTTCTTTAATGTCTTATCAATAGTACATGTTTTTTAGACCTAATGACCCAAAGTGCTATTTTAGAAGAAGTCCATGGAGCTGTATTATTTGGGTATAAACCATTGAACATATGCTTCTGCAAGATTTCTAATTCAAAACTCTTTATTTTTGAGAATTCTTTTGGTTTTCAGCTAATTTCTTAATGTTTTTGTAACTAAATGTTAGTTTAATTTTGGTGATCTTTTTGCTACATTAGGCAGTACATTTTCCAATGA
This sequence comes from Choloepus didactylus, assembly GCF_015220235.1. NCBI lineage: Eukaryota > Metazoa > Chordata > Mammalia > Pilosa > Megalonychidae > Choloepus > Choloepus didactylus. Next base: position 44,236,046 of record NC_051317.1, read on the forward strand.
ATTATTGTAGCTTTGGCACTTCTCCATCAATTATGGTTAAAACTATGCACACAAACTTTTGAAGGATCATATTCTGAGAAAAGCCTGTATGAATATTTTATGCAATTTTAAAAAATCTTTTTCATTATCATGATTGTTTACTATTTCCCTGCATCCAGAAATGTTGGGTCTTATGATGATAAAAGTGTCCAGGAATGCTTTGTTTTGACATTTGTAAATTATTGCTAAAAGTAAAAAATACAAATTTTGCTGCACTAATTTAGCAAATGGCACTCAGCTATAAATTTTAGACGAGATGTGTTTAAAAGTGATAAATGTAAAAAGTTATAAAATTGATAAATGCTTACATTTTTAAGTTTTTATACATTTTATAGTTAGTTGCATTAATATGAAAATATCACACATTGCAACGTAATCCTTTTGTGCACATGTTGTATGTTTCTCAAACTTCATACTACTAATAATGCCCAGGGAGATGAGTCCACTGATGCAACAGTTGGATCAGTTGACATTGTCATTGTCAAATGGCAATTATAAGTTCTGAAACAACTACTATCAATTCCTGTACTTATCTCATCATAGATAAGTAATAATAAGTTCTGTACTGAAACTGGTATGAAAAGCCCACTTTGTGTAGCAGCAGTTTAGATAATGTTTATTTAAAGTCACATTTACCACTTCATTATTCCAATATTCTGGAAGCCTTTCCAAGCTCAAGAAGATAATAATGGATAAAAGGTAGAACTATGAAAAGAAAATGAATCAAATATTCAGATGATGGATTTTTCTAACATAGCCCATCCATAGCAGAAATAGAGAACACAAGTAATGGTCAAATGAATCTAATAAAAAGACAAATATTTATGGAAATGATATAAATTTTAAGAACAAAGAAGAACTGAATAAGAAATATATACTGTAATCAATTATGGGAAAATTCAGTAATGTAAAAATGCCAATTTCCTCACAAGCAGATGTATAAATTTAATCAAGATAGCTATTTGTGAGTACATCTCCATAAAATTGCATTAAAATGCTCTAAAATTGATTGTGGCAATGAATGCACAACTATATTATGATACTGTGAACCACTGATTGTATACTTTGGATGGATTATATGGTGTTTGAGTATTTATCTCAATAAAATTGCATTAAAAAAGGTACCCATTTGTTCTCAGCAACACAAGAAGATTTAAAAATTTGTATGGAATAGAAAAGATATATGACTTGCTAAAAACAAGAAGAGAAATAAAGTGGGATAAATATGCTTTATTAGATACAAATATGAATTATAAATATATTTCAAAAACAAGATGGTCTTAAATCATGAGTAGACATACTAACAAAACAAAGGTAAAGTCAAGAAAAACACAGAAACACACACAGATGAACTTGATGAAAGAACTATCATTACCTATCAACAGGAAAAGGCAAATCAATTCAGTAAATGGTTTTGAGACATCTGAAAAATCATATGGAAAAATTAATTCCATATCTCACATCACCCCACATAGCAAGTTACATTTTCGAAAATATATAATTTATTGCTATTACTTTCTCTGTTCTACAACCATCAGTTGGTTCTTTCTAACTCTTCATTCTTACTTATTGTGGTTTCTGTTTGTATTTGACACTTTTTCCATGTAGCCTTTGTAACCGTGAATTTAGGGTAAACATTGGTTTTACAGAACATATTTTATAATTTGACATATGTCTGGGTCTTTTTCTGTTTTTTATTTTTGTTTTTGTTTTTGTTGTCTTCTACTCTGGGCCCATGTTTATTGTTTTATATGTGCCACATAATATTTGAAATGTTTTCTATATTTTTGATCTGAAAATTATCTTTAAAATAGTTCACTGATGATACTTTCTTTCAAAAGTGATTTTGAATTTTTTTGTGACACTCACTTGAGAATACTATGTGTTGAGAATAAAGGATTGAACATTTTCTGGGTTATCTCAAAACCACTCTCCCACTGGGACACATCTATCTCTGCAATTTAGAGTTGGGTACTTCATTTTCCTAATCTGAACAGAGTTTATTATATGAACATCTCCATGTTGGGAAAGTGGTAAAAAATGCCCACTATTATTTTAGCTGTATGTGTTTACTGGGGGCACTGGAGATTTGCATGTTACAGCAAGAGATCTGTCAGGACTATAATACTTTTGTCCCTCTAACTTTAACAGTTCCTAAATATAGTAATGATAAATCAATCCCAAAGAAAGCAAGAAAGAAAAGAAAAAATTTAAAAATAGCCAGTCAATACAAATAGCAAGTAAAAAATAATATGGCAGATTAATACCATATATGACAGTTAATATATTAAGTAAAAACTATTAAATATTTCAAATCAATTCAAAAATTGTCAGAGAGGTTAACAAAAACAAAAGTCAGGCATGCAATTCAAAAGAGAAGGATTTATAGCATAGAGAGAGAAAAACTGAAAAATAGTAAAATCGTTAAAGATGTGTCATGCAAATTCTAATACATACAAAGCTGATAAAGCCATTGGTGGATTTTAAATAAAAAGTTAAACTTAGAAAATAAAGTTAAATAAAGGAATTTACCACACCAGGTGTGATGGTTAATTTCTTGTGTCAACTTGGCTAGGATATGATGTTTGGTCAAGCTAAACTAGCCTGATTGTTACTATAAGCTATTTCATAGATGGAATTAAATCATTAGTCAGTTGATTGCATCTATCACTGATTACATCTACAATTAACAAAGGAAATTACCTTCAGAAAGGAGAGGAGTCTCCTAATCCTATCATTTGGGGGCCTTAAAGTTAGAACTGAAGATTCCAGCAGCCAGAATGAATTTCTATCTGTATTTCAACCAGGCGTGTCTCTTTGGGAATTCAACATCATCTTTAAAGTTTCCAACTTATTATCTACTATACGGAATGCAGACTTACTGTTGTCATTTGTTAATGCTGCCATTATGCAAAATACCAGAAATGGATTGGCTTTTATAAACGGGATTTCTTCTGGTACAAATTTACAGTTCAAAGGCCATAAAAGTGTCCAAACTAAGGCATCAACAAGAGGATACCTTCACCGAGGAAAGGCAGCTGGCATCCGGAATTCCTCTGTCAGCTCAGAAGGCATGTGGCTGGCATCTGCTGATCTTTTGTTCCTGGGTTGTATTTCAAAACGGCACTCTCCAAAATGTCTCTCTCAGCTACTCTTCACTTGGTTCTCCTGTGCATCCTTGCTTCTTCCACCCAGGATGTTTCTCTTTAAGTGTCTGGGAATTCTCTTTTAGCTTCTCTGGGGCAAACTCTGGACATCATCTCTTAGAGTCTTCAAATGTCCTTCTGACTGCATCTCCAGGCATCTCCAAGCATCTGTGTTGGCTCTTGAGTACTCTTAAGTAATCCAGTGAATCAATTAAGACCCACCCTGAGTGAGCAGGGTCCACACCTCCATGGAAATAATTTAATCAAAGGTATCACCCACAGCTGGGTTCTACCCAACAAGATTGGGTTAAAAGATCATGACTTTTGTGGGGGGTTAATATATCTACACCTGCCCACTTGCCAATCCCCATGGCTGCATGAGTAAATTCCTATGATAAATCTCTTAATATTTATATATATTTACATATATTAAAAACCTCTTAATAGTTCTCTAGGAAGTCCTATTAGGCCAGGTTGAGACATATTAAAACATCTTGACACAAATGAGTAATGAAAGTACAGATGAATAGACTATAGAAAGCAGTTAGATTTTTGACAGACAGATCCATGTATATATAAGGTTCAATATATATTATACATTGCGTTATGAATCAATGTAGAAGTGACAGATTCTTTACTGAATGAAGTGGAGAAAATTTCCACAATGGGAATTAAGACTGAATCTCTACCGAATACTACATTGACAGGTGAACTAAAGGTGGAATAAACATCTCAGTGTGAAAAGTAAATTTAGAAACACATTTGAAGAAAATTTGGGGAAACATAAATATATATATTTGAGGAATAATATCTTTGTGGGCTCAGACCAAGAGCCCATGGGTCTTGAGGGCCTTTGTTTATTTGCCAATTTTCTTCTCCATGTTCTTCTCAGCCTGTTTCCATAGTTTCATGAGCTGCTTCTTCTTCCTGTAATGGATCTTGGGCTTCCTCTTTCTCTTCTCCTCCAGGGTGGTTGTCACTGCCTGGTAATTAAATAGAGTTAAGAATGACACCTTAAATGTTTTAGATTGTATCAAAATTAAATGTCTAAAATATTCAAGGAACAGGTTCACATATCATGAAAATGATAAGGATCCCACCAGAAGCATGATCAAAGTACAGAAAGGCCTTGTGCTGGATGGCATAAGTAAAAAACAAAATGATCTGCAACACAATATATTTTATGTAGTTAGAAACATGTAAAAATATTCCGGAAACAATTTGCAAGAACACGTGCACAAAACACATACTGGACACATCCTTTTGCTTTGCTATGTGGATACTTGGAAGAAACATTGTTGATTTTCCGCCACAAACCCTCTCAGCCCATTTTAGTAGACCTAAAATCTTACAGGCTTGTGGCATTCCAGTGTCGTAGGGGTTTGCTCAGTCCATAGCCAAGGTAGATGAAAGAGCATGGAGAGTTAGTTGTCCAGTCCCCAGGATAGCACTTAACCATCATAGGTGGGAGTTATATGATAAAACTGATAGTTTTTCTTCCTCTGTTTGGGAAAAATCCCCTTCCTTTGATAGAGAAAATTCTGAGCAAATTGAACCCAATTTGTCCATGGCTGCAGTTTGCCTACCAACGTACACCTTACCGGCTCTTTTTTTCCCTCTCTCTCTTTTTCACACTTCCTTACTGCCTCGCTTTTGCTTCTTGCAGTCACCGTCCAAATCCACTACATGCCACACATCCTCCTATCAGAGTTTGCTTATGGGGACCAAAACTAAGAAAAGAATTATTAAGAGTTCAAATAGGAATAAATGAGATAAGAAACAAATTTAACAAAGGAAAGAGAGAGAAAGAGAGAAAGAGAAAGAGAGAGTTCTTTCATGGAACAAGGATAATTCTGGGCATACACTCTTCAGCATCTACAGTCTCTCAAAAAATAAATGCTCCTGCCAAAGTAATAAAAAAACACTTAAAATTATAGCATTTATATTAATGATTCAGAAAACTGAGAAAAAGTTCAAATAGCATTTGTCTGCTATGTTAGTTCCAGAAACAAGGAAAATGCAGATATGAAATATACCAAGAACCAGATAGCCAACTAATGCATGAGTCTGCACTTAAAATTTTAAGTATTCTGAACATTAAGCGAGTGCTATTAATTCATGTTAGACTAAATAAAAGCCTTACTTGACTTACCCTGTAACTGGACAAATATTTAAGTAGGATAAAATAGAATAGCTTTAAATTTGTACAAATTGTTAGAATGAAAGTTAAAATTGGTAGTGCTTTATTATAATAATATAGTTGTCCTGTTTTTCCAACTTAATGAGCTTAATTAACAAACAAAGTCATTGTGATATTACAGGGAAACTCACACCCACATGAAATAATTCATAAGTATATCAGGTGTTATGAATATTTATAAAAGTATAAATTGCTTGTTTCTGTACACTAATTTCTAAAATAATTAATATGGTATATCTGATATTTATTTTAATAAAATGGCAAGATATATTAATGGATTTATTCTAAAATTTTATTATACTTAATGGAAATTTATAATCTTAAACTATTTTATGATATTTCCGTGTAAAATTTTAAAAGTAGCATTAAAGTGAATGAACATTCATTATGTAACTTGATTGGCAGTTTGGAGACCTTGGTTCAAACACTGATTTCATAAATTAATGGAGTTATTTCAGGAACATAATTTAATCTCCTTCAGTTACTCCTTTCTCTTCTCAAATGTAAGGATAGGAACTTTCAATTATTTTTTTTTTCTCTCCCTAACATTTTCTTTGAGAAGGCATATTTGATTTAAAACCTAAATAAATTTAGGAAGAAAAATAAAAGGTTGGGCAGGTAAATATCTTGAATTTATTTCCACTTAAAATTCAGTTGGGGTTTTTAGTTTTATGTTTTATAAACTGAAAACAATTATTATCACCATAGCTTTTTTCTTTTAAATTGAATTGAATAATCTATTTACGTGATTCTTGTATTTACTGTACTATTCTACAAATTGCTCTGCTCTTCCAGAAACTATACAAGCATTTTGAATGAATGAATGAGTGCATGGATTTGTGAATGAATGAGTGTAATAATAAAGCTATAAGTGAAGTAAAGTACAAATTAATACTTGTGCAGTTTGAAAATACATTTTCATCTACATTTTTTACCAGTTTAAAATGGACCTAGAACTTCATTTCCTGGAGTTTGTATAATTGTTCTTTTATTTGGAATATGGTTTTTATCCTTTATCCATATGTAAATGAATCAAAACTAATAAAATTATATTAAAACCGATTCCATGTAATATCATATGGAATATTGGTATAAACTTTTCACCACGGAGTAAGAGTATATATATTACAGGTGGATCCAGAATATAATTTAAAGATAAACCACGATGCTCTTTATGTAGTGATCCCATCAATTACATCCTGAAGTTAAGTAAGACAATTCAATTCCAGTCTATTATTCCTGAATTGTTGTGGAGACAGGAGAAACAAGAGCCAGTATTGCTTACTGCTTAAGGAGTCGCCATCATTCTTCAGTCACAAAATGTGTTCAGTTCCATAGAGCAGATAAGAGGGCACTAAAGACAGATGACCATACTGACGTGAGAAAGGAATGGCCCATTTGCCCATTGATAGGACACAGCCATATGGACAGATGACAGTCTCTTTATGAAAGGTGTAGTTTTGAACCAAGAGGATAATATATTAAAATAACAATTCTTCAGTGGTAAAGACTATAGTTGCCTTTATAAACAGAACTATATTTTCTATAATTTTCATTTCTTTTACCCTGGATTATGAAAAAGCAAAATCATGATAACATTGCCAAAAATGTGGTTATTTTCCAACAGTAATGGTTTTTCTTATATTTAAATTAAAAATTGTAATCCTAGCACTTTAAAATCATCATAACATCTTAGATCATTTAATCACCAATAATACATATATATATTTCACACATTTTCAATTTTGTTGAAGAGCAGAGTACTGTACTATATGTAATTATAATACAGTAACACTTATTTTTCCTTAAGGCAATGTCCGTGATTTATGATTAGTTCTTTAAAACTTGGGTTTCATAGCTGCTTTTACCATACATCTATTATAAAAAGAATTTTTGCTTGTAAACAATTGAATAAATATTGAGGTTCATCATTTTTCTTTGGACATTGATAGCAATAGATAGTATGCATTGAGCAGCTATAAAGTGTAAAGTATAAAGTGTAAAGTATAAAGTGTAAAGTACTTTACACGATTAATTTGTTTATCTCTTGGTTGATATGCCTTCTACTTATATTCCTATTTTATAGAATTAAAAAAACATTAAAGCTTTAAGTGTTTAATAATTTAAAACCTTTAAAATCAACAACTGAAAACAAACAACCCAACATTAAAAATGACCAAAAAACCTGAGAAAACACTTCAACAAAGAAGTTGCATGGTTGGCAATTACACATATGAAAAGTTACTCAAATACGTTAGACATTAGAAAAAATGCATTTTAAAACCACAATGAGATAGCACTACACATTTATTTAAATAACTGATTTTTTTGTAAAAAATTTACAATACCTAAGGACAAGGAGTAGAGCAACAGAAAGTCTTGTCAATTGCTTGTGAGAATAAAATAAGGTGTAGCTACTTTGGAAAATGGTTTAAGAGTGTATTTTGAAATCAAGCATCCCCTACCATTTGGCTCAGCAATGTTACTCCTAAAAATTTACAGTACTAAAGCCAACATAAAAATTATGTTCACACAAAATGCTGTATATGTTTTACTCATAATCACCAATATCTGGAAACTCAAGATTTCCTTCTGTAGCTGAAGGATGCACTCATCCATTAGAATATTGCTCCACCATAAAAGGAACAAATTATTCACACAATAATATGGATTCAACTTATATATATATTTTTAAGTGAAAGATGTCATTCTCAAAGGATCCATATTGCATGATTCAATTTATGTTTTTATGATATTCTACAGAAGACAAAACTATGGAGATGGAAACCAGATTGTAGTTGGCCTGTATGGAGGAAGGGAGTGGTTGACCACAGAGGACACAAACACAGGTCAAGGAAATGTTGATGGCTGCTTCTGTGCCACAGTGAATTGCTGAGTAGTTGTGACAAAGATTGTATGACCCAAAAGCACATACTATCTGGCCCTGCAGAGAAAAAGTTTGCTGACTACTACCTAGAGCATGAAGGAATGCAGGGTGAATATAGTATTTTTTAAAAGTATGCTCATTCCATTTTCTCATTTCTACTTCCAAACCATTCTAAGCTTCTCAAATGTTCCCCTAATGTGTAGTATTAAAACACACATTCACACACACACACAAATTGCTCTATTCTCTCTCTCTCTGCACTTCCATATCTATCTATTATATCTACATCTATATCTGTATCTCTATATCTATAGCTGTATCTGTATCTGTACCTTTATCTATCACCATCTATCTTTCTTTATCATCTATCTTCTACCAGGATGAGACTTTAGCAGATATTTTTAAATATCTTTCATACTGCTTTTTCCATCCTATATTATATGGATAAAAAAACAAATTTACTATTAAAAAATTCATAGTAAATAAAACCAAGCATCAAATTTCAATTGATTCTTGACACAACATATTTTGTGAGCAACAGCCTACTTAAAAATAAAAAAAAATAGAAAAGAAAACTAACAATATCCATAAATAAATTTACTTTTGCTTCAACATAAGCATTGTTTTAACAAATAATTCATGCATTAAAGCTTTTTTTCACTGACGCTTTAATGTTAAGGGCACAGGATTTGGAGTCACTAAATTCTAGCCTGAGTTGCCAACACTGTCAACTAAAATCTGTGAGGCTCAAAAAATGACTTAACCTCTATTGATTTTAATTTCATTTGCCCTAAACTAGGGAGCACAGTACTGGCTTAGTTCATCAGCAGATGAGTATATTAAAAACAAATAAATGAAATAGTATCAAAAAGCATTTGGGTATACTCCCTAGGTTACTATATGAGCACCAGAGTCTGTGGACAGCACAATGCATAATAAAGTCCAACGATTCTGGAATATCACCTTATTCTGGAGATAGAGAGGATTGTTTCATCTTCTGTGATTGGAGAGTGAGTCTACACATCTGTCTACACATCTGTCTGTGCACCTGTCTACACTACAGTTTTACCATTGCTATCTGCAATAGCTCTTTTGCCCAGTTAATTGATCATTCCTCTAAGGTGCACAGTGGATTTTGTATAATTTTATATTCTCTGCTCTGTGACAGTGCCTATCAAAGTTTATATGTTCAATATATCTTTAATGCATGGATGACAAATATTTGAATTCTCTATACTCTACAGTAATTTAACAGCCAATTAAATGTAGTGAAGATATAAATTTTATTCCTTAAATTTGGAAAGTAAATTTTTTAGAATCTCTTTTAGCACAATTTAAGAGTAATTGAATCATCCCTGGGAATCTGTGATTCTTCAGTACATTGTAATCTGAAGTCTATTCAATATGGTCACTGTGTGAAGTTTTTCTGATACCCTATAGGGAAAGCATCGCAAAAGAATGATGGCTGCTCATGAAACCACAGAAATAATTACATGAATTATTCAGTTTGGTGACCTTTATTTAAGAAAAAAACTAAATGGGTATTATTTGATTAGCACCATTCCAAATACAGAGAAAAAGATTAAATTTGATAGAGACTAAAAAAAGTCACTCAGAGTCTTGTGGGAAACAAAATGACAAGAACAAATCATGAAGATTCAGCACAGTATGCTAAATAGAGTCTTTTAAAATGGGTTAAAGAAACAAGCAGAAAGTCATTTACAGGAATGAAATATGGTATTCAACAGGTAAAGTAAAAAAGAAAGACACTGAAATATGGGAAACATGGCACTTACCTAGAAAAGATCATTGTTTGACTGAATATGACCTTCTGCTAACCAGTTGTAGGAACTGGTGAAAGAATTGAGGTAAGTGTATGAAGGAATTTGCTAGAGAGCTTGCTGTTTACGTTGATAAAGAAGGATTTTAAAATGCTTTAAAGGTACAGGTTAATGTGATCAGTTCTTTTAGCAAGGTAATTCTGGTAGAAATATGACAGGTGGAATGGTTGGAAATGAGATTGGAGTCAAAACAAAATTGGAAGCTTCTTAAATAATAAAGTAATAGCAAGGTCTCTGTTATAGAAAGTGATGAGAATTTTCATGTTTAAAATTAGCAGCTATTGTGACTCTAGTAATCAAATAAATATTTAATTTAAAAATTCGAATGGAGGTCATAAACCTGCAGCTCACAGACAGCTGCTGTTAGATTTTTGCAGTTTTAAAAGGTTTATAAGAGCTAACAACATTTAAACTATGGGAGATGTTGACTAAGAATACAGACTTCAGGCAACAATTGAAAAACCAGAAAAAACAGGGTACTGAGCCCACACAATTAAACAACCACAACTGGCTGGATTTGAGTAGAAGCTGTCCTCTCCAGAGGGTTGGGGGATGGGGTGGCATTCTCTCCCTTCTGACCTAAAGTTCCTCTAGCCCACTTTATTCATTGATTTTATTTGTGTAGCCCTTACAGAATTTGAGAGCTCTGGATTAAACAATATAACTAAAATATTAGAAGAACTTTGATCCAGGCCATCCCTTTTTCTTTTAAGACTAAAACTAAAGCAACTTTTCCAACTTGAAGGATATCTCAATATTTGTTACATATTAGAGAATATTTAGATTCTTAACATATAAGTGATGTGATAGAATTATGAGGATATGCTCTCTTCATACAAAACTCAATGAGTTATGCTATTTTCTCTTCAAACATCCTCTAAAAATATTCATGAATTCCTCATTACATTGCTGGATGCATATTACTTGGAGACATGATATTTATACTGGTATCTTTTTTGCCACCTAAATAAAGGAATAAAAGATGCTATTCATATACTTTTTCATTAAAGTTCATAGTATAATAATTTGTCTGAGTTTGTCTATGCTGTTACATTCAGCAATATACATCGTTATCACCTGCTAAACATATAACTATGCATTTTTTCACTTAAATAATTCTTAACACCAAAAGTTCATGACAAGCACTCAGCACTTGCTTTTCTTTAAAGCTTTGCTTTGCTCTGTGATTTGAAGCTAATTTGAGACAAATCTGTAACCCTAAATGACATTGTTGCATACCTTTGTCAAAATTCCCTTTTGAATGAATAGAAAAAATACAGCCCTGGCTATGATCCAGTATGATTCTCAGTTTTTACTCCAAAAAGAATTAGGAATAGAGAAAAACAAAACAAACAAACAGGAAAAAAAAAAAAAAACTACCTGCAGCCAAACTGAAAACCAAATGTATATACACTATGGAAAATACAAAGACAAACGCCTGAGACTATTGAGAGTCATTCAAGCCTGAGTTTGAATGTGGAAATTCAAGTAGCTATACATGAAACTAAAGTAAATACAAGTTACAATATCTATGGGTAACAGATTGATGCATGTTTGATAATTCAACATGTTCTCTGGATTATATGAGCATACAAGAATGTAGTTATGTTGGGAAAAGTTGTAAATTATCCATTTCTCAATAAAATTGCAAGATGAGATATAAACTCTACTGTATAATGGAAATATATGTGTATACCAGATGTCATGAGTTGAACTGTGTCCCTCAAAATGAGGTGTTGAAGTCCTAACTTCGGTAATTTATTTGTAAGTAAGGCCTTTGCAAATTCAATTAAGATAGCATGAAGTCAAATGGAATTAGTGTGGTCCCTAATCCAATATGATGATGCCCTAATGGGAAGGGAAGAGACAGACACAGAGAGAACACCGTGGGGAGACAGACAGCCAGCCAAATGATGGCCAATTGAATAGTACAGAGACATAGCTCTCATTTGATTTGACATAGTTTTAATATCTTGTCTTGACTGGCACTGTGCTGATGCTTAAAAAATATTCTTCAATTGAATATAATATAATCCCAATTATGTGAAAATATGTCTGAATATGCAAAAAGGCAGGCTATAGAAGAATAACCTATAGATCCTTAATTTTTTATTACATTTTTCTGAGTTGTCTAATTTATCTATATTAGAAATATATTACTTTAAAAGTATGAAAAAAGGAGGTATTATAAAATCCTCAATATTTTCCAAATTTTGTTGGTACCCTATCTGACCAATACCTATACTCCACTCATTTATGAACTTTAAAAATAATTTGTAAAGGTACTTCTGGGAATAAAAATTACAAAGTAAATAAATTGTTTAACTTTGAAAATAAATGCTAAAAAAAATGGTGCTTTGTTTTTTGTTTTGTCTTCTTGACAAATCTAAATTTCAAAGCAGCTCTCTGTGGGGTTAGAATTCCTTCCAATATGTTAGCCATGTATTGGGAAAGCACTAACCCTTGACATTCACGAGACATTTGAATAATTCAGCCAGACAGATGGAGGTCATTTGGGACAGATGATAATAACGTACGGTATATATTTGATATCTTGCAACAAGTAGTTATTCTTTTATAATTCATTAACACACACACAAAATACTGTAGTTTATAAAATCCCTTTGTTTATCTTCTGCTTTTATTACCACTTACCATTACGTGAAATGCAAATATTATAGATCATTAATCTGTTGGTTTCCCTTCGGAAATATCCATGTCATAAAAAGGCTCCAATATTCACCAAACAACAATATATTCATAAAATGATTTTGGCAACTCAAGATCATTACATATCACTAAATAGGGACTCAGTTTTAAGGTGGGTGAGTGTTGAATACTACTACTTTTTCTGAACATGTTTCTTTCTATGAGTTAGCCCTTTCTGAAGACACCAAGAAATATTTGACTCTGTGTATATGTTTTTATATTGTATTTTATTTTCTAAAATGAATAGTTATTGGTATGTGAGAATATCCTTGAATTTAAAGTTAGAAATTCTGAGATTGAATTCTGACTCCTCAATTTAAGCTCATAGTGCTGAATCTTTCTCATTCCCAAGAAGACTGAGTCATTAAATTAAATTCCTTCTCCAGAGTGGATCAAATAATTTATCTATCACAAGTAGTAGAAGATGAAATTTCTATTCACATTACTAGTTATTTATAGGAGGGTACATCAGATGAGAGATATATACAATTTTGAAATACACACACATGTATGTATGTTCTAAAATTATGAGCCTGCTTTATCAATTACCTTTATCTTAATTCTACATGGCACATATGAGCTTGGTTTAATATTATGTACATTTTATAAATGGTGTCTTGTGAAATATATGTGTAATGCATATTTATTATTGTAAATATATGCTATACCAATATTTTCAAATTTAATGAAAACACATTTGTATCCATACTGTTACTACTATTAATAATTGCAAACTTGTAGTCAACAAATCAATTATTCTTTTAATTTTTTTCATAATAAAATCATCAGTGTTTTTAAGTGTCTGAAGATTTTGTCTAAATATTTTGACTTTAAATGTTTTGCCATAAAGAAATTTTATAGGATATTCTGGAACCTGCTTCATCTATTTTAGCTCTCAACTGCCAATCAAGGTAGCATGGTAAAGGTGAACACAAACCACTGTATTAATTTCAAGACTAACATTGAAATAGAATCTAACCAGCAGAACCCTCTGGAACTTGCAATTTCCATGATAAGCAGAAGTCATGTAAGTAATTTCTATGATAATGGCTAAAACCCTCCTAATTTTAAAGAAGACATTTATTAGTATTTTGGAGTACTTGTTTTTCATCCAATTGGATAAGCTAGTTGCACTGAAATTGGAGAGGCTGAGTCCAGATTTTAGGGATATTGGAAAGTCTAGAATGGCTGTATTAAATATTAACTTAGTAATGCATCATTTATAATAATTCAATGAAAGCACAACACTCAGAATCAACCATGAATTTGAACAAGGATGTGTTTTTATATCTCACTTGCACAGAACATTTAAAATACATGCAAAACTGAATGCTATCTCTCTCCTTCCTTAAGTAGTATATTGTCCAATAATATGGCACAAATGAACAACAAAAAAAGTATACTCATTGAATATATAGCATTGACTCTAATGTAATGTCCAACAGTACAAATATAAAAATTAACAGATTAGTGACACTCTGTAAAACCTAATTCCAGGCTTGTACATTGTCTCTTTAATGTCCCTCTCTCTGTCTTCTTGACAAACTGTGATAGATGAATGGTTTCTCCTAACCTGCTCCTTTCTTCACAATGCCAAGATCAGCCAGCTTCATGGGTGTGTGAACAGTATAGTTGCACAAGGTCCAGAAGGGCCCCACTTTTGGGGTTTAATGTCCCAAAGTCTTAAATTTGTATTGATTTCATTTTTGAATTAGTATCTCCTAAGTGATTTCCAATGGGAAAATCGACCCCGTGGTAGGGGCTTGAAGCTTCAACACACATATGCTCCCACCTCCTGTTGCCTTTCAATCTACCTGAGGCAAGTTGTCCACCTCTTCCCTCTTGCCCTGGTGACCTGGCTCTACCTAGCTTCCCCCTTCCTATGCCTACACTGGCCCAGCAACTTCTGCTGCTCTCCATCCCCAGCGTGTGGGCTGAATGGGGATGTGGGGAGGGTCTGGGTCAAGTGGTTGCTCAGCCACAGTGGGTTGAGGCAGGGGACCTGTGGAAAGGGGGATGCTTGTCTTGACTATCCTACCTCCAGCTGGAGCACAGCTTGTCAGCCATCAGATCCAAGCATGTCTGGGGCAGGACCCCCAGGTGCATCTGACAGGTTTGCACTCATCCCACAAGTCTTCCTGTGCCCAAGGGAGTGCAGTGCTTCCTGTTCTGGCTGCATGCCTGCAGAGACTCTCTCCTCTTCCTTCCAGACTTCTTTAGCCTAGCCATGTTAGTCTCTTCTGGCCACCTTGAGGCACCATCTGTGGAAGAATCAATAAACAAAAATCGTGAAATTTTGGTGATTCCATATATTAAATAAACATTAATTAAACTAACATTTGCATTTAAAATAGCATAACATAATACAAAGGTGAATGGTAAAACCCATTCTGGTGATTAGCATTTTTATTTTTTCTTTACTTAGGACAACACTACAAATCATGAAAAATTGAGGGAAAGACCATAGAAAAAAGAAAAAGCTTTGAATTTTTATTACATTTAATGATTTTTTTTTCCAGATTTTTTGAGCAGGTGACCCTTACAGATCATTTTCTCTTTGCAATGAGCCCTAAAAATAATGTAGTTGCCCCTGGTCAGGATGGTAATTTGAATTACGTACCTCTTCATCATTTTGTTTGGATGAATATGATCAATTAATTATCTCCTATCATATTCTTATTCTGCTTTTATTACAAAAAAAGAAAAAAAAGAGAATGACAAAAGGACACAGATGTCTTCATATAGTATGAAAATTGTAGAGCCAGATTTCCATGGTTTTGAATTTGAATGTCTGCCCTTCCCAATTGTGGTGCCTTGGTAAGCTTTTGAATCTCTATTGATTTTATTCTCTCCATCACTAAAAGTGAAGATGATATTAAAACCTTCCTCCCTGAATAGTTATGAATTAGAAGAGGTATATTTGAGGCATTTGATATACCAGGCATTGAGTGTCTGATATGTGATAAGATTTGGATCCTGGTAGCTGTTTTTCTGCAGTGTCCTATGGCCACCAAGTAAGAGGCCTTGCAAATTATGCTTATCTTATAATATCTGCTGTACTAAAAAAAATATATATATATATATAAAGTGAATCAATTTCTGTTGTGAACTCTCTAATAAATTGGTTTAAACAAGTTTTTGTATTTTTTTCACATTCCTTCATGGGCTTAGATTAGGAATATATTCACATTCGGTAATGGTATAAAAGAGATGTGACTATACTTTGGCAATGTTCTGAGTGAAAACACAAGAGGTCAAAAAATAAAACTTTATATTCCTCTTATCCAAAGGAGTTATTCATAAATAGATGTTTCCAAATTATGGAAAATAATTGTTCTGTGCAATCTATTAATTTATAAATTACTAGAACTTCCTAAAGGACATACAGCTAAAGTTCTTGCTCTGACATCAGAGGTAGATTGAAAGAAAGAACACATTTCTATGAAAAAGCATGCGGCATTTGCAATATGGATCCTTAAATGTATTTTTTAAAGTATTAAAATGTTTAAAAATACAGCTGTAATTAACAGGAATAATCAATGTATTAAATTTGTTTAACGGTAGTGGTAACAAATTCACATAGATGAATAATTCATTAAAAACTGCTTTGATCCTGTTACAGCAATAAACTTGAATTCAGGTGATTTTTATTGTTGTTTACCAATACATTGTCTCTATAATTTTGTTACTTTGGTTGTTTATAACATTTTTGTACATAAAGAAAAAAAAGAGGCTTTCCAAGTTACTTTTGATTCAAATGTATTTTAAGGACTAAAGTGATGTTTGCTCAAAAGTTGATCTTTACTTAGATTCAAATAGCTTCTTTCTATTCAGTAACAATTATATTTCAGAGCAAAGCCTTGCAACAAATTTCACTTATAAATTTGCCACAGTACACTGTTCATTTTAATGTAAATTTTAAAAGGAAAACGCAGGAAAATAAATAGCATCAGGGTAATCTATGCATAGATACCAAGTACAAGTAACTTTCTGTTTAAAGTACAAACACATTTCCACAAAACCCCTGCAATTTGGATTCAGATGTCAATTTTAAACATTGAGTATCAAAATGATACTATTAAAAAAATAAACCGACAAATGTTACATTTATATTGATTGGTATCAGCAATTTAAATGCATAAGTCTTTTTGATAGGTGCTTCGGTGCCCTAAACAAAATCAGGGTTTCTTACTAAGGAAGAAGAAGCAGTGAATATTGGTTGACAGCCAGTGGTCTAACCATAAACAAGCCCTTTTGATTAACAAGTCATCATATAAATTCTCCTTCAAATATGAACATAAAACTAAGATAGCATGTAAATACAATTTCAAGTAAAATTAAAATGTGTTTTATAGAACTACCCTTAGGTTCTGGCATGTAGGAACACAAAGCCAATTATGACTCCAACAGGGACAGAGCAGAGTCAGCTGAGTCAGCTTATTGTTCATATGAACATAAACACCAAAACAACAAATAAATGACTCTTTCATCAAGTGTTCTCATATGTTGCATTTTTTCCTTATTTTTATCATGGCTGTAATGAGATATAATTCATATTCTCATAAAACTGATCATTATAAAATGTACAATTCAGTGGTTTATGCTATAGTCACATGGTTGCACAAGCGTCACCACTAACTAATTTGCAATAATACAATCACTACAAAAAGAAGCCCTATTTCCATTAGCAATCATCCGCACTCACCCCCTCTTCCAGCCGTGGCAACCACTAATCCTTTCTGTAATTATACATTTGCTTATTCTGGATGCTTCACATAAATAATCATATAATATACATCCTTTCTTATCTGGCTTCTTTTACTTAAAGTTCCATTGCTGTGGCGTGTATCAGTACTTTGTTCCTTTTTATTGCCAAATAATATTCCATTGTATAGATATAGTACATTTTTATCATTTATCAGTGGATGGATATTTCAGTGGTTTTTATATTTTGACTACTGTAAATAATGCTACTAATAGCATTCATATACAACA
Source organism: Choloepus didactylus (assembly GCF_015220235.1). NCBI lineage: Eukaryota > Metazoa > Chordata > Mammalia > Pilosa > Megalonychidae > Choloepus > Choloepus didactylus. The sequence continues at coordinate 44,253,863 of NC_051317.1, forward strand.
TTTTTAATGAAAATGTATTTTTATCTATCTGGAGTACATACCTAGGAATGAAAGTGATGGGTTATTTAGTAACTCTATGTTTAACTTTTTGAAGAACAAACTTTTTTCCAAAGCTGCTGCACCCTGTTACAATCCCATCAGTAATGTATAAGGTTTCCAATTTCTCCACATCTTTGCCAACACATTGTTATTGACTGTCTTTTTTATTTTAGCTCTTCCAGTGATTGTGGAATGGTATTATGTTATGGCTTTGATTCTCATTTCCCAAATGATTAATGGTGTTGAAAACCCTTCCATGTACTTATTGGCCTTTTCTATATCTCCTTTGGAGAAATGTCTGTTCAAATCAATTGTCTATGTTTGAATTGGGTTATTTAGATGTTTACTGTTGAGTTATAAGTGTTCATTTTATATGAAAACAAGGCCTAACAAATATATGATTTCAAATATTTTTTCCATTCTTTTGGGTTTTTCCACTTTCTTTATAGTGTTTTTTGAAGCACAAAAGTTTTCAGTTTTATGAAGTCTAATTTATCTATTTTTGCTATATTAGTTATACATTTGGTGTCTTATCTAAGAAACGATTAAGTAATCCAAGACAAAGCATATTTAGCCTTATTTTTTGTTCTGAGAGTTTCAGTTTCAGCTACCACATTTAGGTCTATAATTCATTTTGTGTTAATTTTTATATGTGGTATGATGCAGAGGTCCAAATTCATTCTTTTGTATGTGGGTATACAGCTGTCCCAGCATCATTTGTCAAACAGTCTTTTGTTTCCCCATTAAATTGTCTTGGCACCATAACCAAAATTCAATTAATGATAAATGCAAAAGTTTGCTTGGGATTTTGACTTCTATCCCATTAATTTACATTTATTAGCATGCAAGTACAAAGCTGTCTTGATTATTATATTTTTGTACTAAGAATTAAAATCTGGAAGTGTGAAATTGCCCACTGTTCCTTTTCAAGATTGTTTGGACTGCTATGGGTTGCCTGTATTTCCATACAAATTTTAGGATCAACTTAGCAATTTCTGGCAAGAAAAGATGGGATTTTGATAGGGATCATGTTAAATCTCTGTAACAATTTGGAAAGTATTGCCATCTTAATAATACTGTCTTCTGGTTGAAAAATATGGAACGCAATTCAATTTATTGAGGTCCCTTAAATGTCTTTCAATAATATTTTGTAGTTTTCAGAGTTCATAGTATATTTCTCCTAAGTGCATCCCTAAATATTTTACTATTTTTATGCTATTTTAAATGGAATTTTCTTAATTTCATTTTCAGATCATTCATTTTTATCATTAATTGCTAATTTATGGACAAACAATTGATATCTGTATATTAATACTGTATCCTTCAAATTTGCTGAACTTGTTTATTATAAATAATTGTTTATTTTATTGGACTTTATTTGAAACCTCAAAATATTTATATAATATTATGTATGTTCTGTTGGCTCTGTTTCATTGGAGAAGTCTGCCTGGTATTTGGAATGTTTCTTGAGAAACAGAATCTTAAGGCTGAGATTTTGGTGTTGGTTCTGGGGTTTTTGGAATTGGCTTTCTAACCTGATTAGATCCAAAGGCATTAATGACACTGTTTCCAATGATCAACAGGGCACTGATAGTCCATGGCATGAATTGGCAATAGAGGTAGGCAAAACAGAGATACACAAAATATCACCATGGGATACTGCTACTCAAATGCTTGTAAGAGGCAAGGCTCTGGGTGAAAGAGTATTTGATACCTTGACAGAGTCTGAGGAAATAAATGTCTAATGATGTTGGCTAGTTGTTCCTAAATATGCTGGATACAGTTAGAGAAAGGGATGAGCTCCAGGCTTTAAATTCCCAGCTTAAGTGTCTCTTAAAGGACATGAAAGTTTCTATGTGTTCCAAGAAAGAAAAAATAATTTTGTTTAACCTCCGACTTGAGATTTCTGAAAACCAGACCCAGAGTCTCCTTCTGCAAATGGCTAAATTGTAATGTAAACTGAGTTCCCAAACTTGCAGGATGTCTTTTGTTAAAGTGTTAATCGGAAAGGAATGAGACTGAAAATTGAAATGGGGACATATGGGCTAATAACCATGAGGTTGGGGATATTGGAACCTTGAATTCTGCTGAGTTGTGTTTATCCAATGAACCACCCAACCTCCAGTCATTCCTGAGGAATCACCCATCTGGTCTCTACCTGGAGAGATTGACTTTGTTGTGCTGATAAACCAGCAACTGATTTCCCTGAGGAAACAGCCCTCACTTACCTCTGTCTGAAGTGAATCTCATTTCACTAGATGAAACTGCAAAGGAATTCCCTGAGGTAGTTGGCTTGTAAGGCACTGCTAATTTCTCTATGAACCACACCCATCACCCCTCTTTTCTTGCAGACCTATAACTAAATGGAAGTCCAAACAGGCCCCAAAAGCTGAGGTACAAAGTGTGACCCGTAAGGAGATGTTCTACCAATGCAAAAAGAGAGAAATAAGGAGAATATATGTGGAAATAGATATTAGGGGTCTGGGATATTGATGGCAGGAACAGTAAGTTGGACTGGACTGAATTTATTGATATGGGCCCACTATGCTGAGAATCTAGATTCAGTGTTATAGTTGAAGACTTAGAAAGGACTCTAAAAGTTTATGCAGGTTTGTCCTAGTTTGGATATATTATGTCCAGCCAAAAGCCATATTCTTTGATGCAGTCTTGTGGGAGCAGATGTATTAGTGTTGATTAGATTGGAATCCTTTGAGCATTTCCATGGAAATGTGACTCAATCAAGTGTGTGTGAGTCGTTTGATTAGATAAGTTCCATGGAAGTGTTATCCCGCCCATTCAGGGTGGGTGTTAATTGGGCTAGAGTCCTATAAAGGAATTCACAGAGGGAAGGACCTCAGAGCAACTGAGAGTGACATTTTGAAGAGGAGCTACAGCTAAGAGAGGACAAAACACCCCAAGAGCAACATTTTGGAAAATGCACATTTGAAACACAACCTTGGAGCACACCAGCCACGTACCTTCCAAGCTAACAGAGGTTTTCTGGACACCAATGGCCATCCTTCAGTGAAGGTACTTGTTCTAGTTTGCTAATGCTGCTGGAATGCAAAACACCAGAAATGGACTGGCTTTTATAAAAGGGGGTTTATTTGGTTACATGGATACAGTCTTAAGGCCATAAACTGTCCAAGGTAACACATCAGCAATCAGGTACCTTCACTGGAGGATGGCCAATGGTGTCCAGAAAACCTCTGCTAGCTGGGAAGGCACGTGGCTGGCATCTGCTCCAAAGTTCTGGTTTCAAAATGGCTTTCTCCCAGGACATTCCTCTCTAGGCTGCAGTTCCTCAAAAATGTCCCTCTTAGTTGCACTTGGGATGTTTGTGCTCTCTCAGCTTCTCTGGAGCAAGGGTCTGCTTTCAATGGTCATTTTCAAACTGTCTCTCATCTGCAGCTCCTGTGCTTTCTTCAAAGTGTCCCTCTTGGCTGTAGCTCCTCTTCAAAATGCCACTCACAGCTGCACTGAGTTCCTTCTGTCTGTCAGCTCATTTATATGGCTCCACTGATCAAGGCCCACCCTGAATGGGTGGGTCCACACCTCCATTGAAATTATCTCCTCAGAGTTTCACCCACAATTGGGTGGGGCTCATTTCCATGCAAACAACATAATCCAAACCTTCCAACTTAATCCCCACTAATATGTCTGCCCCACAAGATTGCATCAAAGAATATGGCTTTTTCTGGGGGACATAATACATTCAAACCAGCACAGTACCCTACTGTTGACACGGTAGCTTGGAAACTTTTATGGCCTTAAGACTGTAACTTTTTTAACCAAATAAACCCTCTTCATAAAAGACTATCTGTTTCTTGTGTTTTGCATTCAGCAGCTTTAGCAAACCAGAACACAGTGTTTGAGTAAAGGAAGGACCAAAAGGCAGCCTACCTTTTGTGGGGTTAAAATGCCAGCCCTTCCCTGGTATAATGTAGATAAGGGGATCTACATGCTTAGAGAGACTGGAATATTATAGTGATTTATTATATAACACCTGCTCATCTTCTCCAGGGAAGTCCAGAACCTACAGCTTTCATGTGGACAGTAAGAAACAAATTTGTAAGAACAGTTCCATCATCCCTGAATAGCTCTTTGTTGCTCTTTACTGTAGGTCAGATATTGCTATGGGAATAGCTGCCATGTGGATCCTTAATCACATGGGAATGATTGGATCCTGAGATGGCAGAATCCAAGGTCAGCACTTAATCACCAAAGACAAGGTGGGTATGGCTACCATAATGAACAGAAGAATCAAATTAGTAAGCGGGATAGTCTGAATTGCAAAGCAAATACCTATGATATCAGCTAGTAGATCTTGGGGAGCCTAGAAGTAAATAGATGGGTGGTCTAATAAATTTTTACCTGTTCTGAGTGGTGATTTGAATCTGTACGTACCCCATACATGTCCATAAATTTAATCCAATCCTGTGGGTGTGAACCAATTGTAAGAAGGACCTTTTGATGAGGCTGATTCATTTAAGGGGTGACCCACCCCAACTGTCTGATGTAGAACATTTAGACTGTTTCAATTTCTTGGCAATTGTGAACAATGCCACTATGAAAATTGGTGTGCAAATATCTGTTTGTACCACTGCTTTCAGGTCCTCTGGGTAAATACTGAGAAGTGAAATTGCTGAATTGTAGGGTAACTCAATACCCGATGAAGTAGAAGGTAGAATTTGACAGCAGTGAACCTGAATATTTAGCTGAGATTTCCAAGCTAAATGAAGAAAATACAGCCTGGTTTCTCCCTGAAGCTTATAGTAAAATGCAAGAAGAATGGGATAAGCGAAGAACTGAACTCCTGAGCTCCTTAAGAAACCAGAAGTTAATGGTCTGGAAAATTTTGAGTTTCTGGAAAGTGAGTCTCCAGAAAATAGTGCTCCATGTGAGGATTTGACTGAGCACAGATCCAGTTAGCCATTTCAGTGCAAGTGAGGATTGCAGGAGCAGTTATCCAAGAAGAATCTGTGGAAAATCCTACTGTCTGATGGTTTTGATCCTGTGTACTACATGCAAAACTGACAAGTTTTCTTGTTTTTTTTTTTCCTTGTTTTATTTTTCTTGTGTTTTTTTTTTTTTTCAGAAGATCTAGATGAATGGAACCACTGCCAGCCTACACTAAAAGGGATAGAAAAGGAACAGATTGAAGGAAAAATCACTTCAAGGGCAGAACCATGGGAGCTGAAGTCTGAACTGAAGACATCTTCTCAGGCCAAGAGAGTAGATCTAGCCATGTGTGTGGAAAGTATGAGTGTGCTCTGGTACTTGGAGAGGGTGGAACTTCTACGCTGTTGTTCTTGAAGATTGCTGTCACCTTCATCTTCAGAGAGAGTGGAGCATATTCTCTGGGGATTGTAGAGAGTCTGGCTGCCATCCCACTTTTCTGGCAGAATTGAGCCTGAGCCCTGGACATTGCAGAGAGAGCCTGGCCATCGCACCAGTGGTTGAAGAAGGTGGAGCCTACACCCCAGTGTTTGGATACAGCATGGCTGCTGCACAGCACCTGGAAAAGGTGGGGCATTCACTCTATCAGGGCTGGAGGACAACAGATCATTCTACACATGACTCTTAGATCTTGAATTCTAATGGTATATGCTCTGCAGTGTTTTGGAATTGTTTGGTACCTATGACTCCTGTTTTTCCTTCCAATTTCTTCTTATGGGAATGGGAATGTTTATCCAATGCTGGTCCTTCTATTGCATATTGGAAGCAGATAATTTGTCTTCTTGGTTTCTCAGGTCCACAGACAGAGGAGAATTATGTCCCAGGACAGCTCATACCTAATTTTGATGAGACTTTGTACTCAGCCTCATTACTCAAATATCTTAAGGCTTTCAGCATATTGTGATGGAATGAGTCTATTTTGTATGTAGAAAGAGCATGTCTTTTGGGGGTCCAGAGGGTCGAGCATGGTGGTTTGAAGCAATGTGCTCCCCAGAAAATTAGGTTCTTAAATCTAATACATTACTTTAGCTGTAAACCCATTGTAAGTAGGACATTTTGATGAGTCTACTTCAGTTAAGGTGTGACCCACCTCATTCAGGATGGGACTTAATCCTATAATTGGAGTATTTTAAAAATGGAATGAATATGGAAAGAGAGAGAGAAAGCCACATGTGCTGGTTTGAATGTATTATGTCCCCCAAAACTCCATTATCTTTGATGTAATCTTGTATGTGCAGAGGTACCAGTGTTGATTAGATTGTAATTCTTTGAGTGTTTCCATGGAGATGTGCAACACCCAAATGGGGGTGATGACTCTGATTGGATTTCCATGGAGGTGTTACTCCACCCATTCAGGGTGGGTCTAAATTAAATCACTGGAGCCATATAAATGAGCTGACAAACAGAAGGAATGCAGCACAGCTGAGAGTGATATTTTGAAGAGGAACAACAGCCAAGAGGGACACTTTGAAGAATGCACAGAAGCTGAGAGAGTAGCTGCAGATGAGAGACAACTTGAAGAGAGCCATTGAAAGCAGACTCTTGCTCCGGAGAAGCTAAAAGGGGACAGACACCCCAAGAACAATTGAGAGTGACATTTTTGAGAAACTGCAGCCTAGAGAGGAATGTCTTTGGGGAAAGCTACTTTGAAACCAGAACTTTGGAGCAGACACCAGCCACCTGCCTTCCCAGCTGACAGAGGTTTTCCAGACACCATTGGCCATCCTCCAGTGAAGGTACCCAATTGTTGGTGCATTACCTTGGACACTTTATGGCCTTAAGACTGTAACTGTGCAACCAAATAAACCCCCTTTATAAAAGCCTATCCATTTCTTGTATTTTGCATCATGCAACATTAGCAAACTAGAACACCACAGAAGCAAAAAACTGAAATCACTGAAACTCAGAAGGCAAGGGAGAGACTGCAGGCAGTGCCTTGCACTTTGCCATGTGGCAGAGCAGTCAACAATCACCAGCAACCAGTCTTTGGGAAAAAAAACATCACATTGATGATGCCTTGATTTGGATACTTTCCCAGAATCTATCTACAAGGAAATAAATTCCCATTACTTAAACTGAAGCATTCCACGGTATTGCTTTTAGTAGTCTGAAAAACTAAAACACAGGTCAATCACATTTATTTTTATCTTCCCTAGCAACCATGTTTGGTCCAATGCTAAAAATAACAAACATGCTAGCCAATATAGAGAGCTACCTATTTTATTTCCAAAAATGAGATAATGTTTCTCAACCATGGAAGAAGAACATAAAGCTTGGAATGCTTGAAGTCATGCTCCCAAATAAGCAAAGAGTCCTCTGAAAAGTAAGGGGGAATGACACAAGAAGCAGTTCTTCAATGGTGGTGTAAGGACTTCTGAAAATTCACTTGCCCATAAAACAACAAGTACACTGACAAAATTTATCAGAATCTACTTTGTCAAACCTCTGAAAATTAACCAAACTCTTGCAAAAATCTGATGCACATTTATTCAAGAAAAGTGTTTCAATATCTGTAAGAGCATGACATGTGGAATTTTAACGTCTATGGCCATTCCCCTCTCCCTATCTCCACAGTATCCTTGAAAACCAGCAGCCTCACAAGCACAGTAGCTACTGAAGGGGACAGAGCATGTTCAGAGCCCCTCTAAATCCCCATGCCAAGAGATTTGCCACTATTTGACCTGTCTGGCAGCTTTCTGGGAAAGCCCCATTTATAGCACATGTCTTCATATGAACTGTCTCAGAGTTTGTTGATTGGGAAAATCCCTGTCCCCAGCACACTGGATAAAACACTTAGTGGCAATGGTGCAATATCACTGCTCCTATATGTGGTAATAACAAACAGGAGGATAGGCCCAGAATTTTAAAGGAAAATCTAGTTAATTATACTGCCTTGGTTGTGGGGCATGAAATCTCTTACATATTACTGGAAATAAGAAAGGTCATGCAATTTGGGTGGGCTGCAAAAAATGGCCAGAAAAGACTTTAGAAAGCCCTAACCTCTCATTCATCGCTGACCTTGATGCTCTTCATGAACAGGAAGTGAAAGCTATGACAATTGCAAATCCCATAACACTAAGGGCATGACTCAACACACATGCAGAACATCTCCTCAAAGGCTCTGTAAAATGCATTTAAGGAAGTCTCCATTCAGTCATTCACTAAGCACCAAGCTATTTGAGAAGAATCGTCAGTGGCTGCAAATGGCAAAAGTACAGATTTTTCCGAATTACTTCAAGAAAGTCACTAAACAAACACATAGCAAAATAAAAAAAATCCTTGGAGATGGATGAGAATCTGATTTCCAGGAATTCCACAATATATTCTTAAAATTTTTCAACTTTTGTTAAAAAATGATGCAAAGAAAAGAGAGGCTAAACCTGCTTATAATTGTGCTTAAGAATCTTCCTCTGAGTGCCTCTTTGATGTTCAGATGTGCCCTCTCTCTCTAGCTAAGCCACCTTGGCAGGTTATCTCACTGCCCTCCCCCCTACATGAGACCTGACTCCCAGGGGTGTAAATCTCCCTGGCAATGCAGGCTATGACTCCCAGGGATGAATCTGGAACCAACATCATGGGATTGAGAACATCTTCTTGATCAAAATAGGGATGCAAAATGAAGTGAAATAAAGCTTCAGTGGCTGAGGGATTTCAAATGGAGTTGAGAGGTCACTCTGGTAGACTTTCTTATGCACTATATATAGAAAACACTTTTTAGGTTTTAATTTATTGGAATAACTAGAAGTAAATACCTGAAACTACCCAACTTCAACCCAGTAGCCTTGAATCTTGAAGACAATTGTATAACAATGAAGCTTACAAGGGGTGACAGTATGATTGTGAAAACCTCGTGTATCGCACTCCCTTTATCCAGGGTAGTCTGGTGGTTTGGAGATATACATTCCAGAAAAACATGTTCTTAAACTTAATCCATTCTTGTGAGTGTGAACACATTGTGAGTAAATAAATGGGGACAAAAAGTAAATGAAAAATAAGGTTAGATGGGAAGAATGATTTGGGTGTTTTTTTATTTTTGTTTTTTATTCTTATTCTGATTTTTTCTGGTACAAGGAAAATGTTCAAGAATAGATTGGGGTGATGATTGCACAACTATATGATGGCACTGTGAACAGTTGATTGTATAACATGGATGATTGTATTGGATGTGAATATATCTCAGAAAACAATTTAAAAAATGACTCAAAGAAACAGGGAAGTATGTCTCGTGCATATATGTAAAATAGACAAGTGTGATGGGTTAAAAAATGGAAACTTATTCAATCATGGTTAGAGTCCAGGATAATGTCCAAATCAAGGCATCATCAAGGTGATGCTTTTTTCTGATGACTGGCATTCTGGGGCTAGCTGCTTGTGATCCTTGGTCCTGGGATCCTCCATCACATGGCAATGCACATAGTGGCCTTTCCTGGTCTTTCCCATATCTTCTGACTTCCATTGACATTCAACTTCTTGCTTGCCATGACTTTCTGTCTGAATTTCATTCTGCTTATAAAGAACTCCAGTAATAAGATTAAAGCCATCCTGATTGTCATAGCTCACACATACCTTAAGTGCAATAACTTTATCAAGAGGTCCTACTTACAATGTGTTCACACTCACAAGAATGGATTAAGTTTAAGAATATGTTTTTCTGGGATGCATATCTCCAAACCACCAGATTTCCTTCTGTTGACTTCTGTAGAAGCATTTTATAGAGATTCTAAAATTGATTCCTTATTAATATCATCCATTTTTGGCTAAACATTTCCTGATTGATGAAGGTCTGTCACCAGAAGATTGTCTTAGTGGTTGTTCTGGTTTGCTAAAGCTGCTGAAATGCAACATATCAGAAATGGATTGGCTTTTACAATGCATGTTTATTAGCTCACAAATTTACAGTTCTAAGGCCATGAAAATGTCCCAATTAAGACATCAAGAAAAAGATACCTTCTCTGAGGACAAGCTGATGGCATATGGAGTTCCTCTGTCACATGGGAAGGCACATGGCAAGAGTTTGCTGGTCCTCTCCTGGGTTTTCTTTCTGGTTTTCATGAATTTCTCCAAAATGTCCCTGGGCTTCTGTCTTAGCTTCTCTCAGCTCCTGTGGTCCTCCTTGCTTCTTTCTGCCAGGGGCAAACTCTGGGTTACAAATCTTAGCTTTTCTGAGCCCTGCCTAAGAGTCTTCCCCCTGAGTGCCACTTTTTGCTCAGATGTGGCCCTCTCTCTCTAGCTAAGCCAACTCAGCAGGTGAACTCACTGCCCTCCCCCCTACATGGGACCTGATTCCCAGAAGTGTAAATCTCCCTGGCAGCACAGGATATGACTCCTGGGGAAGAACCGGGACCCAGCATTGTGGGATTGAGAACATCTTCTTGACCAAAAGAGAAATTGTAGTGAAACAAAATAAAGTTTCAATGACTGAGAGATTTCAAGTGGAGTCAAGAGTTCACTCTGGTGGGCATTCTTATGTACTATATAGAGATCCTTTTCTAGGTTTTAATGTATAGGAATAGCTAGAAGTAAATACCTGAAACTATCAAACTCCAACCCAGCAGACTTTACTTTTGAAAATGATTGTATAACAATGTGGCTTACAAGGGGTGACAGCGTGATTATGAAAACCTTGTGGATCACACTCCCTTTATCCAGTGTATGGATGGATGAGCAGAAAAATGAGGACAAAAAAACTGAATGAAAAATAATGTGGGAAGGGGGATGATTTGGGTGTTCTTTAGTACTTTTATTTTTTATTCTTATTTTCACTTTTTCTGGTACAAGTCAAATGTGCAAAAAATAGATTGGGGTGATGAATGCACAACTATATGATGGTACTGTGAACAGTTGATTGTACACCATGGATGATTGTATGGTATGTGAATATATTTCAATAAAACTGAATTTAAAAAAATCTCCAGGTTCTTCCATTAGCACCAGGTCTTAGTTTCCCACCTTCACTTTTGACTAGGAGCAACCAGAATTAATAGACAAGAATGGTGAAACAAAACCAATTGATATACAGTTTCTATGGCTCCCTCCTTGGAGTAAGTTTACCAGATTAGTAAAGCAAAACAGTGGTTGTCTGAATAAGGCATAGGGACACACAATTCTCCATTTCCCTGACTTCTCCAGACAACCGTACTCATTTCTCGCTTTTATAGCTCACGCCATTGCATCTATGGAGTGTAAAGTATTGCTTAGATGAGAAATCTATAGCATGGGAGGGGTAATGACACTAAATTTAGAGATTAAAAACAAAATAAATCTGTATATTTAGGTGAAACCCTCCAAAAAGAACAGCCTATGAAAAGAGGAAGATGATGCATTTGGAAGATGAGAGAGATGCTTCATGCCTCTCATGTCCCCCACAAGGCAGTAATAGCAGCAATAAATGTTATCAAATTTATAGTGGGAATCAAATCAAGTAGGACTAAGTATCAGATCAAAGCTGCACTGCAAATGCTGCTTCATGTCATTATGGTAATATGATTCCAACCTTAAGGTAAAGACATTTTAAGAAAAATTTGCAAAAGAAATAAATGTTACCTTGATGGGGGATCAAGTGTGGTATTTTTAGCACTACATGGGGGATATGCCAGAGATACGTTTAGAAGGAATTTCTGTTTTTCTCTTGGTGAATATCTGTATCTAGCTATCCAGCTATCTGTCATCTATATGTCCATGTTAAATTAAGTCTTTTTGTTTATGAGAAAAGTAAGACAGCTTTTTTAATTACTGCTGTGTTCTGGCATCTCTTGACTATAGTGTGGGTAATTGTCCTTAATAATTCATATGGTTATATGTAAGTATTTATATGCTTGGTACACTCACTTGTCTTGTGCTTGGAGGAAACCCTAGAAACTAGACAATCAAAAGGTGGCTGGTCAAACTTCTTGATATTTGCATGAACTGTTCCATGCTTTTCATCACCCAAGGGCAGAATTTTCAAACCTCCCAGATCATAAGACTCATTGGAGAACTTGCTAACAAGGACCATCCACATAACCTAAAAGGGATCCTCAAGGAGCAGTTCTTCTAACTGATATATTTAATGAACTACAAATATTTGAGCTATATTTAACATTGGGGAGGGGTGGAAAACTTTGCTCTATCTTGCAGAAAACATTTTTAGCTACTTTTTCTACCTCAGTTACAAAACATTTCTTTGTAGAAATAACTTCATTTCATCCATATTCTTCCATTTGTAATTGAGAAGAAGCCAAAGGGATTTCATAGCAAGCAATTGCAACTAGTATGTGTTTAAAAACAGTTTTGGGGAAATTAAGCAATATAAAGGTATTTGTATACTGCTTAGTCTCTGTTTCTCCATGTCTTTATCAGAAAAAAATGGGTATATGAATCCAATCTGTTTGTAAGCTCATTAAATACCTAAGAATTTGAAATAATAAAAAAAAATTATTGATGTTAAAATGAAGCAGATAAATGTCATATAAAAGAAATATTGGTAATTATGTGAAATAAGTTAATTTTTATTTTGAATTGTGCTTTATTTTCTTGACTGCTAAAACAAATACCATACAATTGGTTGTTTTAAAGAATAGGAATAGCTTGACTTAAATTTTTGAGACTAGGAGAAGTCCAAAATTGAGATATCAGCAAGGTGACACTTTCTTCCAAAGGACCATGGTGTTCTGGAGCTGACTACTAGTGATCCTTGGTCCTTGCCTTTTCTGTTACTTGACAATGCACATGGTGGCATCTTCTCATTTCTCCTCTGGGTTCAATTGACTTCCAGCTTCTTGTTTTTCCCATGGCTTCTCTTTCTGAATCCGATCTACTTTGCTTATAAGGACACCAGTCATATTGAATTAAGATCTGCCCTCATTCAGTTTGGGCATACCTTAACTAATAATATCTTTGAAGAGTCTATTTACAAATATGTTCACACCCACAGGACCAGGGGCTGGGACCTGAATTTGCCTTTTTTGAAGCTATGATTTAATCCTCAGAAGATAATGTTTTCTTTGCTTAATCTCATAGATAACACAAATAGATATAAGATATATTTGGAAGTAGAGACATAGCATGATAGATTATTTAAAAATATAGTTCCAATGCATAACTTAGGCAGAGGTCTCTTTAACTCTGTGTCTCACTTTTTTTTTTTTGTTTATGTGTGTTTATTTTTCTGTAAATTGGGGTAATGATGTTTGCCCTTTATACCTCATTAAGTTTTAGTGAGGACAAATGAGAAAATTCTGTGAGCATACTTTGTAACCCATGGAATATTGCATAATTACAATGTCTATGATCTGATAAAATAAAGCACACAATAAATCTGAAAGGCAAATTTTGCCCTGAAACTCTATTCAATAAAACATTAATAAGATTGTGAATCACATGTAATGGCCATTGGGTAAGAAATTCAATATCATGTTCAAATTCAGTTTTTAAATTGGCACAGATCTACTGTTAAAATGAATGGTTCTTGTATCAACTCAATAATGGCTGAGGGAATAAAGTTATATTGAAACCCAGTGAAAATATTTCTTTGGGAGGATGAGGTTATTTGTGCAGGTGCTTTCCTTTCCAATGATCTAATTTAATACAAAGATTTAATACTTGTGGATGCTATGTGAATGGACAACTGAGTAGTCCTTTAGACAGTTATTCCCCAAAACTAGATGGATTCATTAAGCCTTTGGCAGCTGCTCAATTACAGTCAATAATTGAGCTTATATAGCACTCAAATATCACTACACATCCTTGCAAGTTCTGCCTCTGTGATTACATTCCCTAGTGATCTGCTTCCAGTAATAGTCCACATGTCAGATTTTTGTTCACATATGCTTACTGGTCAGAATACATGTATTTGGAAAACAGCTCATTACTAAAGAGAATATTTTTATTTTAGTCTTTGAAAATATTTTTAAAAAATTATTGACTAATTATTATCATGAGACAAAAGATTCTTCTAATTGTTGGGACGAACTGGTCATTAACCTCTTATTATCCATCACCCTCTTAAAGGGACTAACTTGAATTAATGGTTTATGGCAGAAGCAATATTGTTTACAAAAGAAGTAAGTGATAGAATAGATTATTAGGTTGTCATACTATAAACTGGTTGTACTGTGATATAAAAGGTTACAGCTTATTTTCTTCTCATTTGAAATACACATGTGTATAGTTTCATAAATTGTACCTTTTTAGACTGATTGTCTAAAACAGTGTATGGCAACAATGACAGCACCATTAGCCTACCAGATAAAAATTCATCTGAGTACTTTCACAGGGAAAATCCCTATTGTTTTAATTAACTTACTCATTCCAAGACAATAAATTTTAAATAGGCAATTAGACAGTTGTAGACTGCACAATGTCATTTATAGTAGTGTAAATGATTAAATAACCTAAATGTCCAAAAATAATAAACTAGTTAAATTCATTTAATGGCATATTATGAGAAAATGAAATACTTTCAGAAATGTTATGACATAGAAAACTATTCATAACTCATTGTTTAGTTATAAAGGATCTACAGATAAATCATATTTAGTATGAAACATTTCTGGAAGACAAAATCAATGATGACAAATACTACTATTTATCTCTGTATTGGGTGTTAATTTTTTTCCTCTATATAATCCTTATCTTATCTCGGCTTTCTCTATACATAAATTACATTTGTAAATCAGTAAGATAGGAAATAATAATTTTAAAATAATTAATGTTTATAATCCAATGTCTACATGTGCTCAAGTAGATCCTATGCATATTTTAAGCCACAAAAGTTATGTCCAAGCTTATTGAAGTAAATTAATTAATTTGGTTATTTTCTTGAAATAGATTAAAGACCTCCCTGTTTTCAACTCTAAACATTTTATTTAAACATTGATGTTTTCCTTATCTGTTCCCAGATGTATATTTTATGGTTGTTTGAGAAGACATATAATATTTGTTATTCAGTGGGAGTAATATATTGACTCTTATACAATGGAACCCAAACATACATTACCTCCAATTTTCTACCAGCCATTACTATATTCTATAAGAGCAACTGCTCCTTGATGAGGGAGTACTTGATAAATTCAGTGGATCCCATCAGCATTTTCACATGGAATTTGTTATTTCCTTATAAAGCAAGTCATTTGGTAGGAAAAAAAAGTTGTATGGAATATTATCATTGGTTATAGTAAAATGTTTCACAAAAAGTCTTTTATAGATGGTGCTTTTGGCAGAGCAATGATTCACAGGAACAGCAAATCCAAAACCAAAAAAAAAGTTTTCTATATTATTGGGTCAAATGTCCTCTCCCATCCCTGCACTGTCATCTGATTAGGAGTCAGTCATGACCAATACACACAAAACAATGAACAGCAGAATATATATGTGAGTCTCAGTAAGGCTACCAAAAAATGAAAGCCATCATCTAAATTTGGCTAACAAGTGAAAAACATAGAAAATATAAATATTGCAGTCTCTGTTAAAAGTAATCTAGTAACATATATTAAAATTAAGGATACAAATATGATTTACTAAGAAACCACATTTGTGAGACTCTCCAACACAAAATAAATGTGTGTGTGTGTGTGTGTGTGTATTCCATGTATTAAAGTATTATTACTACAGCATTGCTTAAAATGATCCAAGTTTGAGAGCAAGTTGAATGAATTAAAACCTATATTTATTTTATTTATTTAGATGTAAATATATATGTTGAAGATAGCTATAGAGAAATTCATACTGGTCTCTGAAATTTGATTAGGTGGGGCAGGGGAAGGTAGAAAGTGGAAGAAATTTAAAAATTTAGGGGGAAAATCATACTATTAAAAATGATACACACATAGATAAAGAGTAGAAGAAAAGAAATGATGTAAACATTAATGTAATATAGCAGAGGAGTTTTAAACTTTGCCATATTTTATATGCAAATTTTTCTATAAACTATGGGAATTATGTAAGATAAAAAAATATTACCTAGAAGAAAAAAAAATCCTTGGAAATATACATTCTAGATGGTTGAATTGAATTTCTTTATTCTTGAAAGAAGTAGAGAAATGATAAAAGACAAAAATGAGAAACTAGTGGGGAACATGGTCATATTGTCATGTTCTGTTCTTTTCTCAAGGTTTTTTATTAATGCCTGATACAAACTGACTCTTCAATCCTCAGTGATTCTCTGTGCCAGCTTCATGGATGCTTGATCCAAGTCACTGTTTCCAGGATTATAGTTTGTCTTTTCATGTTCTCTCCTCTAATTTCTTCATCATTCCAGAAATGAGGAAGACAATAGAGCTTAAATTATCATGCTTTGATGTCATATATTAAAATGTGATAACACTGTACTTACAGAAAAAGGGAGATTTACTATATGATACAGCAATCCTGGAAAACTTGCCCCATGTACACAAGATCAGTGTGAACCAGTAATATTTTGAGAGAGATCTCCTGCTAAGAAAATAAATGATCAGCTTTCTGCTGCATGGGAAGCCCTGACTTTCGGTCACAGGCAAGGTAATAGGATTGAATAAGGTCACTTGAAAATAAGAGACTATGTAGAATTTCCAGCAGGCAGATTCATTTTTGCTTTATTTTTCAGTGATTTCAAAAGGTCAATATCAAGAGAGCTACCAGAATCTGCAAACATTAATAGGAATTTCTGCAGTACAATGTATCATTTGAGGAAACAGGATGAAGGTCAAAGAAGCATTTTTGCTTCCCTTTTAGTATTTGTTTCAACTTAAATAATACTACAACATCCTCAAATTTTACTGAAAATTGTTAGAATACTATGTGTAATTAGAGATCACATGCTACCTGTGCCGGTTTGAATGTATTGTGTCCCCCAAATGCCATTATCTTTGTGGTCTTGTGGGACAGACGTTTTGGTGCTGGTTAGATTTGCTTGGAATGTGCCCCACCCAGCTGTGGATGGTGACTTTGGTGGGATATTCCCACGGAGGAGTGGCCCCACCCATTCAGGGTGGGCCTTGATCAGTGGAGCCATATAAATGAGCTACTCAAAGAGAAGGAACTCAGTGCAGCTGTGAGTGACATTTTGAAGAGAAGCTAGCTTGCTGGAAAGGAACGTCCTGGGAGAAAGCCATTTTGAGGCCAGAGCTTTGAAGCAGACGCCAGCTGCCTTCCTAGCTGGCAGAGGTTTTCCGGACGCCATTGGCCATCCTCCGGTGAAAGTACCTGATTGCTGAGGTGTTACCTTGGATGTTTTGTGGCCTTAAGACTGTAACTGTATAGCCAAATAAACCCCCATTTTATAAAAGCCTATCCATCTCTGGTGTTTTGCATTCTGCAGCATTAGCAAACTAGAACACTACCACAGAACACTTTTGGAAAATCCTCCTAATGGTGAAGGCTTAGCACAATTGGACTCTTTCCCAAACTTTACTGTCCCTAAAAATATATTACTGGTACCTCAATATTTTTAATGGTATCCTCAATCTTTTATTAGTACCTTAAAACCTAAATAAAGCTCATGTCTCTGAATACATTTTGTTTAAATATTATGAAAGGAACTATTATAATGTAAGCTGCTTTTTTGCCTTCATATACTAGGTTTAAATTTATACTTCTCCTTTCCTGTTATTTTTATCAATATATGGATAAAATGCATTAAAAGTCTTTATGATTTCTGTTGTCATTTTTCACAAGCATGTAAAAATGAAACATTGTGCAGCTTCTTAAATATTTTTTCATGCTTTCAGGTTTTAATTATTTCATATGGGTTTTTATTTATTCTAAGTAACTGATGCTTGCTGGTTATTTTCTATATGTCTATTCATTTATGGATATTTTAAATCAAGTATCTAATATTTGACTTTTGAATCCATAGATTTTTGCCATTTTTCTACTCATTAATTTTCTCTGGATTTTGCATTTTTATTTTGGGGTTGCATTTAACTATTGAATATTCCAGTTGAGGTTTGTTTTAGATTTCTCAAGTTTCCCTCATGAAATCAGGTTACTTTAATGTCTTTTTAGAGATTATATAATTTAGGCATTGTAAAAGCAATTTTATTATAAGGAAAGATTTCAGTTTTCTCCAGAGGAATGTTCACCATAATTATCTTTGTATAAAAGCAGACATCAAGATATTGAAAGCTGCATTCTTTGAAAACCAAGAAACTGACCAGGAATATTGAGAGATGCACAACCTTAAAGTAATATTTTTAGAACAAATTAATAAGGAGACAGAAAAGCTTGAAAGACAGGAAAAGACAAACAATGTCTGTGGGGATCATTATCAGATATCAGCTTAGTCAATGCTATATTTCTCAGATGATAGACATACTACCCAAAGAGGAAAAAAGAATAACACATGTAGAGCCATGTAGTCAATATAAAGCCAAGGGTATATGACAGTGACTTCTGATCCTAAGTAATCTGTTCCTTTCAAACCACTTAATGCCCGCCCATGAGGCCACCTCCACATATAAACAAAAGGGTCAGGAGTGGAGTAGACATGTGAAAATTAGGACAATCAAAAAAAATTAAACTAATCTATAAAATTGCACCAAGCCATGGTTTATATACCAGATCCAGCTCAAGACATTGGCCAATATAATTTGGCAGAAAAGAAGTCGGTGGAAATGGAACTAGAAAATGTCATCTCTATTAGAAACTGATATCTGGATGGATAGAAAAATATTCAATACAATTCTTTAGGTGGGAAATGCTTAGTGTGGTCTTCAATAGCCAAAAGAAAAAAAAAGGAAAAAAAAAAAAAACTTTGTGAGGATCACCTCATTCAAGCAGCCTTGAGTTATTCTAAGCATAAAAAGCTCTTGTTAAAATATCTTGCTGTTGCTCTAATCTCAACAACAACAAAAAAATCTTATTCTCTCTTCCCAGGAACTTTCTCAGCATTGCCTACAGAAGGATGCAAGGGATCTAACCATATGATCCCATTAGCAGTATCTTCTTGAAAAACAAGCCTAAATGAGGGGAGGATTTCAAGATAACATGAGATACTGACCAAACAGCTTTCCCTCTTATAATTTTTCCCTTCTGCTTTCTTCTGGATTCTGGACATTTCTTTTGGGGTTATAAAGGCCCAAACCACTCTTCTCACTCTGAACTAGTCTTGGAAAGATTTTTTTTCCTCCAGTTCCTTGTTGGAGTGTCTTCAATAAACTCACCTTCTCACCAAAACAAAGAGAGTTGTTTCTCTGATTGATGTGGCATCAGGCAGGCCTGATTATTTAAAATTGTGTTTTCTAACAGTAACAATTTGGTGACCATGGCAGGACTTTTAGTGCAGCCCTGATCCATGTCTCATTGGTTGTTGGACTCCCCTGGACCCCTTGGCTCTGTGCCTAGCAGCTGCCTGGGAATTTTTCCTGGAGTTCTGGGACTGGAGGGTCCAGGTGGGGGTGCCAGGCATATCTGGGTAAAGGTGACTTTGCAGTTGAGACTTTCCCTGTGCTGGGTAAGTGTGTGATCTTTTGCTTGTTGTGTTCACTTTTCTTCCTTTTGTTTCAATGGGCCTATTGTGTGAAAAGGCTAATTAAGTTGATCCAGGGGTCATGCATGTGAACTTGGTTGTAGTTTGAGCCCCACTGTCCATGACCCTGGATTTGTGGTTCTCATTTAGAATTTGTGCAGTTTGCACAGTCTGCATTTGTGTGGGGAACCAGTTGTATTTGAGGAGCTCCTACTCTGATGTTTTGTCTTTGTGATTTCTGTTGGTATTGCCCAGTCATGGGAAACTCTCAAATTCTGCTGGCTACATCTTCTATGGGAACTAGTCTTAATCATTGGTCTAAATTTGGAGACTGTTATTTAAAAAAGAAATTGTTAATACAGTATTGCAACTCTGTGTGGCCATATGAAATTGCTGGGAGAACATCAAAAAGTAACTGATACAATTTAAAAATTAACAGAAGTACAAGCTGTCAAACCTGGGTCTCAGGATAATATCTCTACTGAGGAATCTGATAATGGGAATTCTGACTCCTTCTCTCTATAGGGATCAGACAGGCTGAGGAGTCTTGCTGCTTTCATATACCACCTGATGCTTTCTGTTCTGATAGTGAAGAACCAGTTATTCCTTCTGACAAAGAAGGATATTTAACAGAATTTTACCCCTAAACACTTAAGTACAATTTCCAAATGATAGAAAGTGAAAAGACTTACTATAATGACTGGGACACATGATTCATATCCTTCAAGTTCTATGTTAGAAGATTGCACTACAGAAGAAGCTAAGCAGTTAAAAGCTATGAATATTTCCAGGAAAGCAAAAAACCCTTCTAAACCTTCTTAAATATAGGTAACATATAACCATCTTATCCTCTGTGTAAAAAAAGAAAACAGAATAGGACTGTAGCTTTTAGTCCAATTGTAAATAAATATTAAGTACTGTAACAAGGCTGAATACAGTTTTGATCAAATATATACTGACCAACATGATGCAATGGTTAAACTGAGTATAAAATTAAATAAGAAAACTATACTAATAAGTTAAATGTAGTAATAGTAATCTCTCTTGTAAATTTTAGTTTTTATGTAAGTAAAAGTTGTATCATATTGCTCTTACAGAAGTCATAGCTTAACTAGTTAGAAATATTTTCAGTAAAGTTTTGCAGACATTCAAGTCTAAGTTTGAATCTCTGATAACACTGTGAATACCCTCCTTTATTTTTCACTCATCCATGGTTCAAACATAAAAATAGAATATGACTTAATTGAATGCACCCTAAATCAAGACTCTATAAATACTCTATATTGAACAGGAGGGGACTTCTGATCTCATACCCAACTACATCTGGAAGGGACAGAAGTCCCCCACCTAATATTGCATCAATTTATTTTTGCATTGTAAACTTGTTCCTTTTACCTTAATTACTCCTTCAGTAATATGTGTTGAATTTGAATTCTTGTCCTGATTACTCCTTACTTTTAAACTACTGTCTGTCCTATAGTCTTATTTGAGTGGGAGGGTTACTTGATAAAGTGCAAAACCAGCTGAATCATGACCTGATAAGGCTCAGGCCTTTTCTAACGGAGATCATAGGTTTGAGGTATAAAAAGACAAACCCATATCACTGGCACACGGTCCCTTTAAGAGCCCTGTTTGGCCAGTATATAAAAGTATGTTTCTAAGAGAACATTCTGCCAGGTAATTAATTAAATTGGAAAAACTTCTCCTCCTATTTACCAAGAAGCAAATGCTTTAGCCCATATCCTCCTAATATATCCTACACCTGCTGAGAAGTCTGCCTTATGATACCTGAAAAAGGCGGGCATACAGGAGCAGCCACCTTTGCCATGGGATGGCAAATAGAAAAAACATTAAGAATCCCTCTCAAATACTCTGATTTAATAACTGTTACAGAATATTGTGAAGCTTATTTCTGGCTTCACCTTCATTCAGTACCCTGTAGCAATAGACATAAATAAATTCGATATGACTGAAAAGACAAAACACTTTCATGAATGTCAAAATTCATGCAAAATTAAATCATTATTATTTTTTAAGGGAGGAGCAATGTAATATCTATAGGTTCTATTAATCCAAAAGATTGTTTATTATTGTTTCAAAATGCATTGACTAAAGTGTTTTAAATATTTAGCATTATTCTAACAAGTTTTATTTTAATGGTAATTGTATGTTGTAAGATGTTTGCTTGAGAAAAAAAAAGTCCAAAATCTTTTTCATAACTTTTAATATAAAAAATAAAAAATGTGTTTTTATTAAAAGGAAAAAAGAAAGTAACTTTTTCCAGGAAAGATTTGATGGGTCTATCTTAAAAATTTTTTTTAAGCTTTAGTCAAACAAAAATTTAATTTTCTCTCTTTGAAAGTAAAAAAGTTTCCTAGGATTATTACTCTGTTTTTTAGTAAGAGGTTGTAAATTTTTTTCTGAATAATCAGTGTAATGAGCAGAAAATCTGTGTTTTACTAAAATAACTTCTTGTACTTCATGTTAACTTTGTCATGTCCTTGGTTGTTTAAGAATAGTAAGTATTCTCACTTTTAAAAAAGCTGTCTTTTCCTTAACTTTAGTTAAAAACAAAAAACAAATATTTCTTCAAACCTAACAACTTTTAACATTTTGCCTAAAGGATTTATTTTTATTCCCAACAGTTGCAAAAGATTTGATCTTTCACCTTAAAAATATAAAGTGCTAAGAATGGTTAAGTTCATTTGATATGTTATAAGTTGCATAAAAAAGTTTAGACAATGTTATAAAAATTAAAAAAAAAAATTTCTAACCTTCTTTTGGTTACTGATCTGCATAATATTAAACAATAATTTGGTACTACTAGTTATGGTTTTAGTTATTTTAAAAATGTTATATATATAAACTACATTCTACCCATTAACTAACATAACCCTAGTAAAAATGCAAAGAAAAACAATTAGACCTCTGTTTTCATTGAAATGCTTACATTTTTAAACCAAGCTCCTTGTACTGCATCTGGTGTCTCCCCATCTGGGCTATTGGCTAGACCTGTTTCTATGGTCCCTAAAACTGTAAAGATATCAGCCACAACACATGGACAAGCTCTAGAAGTAGACAGGAACTTTCTGTTACGGAAAACATCTTTTACTATGAATATCTTTGGCTCTGCCTGCCAGAAAAGACTCCACCACTTTGGCTCTTCAGTGGACACTGCCTCCAGACTGGCTCTGTTGCATGATGCCAGAGAGAACTCCCAGACAGTCTGATGGAACCCTGGAGCCCACCACCCTGTTTTCCAGAGGACCAGTGATGCTGCACTACAACTTCAAAGAATATGCCTCCTGGAGCTATAATTGCAAGACAGATGTGGTTGAAACCTAAAAACATAATTAACCCTAAGGCCTGCTTCTTTGGGGGGGCAGTATGTATAGTACTGTAGGCTTATCACCCAATGCAGCTCATGAAAAAGATTGTGCATTCAATAACATTAAGTGCTCCATATATATATATACCAGATAAATATAACAATATCTCTTCAGTATAAAATCATATGCAGGATGATATTAATCATATTTAGGATTATAGTAAACTGGACTCATTTTTGAGTGGTTAATGAATTTACCTATGAAATGAAAAACAGCCTTATTAGCAAGGCTTTTATTTTGCTTGCCATACATTTGTCTTATTGTTGACTATATTATATCTTTGTGTTTATGCCCAGAGCATCTTCCAGATTAATCTAAGAACCTCTTTGCCTTTATTCAGCAGGAAGCAGACATGGAAGGAAGACCTCCCACCCACTTTCCCTTTTATAAGAGATGCTCACAAAATACTGTTTCTTAACAATAAGAAAATGTCGCATACAAAGAGAGAGGATTTGATAACTGGATGAGTAGAAAATACTCAATATAATTCTTTAGCTGGGAAATGCTAGTGTAGTCTTCAATAGCCAAAGGAAAAAAAGAAAGGAAAAAAAAAAAACTGTTTATGCAGATCATCTCACACAAGCAACCTTGAGTTATTCTAAGCATAAAAAAAGCCCTTGTTGAAATAACTTGCTGTTATTCTAATCTCAGAAACAACAAATATCTTATTGTCTGTTCCCAGGAACTTTCCCAGCATTGCCTACAGAAGGATACAAGGGATATAACCACAGGGAGTCATAAGCAGTATCTTCTTGAAAAGCAAGCCTGAATGAGGGGAGGATTTCAAGATAACATGAGATTCTGACCAGCTTTCTCTCTTATATATATTTTTTCCCTTCTTCTGTTTTCTAGATTCTGGCTGTTTCTTTGTCTATTTGGGGTTATAAGTCCCACACCACTCTTCTCACTCTGAACAGGTCTTGAAAAGATTTTTTTCCTCCAGTTCCTTATTGATGCATCTTCAGTAAACTCACCTTCTCACCAAAAACAAAGAGACTTGTTTCTCTGTTTGATGTGGGATCAGGCAGGCCTGACTATTTAAAACTGTGTTTTCTAATGGTAACAAAACTAAGTGCTTTGGTTAGCTCTGGTGGCAAGTTTCTATACTGAGCTTAGTGGCAAAGATGATTGACCAGGCATTAGTGACATAGAATGTATAAGTATAAAGTATCAGCTGCATGTAGTACAGTCAAATCATCAAAGGTATTTAAAATGTTAGATAAGCTAGAAGAATGAATAACACCATAGAAGATTTAGATTTGAGTACTGTCTCTTCTTCTTTTATCATGTAAATATACTGAATTATTGTAGAAAGAAACAAACCAATAACCAGAGTCATCACCAAAAGAAAGAAATGGAAACCTCCAGAGATCAGTTAAAAAGAATGAACTCCCAGGCCAATCAGTGAGCAAGCACTGATCCTGACTGACTTCACTCTCAATTCTACCTGGATGAAGGCTACTGAGACTGTAAGTCATTTGAATACATGTTGGAATGGGGAACTTGCAAATGATTTCCTGAAGAAAGCTTGGAGCTTAGAAGGCATTATGTTGTTTGTGGAAATACCCAGACATATCCCAAAATCTGAAGCAACAAATCAGTCTACCCAGGTAAGCAAGGCAGCTGATGAAAATAGATGCACATTGAGCTGTCATCTCCTTCCTCATCCACAAGCCCAGAGTTGGTGGATTAAAACTTTAGGAAATTGATTCCTTCTCTCATGCCTTTTATTAAGGGTCTAGAAGAGTTATCTTTAAAACCAGATAAGTTGTTTCCTGAAGTAGAAGCATATGGGGGTGCTCAAATGCATTTTTTGTATGTGTGTTTGAGCCTCTTCATCTTAAATATTGTTTTCTTTTCTCCTAAAACTCAATAAGAGGTACAAAATATTCTAATATGCTTCATTGGACAGGGTATCTGGTACCTCCTAGGGAAGAGCCACAAGGGGAATTTATCCATCATGAGATGAAATCCACAAACCATGAATGATATACAACCTGAATTATTAGAACAAATGGACCAAAAACACAAGATAGGCTAAAAAGTAAAATCTATGTGGTAGGGATGATACTGTTAACATAAAGCAGAAAAAAAATGAGTTAAAAATAAATGGAAAACTTTGAAATTAAAAATATAATGTTGAAGATGGCGGCATAGAGAGGAGTGGAAGCTAAGTACTTCTGCTGGAACAACTACAAAAAAACAGAAACAACTAGTAAATAATCCAGACAAACGAGACCATCCATTCATCATACACCAACCTGAATTGAGAGGAATGCCCAAGAACACAGCATAAAATCTGTAAGTAAAACCTGTGGAACCAGGTCGGGAGACCCCCCTCTCCTATAGCCCGAGCTGCGGAGCCACGTAGTGCCACAGAGAAGCTCTCTCCCAGCAAGCGAATACAGCTCAGCTGAGCTCCAACTGGGGTTTTAAGTAGCGAGTGTGAACTGCTCACTACAGGTACGCAGCCCCAAAAAACAGACAGAGGCTTTGGGTGACGACTGACCTGGGAGAGCAGGAGGGTCGCCTTGGACTGGGTCTGAAGGGGACTATCTGTTTCTTTTTGGCTCAGTGGAGAAAGCCCCAGTCATTTTCAGTTTCCAGGGCTGTGACTCTGGGAAGGGTGGAGACACCACAAGCAGAGAGCGAGACCATTGAAATGCTAATGACCTCCACCTGAGGGGTCTGTCTTCTCTAGGAGGAAAGGGGTGGGCCCTTTCCATTCAGAACCAGACCCCAGAGCCTGGGGGAACAGGGCCATACCTCCTCACACCAGTCAAGAATTATAGGCTAACAGGCGTCACCTGCTGGGCAGAAAAGCACAGTGACCCGAGGCATCAAAGGGTGGAGCAATTTTCTAAGACACACCCTCAGGGAAACCAGATACTGAATATTTCTTCCTTCTGGGACCTGAGCCTGTTCTGGTCTGGGAAAACCTGATTTGGATAACCAAGGAAACCATGCCTAGACAACAGAAAATTACAACCTACACTAAGAAAAACAAAGTTATGGCCCAGTCAAAGGAACAAACGTACACTTCAACTGAGATACAGGAATTTAAACAACTAATGCTAAATCAATTCAAAAAGTTTAGAGAAGATATTGCAAAAGAGATAGAGGCTGTAAAGGAAGCACTGGACATGTATATGGCAGAAATCAAAAGTTCAAAAAACCTACTAGTAGAATCTATGGAAATGAAAGGTACAACACAAGAGATGAAAGATACAATGGGAACATACAACAGCAGATCTCAAGAGACAGAAGAAAACACTCAGGAACTGGAGAACGAAACACCTGAAAGCCTACACACAAAGGAGCAGATGGAGAAAAGAATGAAAAAATATGAGCAATGTCTCCGAGAACTCAAGGATGAAACAAAGTACAATAATGTACATATCATTAGTGTCCCAGAAGGAGAAGAGAAGGGAAAGGGGGCAGAAGCAATAATAGAGGAAATAATTAATGAAAATTTCCCATCTCTTATGAAAGACATAAAATTACAGATCCAAGAAGCGCAGAGTACTCCAAACAGAAGAGATCTGAATAGGCCTACAACAAGACACTTAATAATCAGATTATCAAATGACAAAGACAGAGAGAGAATCCTGAAAGCAGCAAGAGAAAAGCAATCCATTACATACAAAGGAAGCTTAATAAGACTATGTGCGGATCTCTCAGCAGAAACCATGGAGGCAAGAAGGAAGTGGTGTGATATATTTAAGATACTGAAAGATAAAAACCACCAACCAAGAATCCTGTATCCAGCAAAGCTGTCCTTCAAATATGAGGGAGAGCTCAAAATATTTTCTGACAAACAGACAATGAGAGACTTTGTGAACAAGACATCTGCCCTACAGGAAATACTAAAGGGAGCACTACAGGGTGATAGAAGACAGGAGTGTGTGGTTTGGAACACAATTTTGGGAGATGGTAGCACAACAATGTAAGTACACTGAACAAAGGTAACTATGAATACGGTTGAGAGAGGAAGATGGGGAGCATGTGAGACACCACAAGAAAGGAGGAAAGATAACAACTGGGAATGTGTAACTTGGTGAAATCTAGAGTATTCAAAAATTGTGATAAAATGTACAAATATGTTCTTTTCCGAGGGAGAACAAGCAAATGTCAACCTTGCAAGGTGTTAAAAATGGGGAGGCATTGGGGGAGGGATGCAATCAGCATAAACTAGAGACTGTAACTAATAGAATCATTGTATTATGCTTCCTTTAATGTAACAAAGGTGATATACCAAGGTGAATGCAGATAAGGGGGGGGGATAGGGGAGGCATGTTAGACACTTGACATTGGTGGTATTGTCTGATTCTTTATTCTACTTTGATTTAAGGTTATTTTTCCTTTTGCTGCTTCCTAGCTGTCATTTTTTTGTTTCCTCTTTCTTTTGCCTCTCTACCTTCTTTGACTCTCCCTCCTGCCTTGTGGAAGAAATGTAGATGCTCTTGCTTAGTATGAGCAGAATGTTCAATTAGGATGAACTTAAATGTTTGGAAATGAACAGGGGTGTTGGTAGCAAGATGTGAGAATAACTAACAGTGCTGAATGGTGTGTGAATAAGGTGGAAAGGGGAAGCTCAGAGTCATATATGTCACCAGAAGGAAAGTTGGAGGTCAAAAGATGGAAATGTATAAAACTGAATCCTATGGTGGGCAATGTCCATGATCAACTGTACAAATACTAGAAATCACTTCATGAACCAGAACAAATGTATGACAATACAATTAGAAGTTAATAATAGAGGGGCATATAGGGAAGAACTATATACCTATTACAAACTATATACTACAGTTAGTAGTATTTCAACATTTTTTCATAAACAGTAACAAACATACTATATCAATACTAGGAGTCAACAATTGAGGGGGGCTGGTTAGGGATAGGGGAGGTTTAGAGTTTCCTTTTCTTTTTCTCTTTTTTCATCTTTCACTTTATTTCTTGTCTGGAGTAATGAAAAGTTTCTAAAAATTGAACAAAAATTTAGTGTGATGGATGCACAGCTGTATGAGGGTACCCAGGGGCAAGTGATTGTACACTTTGGATCTTTGGATAATTGTATGGTATCTGAACAATCTCAATAAAAATGAAAAACAAAACAAAACAAACAAAAAATCTAAAAAAAATATATATATATATAATGTTGAAAGACAATATAACAATAAATAAAACTAGGCAGGACATATGAGAAAATGTATAAGCACATCAGAGCTTTGTAAACACTTTATTAACAAATTTTGTATGTCCAGATTGATGGAGAAAACAGACCTTGGCAAATCAAACAAGATTCTAGAGATGCAGAAAGCAACCAGCACAATTGGCATATGGAATGGCAATATCCAAACCATCCTTCAATGAATGATGTGGGTGTAAACAATGGGGGACCCACCCCAATGAAGGAAAAGATTAGTTGATGATATAAATTGTAGGATACTAGTCTGCATAAGGAAGTTCACATCAGTCATCTGGAAGATCATCTACCCTCCAAGCACATCCTTCCATGTATAAATTGGATCTAGCTGCAGGAAGGGCATAATCACATGACAACTCACCACACTCTATTCCAAGTGGCTTCCTCCATTTGGAATTCAGTTGCATAATGAAAATCATAAAAGCACTACTTTATTATTATTTTTTTAGACTAGGCTTATTTTCAGGCACACACATGAAATAATTATCCACTAAGTTTATATATATATATATGGCTACATGTATATAAATGTACATATGTCTTAGTTTTCCAGAGTTGTAAAACAAATACCATAAACACACAAATGGGTCAACTTGAACATAGGTATTTATTGTCTCATGGTTTGGGAGGCTAGAAGTCCAAAATCAAAGCATCTACAGGCCATGCTTTCTCTGTAGTCTGTAGTGGTCCAGGGGTGACTTGCTAACAATCCATCACTCACCCACCCCAGAAAGAGGCATTATGCCGGAATGTAATCAAATCTCCTGCTGTGAGAGGAGGGTGGCCTTGTTTTCCTAGAATATCACTGGGAAAAGGGATGCTTTCTACATTTATTATACTGGTAAGGAAACAAATCTGCTTTTTCATCAAAGGGATACACTCAACTTCCAAAGCTGATTACCATGCAAAAAAAAATATTGAAATGCTAATCTGAGGTGTTCAGAAACATGACAGAGAATTGCCTCCCAACAAATAACAATGAACAACATTCTGTGTTGAAACTGTCAATTCTGAGAGTCGAATGGTATGTTTTATACTCCAATATTGCTTGTTGTATTTATATTTTTTCTAAATAAAAAAAGACATGCAGTCAATTCATACAGTGATCATGAATTTAATAATGTGTCCATTACTAATTAATTAATAATAAATTGTCCATTTTACACAGGGATGTTTGGCTTGATTTCTATTGTATATTTACATGGTGTTTGATATCCCATTTATAACAAAGGGTGACAGGGGAGGGTCAATTACCTGAGATAAAGTGAGACTCAAGATTAGCAAAGGAACCTAAACAGCTTAAATGAGATTTAACTTGATTGGTGCATTTCTCTGGGAGGGTGCTGCTGGATCACTCAACTTTTATGGCAAACATGAAGCCACAACATGCATTTTTGTGCAGGGGGGGGTTCATAGACCAAAATGGCTTTACAGGAACTGGAGAACTGAAAGATCAAAAGATGGGCAATGAAGCAACCAAGATAATGGCTGCATGAAAACAGAGGCGGTAAAGCAGTGTTAAGAGTAGAAGCCAGGAGTCCTCTATAGGGCCCCAAGTTTTGTGCTCAGATCTCCGAGGGGCAGGCACCCTTTGGCTGCTGTGGGTGCCTATAATGAAGGGTGATGAGCCTGGTTTGGGGACTAGCAGAAGAAGCTGGAGGCTGAAACCAACTACCTCTATTGAAGCAACATTGACTTGAAAAAGGAAGATATGAGAAAAAAAAAACAGAGAATAAGGGTCAGTTCCTTCCCCTTCCATTCATACTTCTCTTTAGTACCTCTTAATGACAGTGTTGGGAGAATAAAAATATAGTTTGCAAAGTTGCTATCTCAGCATCTCAGAGAGAGAGAGAGTATAAAGGATTAGTTTGAAGTTGAAAGACAATGGGTAAATTGCTAACAAAATTACTAACTACAAAGTAATGGTCAGGGGATTTTAATCCACTATTTTATGTGATGTATCTGCTGAGGCTTCTAGTTTTCTTTGTGAAAACCAATTAACATCAAGGTCATGTTACTAAATATTTAATCTAATGGGACACCCAACTGAATAGTAATAGAAATTGAAGTTTTCTCAGGAATGGTCATTTTTCAGAATTTATTATTAGTGTATAGAATGCACATTTTTGCATGGAGGAATGATTTCATTCCATTTCTTTAAATTGGAAACAAAATCTAATGTGGGTATTGCAATCTGCTTTCAAATATGTCCTTTGACATTTCTTTTTCTCTTTTTCCCATATCCTCCATAAAATACATAGCTTTTCTGATTTTTACCTTCTTCGAACAGGCAAGGACACGGAATGAACAAGTTAGTCTTAAATGAAAATTGCCTCTTGTGTAGCCTGCACTTAATATTTTGTTTCAGCTTATGTTTGACAGATTTTCTTGATATTTTAAAATCTAACATGGAGACCACTCTTACCTCTGATGAAGGTTTTTTTTTTTTTTTTCATGGAAAGGAAAACAAGATAAGGCAACCTTTTCTCCTGTTCTTACTCAACTGCCTTTGTTCAACGTTCTCTTGAGTAAAGCTAGGCATGCTCAACCTTCAGGGGTCCTTTGAAGATTGAAACACAACTTCTTTAAAAATTTTTTTTAACAAACAATTTAAGCATGCTTTTCAATTTTGGATAGTATGCTGCTAATTTTCTGACACAAATGAACACATAAAAGGAACATACATACATGAATGAAATTCTCATTAATTGCTCTGTATCTTTTTTGCATAATTTATTGAAGACTCTGGGTAATCTACACTTTAAAATATTTCTGAGGAGCTAAAATCCTAATAATTATCAGCCTGAACTTTTATCTTTGTGCCTATCATTCTCATTTATGTTACTTGGAAAATCCAACATTAAAATTTGATATATCTTTAAATATATTTGATGAAACTTATTAAATGCTTATGAAATATTTAAATTATATAACCTTAAAAATCTATAAGTTAAAAAAAGGAACCAAAAATAGTAAATGTAATGAACAAGTAGTCCCCAGAATACAAAATAGAGATGGCCAATGAACAAATGAAAATATTTTAACTCTTGTAGAAATTGAGAGAAAGTAAATTAAAAAACAAAAATAGAATTTTCAACCATTACATCATTAGAAGTTTAAGACAGATATTAAAAAATTTTGAGAAAGCTATTAGAAAAGGATATCACTAATTTCCTATGGAAATAAAAATTAGAAGAACATCATAATAAGGTAAGTAGCTGTCATATTTTAAAGGAATGCATATTTTGACCAAGGTTTCCATTTCCAGGAGTATATTCTTTAAAATTATTTGAATATTTGCAAAGATATAATGTAAAATGATTAACTTAGCATTGAATAAAAATTGTAATGGCTGAAATGGCCATAATTGAATGATAATAGTAACTTCATAAAATGGAAAATATTTAGCCATTAAAAAGAATGAAGTATATCTGTATATACTTTTCTGATTTTTACCTTCTTCAAACAGGCAAACAAATAATATTTATGAAAAAATATGCTTTACAATGCCATTTAAATGCTCAACTACATATGTGTATATGAGCAAATGAATGCATCAAAAAGATTTGAAAAATGATTTTGATTTTCAAATGGAGATTTAGAATGGAGCTTATTCACTGAAAGCTGCTTCCCTTTTATTTGTTAAGATTAACTAATTAATGGAAGATAGAGAAAGAAGGAGATAGAGACAGAGACAGAGTGGGAACAAAGAAAGAAGAAAAATAAATTTAAGATTAAGAAGAGAGCAAACAAGGAGAATGTCACCGTTCCACATTTCAAACTTCAAAAGTTGGAGATCAAGGACAGAAACTAAAGAAAGGGGACCCCAGCTCTGTTCTTCCCTAATTCCCTAGTCAAGGTGAGATATTGTAGTTCTTAGATACCCTTGCCAATCCTCACAAATGACAGCAAATTATTGAAAAGCTACTCAGAGGACAATGTGATCTTTTCCATCTGGCTAGTGGAGAATGGAAATGGCTGTGGGGAAGATATGCATTGCCTGAAAGGGGCCTATGGGACTGAGTGTTTCTTTTGAAAGCATAAACTCCAGGAATCCTCAATGAATTGGGGAAGCAAACTGAATTACCATGTTATCTCCCTATTGGGATTATCGTTCACCTTTGCTTAATGGGCTAAATCCTTTTAGATTCTTGCTACACAGAGTATGAATATCAGAGTATCAAAACTGGCATAACCCGGGAGCTTGTAAAAAATGAAGAATCAGCACTCATCTGCATTTCAGCAAGATCCCTGGACAATTATTAAGACATTAATTTTTAATACAATTTTAAAGGACTTCAAACAAAATATATAATACATTAGGAAACACTTCTGTTAAGAATGTCAGCACAAAAGTGAGCCTACCCTTTTATTCAGGCACTCTGTCTATGTAACAGAAATGAACAGAGCAGTATTTTCAGAAGGGTAAACAAAGTGAGTTTAGGTAAAAGGGAGGATGGAAAAGAGGATTCTGTCTAACTCTATGAAAAATATCATGTTAGCAAGATGAAAAGAAGAACCTACACCACTATGTAAGCAACCTTTTTTTAAAAAGGCAAAGTAAAGAACATAATCTGCTACAGACAAGTGATTATCTTAATTAAGAGGAAAACATTGCCAAATGAGTAAAATAAAATGCTTCACAAGTGACTTTTTTATTCAATTTTATTGAGATATATTCACATACCATACAATCATCCAAAGTGTGCAATTGATTACATTAACATCATATAGTTGTGCATTCATCACCCCAATCTATTTTTTGAACATTTTCCTTGTACCAGAAAAAGTGAAAATAAGAATAAAAAATAAAACTAAAAAAGAACACCCAAAATGCCTCCACCTATTTTTCAATTAGTTTTTTGTCGCCATTTTTCTACTCATCCATCCATACACTGGATAAAGGGAGTGAGATCCACAAGGTTTTCACAATCACACTGTAACCTCTCGTAAGCTACATTTCTATACAATAACCTTCAAGAATCAAGGCTACTGGGTTGTCTTTTGATAGCTTCAGGTATTTACTTCTAGCTATTCCAATGCATTAAAACCTAAAAAGGGTTATCTGTATAGTACACAAAAATGCCCACCAGAGTGGCCTCTTGATTCCATTTGGAATTTCTCAGCCACTGAAATTTTATTTTGTTTCTTTCCACATCCCTCTTTTGGTCAAGAAGAGGTTCTCAATCTCACAGTTTTGGGTCCAGATTCATCCCCTGGAATCACATATCCTGTGTTGCCAGGGACATTTACACCCCTGGGAGTCAAATCCAACATAGGGGGATGGGCAGTGACTTCAACTGCCAAGTTGGCTTAGCTAGAAAGACAGGGCCACATCTGAGCAAAAAAGAGGTACTCAGGGGAAGAACCTTAGGCAAAATTATAAACAGGTTTAGCCTCCCCTTTTCAGTGATGAGCTTCATAAGGGCAAGTACCATGATAGAGGGCTCAGCCTATCAAACTGCCAGTCCTCATTTTTTGTGAGAACATCAGCAACACTCCAGGTGAGGAAGCTCAACACCTCCTTTTTCTTCCCGCTCCTCAGGGAGGCCCAGCATGTATTTTTATTTTCTGTCCAAATTGCTTTGGGATGTGTTGCTATTTCATACTAACTTATGCAAATCTACCAGGTCTTATACTTCCTATTAACAGTTCTATGTAATTACGGTATTTGAATGAACTGTATGAGTTAAACTGCTTAGGAAATATAGATCTTGCACCAACTAAACATCTCTTCCCTTGTTCTCATATGGAATTTGAAGTTTTAAGATGCAGTCAGCACTGTCCTTTAACCTTTGGCCCAATTTGCCCAGAACCACATCTCCTTCATTCATATCTCTAGTTGAAGTCTGGATTCTTCTCCTGCTTTCTTAACAGCTTCTACATGTGCTGATACTGACATCTATATCTGCCAAGTTCTAGCTCTGAGTTTCAGGTGTCACACAGATACCCGAAGTTCCAGGGATTGATCAGGTTATACACAAAGGGATCAGTATCTTGGAATCTGGAGATAGCCATTGCCATTCAGAAATAGACGTGACTGCTATAAGAGCTTACAATCTAGGGACTGTTAAAATAAGTGTTCCCCTGATAAGCTGTGCTTTAAGGTTCAATTCTGAGTTTACACATTACAGTTAGTCCATATTGGTGAGGCATTATAGTGTTTGCCTTTGTTTCTGGCATAGTTTACTCCAAATGCTGTCTACAGATTCCATTCATCTCATGGCATGTCTCAAAGCTTCACTCCTTCTCTCGGTAGCTAGATATTTCATTGTATGCACATACCACAGTTCACCATTCTGTTCCTCAGTCAATGTACCCTTAGGCCACCTCCACCTGTTGCAAATCATGTATACTCTCTCCATAAACACCAGTGTGCAAATGTCCACTCATGTCCCTGCTCTCAGATCCTCCAAGTAAATGCCCCCAATGAGGTTGCAGGACCCTATGTCACACACATGCATAGTTTCGTGTGGAACCACCCCACTGTCCTCCAGAAAGGCTATACCATTCTGCTTTCTAATAGTAAATACATACATCCCTCTCTCCATGTTTTCTCTATCACTTTTATCCCTGTTTATATTATTCCATACAATTTTATGGAGCTATAAACACATACCATATAATTATCCACAGTATACAATCAGTTGTTTATGGTATCATCGTACAGTTGGGCACTTATCACCACAGTCAGCACTTCACCATATTGATTACTACAAAAAAATTAATGAATAATAAAAAAGATAATAAAAAGAAAAATAAAATATCATACAATACAGGATAATAGTAGGGTCAGACAACAACACCACTACAAGGAATCCCATATGGCTCCCTTATAATCCCCTATCATACACATTTTGCTTTGGTATATTCTTTGTTACATTTAATGGAAGCATATTATAATGTTACTGTTGACCATAGACTCCAGTTTGCTGTGATTATATTTTTCCCCACACCATCCCCTTTCCCACACTCTGCATGGTTGACATTCATTTGTTCTCCCACATGCAAGAACAGTTTTATATTTGTACATTTATTCAAAATCTGTTACCGCTCCAGTTTTTGCTAAGTTAAACGGTCCAAGTCTTTATCTTCTATCGTTACCTCAGGTGTCATACATGCTCCTAGCCCACCTCTGTCAGCCTTACTCATGGACATCTTTGTTCAGTGCAGTTACAATATTGTGCTACCATCACACAGTATTATGCTATCAATTTCTGGGTCTATAAAATCAAGCCTGCTGAACATTCTGTAGTCCTTCAGTATTAAATGCCTGATATCTACCCTCTTTCTGTCTCCTGGTAGCCTGTGTTATCAGCTTTTAAATCTCAAAGTTTGCTCATTAATGTTAGTTCACGTTAGTGAGACCATACAGTATTTGTCTTTTTTTCTGGCTAACTTCACTCAACATAATGTCCTCAAGGTTCATCCTTATTATATATTCCATGTCTTTGTTCTGTCTTACAGCTACAAAATATTCCATCATGTGTATGTACCAATTTGTTTATCCACTTGTCTGTTGATAGACATTTGGGCTATTTCTATCTCTTGACAATTGTGAATAATGCTGCAATAAATATCGGTTTACAAATGTCCATTCATGTCTTAACTTTCAGTTCCTCTGAGTATATACCTAGTAACAGAATACCCGGGTCATATGGCAAATCTATACTTAGCTTCCTGACAAACTGCCACACTGTCTTCCAGAGTGATTGCACAATTCTACATTACCACCAACAGTGAATAAGTGTGCCTCTTTCTCCACATCCTTTCCAGCACTTGTAGTTTTCTGTTTTTTGGATAATGGCCATTCTGGAAGGTGTGAGATGATATCTCATTGTGGTTTTGATTTGCAGTTCCCTAATAGCCAGTGAAGTTGAGCATTTTTCATGTGTTTTTGAGCCATTTGTAATTCCTCTTCAGAAAAGTGCCTGTCCATTTCTTTTGCCCATTTGTTAATTGGGTTGTTTGTCTTTCTGTTGTTGAGTTGTGGGATGTTTTTATATATTTGAGATATTAAACCCTTATTTGAAATGTGGCTTCCAAATACTGTCTCCCATTGTGTAGGCTGCCTTTTTATTTTTTTAACAAAGTCCTTTGATGTGCAAAAGTGTTTGATTTTGAGGAGATCCCATTTGTCTATTTGTTCTTTGGTTGCTCACACTTTGTGTGTAAGGTCTAGGAAACCACCTGTTATCACAAGATCTTTGAGAAATTGCCCTACATTTTCTTCTAAGAGTCTTATGGTCTTAGTACTAATGTTTAGGTCTTTGATCCTTTTGGAATTAATTTTCATATAAGGTGTGAGATGGGGTCCTCTTGCATTCTTTTGAATATGGATATCCAGTTCTCCAAACACTGTTTATTGAAGAGGCTGCTCTGTCCCAGTTGCTTTGGTTTGACTGCCTTATCAAAGATCAATTTTCCATAGATGCAAGAGTCTATTTCTGAACATTCAATTCAATTCCATTGGTTGATATATCTATGCTTATGCCTGTACCATGCTGTTTTGAGCACTGTAACTTTGTAGTATGCTTCAAAGTCAGGTAGTGTGAGACCTCTCACTTTGTTCCTCTTTCTCAAGATATTTTTGGCTATTTGGGGCACCTCATCCTTCCAAATAAATTTGGTTATTGGGTTTTCTATTTCTCAAAAGTAAGTTGTTGGGATTTTAATCGGTATTGCATTGAATCTGTAAATCAGTTTAGGTAGAGTTATCTTAATTATATTTAGTCTTCCAATCCATGAACACAGTATGTTCTTCCATTTTTTTTAGGTCCTGTTCAATTTCTTTTAGCAGTTTCTTGCAGTTTTCTTTGTATAGGTCTTTTGTGGTCTTTGATAAGTTTATTCCTAAATACTGGATTCTTTGGGTTCCTATTGTAAATGGATTTTTTTTTTTTTTATTTCTTCCTCTTGTACATTACTTGTGTATAAGAACACTAGAGACTTTTGCATGTTGATCTTGTAGCCTGCCACTTTGCTGTATTGACTGATTAGGTCTAATAGCTTTGTTGTATACTTTTGTGGATTTTCTACATATAGAATCATGTCATCTGCAAATAGTGCAAGTTTTTCTTCTTCCTCTCCAATTTGGATGCCTTTCATTTCTTTTTCTTGCCTAATTGCTCTAGCTAGAACTTCCAGCACAATGTTGAATAACAATGGTGACAATGGGCATCCCTGTCTTTTTCTGATGTTGGAGGGAAAGCTTTCAGTCTCTCCCCATTGAGTATGATGTCAGCTGTGGGTTTTTTGTATATTGTCCTTATCATATTGAGAAAATTTGCTTCCATTCCTATTCTTTGAAGCGTTTTCCTCAAGAAAGGATTTTGAATTTTGTCAAATGCCTTTTCTGCATCAATCAAGATGATCATGTGTTTCTTCTGCTTTGATTTCTTGATGTAGTGTATTACATTAATTG
The DNA here is from genome assembly GCF_015220235.1 of Choloepus didactylus. Taxonomy (NCBI): domain Eukaryota; kingdom Metazoa; phylum Chordata; class Mammalia; order Pilosa; family Megalonychidae; genus Choloepus; species Choloepus didactylus. The sequence goes on from NC_051317.1 coordinate 44,291,302, forward strand.
ATTTTCTTGTGCAGTACCAGCCTTGCACACCTGGAATAAACCCCACTTGGTTGTGGTGCATAATTCTTTTAACATGCTGCTGGATTTGATTTCCAAGTATTTTGTTGAGGATTTTGGCATCTATATTCATTAAAGAGATTGGTCTATAATTTTCTTTTTTGTAGTACCTTTGATTTTGGTATTAGGGTGATGTTGGCTTCATAGAATGAGTTGTGTAACTTTCCCTCCTCTTCAATTTTTTTGAGGAGTTTGCACCAGATAGTTATTAATTCTTTCTTGAATCTTGGTAGAATTCACAGTTGAAGCCATCTGGTCCTGGGATTTTCTTTTTTTGGGAGCTTTTTGATGACTGACTCAATCTCATTACTTATGATTGGTTTGTTGAGGTTGTTTATTTCTTCTTGGGTCAGTTTGGTTGTTTATGCTTTTCTAAGAAGTTGTCCATTTCATGTAATTTGTCTAGTTTATTAGCATTCAGTTGCTTATAGTATCTTCTCATTATCTCCTTTATTTCTGCAGGGTCAGTAGTTATGTATCCTTTCCCATTTCTGATTGCATTTATTTGCATTCTCTCTCTCTCTCTCCTCATTTTTTTTTTTTTTTTTTTTGTTAGCCTAGCTAAGGGTCCATCAATTTTATTGATTTTCTTGAAGATCCAACTTCTGGTTTTATTGAATCTCTCCATTGTTTTCCTGCTCTCAGTTTCATTTATTTCTGATCTAATCTTTGCTATTTCTTTCCTTCTGTTTGCTTTGGGGTTAGTTTGCTGGCCTTGCTCTAGTTCCTCTAGGTGGACAGTTAATTCCTCAATTTTTGCTCTCTATTCTCTTTTAATATAGGTGTTTTGGGCAATAAATTTTCCTCTCTGCACCACCTTTACTGCATCCCATAAGTTTTGATATGCTATGTTTTCAGTGTTATTTACCTTGAGGGTTTTACTAATTCCTTTTAGAATTTTTTCCTTTACCCATTGGTTTTCTAAGAGTGTATTGTTTAGTCTCCATGTATTTGTGAATTTTACAATCTTCTGCCTGTTATTTATTTCCAACTTCATTCTGTAATTACCCAAGGAAGTTTTTTATAATATCAAATTTTTTAATTTGTTGAGACTTGCTTTGTGACCCAACATGTGGTCTATCCTAATGAATGTTCCATGAGCACTGGAGGAAAATGTGTACCCTGCTGTTGTGGGGTGTAGTGCTCTATAAATGACTGTCCAGTCTAGTTCATTTATAACACAATTCAACATCTCTGTTTCCTTACAGACCCTCTGTCTAGATATTCTATCCATTTTTGAGAGTGGTGGTTTGATGTCTCCAACTATTATTGTAGAGATATCTACTCCTACATTCAGTGTTTCCAGTGTTGCCTCACGAATTTTTGGGCACTCTACCTTGGTGCATAAATATTTATGATTGTTTTGTTTTCTTGATGAATTGGCCCTATTATTAATATATAGTGTACTTCTTTGCCTCTTTTAATTGTTTTACTTTTGAAGTCTAATCTGTCTGATATTAATATAGCTGTTCCCACTTTTTCTGGTTGCTGTTTGCATGAAATATCTTTTTCCAATCTTTCACTTTCAGCATATTGTTGTCCTTGTGTTTAACATGAGTTTCTTGTAGACAGCACATAGATGGGACCTGTTTTTTTTTAATCCATTTTGCCAGTCTGTGTCTTTTTATTAGGGCGTTTAAGCCATAAACACTTAGTGGTATTACTGTAAGGGCAGTACTTTCTTCTACCATTTTGTGTTTTGGATTTTATGTGCATGTCTTATTTTCTCCTCTCACTTCTTTTACCCTTCCTGATAATATTCATTTCTACACTCTTTTCCAAACCTCTCTCTTCTGTCTTTTCCTGTAAGCCTGTAGCACTCCCTTTAGTATTTCTTGTAATGCTGGTCCCTTATTCACAAACTCTTTCAGTGTCTGTTTGCCTGAAAATATTTTAATCTCTCCCTCATTTTTCAAAGACAGTTTTGCCAGATGTAGAATTATTGGTTGGTGGATCTTCTCTTTCAGGATCTTAAATGTATCATAGCACTGTCTTCTCACCTCCATGGTTTCTGAGGAGAAATCTGTTCACAGTCTTATTGAGCTTCCCTTATATGTGATGGATTGCTTTTCTCTTACTGCTTTCAGAATTCTTTGCCTTTTACATTGGACCATCTGATCAGTAAGTGTCCTGGAGTAGGTCTATTGGGGTCTATTCTGTTTGGGGTGTGCTGTACTTCTTGAATCAGCAATTTTCTTTCATAAGAGTTGGGAATTTTTCAGTGATTATTTCTTCTTTTATTCTTTTGCCCCCTTTCCCCTCTTTTCTCCCTCAGGGACTCCCATAACATGTATATTTGTGCACCTCACATTGTCACTCAGCTCCCTAAGACCCTGCTTGTATTTTTCCTTTCTTTTCACCATCTGTTCTTTTGTGTGTATGAATTCAAATGCCTAGTCTTCCAATTCACTGATCCTTTCTTCTGCCTGATCAAATCTACTATTGTGTCCTCCATTGAGTTTTTCATCTCCTCCATTATGCCCTTTATTCCCATAAGTTCTGCCATTTGTTGCTTAAAGTTTATGACTTCTTCTTTATGGTCATCCAGTGTCTTCCTTATATCCTTCATCTCCTTTGCTATATCTTCCCTCAGTTCATTGACTTGATTTTTGAAATGATTTAGCAGATTTGTTTGAACATCTTTAATTAGTTCTTCCTCATTTCATTGAATTGATTTAGCATTAGTTGCCTCAACTACTGCATCTCAGTTGAACTATTAGTCTCCTCCTTTGGCCAATCCATATTTTCATGTTTCCTAGTATGACTCATTATATTGAGCTATCTAGGCATCTGACTTTCTTGATTAGTTTATTCTGGAGCTTGTTTTCACTCTTTTACCTAGGGTTTTCTTGTTGGTTCGCTTTGTTCTCTAACCTTTGGTGTCTAGTTCAGCTTATTCTAGGCCTCTAACTTAGGTTCTATTTAGCTGATCAGAGTTTTCCACTTCTTGTTTTTCTGTTTCTTGCCCTGCCTCTATGTAGCTTTTTTGCATGAGGTTCTCCTCAGATATGGTCAACCCCAGTCAGGTTTTCCCAGCTCAGTGAGGCCTAGGTCTCTGGAGGAGAGTATGGTGTTTCCTTGAGAATGAGACCCTCCTGTGAGGCCTCTAGACTCTGAGCTTTTCCTGTGCTATCTAGCAGGTGGCACTTGCCAACCCACAGCTCCCCCACTGATGTGAGGTGGTATGGAGTCATTATTTCTTCTGGTGACTCTGACCCTGTCAGTGGTATGGCTGACTGAAGATGGTTTCTGAATTCTAGTCCTTGGGGGTCTGAGTTCCCCAAAGAAGGGCTGCCACTGGAGCTGGGAAACACACCCCTTTTCTTGGGATGTTATGTTCTTTATTGTATTTTCTCTACCACTAGACTTACTGCTTTGTCCCTCAGAGCTGTCTTAGTTCTGCTCTTTCATGGGCCCAAATTGCAAGTCTTTGAGACTTTCTGTAATGGGCTTCTCAGAATAGTTATTTTTTTAAAAGGAAAAAGGTAAAAAAAAAAAAATCCCAGTATAGACTATCAAAAGAAAAGCCTTTTAATTCACTCCTTGCAGTTCTGATGGGCTATTGAAATCTAAAAAACAAGGAGTTGGAGGCAATTAAAGAACACTCAAGACAAACCAGCTTTTCAGAGAAGGGCTCTGGTCCCCTGGGTTTGCATATCTGCCTGTTTCTGTTTGAGTCAAACCCTTCTCTGCTATGTTGACCCCCAACTCAAAAAGTCTTTTTTTATTTTTATTTTTATTTTTTATTTTTTGCTGTTTTTTCTAGCCCTTTCTCCTCTCCACTGGGCTGACTGCTCCCAGATTCTCCCATGTCTGGTCTCAGTTTAACTATGGTTGGAGTTTTTGTTCAGCTGTTTGAGTTGTTAATCAGTGCTGCAACTACAGTTCTCACTTCTGGTTCCCAGCACTGACTGCCCCTCCTCCCTCAGGATTGTGCCTTGCAGGGAGGAGTGTGGGTGCCCTGGCCATGAGAACTTTCAAATTTCACTGATTTCAGCTACTCCACACATTTGTGAGTGTTGTTTGAGGTATGTCCAAACTCAAATTCTTCTGCGTTGTCTGCCCCAGAGGAGTAACTAAAACCCATACATCACCACTCTATCATCATGCCCCACCTGTTACTCCCACAGTTCACTTTTAAGTACTTAATAAAAACATTAATTTAAGGCAAAAGAGTACAAAGATCAGATGGTAATAGAATCCAGCAAGAAGAAAAGGGGAATGGGGAGCTATGGAAATCAACTGAGAAAGTTATAATACAAAAATAATAAAATCCTAACCTGCACAAAATAGATGTGGCTGAAAATAGTATTACTGACAAAGTAGAGAAATTAAAATTATGTGAATGCAGAGGAAAAACATCAAGATCAAACAATTAGATGAATCACAATAGCTAAAGACAACAAAGATATTTTAAGATGAGGAAAACTGTCATCTATGATGTAAAGAACCCAATAGAGTTTACAAAAATCATTCAACAGAAGTGGATGAAAATTTCCCAGAATAGTTTTAAATGTATCTGCAGAACCACACAATACACAGAATACAGTGTTCCAAAAGCAACAGATGCAGAACAATCTGCCCTGAGAAATAGCCTGGTGATATAGTTGAAATTGAAGTATTAACAATGGTAAACCAGGATCAAAAAAAGTTTAGTAGCAGAAGGAAAACATCAGGGCAGCCTCAGACTTACTGACAATGATGAGAAACAACAGCACAATAACTATGGAGTTCTGAAGAAAACTAAAAGTCAAGTGCTACTCAAGATCTATATATTCAGGCATGTTGTCATTCAAGTATGAAAATATGAGCTCATCATTCTCTATGTCAAAATAAAAAATACAAGAAGAAATAAACCACCAATGAGCCCTTCCTGGGAAAGAAAAGCAATAAGCTGACAAATAAACAAAACATGTTTTGACAATTAAGCCAGTGAAGTAATGAAGGAAGGAAGGAATTGTGAGAATCCAAAAGTAAAGAAATAAATATAAGGATAAAAATAAGCAACTGTGCTAAAAAATGGGGACAATAAGGCAAATGCTATGTATATCAGTAATGTGAACTTGAGAAGTGAAAGAATGTCAAAGATTATGCTGGATATATTATCTCAAGTTGAGATAACTGAGAACTCCAGCCTCTTGATATTTTTCAAAGGTTTGCTTTACATTTTGATGTATCTGTTAAGAAATAAGTATTCTTCAAGATAAAAAAAATTATTCTTACAAATAATAACTACAAAATCTTTTATTTACTTTCGTTTTATTTTTATAAATTTAACAAAATAAGTATAGTCTATAGCAAAAGTTTTGTTTTTTGTACTCTCATTTTAAATAAAATTTTCCTCCCTTCCTCCCTTCTCTCTTTCTTTCTCCTTCTTTCTTTCTTTCTTTCTTTCTTTCTTTCTTTCTTTCTTTCTTTTTCTTTATTTCCTTCCTCTCTTTCTTTCCTTCTTTCTTTCTCTCTCTCTTTTTTCCTTTATTAGTCTCTTTCTCTTTTTTTTTCTTTTTTATCCCTTCATCATTACTATTTATAATCCTGGATATCTCCTAAAAGTATAACAAAACACATCAAAAGTTCTTTACCTATTTATTGAAAACACAATTTCAGACTTTTTTTTTTATTTAAAGTTCTTCTCAGTACGTTTTTTATAGTGTGCTCCAATCCAGCTTAACCCTAAGACCAAAGAACACACTAGGAATGGAAGTGGACCTGGTTTTAATTGGGACTTACTTACAGGAGATGATGGTCTCATGGTTGTGGCTGGCTGTAGAAAGTGAACCACACAAAAAAGAGACAGAGGATCACCAAGGGGGGTGCTTACAAAGGTTTGTGACAACAGAGTTTCTCATGAGATTTGGTCACAACAAGGTCCTGAGAGATTTGTTTACTAACAGTGATTAGGGAAGGGAAGTTTTAACGTTTTCACCCCTGGAAGCTAGGCGTCTGTATCCTGGTCATATAAGCAACTGTGTGTATCTGATAATGGAGGAGGGGACCTAATCACTATTAGTAATCAAATCTTTTGAGAATTTGTTGTAGCCAAATCTTGTGAGAAATTCCATTGCCACAAGCCTGTATAAGCTCCCACCTTGGCTGTCCTCCCTCTTTTTTTTTATGTGGTTCACTTTCCATGGCTTGCTGCAACTGTGAGACCATCATCTCCCTGGCAGTAAACCCCAATTAAATCCATATCCGCTTCCATGCTGGTGTGTTCTTTCATCTTGGAGATAAGCTGGGTTATAACACAGTGCTTTTTTTTAAAATAAAAGTCATTATTAAGACAGAAAAAAAAAGATCTAAAAGGATGTATATCTAAATAAAAGTAACACCTTTTTTGTAGAATTGGACTGAAGGTGAACAGAAATCTTAGGCAGAAAATGTTTAATTTTTACTTCATAATATTTACACTATTTTAACAAATTCATTGCTAGCATAAAATATGTATTAGTAACAAGATATAATTTATCATGATATAAAAAGTTTTTTATCTTTGCATTTTATATATGCATGCAATTGTCTGAACTCCTATAGAGACTGTAAGATAGCCCATTGATTATTCAAAACTCCATTCTTTTAACTTACTGAGAAAGAGAAGACATCAACTTTGATAGGGGTTTTCCTGTTCTTAGTAGGAGGAAGTTAGGGAAGGGTGTGCATGGGTTATGGTAGGGCATGGATTAGTCATGAGAGTCATAAATATGCAAGACAGGCATGTTTCTGGAACTGTCAGAAACCTTGGAAATAAATGAGTCTGAACAGATTTATTGTTAATTTTGGTTGAAACATTTTATTTTTCTGGTCTTCTCTTGGAAATAAGATTCTGAACCAGATGCTATTAAAAGTTTTAGCTTGGAAATTTTGAAACACACCCCATCATTTGAAAGAGCGCACCTGTCTTGAGAGTCATAATGAAGTTTGGTGTGCAAATTTTGGTTTTTGTACATTTCTCAGTCTATCCTATAGTTAATCATTTATTTCATGTACCAGATGACTTAAGTTTCATCCTTGGATTGTCAAACAGAATTTGAGTGACTCTGCTCTTCTGGCAATTTGATACTACAAGACTTTTTCCTTGAAGTTACTTCTAAGTTATCTCTGTTGGGCAGAGTAGTGGGAGAAACAAAATAGTAAAGAAAAATATTTCCTCTGAAATATTCTCAATGTATATTTGGATAATTGTATTACATTGAATTGAAATGAGCATTTGATGGGCATTAAGGAAAACATATCACTTTATTATTCCTTATCAATATATCAACTACAGGATATGACAGACATGCTCTCTGTCTGCATTTTTAGCATAAGTATTCTTTTATTTATTCACATAATTATTGCAAATAGTTGTTTTAAGAGAGAAGCATTTTCAGATAAACAAAAATAAAAAATATATGCATGTCTCAGTTTGACAGGCTGCTATGACAAATACCATACAACGGATTGGCTTACACAATGGGAACATATTAGCTTATAGTTTTGAGACTCGGAAAGCTGCAAAATTGAGACATCAGCAAGGCAATTTTTCTTCCCAAAGCTGTAAAATTCTGGTGCTGGATGCTGATGATCCTTGGGGTTCCTTGGCTTGGATCACTGCCTTGCAACACATGGAAATGCCCTTGCCTTTCTCCTCCATTTCTGTGACTTCTGGCTTCTGGGTCTCCCCATGCTATTCTCTCAGATATGGCTTCTTTCTCTTTATAAAGCATCTAATAATCTGGATTATTAACTAAATTAGTAACTTAGATAAAAATAATATTTTCAAGAGCTCCTATTTGCAATTGGTTTATGTCATAAGAATTCAGATTAAGATTAAGAACATGTCTACCTTGGGACACATAATTCAATCTATCAAGTGCATATATTTGAAAAGTCATTGTGCTCTTACAACCATCCTTTCCATGAAAAGTAAATGGATTCAGCCATCTCATTTTGTTTACATAGGACTCCAAATTTTGAGCCTGGTAATATAGATGCATTAGACACAATTTAAGGTAGCAAGTTACAGATTTACCATGGTTCCTAAAATAAGAAATGTGCTGTTTCTTTCCATTTTAGTTTGTCAGGGATGGTATAGCAAATATCATAGGTGGTTGGCTTAAACAACAGGAATTTATTGTCTCACAGTTTGGAGGTTAGAAGTCCAAAATCAAGGTCTCAACAGGATCATGCTTCCCCTAAAGTCTGTAGTGTTCTGTTGGTGGCTTCCTGACAATCCATGACTCAATCTCTGCCTCTGTCACATGGCCATATATCTCCTTCTGCCTCTTACTCTTCACTGTTTCCTAATTTCCTCGGCTATAAAGGACTTCATCATATTCAATTAAGACCCATCCTGATTCAGTTTGACTTCATTTAACTAAAACCATCTTCAAATATCCTATTTACAAATGTGTTCACCTCCAGGCATGTGGGTTGGGACATTAACATGTTTTTGTTGGATATACTAGTTACGGTTTTCCATATATACATGTAAATACTAAAGGATTTATTTAGGAACTGGCTCATGTGGCCATGGGAATTGGCAAGTCTGAATTCTGTAGGGCAGCCCCTGAGTTGGAAACTCAATGAAAATGATGTTGATTTCCCCAGGAGAAGCTGGCTGTTGGAGTAGAGATATAAATTCTTTCTGACTTTAGAAAAAATAAGTTCACTTTCTAAGGCCTTTAGCAGATTGGCTGAGGAGACCTCTCATTGTTGAAGTCAATATCCTTTGTTGATGTAGATGTAATCACCTATAGATATAATGAATTGCAAAATGATTGTAATCCACTTGACTAATGATTATAGCCTACCCAATACCCTCACAGTAGCATTCAGGCCAGTACTTGCTTGACTGAACAACTGGACACCACAACTTAGCCAAGTTGACATACAAAATTATCCATCATATGTGGAGAAGGTCATGATTCAATCAACTACTCTTTCATTCCTTCATTCCTTCCTTCCTTCCTTCCCTCCTTTCCTTCCATCCTTCCTTCTTTCCTTCTCTCTTTCCTCCCTTCCTTTTTTCTTTCCTTCCATTCCATTGGTTAATAATTGGTTATCCCTATTATTTCTCTATAAAAATTTGAATAAAGTCAGAAACTTTTTTTTTCTGATTCTCTCTGAAATGGTCTTTAGAAGTTATTTTATTTTGAAGGATAAACACACAAAAATATCCAAAGCCCACAAATGCAGGTGACTTGCTAAGACATCCTCTGCTTTAGAACTCCAATTACAAATTTGAATGTAAAATTTAAAATAAACATAGATAAGGTCCTTCCTTTCATGCGGTTTTTAGTTTATATCTCTGAGTGCTTCCAGAAAAAAATGGAGTTTACATTTTCACACAGATAAATTACAGGTGTTGTAATGTCATAGGAATTTTTCAATTTTTAATTCTTGTATCTCTAGTAATTGCCAAATTACTTCACAAATCAATAGGCATGCAAAAGATTTTTTCAGAGTAAGAGATGTAAGAAAAACCTCCCCAGAAAAAGATAAAATAATTATCAAGGTTAAAAATGTGTATGTTCACCTCTAATGGTAATTAAATTGATTATTGTTACCTTATTTATTTGCATTTAATATTTTCTATCATTTTTCTTTAATATAAGATATCTAATTAAAAGAATATAAACTTTTGGGCATAGGTAGTTATCTTGACATTAACCTAATGACCACACAAAGCTAATGGGAACCAGCCAACATGGTGCTTCAACTATACTTAGATGCTTTTTTTATTATCAGAAAATATAACAGCAGAACATACACATCTTTTTTTTTTAGGGAAAATAAAGTGAATTTTGGTAGCATTTTACCTTTACTTAAAAATAAAATCCAATTATGTATATTTTACATATATATAGGTTTAGTTTTTACTTAGAGGAGGTTAATTCTAATTATTGAAGACTGATTACTTTTTTTAATTTTGCAGAACCTAATAAATGTAAACATTACTTGTGATCATGTAGTTAATTCCTATGTAAAGAAAATTCTCTCTTCTTTTAAAAGTTAGGTAAAATAAAATATCCTGTTAAGCTTATTATCTTAGCTCATTTATTTGAGTTCTTATTGAGTTCCTCTAATGAAAACTGCCTGGCTTTAGATAAGTTGATAATTTTTTTTTATCCAAATGTAAGGCAAACTACTTATTTCAGTTTAGATATCTGTTATACAGACACTTTGCTACCAACAAAACTTTCTTATACAAGAATGGGCTTTTTATACAGCTACAAATAAAGGCAATTTGGAGGCAATATGAAGCATTCTGCAGAATAAACATCACTTTGCAATACACAAGATAATTATCTGCAGCATCTTGCATGTGACATATTTTGTAAAGTTACTGAATGGATTACAAGTTGAAGCAAACAGATACTAACCTTTTGATCTCAGTACCCTCCACATTTATTTCTCCATTTTCTCATACTTCTTTGCTCTTCTGTCTTCATTTCCTTTTCCTCTCCATTTTTTTCTCATTTACTTTTTTTTCTTCCTTACTATGTATGATATATGAACTTGCTAATCATTGAAAAGGCAACAACAAATATACGTTTAATTCCTTATTAAAAGCAATGTAATGCAATGGCTTATTTGAATTAAGCAAAACTGAGGAACCATTTTCTATTGCACCCATGTCCTTGGTCTTCACTTTTCTGCATGGGCAGTCCTTCAATTCTTGCCACATACACCCTAATCGAGTACAGAAAAGACAGTTAATTCTACAATATTTGAATATGTCTAAGTGGATAAATTAGGGGATCTGAAGCCGCTATTTGAAAACTTTCTATAGTAGCCTCAGCTTTGCATCAGCTTCTGTAGGAACTGAGTATTTATAGGTTTTCTTTCTCACCTAGAATATGAGTTTTATTAAAAAATATCTTACATGTCATGTCCATGTCTGGTTCCCTAGTACACTACCTGAAGTACAAGGAAATTATTTTTGAATTAGAAAAAGAGAGAGAGAAAGCATTAAATACATTTAGGGAAAGACTCCTTGCTTTTAGAATAGTCCTAGAAATAAGTACATCTGACAAATGGCTTGTTTCAAATCTATTCAAGGTTTTTCTAGTATATTAATGCTATGTTTACTCTATTATCTTTCTACCAAACATCCTTAACAACTTCAGAGGTGATAAAAAAACAAAACATATTCAGAAACCAAAGTATTTACTTGTCCCAGCCCGCGGGATGATCAACGGAGGCTCCAAATCCTGTGAGGGAGGAATGGTATGGGACAAGAGACACGAGGAATGACAGCAAGACAGGTTTCTGATCAAGCTGCAAAACTTTATTGAAGAGGCATAGCATATATACTCTAGGAGAAGGGGAAGTGGCTAGCAAGGGCTCGTGGCGGTCTAGGATTGGTGGCTGCTGTTGCTAGGGTGGATGGCAGATGTAGGGTTAGCATTTTTGGTGCAAACTAGCACTTTTGGCATGAACTACTTCAGTAAAGAAGGCTGAGGGTAACTTAAGCTATTGTTGTATCAGCCCTGGCAGCCATGTTGCACATCTCTGGCATAGCTGAAGGTGGACTTCATGCATGCTACCTTAATCGCCCTCTACATTTACTTCTTGAGCACATGCAATTATATAACAATATTCTTCATCAATGTTTCAATATACTTGTTAAATCTATATGGTGGGAGTGAGGAGGGGGAGTATATTACTCAAGCTTTCACCCTATTTAAACATTGTCATCCTTCTTTTTGTCATTTCAGGAGAGAAGACTAAGTGGTATTGAAAACATTTTATTGATTTTTTCATTTATTAGCTGATTTTTTATGATTCCTTGTTTGATTACTGCTTAAGGAGTATTTCTCATAAAATTGGTTCACATTTGTTATTCTAATTACAAATTAGGATAGGCCAAGTATTCAAACTTTGATCAGACTTGTGGTCATCAGAAACTGAGCTGTTATGGTAGCTATGGATATGAGCATCTGCACAACCACTGGAATGGAAAGAATGGACACGGAGTTCCCCACAACCATCCCCAGAGTGACCTGAAAGCTCACTTGGAATTTCCATTCTCATATCCTGTAGTTATTTATTTGACAAGAAGAAACCTTGTCATTTAAGAACAGACTTATCAGTGGCAATTGTTTAACCCTGAAGTTTCCTGAGATGATGATACCAGTGGGGCTAACACAAGGCTGACAGAAAAATGATTTAATCATTTACATGTTTTCTATGGAAAATGATGGTCTTTAGAAAATAAAATAATTGATATTCAATATGTTCCACTTTCTTAGTTTTCCAGCTGCTAGGACAAATGCCACACACCACATGGGCTTAACAAATGACATTTATTGGTTCATGGTTTCCAAGGCTAGAAAAATATTGTCTTCTCCTAGGGCTGGTAGCATTCTGATTTGCAAGTAGTCCTTGGATTCCTTGGCTTTCCCATCACATGGTGATGTCCTCTCTTTTTTCTTCCAAGATCTGTTAACTTCTGGCTTCAGGCTTCTGGCTTCATTCCTTCTTTTTTTTTTTTTTTTTCTTTATATAACCTCCAGTATTACTTAATCCAGTAATAGGATTAAGACCAACCCTGATACAGTTGGCTACACCTTAAATAAAATAACATCTTCAAGAAATCCTATTTAAAATGTGTTCACATCCACAGGATTGAGAGCTAAGATTAAAAACATGATTTTTTTCTGGAGTACATAACTCAATCTGCTATATTCACCACCTAAGAAGTTTTCTGAATTTATATGCAATAGAACAGATACTTATTGAGTGTTCATGGGATTATACTTTGCTAGTTTGAAATATGGTTCAATTAAAATGTTCTTTCACCTGTCTTTGCTCAAATAATAATAGATAAATGGTAAACTGTGGTGAAGCAATGACAAATAACTAGCCCTCTCCCACAATTTTGACTAATTTAATTATGTCGAAAGTCTACTAGGTATCAGACATTTGTCTAATTGTATTGCATTTAAGGCACAATGTCTATATTGTAAAAAATCACATAATACAAACCTGTAAACCTAAAACAAAATAGAACTGCATAGAAGTGATGTTTTCTACAGAAGTCAGTTAATTTCATAGGTTTTAGCATTGTTTACACAGTCATATATTTTCCATGTCAAGTTAAAACTTTTGGCTAAGATTAGGTTTTCACTTGCATTTGTACATTTTAAATGGAAAGAAGACTTTTTGAAATATTTATTTTTATACAAATAGTGTTCAAAATGGAGAATTGTGACATATTTGTATTATAAGCTCTTATTTTTTTATTCTTGTGGCTCTCACAGAAGACCAGAAAGGAAGTTTCTGGAAGAATTGTGAGGAGCTTGACAGAAAAGGCCAAAACTGCTTTAAAGAGACTGTTTGTGGAAATATGGACTCTAAAGATACTTCGGATGAGGCCTTGAACAGAGATAATCAATGTGTTGTTGTGAACTGAAAAAAAGGCGATCCTTGTTTTAAAGTGGCAGAGAATTTGGCAAAATTGAGTCCTGGTGTCAGATGGAAGGAAGAATTTAAAAGTGACAAACTGGAATACTTAGCTGAGGAGATCTCCAGACTACCTGTGGAGGATATACCCTGGCTTCTCCTTGCAGCTTATAGTGAAATGCGAGCAGAGAGAGATAAACTTAGATCTGAACTCTTGGGTTCAAAGAAACCAGAAGCTGATGGCTTGGAAAATTATGAGCTTCCAGGGGGTGGAATCACAGAAGCTACAGCCCAATGTGAGAATGTAACCAAACATGGAACCCAGCCACCATTTCAGTACAAGCCAAGATTGGAGATGGAATTATCCAGAAAGAATTTGTGGAAAGTCCTATTGTCTGATGGCTTTGACCCCTGTATGCTTCATGCAAAGCCAACAGAATTTTTGCGAAATCTTTATAGACAGAGCCATTGCCAGTCTGGACTGGAGGAGACAGACAAGGAAAAAATTAAAGGAAAAATTTCTTCAAAGACAGAGCCATGAAGGTTGAGGTCTGGAGTCAAGAGGCCTTGGGCTGGGAGAGTGGAACGCAGCCCACACGCATGGAAAGGGTGAGTTTGCCCCGGAGGTTGAGGGTGGGCATTCCATCTCGATGCTCTGGAAGAGTTTTGCCACCCGAGGTCCCAAAGAGGGTGGAGCACATTCCCAGGGAATTGGGGAGAGCCTGGCTGCCACCACACTGTTCTGAAGGGGTTGAGCATGTGCCCCGGAGATGGAAGGGAATCCAGGAGCAGCCCCGATGTTTGAGGAGGGTGGGGCCGAGAAGGTGGTCTCCCCAATGTGTGGGTATGTTGGAGCACTCACCTAAGTGTTTGGAGAGGAAAGGGCTGCCACAAAGGCCCTTAGAAAGGGTTAGACTCCCGCTCTCTCAAGCCCCAAGGATGCAACGTTATTCTGTTAATGACTCTCAGACTTTAAAATCTAATGGAGTTTGTCCTGCAGGTTTTAAGAACTGTTTTGGTCCTGTTAACCCTGTTTTTCTTACTGTTTCTCCTTATGGCAATGGGAATGTTCATCCTATGAATGTCCCTCCTTTGTATATTGGAAGCATATAACTTGTTCAAAGTCCACAGATCCAAAGCTAAAGGAAAAGTATGCCTTAGAACTAACCACGCCTATATTTGATTTTGATGGGATTTTGTACTTAACTTTTGTTACTGAAATGGTTTAAGTTTTTGTAATATTGTGATGAAATGAATGTATTTGTATTTGAAAAGATAATGTCATTTTGGGGTCCAGGGGGTGGAATGTGCCGGTTTGAATGTATTGTGTCCCCCAAATGCCATTATCTTTGTGGTCTTGTGGGACAGATGTTTTGGTGCTGGTTAGATTTGCTTGGAATGTGCCCCACCCAGCTGTGGGTGGTGACTTTGGTGGGATACTCCCATGGAGGTGTGACCCCACCCATTCAGGGTGGGCCTTGATCAGTGGAGCCATATAAAACATGCTGACTCAAGGAGACTGAAGGGAGTGCAGCTGTGAGTGATGTTTTGAAGAAGAGCAAGCTTGCTAGAGAGGAACATCCTGGGAGAAAGCCATTTTGAAACCAGAACTTTGGAGCAGATGCCAGCCATGTGCCTTCCCAGCTAAGAGAGGTTTTCCGGACACCATTGGCCATCTTCAGTGAAGGTACCCGATTACTGATGTGTTACCTTGGACGTTTTGTGGCCTTAAGACTGTAACTGTGTAGTGAAATAAACCCCCATTTTATAAAAGCCTATCCATCTCTGGTGTTTTGCATTCTGTAGCATTAGCAAACTAGAACACCATCTGTTTTCATTTTATAGCCAGAGATTGATAAAAATAAAGAGTTCTCATTTTTCTTTTGTTTGTTTATGGAAAAGAAGTTTTATCATTATCTATCTTGATCCTTTTAGTTTCTCAGGTACTGTTCTTGCTTTTGCTCACTCTTTCTGTCTTATTGAAAGTATGCTTTTTGAAATTTTCCTTTTTTTGAAAATTCCAGATCTGCTTTTAAATTACCAACAAATTTCACCTTTGTGATATTTCATATTGTTGCCAACTCATTTCAAAGCTGTGCATTTAGATGTGTTTTTGATTAAATAGATTTTAATGATGTTTAATTAAAAGTAAGGAACAAACATGAATTAGAGAGACATATGCTATAAATAGGTGGATACAAGGTAAATTTTTATAGGAATGCATATCTTTGTAAATTTCAATTGCCATGGGAGGGGCAGAAATAGGAAAAGGACTGTCTTGTACATTACGGTTATTGTGGACAGGCACCCTCTTCTGTAAAAGCAATGAAAACTGACAGAATCAAATTTTGAGGGCAATAGAAGTTTTCTAAATTACAGCATCAAGATTTTTTATTCCAGAAAAAATGGCTGAATCTCAGTAAAAAGGTATTTAGATATTTAGTGTTCACTATTCCCACTTTCTTTTCCCCAGAATAGGAGATGTACTAAAACCACAGAGCCTCACAACTATGGTAGCTATGAAAACTAGTAACCTCACATTTACTGGAGGAGACAAAACAGGTTTGGACCTCCCCACAAGAACTCTACCCACAGAATTGTAGCTATTTCATCCGGAAGCTCACTTTAAAGCTCCACTCTCATGACTTATTTTTATTTGACTTCACTTTGAACTCATTGTGAAGTATCCATAGGGCATTTGATGTAAACAATCAGTGGTGATTTAACTGAAACCCTCTGAGGTGATGAGACAAGTTGGGGTTAATAAGAGACTAATGGAAAAATGTAAAAGGAAAAACTGGGGAATAAGAAGATCACACGGGACATTGAAAAGGTCCAACATATTCCTGTAACTCCAGAGGCCAGGCCCATGATGTGCAGGGCTTTGTGTCTGCCCAGTAAAAACTCTGGATAAAGCCATATTCTCTCACGTGTGGCTTATCTTCAGGATCTGTGCAAGCAAGAGGGAAGGCTTAGGTAAAGTTACAAACTTCCTGCTGGTGTAACTAAGGTGTGCCCCAATACACACAAAGCTTCTCAGCAAAGACTGGGTGGCTTGTTATTTCCAGATGCTTAAGGAAATCTCTTTTCAATGATTAGCTAACCACTAAACTAATTGAGCAGATACTTCAGTAGCCACACCCAATGAAGGATACAGGTTTTATAGATTAGTTCAAGAAACAAAGGGAAAAGCAATAGCAAACTGAGATTTCAAAGTTGTTTATTTGTTCAGGCATTTGTTTACAGATAACAACAAACTGAAATGATTTCCAGAATTACCATATTTTATTATTCAATATGCCTGGCTTTCAACAACAAAAAAATTACAGGACATTCAAAGAAATAGGAAAATATGGACCACAAAAACAAACAAAATAAAACAAAGAAACAGTCAGGAAATCCAGACATTAGATTTATGAGACAAAGAGGGTAAAACAACTATTTTAAATGGATTCGAAGAATTAAGGATACCATGTATAAAGAAATAAAAGAAAGTGTGGGAATGATGTCTCACCAAATAGAAAATATTGTTGAAGATAAACATAATTAAAAATAAAAAATCAAATTGCAATTCTGCAGTTGAAAAGTAAAATAGCTGAAAGGAAAATTTTGCTAGAGCAGTTCAATGGCAGATTTGAACTAACAGAAGAAAGGGTCTCCAAACTTGAAGACAGATCAATTAGATAATCCAATCTGAGAAACAGAAAGAAAAAAATGAATTAAAAATGAGCAGAACCTTAGAGACCTGTGGGACACCATCAAGCAGACTGGTGTTACCATAATGAGTTAAACAGAAGGATAGGAGAGAAAGAGGCAGAAAAAATATTTGAAGAAATTATGGCTTAAAATTTCCCAATTTTAATGAAAAACATTCTTCTAACAAATGCAACAAACTCAAAGTAGGAAAAAGTCAAAGAAATACAGGCCTAAACATATCATAGGCAAACTGTCAAAACCAAAGAAAAAGTACTAGTATCAAAAACCAATGACAAAGAGGCAAACAACTTTATGGTAGGAGAATTATATGACAACCAAGGGAAATTTAATTACTCATAAGTACCACAAACATTAATGATAGTTTTTAGTAGTCCATAAAGTTATTTTCAATGGGTAGATAAATCAAAGACTGATTGAAACAATGATTACATTGATATTGTTCAAAAGCAGAAGATTCTCTCTGCCTGATGTGCTCAAATGACAAATTTCTGAGACATCAGGGTTTCAAGGAAAGAGTTGATTGCTAATTGCAAAGCAGGGGATCAGATGGCCTATCAACATAAAAACAAGTCTCCTAAACTGCAGTAACTCTGATAGTTAATAGTATCAAAAGATGGGCAGGTTTTAGGATAATGAGGTCAATGGCTCAAGCTGATGAAGTTGGAGATGATTAATTATTGAGCATGCACAGACTGATTACATGCTTAGTCTCAGAATGTAAGAAAATGGCAGCTTTAATATGATGATGGGTATGAATTTTAGTATTGTAATTAGCTATAGTAATTATAGGTTAAATTTTAAGCTACTGTGCATATCAGGCAGACAAAATTTGGTTATATTCACTTTTGTCTAGTTAGTTCTGGGCTGACTCAAGTCCCTTCATTAATGAACATTAGGAGCTGTCTTTTGTGATCATAAGTCTCTAAAGTTGAAAACCAGGTTAAGGGAGAACAAGTGGGAGACAATCACAAGGTTTTTACATTCACAAGATAAAGAAAGGCCATAACATTATATAATCATCATCAAATATGAAGGCAGGTGGGCCACAGTTCAGCAACCTCAGGAATTTTCTCCTGTCATTTCACAATATACAAAAAAGTAAGAAAAGCATCTATGTAACTATTCAGTAATCATAATTATTTATTAATTCTGAACTCCTGGTTAAAAAAATCAACATGTTAAAAAATTTCTGAATTTACCTTAGTTTTCTTTAGTTTGGAGGGTATATTGATCTAATTTGATTTGGGTAATATTCTACTCAATTAGGTGTTTCTATGGGCTGCTTGAGAACTGTTCAAAAAGAAGCAAATGAAATGAAAAGCAGCAGTAACTAACAGGTTTAGAAATAAATGGAAAGAAAATATATTTCTTTTAACAAAGTGTTCTCCTGGACTAAAAATGGAATAATGTATTGAGATTTGAGGATTTTTCTTATTACCTTATGAGTATGCAACATTTCATGGTAAAAAGGTTTTGAATGAGGCTATAATACCACAAGCAGCAAGACACTCTCTTTCAACTGTACCAGGGAACTTTTCAAAATGAAAATGGGCTCTAAACATAATATTTAGAAAATAGTTGCTTTCCTCCAAATGGAAACTTTTATCTAACTTTCAAAGACATACTGCATTAGCAGTTTTAGCATTTAAGTTTAGAAAATTTCCCTTTACAGCTATGTATTCTAGTAGCCTTGAGACACAAAAAAATGGAAGTCCATTCTAGACATTGAATAAATGGTCAGTTCTTAAGTTATCTTTGACAATTCAGCAGACACACACAGTGAAAACTGTATTTTAATCTTTATTAGACCAAGTTCATTTCTATAAAAAATAGAATGAAGTTACAATTTTGTTCAATGTTCTTATGGTGAACAGTAAAATACTAGATATAGAGGCAATAAAAACACACTAGAACTATATGACTGTGACTCACGAGGAGATTTTAGCATCAGAACACAGTGGGTCTACAATATCATGGAATGAAAGTAAAATGATAAGTGCATGTGTTTCTTAAATTTACATATAAAATGTTTTAATCAACAGAGTCTCTGTAGTACAGAGAGATGATATTTAAATCTCATTTCCTTAACCCTAAATTAACTTGCAATCTAAATATTCATTTGTAGAAGGATAGAAAAATTTGATAACATTCTACCCACTGGAATAAATAGGGGCATTTAAAAATATTTTGTATATTTTCTGCTATTGTTTATTTTTTCCAACTCAAATCTGATGTGGAGGTCTTCTCTCAAAGAGCTGTTTTCAATTGACCATTGGGGCTTGCCATACTTTCCTAGGTGACAAATACAACAAAATGGGTTGGCTTAAATTACAGGAATTTTTTGGCTTGGTTTCAGGGCCCAGAAGTCCAAATCAAGGCATGACTAGACAGCTTTCTCCATCTCAGATTTGGTAGCATTCTGGGTGGCTGACAATTCTTAGATTCCTTGGATTTCCCTTCAGCTGGTGATGCCCTCTCCTTTCTCTCCCAGGTTTCTGCTGACTTCCAAATTCCAGCTCCTCCTGGTATCTGTCTCTCACTGTCTGAATTTCTTTTGCTTACAAAGGACTACAATAATCAGACTGACACCATCTCATTCAGTTGGGCCAGACCTTAATTTAAAATAACATCTTCAGGAGATCCTATTTACAATGGGTTCACACCCACAGGAATGTGGGTTATGATTAAGAACATGCTATTTTCTCAGGTACATATATAACTCAACCTACCAAGAGCTACAATGGTAAATTTAGAATTATCTACCACTATTTAAAAGCTATACCAATTAGCTTTGAAAGGATAACAAACCACCAACTTTAATGATTATCTCTTCCTCTCTGGGCTCAGAGCTATTTTGCCGTGATATTGCTAAGCACCTGGTAAAGAATGCAATTATCAGTAAATAACAAACCTGTTATGTCGTCTCCCTCAGGAAAATGGTGCAAAACTTTGAAATCCACCAGCGTGCCATGTGTTCTTGCTCCTTTTGTTGCAAAACCAAAATGAAGAGCTTAGCTGTGGGGAGCAGCTGGCATTCTGGTTCCTACAGGAAAAGAGTAGCTGGTAGTGCCAAGACCTCCACCAACATTTCTGTAGTCATAGTGAAGACATCAGAAATCTGAAGGAATTCAAACACCAGCAGAAGCTCCACAAATTGAATCATCTGTAACACATAATATACAGGTTAATTTGTGCATGAACAACAATAATAGCAAATTTTTGTGAATTAAAACAACTATGTTATTTCATTCCTAATTCTATGGGGCGGCTACATGGCTCTGCTTTTTTTACCTTTTTGTTTGTTTGTTTGTTTTTGCTTTTGTTTCTTTTTTTTTTAATTGAGATTGTTCACATACCATACAGTTATTCAAAGATCCAAAGTGTACAATCAATTGCTGTGCATCTGTCACAATTACTTTTTTTTCAATTTTTAGAACATTTTCATTATTCCAGAAAAGAAATAAAGACAAAGAAAGGTACCTCATATCCTCCCATACCTTTAACCCCCGTCCTGTGTTACTGACTCATAGTCTTGATATAGTACATTTGTTAGTGTTGATGAAAGAATGTTAAAATACTACTAATTGTAGTATATAGTTTACAATAGGTATATTTTTCCCTATATACCCCTCTATTATTAACTTCTAGTTATAGTGCCATACATTTGTTCTGGTTCATGAAAGAGATTTCTAATATTTGTACAGTTAATCATGGGCATTGTCCAACACAAGATTCATTGTTTTATACATTCCCATCTTTAACCTCCAACTTTCTGGTGAAATATGTGACTCTGAGCTTACCCTTTCCACCACATTCATGCACCATCCAGCACTGTTAGTTATTCTTACAATGTGCTACTGTCATCTTTGTCCATTTCCAAACATTTAAGTTCAACCTAGTCTAACATTCTGCTCATAATAAGCAACCACTCCCCATTCTTTACCCTCATTCTATTTCCTAGTAACTTATATTTCATGTCTATGAGTTTACATACTATAATTAGTTCATATCAATGAAACCCTGTAATATTTGTCCTTATGTGTGACTTATTTCACTCAATATAGTGCTTGGCTCTGCTTTTGACTATTTAGCTGATCTGTTCTAGGAAAATTTTGAGTGTTCCTCCAAATGGTAGGTCAGTTGTGGGCAGGATCAAGATAACATAGGAGGGCCATACTCACATGTTTTGATGTTGGCACATTATTAGCCAGAATGACAGGAGTGTTTGGGACATAAGAATTTCATTATCAAAAGGCCATAATGGTCTATACATTTAAAAATCAACAAGAGATGTCAGCCCATGGTGAGCAGTTAAGAAGTGCTTCTCAGTACTGTGCTTGCATCACTTGTCCAAATTCAGATATAAAATCACCCAAATTCATGGTGGAATGAAGGACCCCATCTCCTGATGGGTGGAATGGATCTGTGACCATTTCTGCAGTGTACTAAAGAAAACAGGTACTACAGGGTAGATGACAATCAAAAATCAATCTATATTCTTTTTTCCTTTCTCTGATTCTTACTTTTTCCTTAAAACAATCTTAGTTATTGACTGGTTTGTCATTTAATTTGGATTATTTTACTGTGTCAGATGCTATTTCTCCCTCTACTATACAATGTTTTAAATGTTCTCATTGTACTCGTTAAATAATGGTTATATTTTTTATTAATTGACATATTTTAATTGGCACATTGCTATTTCTTGACCTATCCATTCTTCACCAATCCAGACTTCTCTGTTATCTGGTTCTAGTATTGACCAATGTGCAAAGATTTCTTGACAAAAATACATTGAAATATTTTAGAATAGAAAAAGTTTTAAATCTGATTTGGCATCCATACATTTTTAGTAACAAGTGCATTCTGTAGGAAGTAGAATAGTGGCTCACAGAGATACCAAGTCCTAATCCATGGAACTTGAAAATGTTACCTTATATTGGAGAAAGATTTTGCAGATGTAATTAATTTACAGATTTTCAAATGGGGAGCTTATCCTGGATTATCTTGGTAGGCCCTTGGTAGGCAATCACAGACATCCTTACAAGAAAAAGAAGGACAGAGATTTGACAGAGTTGGAAAAAGAGGTAGAAATATGATCATGAAAGTAGAGATTGGAACAATGTCACCACAAGCCAAGGAATTCTGACAGCCACGTGGAAGAGGCAAAGAACTGATTATGGAGCTTCTGGAGGGAGCACTGGCCTACTAACAACTTCATTTCTAAACAATGAAATGATTTGAAACAATTAAACCAATATCAGACTCCTGGTATCCAGAATGTGAGAGGATATTTCTCTGTTGTTTTAAGACATCAAGTTTGCTGCAATTTATTTCAAGAATAACAGACATTAATACATATTCTTTAAAGGAAATTGGAAGTTATTTAGTTAACTTTACACTAAAATTTTCTCAGTTTCTTTTTTTTTGCATTTATTTATTATTTTCACTGAGTTAATATTGTTTCAAATTCCTTGTATAATAGTTTTCTTTAACAATTGAAAATTTATGTGTAAAAAAGTGACAGTTTAATTATTCTTGCAGTATTTCACTTAAGAATAGAGACATTCTCTTATGTATTCAAAGGAACAGTAACACAATCATTAATCTAACCTAGTTGTAGTACAGATATCTCATCTAGGGGTCTGTCCCCAAATCAACAATTACCCTATCATGTACTATAAACCAAGCAAAATGTTAATAGTAATAATAATAATGATAGAAATGTGGAAAGTAACAAAACAAAAATAGTGTGCAGTCTCATATCAAACATTGCATATCTTTTTCAGGTATATTAATTCTCTTTCATCTGAATATATCCCAATTACTTCCTTCATCTGGACATATTAGAAAACTGCTGAACCATCCTTTTAAGGAATATTCCTCAAATTGTGGTTCTTTTCAGAGGGTCTTCCTGATGAAATACAGTATATGAATTTTAGGCTGGATTGGCAGAAAATTATTGTGCCCTCATTGTGATTTTTTTTTTTCTCCTCAAGGGGGCACTGCATATTGTTTCCTTTTTTTTTTTTTACCTTTTTTTTTAAATCAACTGTATAAAAAATAAAAAAATAAAAAAATTTAAAACAACATACAATAAAAGAACATTTCAAAGAGACCATAACAAGGGAGTAAAAGAAAGACAACTAACCTAAGATAACTACTTTACTTCCAACATGTTCCTTCTCTACCCCAAGAAAGTAACCTAATATAGCAACATTTCTGTGAACTTGTTCCTACTATACCCACCAGAAATTAACAGACCATAGTCATTCCTGGGCATTCCCAGAACATTAAATTTACCCACGATAGCTTATCTGTTCTTATTGGATTATCGTTCCCCCTTCCTTAATTGCTCTCTATCGCTAGTTCCCCTACATTCTACATTATAAACCATTTGTTTTACATTTTTCAAAGTTCACATTAGTGGTAGCATATAATATTTCTCTTTTTGTACCTGGCTTATTTCACTCAGCATTATGTCTTCAAGGTTCATTCATGTTGTCATATGTTTCACGACATCGTTCCTTCTTACTGCTGTGTAGTATTCCATCATGTGTATATACCATATTTTATTTATTCACTCATCTGTTGAAGGACATTTGGGTTGTTTCCATCTCTTGACAATTGTGAATAATGATGCTATGAACATTGGTGTGCAGATATCTGTTTGTGTCACTGCTTTCCAATCTTCCGGTTATATACCAAGAAGTGCAATTGCTGAACTGAAGGGTAACTCTATATCTAATTTTCTGAGGAACTGCCAGACTGACTTCCAGAGTGGCTGAAACATTATACAGTCCCACCAACAATGAATAAGAGTTCCAATTTCTCCACATCCCCTCCAGCATTTGTAGTTCTCTGTTTGTTTAATGGCAGCCATTCTAATTGGTGTAAGATGGTATCTCATTGTGGTCTTAATTGGCATCTCTCTAATAGCTAGTGAAGCTGAACATATTTTCATGTGTTTCTTATTTCCTCTTCAGAGAACTGTCTTTTCATATCTTTTGCCCATTTTATAATTGGGCCGTCTGTATTATTGTCATTGAGTTGTAGGATTTCTTTATATATGCAAGATATCAGTCTTTTGTCAGATACATGGTTTCCAAAAATTTTTTCCCGTTGAGTTGGCTGCCTCTTTACATTTTTGACAAATTCCTTTGAGGTACAGAAACTTCTAAGCTGGAGGAGTTCTCATTTATCTATTTTTTCTTCTGTTACTTGTGCTTTGGGTGTAAAGTCTAGGAAGTGGCCACCTAATACAAGGTCTTGAAAATGTTTCCCTACATTATCTTCTAGGAGTTTTATGGTACTTTCTTTTATATTGAGATCTTTGGTCCATTTTGAGTTAATTTTTGTGTAGGGTGTGAGATAGGGGCCCTCTTTCATTATTTTGGATATGGATATCCAACTCTCCCAGCCCTATTTGTTGAAAAGACCATTATGACCCAGATCAGTGACTTTTGGGGCCTTATCAAAGATCAGTGGGCCATAGATCTGGGGGTCTATCTCTGAATTCTCAGTTCAATTCCATTGATCAATATGTCTCTTTGTGCCAGTACCATGCTGTTTTGACAACAGTGTTTTTATAATAAGCTTCAAAATCAGGGAGTGTAAGACCTCCCACTTCATTTTTCTTTTTTAGAGTGTCTTTAGCAATTTGAGGCATCTTTCCTTTCCAAATAAATTTGATTAGTAGCTTTTCCAAGTCTGCAAAGTAGGTTGTTGGAATTTTGATTGAGATTGCATTGAATCTGTAGCTGAGTTTGGGTAGACTTGACATCTTAATGACATTTAGCCTTCCTATCCATGAACATGGAATATTTTTTCAAACTTTAAGGTCCCTTTCTATTTCTTTTAGTAGACTTATGCAGTTTTCTTTGTATAGGTCTTTTGCATCTTTGGTTAAGTTTATTCCTAGGTACTTGATTTTTTTAGTTGCTATTGAAAATGGTATCTTTTTCTTGAGTGTCTCTTCACTTTGTTCATTTCTAGCATATAGAAACATTACTGACTTATGTGCATTAATCTTGTATCCTGCTAATTTGCTAAATTTGTTTATTAGCTCTAGTAGCTGTATTATCAATTTCTTGGGTTTTCCAGATATAAGATCATATCACCTGCAAACAATGACAGTTTTACTTCTTCCTTTCCAATTTGGATGCCTTTTATTTCTTTGTCTTGCTGGATTGCCCTGGCTAGCACTTTCAGCACAATGTTGAATGACAGCGGTGATAGCGGGCATCCTTGTCTTGTTCCTGATCTTAGAGGGAAGGCTTTCAGTCTCTCACCATTGAGTACTATGCTGGCTATGGGTTTTTCATATATGCTCTTTATCGTGTTGAGGAAGTTTCCTTCAATTCCTACCTTTTGAAGTGTTTTTATCAAAAAGGGATGTTGGATTTTGTTGAATGCTTTTTCAGCATCTATTGAGATGATCTTTTGATTTTTCCCTTTTCATTTGTTAATGTGTTGTAATACATTGATTGATTTTCTTGTGTTGAACCATCCTCGCATGCCTGGAATGAACCACACTTGGTCATGGTGTATGATTTTTTTAGTGTGTCTTAGGATTCATTTTGCAAGTATTTTATTGAGGATTTTTGCATCTATATTCATTGGCATCTATATTCATTCAGGGAGATTGGCCGGTAGTTTTCCTTTTTTGTAACATCTTTGCCTGGTTTTGGTATTAGATAGATGTTAGCTTCATAAAATGAGTTGGGTAGTATTCCATTTTCTTCAATGTTTTGAAAGAGTTTAAGTAAGATTGGTGTCAGTTCTTTTTGGAAAGTTTGGTAGAATTCCCCTGTGAAGCCATCTGGCCCTGGGCATTTATTTGTGGGAAGATTTTTGATGACTGATTGGATCTCTTTGCTTGTGATTGGTTGGTTGAGGTTTTCATTTCTTCTCTGGTCAGTCTGCATTGTTCATATGTTTCCAGGAAATTGTCCATTTTCTCTACATTATCCAGTTTGTTGCCATACAGTTGTTCATAATATCCTCTTATATCTTTTTTAATTTCTTCAGGATCTGCAGTAATGTCACCTTTCTCATTCATTATTTTGTTTATATGAGTCTTCTCTCTTTTTGATTTTGTCATTCTAGCTAGGGGCCTGTCAATCTTGTTGAACTTCTCAAAGAACAAACCTTTGGTGTTATTTATCCTCTCTATTGTTTGTTTGTTCTCTATGTCATTTTTTTCTGCTTTAATCTTTGTTATTTATTTTCTTCTACTTGGTTTAGGATTGTTTTCCTGTTCATTTTCTCACTTCTTCAGTTGTTAGATTAGTTCTTTGAATTGGCTCTTTCTTCTTTTTTAATATATGCATTTAGTGCTATAAATTTCCCCCTCAGTACTGCTTTTGCTGCATCCCATAGGTTTTGGTATGTTGTGTTCTCATTTTCATTCATCTCTATATATTTAGCAATTTCTCTTGTTATTTCTTCTTTAACCCACTGATTGTTTAGGAGCATGTTGTTTAACCTCCAGTTATTTGTGAATTTTCTAAGTCTCTGATGGTTTCTTGACTTCTAACTGTATTCCATTGTGGTCAGAGAATGTGCTTTGAATAATTTCAATCTTTTTAAATTTATTGAGGCTTGTTTTATGTCCCAGCATATGATCTATTCTGGAGAAAGTTCCATGAGCACTAGAGAAGAATGTGTATCCTGGTGATTTGGGATGTAAAGTTCTATATATGTCTGTTAAATTCAATTCATTTATCAGATTGTTTAGGTTTTCAAATTCCGTATTGGTCTTCTGTCTGGTTGATCTATCTATAGGAGAGAGTGATGTGTTGAAGTCTCCCACAATTATTGTGGAAACATCAATTGCTTCCTTTAGTTTTGCCAGTGTTTCTCTCATGTATTTTGTAGCACCTTGATTGGGTGCATAAACATTCATGATTGTTATTCCTTCTTGTTGAATTGCCCCTTTTATCAGTATGTAGTGGCCTTCTTTGTCCCTCACAACATCCTTGCATTTAAAGTCTATTTTATCTGAGATTAATATTGCTACACCTGCTTTCTTTTGGCTATAACTTGCATGAAATATTTTTTTTCCATCTTTTCACTTTCAATTTCTTTGTGTCCCTGTGTCTAAGATGAGTCTCTTGTATGCAACATATTGATGGTTCAATTTTTTTGATCCATTCTGTGAATCTTACCTTTTAATTGGGGAGTTTAATCTGTTTACATTCAACGTTATAACTGTGAAGGCATGTCTTGAATCAACCATCTTACATATTTTTTTGTCATATATATTTTTCCCTCTCTCTATTAACATCCTCTAATGTACCCATACTGAATCTCTTTAGTACTGAGCCTTTCTCCATGTCTCTCTCTCCCTTCTTTTTTTCTCTCTATAGGGCTCCCTTTAGTATATCCAGAAGGGCAGGTCTCTTGTTAGCAAATTCTCTCAGCCTTTGCTTGTGAAAAATTTAAACTCTCCTTCAAATTTAAAGGAGAGGATTTCTGGATAAAGTATTTTTGGAAATTATTCTGACTCAGAATTTTAAATATGTCATGCCACTTCCTTCTTGCCTCCAAGGTGTCTGCTGAGTAGCCACTACTTAGTCTTATGCTGTTTCTTTTGTATATGGTGAATTGCTTTTCTCTTACTGCTTTCAGGACTTGCTCCTTCTCTTCTGTATTTGACAGTGTGATCAGAATATGCCTTGGAGTGGGTTTATTTGGATTTATTCTATTTGGAGTTCACTGGGCATTTATGATTTCTGTATTTATGGTGTTTAGAAGATTCGGGAAGTTTTCCCCAACAATTTCTTTGAATACTCTTCCTAGACCTTTACCCTTCTCCTCCCCTTCTGGAACACCAATGTGTCTTATATTTGGATGTTTTATATTATCTATCATATCCCTGAGGTCCATTTTGATTTTTTCAATTTTTCCCCTGTTCTTTTTTTTGTTCTTTCATTTTCTGTTCTGTCATCTTCCAGATCACTGATTCGTTCTTCAACTTCCTCTACTCTTGTACTATGAGTATCCAAAATCTTTTTAATTTGGTCAACGGTTTCTTTAATTTCCATAAGATCATCTATTTTTTAATTTACTCTTGCAATGTCTTCTTTATGCTCTTCTAGGGTCTTCTTGTGTCCTTTATATCCTGTGCCATGGTCTCATCATTCATCTTTAGTTCTTTGATTAATTGCTCCAGATACTGTGTCTCCTCTGATCTTTTGATTTGGGTGCTTGGGCTTGGGTTATCCATATCATCTGGTTTTTTCATATGCTTAAAACTTTCTTTTTTTTTTGGCCTCTTGGCATTTGCTTAACTTGATAGGGTTCTTTTAGGATTTGTAGACTGAGTGAAATCCTTATCTCTAATTTGTCAGCTCTACAGCTTCGTGGAGTACACTTTAACCAGCAGGTGGCACCTACAAGCCACCTGTTCCCCTCAAGCCAGTTCTACCCCACTTTGTCTTTGTGGCGAGTGGGGGAGTGAGTCTTGTGGGGTCCAATTGGTGTATCAAGCTTGCATGTGTAGTTGGTGTTGCCCACCCTGTATATGGGGTGTGTGTCTGGGCAGTCAGGGAGGGGGGCAGGTCTAACAATCAAATCTCCTTGGTGTTCCAGGAGTTTTAAAGCCACTGCAAAAGTCTAATTCTTCAGCCCTGCCACAGTTTTTCTCTGCCACTGACCCACAAATCCTTGGTATTGGCGTATGGCCCCTGAGACTTGCAAGTGGGTCCGTCTTCCAGGCCGTGCACTCCCAGGTCCTCTGTTGAGGGATGACTGTGCTATGTCACAGGTGAGCACCATCCCCCCAGGGTGGTTCTGGGCTGCAGGGCTGTGTAGGGAGGCTCCCAGTCTGCTGAACGGATGGCTGAAGGGGGCATGTTAATTCACACTGCTTCACCTTCTGAACTCTGGGACAACCAGCTGAGGGTGCAGGGAAGGCTAATGTCCATGCCCAATTTTGTGGTGTGTGCATGTTATTGGAAGCACTTCTGTCACACTGGGTTGTCTGGGGCAGCTCTGGGCTATGGGGCTGGTGATGGGCAGGAGTGTTCCCTGTCCACCAGGATGATGGCTGTGAGAGGACACCCCCCTTTTCTTGGGAAGTTGTGATGTTTAGTGAATTTTCTCAGCCACTGGATTATTGCCTTTTGTCTCAGAGCTCTCTTAGTTCTGCTCTTGTCTTGACCTGCCCAAATTGCAAGTCTTTGAGGCTTTCTGTATTGGGCTTCTTAGAGTAATTGTTTTAGAAAAAGAAAAAAAGATTAAAAAAAAAAAAAGGTCCCTCCTCGCAGATCTAATGGGTTATTGAAATGCTAAGAGACAAAGCATTTAGGGCTATTAAGGAAAGGTCCAGGGGGCAGAGAGACCAGTTTTTCTTCTGGATTTGCATATGAGCCTCAGGGCCTGAGCTCTGCCCTTTCCCTTTTTATGTTCACCAGAACTCCAAAAAGTCTCTGCTTTTATTTTTGGGTTTTTCTTGCTGTTTTTGCTATCCCTATCTCCTCTCTGCCAGGCTGGCTGCTCCTGGATTCTCTGATGTCTGGTCTCAGTCTATCTATGATTGGAGTTTGGATCAGTAGAATGAGTTTCCAATAAGAGCTGCCACTGCAGTTCTCCCTTCTCATTCCCAGCGCTGATGGCCCCTCCTCCCACAAGACTGAGCCTGGCAGGGAGGGGCATGGGTCCCCTGGCCACAAAAACTTACAGATTTCACTGATCTCAGAAGTTCCACGTGTTTATGAGTGTTGTATGAAGTATGTCCAAAGTCAAATTGCTCTGCAGTGTCCAGTCCATGCAGTTCCTGGCTTTTTACCTACTTCCCTGGAGGAGTAACTAAAACATACACCTCACCACTCCGCCATCTTGCCCCATCTCTCTCTGTTTCTGTTGTATGCAATTTAAGTAGTCTTTTGAGATTGCCTTGTTTGAAAATGAAAACCTAAAACTGCTAAAAGAAACCATTGTCCCCAAAAGTTTTGCTTGAAGCAGAAATTCCCAACTTATGGTGTTAACACATTATATAATAACAATTAATGAGGCTTATCATGGGTTCAGATAATTTTCCTTATCTTTTTCCTCCTTTTTATTAAGTTAAGAAGAAATCTAATTTAAGATTATAGTACTGATTTTCTTTTATAAGTTATCTTGACTTTACTACTTTTATTAGCTCAAAGATAATTTCAACTTGCCCAAATGAACAAAAATGTGGACCTTATAATTAAGTGTCCAATGCCCCTGGTGGGTAAAATAAAAACAGACAATCTTACCATTATAAATTGGAAAATTTGTCACTAAAATATAGCTAAAATTCATGTTTCAGTAGCTTATGTTTGCCCATCCAAATCTGCTCTTCCACCATCTTGATTTTGGAGTGGAGTCTTTTTTACACAAATAGAATTTCTAAGACTCTTAAATTATATGCTGTGCTTGCGTGTTTGCGTGTGCTTAATAAGTATTTATTGTAGATGGATTCCTGTGGACTCTGAACAGCACTAAAAATTTCAAAAAGCATTTTAACTATTCCAAGGCCTACATACGGCCAAAAACTTTTTAAATACAAGAAGGAAAGAGAATAGTAAATGGCTCAGCTACCTTCCTTGTACTGCCTTACCCCACATTTAAATACATATGAAGTGACCCATAGTCACCCATCCCTTCCACCGTATCTTGGTTTCCATGGGCTGCTGTAAGAAAGTACCACATAAGGGATGGCGTAAAACAAAAGGAATTTATTGTCTCACAGTTCTGGAGCCAGGAATCAGAAATCTCTAGGGGAGAATACTTCTTCCCAGCTTCTGCTTGTTTGCTTGTAATTCTTTGACTTCAATCTCTGCCCAATCATCATACCCATTACACAATATAATACAACCTAACCCTCTGAAAATTACCACTGATTGCATTTGAGATTATAATTAAATTAATTTTTTTCTTCAAAGTTTTCCATTCCCTGATGCTTACTTCAGATTCATCATTAGAAATTACTCCAAATGCAAGGAAAAGCCACATATTTGTATGTTTATTTATCATCACACTGATAGCTTATAGGTTGTAGCTGTGGTTGAGTTGTAATTATTACAATTGTGAGAATGAAAGGTGATTGCTATTCTGTTAGTTATTTCACTGGTAATTAACTAGTATGATAATGAAAATCAGGAAGACAATGATAACATACTTGGAGTGCATATAATTATAACTTGATTTAAAATATGAACCATTTGAAAAGTTAATTAGTAAACTAAATATATTAATATTTGGTTTTGGAAAACAAAAAGGGAGGAAATAAGTGAAAATATCATGGCTTTTTTCCCCCCAGTTTAAGAAATGTATTGAACTACAAAAATAGCTGCTTTCTGTAAAAAGAATTTTAAGACACAATGGGTGTTTTGAAGATGCTAATACATTTTTAACAAAGTGAAGAGAAGATAGTGGGTTGAAGGTCTACTTTCGTACTCTGAGACTGTTTATGATATAATTTATATTGTAATTGCTTAAATTAAATAAAACTACTTACTGACAAGGTTTAATATATATGCTTTGACACTCCCCACTTCCTAGCAGTATCTCAAACCCATGCAAATTTTAAGGGTAAATGAGCAATCTTAATGAAGAGTTGTTTAATTTGCCAGCTAAAAATGGCTAATCATTTTATTTCTAACCTCTTCTTAGAGACTATGTTTTCCCCAGTGAGGTGGCTTCTGCAGCAAAAACATAATCTATTCTGTCTATTCAACTTTCTCAACATTTAGAGTAAAAGATCAATGCTTGTGTTCCTCCTTGAGAAGAAACCAATTTCTTTCCATTTGAATGTGTTAATTTAGAAAAGCTGATAATCAATAGACAACATGAATTAACAGTTTTGTTCTCAAATAATATAACCCTGAAGTGGGCTCTGACTCCTTTATGGGGAGGGCCTTTATGCCCCTCACCTGAGACCTTTTCTCCCTTTTCAGGAATGAATTGCTGTTCAGGAAGGAGGAGGAAAAGGAGAAGGAAGAAAAGAAACCTCATTTAAAAAAAATACATGATTAAAATATTTTAGGAATCTTTGAGATGGGTTCTTTCTGTGGACATGTGACTTTTATTTAAAATATCTTAAACTGGGATGTCTCATTTTTATGATCCTTTTCATTAACTTTAATACTGTTCATGGTGGTGCACCAATATTCAACACTAGAGGTCCCAATGACTATAAACAACCACAGCAATCAAAGCACTCTGCTACATTCTGCCATTTGGCCTTAGTTATATATATGATGTACAATGTGTCTAAGTTTTTTCTTTCTGCATATTTAAGAATTGGCATAAGGTCACTGTGCCAGTTTGAATGTATTG
The DNA here is from genome assembly GCF_015220235.1 of Choloepus didactylus. Classification (NCBI taxonomy): domain Eukaryota; kingdom Metazoa; phylum Chordata; class Mammalia; order Pilosa; family Megalonychidae; genus Choloepus; species Choloepus didactylus. Next base: position 44,323,771 of record NC_051317.1, read on the forward strand.
TGTCCCCCAAATGCCATTATCTTTGATGTAATCTTGTGTGGGCAGACCTATCAGTGTTAATTAGATTGAAATTCTTTGAGTGTTTCCATGGAGATATGCCCCACCCAACTGTGGGTGATGACTCTGATTGGATAATTTCCATGGAGGCATTGGCCAGCCCATTGGGTGGGTCTGAATTAAATTACTGGCACACTATATAAGATCAGACAGAAGGAGCGAGCGTGCTACTGCCAAGAGGGACACTTTCAAGAAAGCACAGGAACTGCAAATGAGAGACAGTTTGAAGATGGCCTTTGAAAGAAAACTCTTGCTCTGGAGAAGCTAAGAGAGGACAAATACCCCAAGTTCAACTAAGAGTGACATTTTTGAGGAACTGCAACCTAGAGAGGAATGTCCTGGGAGAAAACCATTTTGAAACCAGAACTTTGGAGCAGATGCCAGCCACGTGCCTTCCCAGCTAACAGAGGTTTTCTGGACACCATTGCCATCCTCCAGTGAAGGTACCCGATTGCTGATGTGTTACCTTGGACACTTTATGGCCTTAAGACTGTAACTGTGTAACCAAAAAAACCCCTTTTATAAAAGCCAATCCGTCTCTGGTGTTTTGCATTCTGGCAGCATTAGCAAACTAGAACAGTCACATTAAAGATAGAAGATTTTGGGCCCACAAAAGAGGCTTTGATGCTTTTGAACAGGATGATGTCCTAATAAACTATGTAAAGGAAAAGAAATGATAAAGCAAATTAAAAATTCTCCATACTCACAATATTGTGGCTTAAAACCACTATTCTGGAATGAATTAATAGATAGGGAGTTACCTGTAAAGTATAAACACAATTATAGAACCATTTTTTCAGGATTTATTTTCTTCTGGTGCTTCTCTAAAAGATCATAAAAATGAGACATCCCAATTTAAGATACTTTAAATAAAAGTCACATGTCCACAGAAAGAAGCCATCTCAAAGAGCCCTAAAAATATTTTAATCTAAGAGATTTTATTTTTAATATCTCATTTATTACTCTAATATTTACTAAAATTCTACTTCTGAATGTAGCACTTCATATGAATATTATTGACAAGAAGAGATTAACATAAGATAAAAAAGCAAGCTCCAAATACTAAACCAGCCCCCACTGTATGTCTTACTCTTAATGTGGTTATAGCAGAAGAACAATTTAGATAGAGACCTTACATTTGCTAATGATAATAATTCATTTTCACCATTGATTTATAGGATCTTTGTAAATAAGATAATTATGATATGCAGGTGCCATATTACCTATATAGCATTGAAGAGCATCAAAGTTGGTGTACTAGTTTTACAAATGTAACTCTACCTCTGTTTTGAGAAGTACCATACATGGACTATAATGATACTTTTACAGATGCCTTGCTCTACTTTTTCAGCTGTTTTTGTTAACAAAACCAAATTCCTCTTTAGAAACAAAATGCATGTTTAAAAATGTGTTACTTGTAAGTGAAGGAGAACAAAAGACTCATGTCTCAGTATACATTTTTACTTAGAATCCTGAAGAGCTTCTTTTTCAATCCAAAAAGTTAAACAATTTCCTTTATTTTTAGCAATTTTACTACATTTCATTGCATTAACTTGTAGATTATATAATTCAAGACCTGAAAGAACAAATTTAACCAAGTCTTATTGAAGATAATTAAATTATTTGGATTAAAGTAAACCTAACTGAATTCTTAGTGTGATTCTGATTACAATTCTACTGTCCCTTCACATAATTTTACAAGAGTATTTTAAATAAATAAATTCTTTTCAAATTTTTTTTTATCAAATGAACTGACATACTAGCTGCACAGCTATTCAAATTTATGGACACATTTATCTAATGTATAATATCAATGAATTTATCGTTAGTTGCAAAACATTCTCTGTCACATAATACATTGGATAATGTCTCTTCCTTGAAAGGGTGCATTTTCTACTTCAATTTGCAAATTTTAAAAATAAGTACTAAAAACTGTTCTTTTAGTTTCCTTTTTTCCTGTTCTTTTTTTTTTTATTTTTTTGACTGAGAAGAACAGATCAACGTAATGGGTGAAAAATCAGAGTTCCACTGTGAAACACAATTGCATACAAGAAAATATTTGTGTAAGACTGTGATTCCTTAAAGGGAGAAAGACTTCTAAAGCAAATAACCACCTGATTATTATGCCTTGAAATGCTCCATTGAAAGTCTGTGCCCTAGCAAAGAAAAAGAATTGCAGAGACTATTGATTAAACTTTAGAGAGTGTTAATAGTTACAGATAGAATAGCTTATGTGTGGCAGTAAATATCTAATTTAGTTCACAATGTAGTTCTATAGCACCTTTCTTTTAAAAAGTTAATTTATAAGCACACATCAATCATATATAAAATTAGGGGAATAAAAAGGTTGTCTTCCTTTTCCCTCAACTGAATTCACTGTGAAATAATGGTTAACATTAAGCCTGATATTATGCCTTGAACTAGTAATACAAAGGAACAGAAAATCAGTGACTCTTGGACTAGCATGAATCTCAGCCAGATGAAGGCTGATGCTGGTACTAAAACATACCATACAGAATCGATCAAACATCTACCATGTCCTGTATATATTAGGTAAACCTGTAGTTATTTTGGCATGAAGTTATGTTTTAATTTGTATTTTGGTAATAATTTTATTCATATAAGGTATTGTAAGACTTATTTTGTTTAATGGCAAAAGAGATTAACCCATACCAAAAGACGGTATTGGTAGTGTTACATAGTAGATTTTAGTAAATTATCTTGGAATTTAGGTTGTATGCATAAAAGTGTGTCTTTAATGAAGAGGTTCATGTTTGAGGCACTAGAGAGGCTGAGTTTTGAAACTGTCTTCCTTTTATCTTGGCCCGAATAGAATATATGCTGTCTTTGCACTATGTCTTTTTGTTAAACTACTTCTGGCTATGTGCTGAACTGTATTTTTACTTTTTTGAAAGAATGTACTTTGAAAAACTAATATAACATATACTGGCATATTCCACAAGCCTCAAATGTAACAGCAGCACTGTTTTGAGATTTGAATGTAAAATATTCAACTAGTTCAAAATCTACTTTCCTTAAAATTGATTCTTTACTATAATGGACTTGAGACATTTTGAAATTTCACTTTCTTTTTTATAATGAATTCTATTGTCTAGAAATTCACAAGTCTTTGTGCAAGGGAATGCACATTTTTGCCAAGATGATTTTAAGCAATTTGAGTATTCATAAAATGTTATTACTGAAACCCAGGCTACTACATAATTAGAAAAATTGGGGTTTGGGGTAATTTTAAAAATAAATATATGCAAAAATAGAATAAATGCCTTGTATAATAAATGGTCACTATTCTGACATTAAGTTGATTGCACATAATCCATTGCATATAATTATGATATTATGTAATCTCTGACCTTTCAAAATTATAATGGGAATGCAAAGTATGTAAACCTAAAGAAATGTCCATATTTATTCCAAGATTTCTTGGAAGATTGATTTTCCTAATGCTTATTATAAACCTCTTTGTGGGACATTCATATGCTGTGCCTCAAAATAATTTAAAAATGCAGACTATTATTTTTTGGTTCTTTTAAGAGATGTGTGTCATGGAATGCACCTTGAAAATGCTGGGTTTTTGTCTTTTCTTTGTTCTTCTGTTATTTGTGTCTTTTGCTCACATTTTTTATTGTGATACATGTCTTTTCTTATTGATTTTACAGAGTTTAGGAATTATTATCTTTTTAAAATCTTATATTGGGAGGTGGTTCTATTTTGGCTCCTGGGTACATTTGAAAAAAATATATATATTTTTTTAATAAAGCCAATGATATTTGAGTTATACAAAAACAGTAATTTCAAATCAAGTTTGAGTATTTTCTTTTATTGTCTGAGTGGCAAAATAAAATTTTCATAAATTACTGATTTTTACACATTGCTTGATACTTGCTTTTTGAATATTGGGATAGTCAATATATAAGTTATGCCAGCACTAGGGAGAAATTCATTTCATTCATTATTCCTTATTATTGTGGTTCTGTATCCTGGATGGTTTTGCTACCTTGAATCACTTGGGCAGTGATACCCATGGCTTATGAAGCCTGCACTGGCATGGCTAATCAGCATCTGTTTGAAATCTTCTCTGTGTTCAGTTCCTGGGTTATTTATTTTCAGTTGGATGCCCAGTTTTCAATATGGGTTATCATTTGTTTACCATCCTTCATGGAAATAGGCCATTCATTTGTACAATCTTTCATGCCTCTGTTTTGTGTTGTGTTGTCTAAAAGTATTGTTTGTCATTGGAAAAAAATTGCATGGTAGAACGCAGGCACAGACCCTATATTCTCCTTGTTTAAGCTAACCTCAAAGACCAGTGAGTTTGTAATTCTCAACAGCCTAGGTCCGATTTGAGCATTGTTGTGATCATCAATAAAAATAGGTAACATTCTTCTTCAATCTTGACTTTTTGTCCAGAGAGCTTGACTTTGACTGAGATAGAGCATTTTCTCTAGTTTTCCACTTGCATAAAAGTGAAGACTGTCAAGCCTTCATTTAAAGGCAGTAATCCATTAGTTTGGGAAACCCAAGACAAAAAGTTCACAGGCATCACTTTTGACCAACTTGCCAGTTTGCATGGGATGACTTTAAATGAATATTTACTTTTAATTTCTCCATGAAACTACTCATGTTGTAGACAAATTGGTTAGTATCTTAAATAAATACTGGTGGGGAAAAATTTAAAAAGGAGGTTAAAGATAGTTTCAGTTCATGAGTCATTTGTCTATAATATAATCCTGGAAAATCTCTAAATGTGAGACATGATCAAGAACCAAAATCTCATGGGCCCATTGAATACATTCAGATGGATTCTATCCAGTTTCTCCCCTCCATAAGATTTGAATATATTATGTTATTATATACCTATTTTCAGGATGATTGGAAGCATTTCCTTATATTCACTTTAAAAACCTTGATTTTGTATTTCTAACATATGGCATACTAACTTTTAAATTGAGTGATTAAGGCATACACTTTATGGAAATCATAAAAGAATTCTGTAAGATATTACTCCTTACTCAAAATTTCACTTCCTTTTTCACACACTATATTTCAGAAATATTTAAAGAGCCATTACCCTCTTTAAATTAAACTAGCAAAAGTTTCAGAAATACTTGATCTCACTTGGCCACCGGCATTCTCACTAGCCCTTATGGCCATTTGATCCACTCTGTGGGGGGCACGTCTGCTGTTCCCCTGTAAACTGATAACTGGAAGGTCCATGCATTCAGGAATTTCACCTCTTATGCTATACTCTGATTTTTTGCTTGTATACATGGCTAAATATTGCAAGGGACTCACTTACTTTACCTAGCCCTAATACTAGAAGGCCATGGCTGCCCCATTATCTTCAATTGGGTGATTTAATCTCCTTGAAGAGAACCAGAGGAAAAAAATGCCTTTGAACCACTTTGGAAAGGATCGTACTAAGCACTGTTAACAACAAATTCAGTCCTGAAACTCTGACAGTCAAATCTTGAATTCAGGTTCCCTAACTAAAGAATCAAACCAGAATTTCTCACAATAGAAGGCTACTCCAACAGGAGAACTAAAGATTCTCAGGTATCTTCCACAAACACATGATCTTTGGAAATAGACAGCTGACCCAAGACCTTCAGAACAAGCCAATGATCTCATATAGTGGGCAGCTTCTGCCAAAGACATCTGATCATTTCCTATAGAATTTTTCTTGTTAACTGCCATAAGGGCTCTTTTTTGTTCCTTTCCTTTCCTATTATGATAATTCTTATGTCATAAGCTTATTCATTCTAATGCCAATATTCTATTACCTCAAACAGTAGCCACTGCCCTCAGTACCACCAGCTGCTAGTGGTGCTATACATCATCTTTCACCCACAATAAAACCACTGGACAATTCTAGTCTCATCACATGATACTATAGCAGATTACTGCTGGTGGCATTTCCACTTGCACCTACAAAGACAGATGATCTTGAACAATCAACCTGTGGTTTCCTTATATATCTCTCTCAAAATGAAAAACTTGTTTTTGCAATCTGTATATGAGACACTAGATAATTTTACATTTCAATTAGACAAACTTTGTAGGGATATGTGCCAAATGTTTGCCACCTCAAAGAGACTAATAGAGATACAACTGTGTAGCTCAACTAAAGTAAAACCTTAATCCCAACCTCTTGTCTTGAACAACTCTTTTCTTCATGAATTTTCATACTGATACTAGTTGACATTATTTTCTTTTAGCCAGGATGACTGGTCTTGCTTTCTCAAAGGACACCTAATTCACTTTAAGAATGTAGTTACCCTTCCAGATTTTGTCTCCCACCATAAAAAAAGAAAAAAAAAACAAACAAACAAATTAAATATAAGAGCAGCTGTATTTTGACATTGGAAAACAGTAAGTACAAAAGTTTAATTCCTTAGAGAAAAACAAACAAAGTGAGACTTAAGTTAAACTTATTTTCTGCATGGAGTCCAGACCATGGTGCAGGGTATGGAATCCTAACCAGAGAACAATGGTCTTTGTTAGTAGATGGACAGAGAACAGAGTTGAAAGAAGCAAAGGCACTCATATTTTGTGAAGCAAAATAACAAAGAAGAAAGATCTATGCCAGGAAAGAGTCGAAGAAAAAACCACAGAAATTCTGTTGAATCTTTGATTAAACAACAATTTGTTGCATGAATATGGTGAGAGTCTAATATCTGAATAAAGAGCAAAAACCAAGAAAAGATAAAATACTGGGTAGCCATAAGCTGAAAATTTCAGAGCACACACATGGCTGAGAGATGATAGAGATCTAACCAATGAAATTGAAGAGATCTCATTGAAAACAAACTGCTGAGACCCCTGAAAAATCATTCCTTAGGAGCATGAATAAATTAGATATAGCCTAACAAAACTTAGAAATTATATTTATTTCTCCCAAACAGTACCAGGGTTGGACTATGTGATCAGTTACTTATGGCAGAATTAATGAGGTGCCACTTCTGAGATGAGATTATAGAAGACTGAAACTTCTGTCTCGGGTGCTCTTTCATGCAGTCTCACTTAGAATGTAGTGATAGTGATGATTGAAGGTCATAAGAAGACTTGAGGTATCTGCTCAAGCCCTTTGGAAACATTGCCTTGGGAGAAACCAGGCTCTGTGCAAGAAGTTTTATGGACCTAAGAAAATGACTGAGGATTCTAAACCAGCCCTTCCTTTAGCTGATTATCTCTAACTTCTGTTGACATCTAAAGTACAAAAAAATCACCCTGCTGAGCCCTATCCACACTTTTGACTTATAATGTTGCCAAATATAATTTTTAAAATGTGTTGTTTTATGACACTAACTTTTATTGCAGCAGAACACTTCCTTGGAGGATAATTTTCTTAATATAATGTTAAATTATAGCATCCTTCTTCTGACAAGTTTGCAGTATTCCACTCTGATGTATAAAGAGTGAGATTACAGTTTTTCAATGAGGCATTCAAGGTGTGAAAGGACCAGCTTTGACCCTATTCATCCTGTCATTTCATTTCATAGTGTGAACACAGCATATTACTTCAGGAAGGCCTCCATGACATTTTCATCTCATTTTATAAATCTAGAAACACACTTAATACTTTCCAAAATTTTCAAAAGAAATTATACTCTTCTCTTACTAGATTTATTGCTACTTTTTCTTTAAAATCCTTTTTTCCCCTATATCATGAAAGTTTTTCCATCTTACTAAACAAAAATAAATGGATTTAACAACAAATGTACTTAGCTGTCTATCATTCTATGGATTTTAGATTCTATGAGGGTAGTGACATAGCTAATTCTTTTCTGTTTCCATGCTTGTTCTAGTGTAATGCACACAATATGATTCAACAAATGCTGAATGAATGAATGAATAATGGATCCAATTTATGAGTTTATTAATGATAGCTTAAAAGGTCTTACCTTAGTTTTCCAGGCTTCCATGACAAATGCCATAAAATCGGTTGGCTTAAGCAAAGGGAATTTATTTACCTACAGTTTTGAATCTTGGAGAAGGATAAATTAAGGTTCATCAAGGTGATGCTTTTTCCCCAAATTCTGCAATATTCGGTTTGCAGGCATTCTTTGGGGCTCCTTGCTTCTATCCTTGCTTCACAGCTCATGGTGTTGGCCTTTCCTTCTCTTCTGGGTTCTTTGACTTTGGGCTTCCAACTCCTTCCTGTGTCCCTCTTTTGTTATAAGGCATCCAGTAACCCACATTAAGGCCCATGCTATTTCAGTTGGCCACAGCTTAACTAAACCTAACATCTCCAATATCCTACTTATAATGAATTCACATAGGGATGTGAATTAAGATTAAGAACATGTCTACATTGGGATACATAATTCAACCTACCACAGGTCTTATAAAGAAAACTACCATATTTGCTTCTCAGTATATACTTTAAAATTTTTTCCCTTTTAAACATTTTTTAATTCTACAAACTAAATACAATCATTTTGTATTATCATTATTACTATTATTATTTTTATTATGTTGGAATCCTTGATGTGTTTATCTTATTTTACATATAATTACAATTCTTCTATATTTATCAACAATCTTTACTCCTATGTGAATATACTTTAAAAATATTTGTTTAGATTTCCTCATCTGTTTTAGTTGAAGTGTATTGCCACCAAATTAAATAGCAATTGCTAATGAATTATAAACAATCTGATAAAAAAATAATATAACCATATATTTAGCTAAACGGCATTAAAGTTGGAATATCAAAATTATCAACATTATTTAATTTTTTATTTAGATTTTTATAAATTAAACAGTCCCTCAGGCTGATTTATTGCCTTTTTTATCAACTACAACTATGTTTAAATCAGGGATTAACTATGGATATTCTAAAAAAGATAAAAAGGGTAAACATTAACATTCATCTAATGAGTTCCTGATTAATATAAAAATAACTTATTTAACCACCAGAAGAGACCTTGTAACATTTGGGGTACCAGGGTTGCACCTGAATATATCCTCACTGCCCCACAATTTTTGAAGTTTGACTAATGCACTTCACTGCTCCAGGCCACAAATAATTGTATCAATGATGCTGTTTGGATAGTCAGCTAACTCTGTGGTGTGTCTTTTAAAAAAAGCAATCAGATTTTCCTCTCAGGCATTTGTAATTGGCACTCAGAGAGAATGAGTCACTTTATCTGTTAGACTCCCTTCTGAAAGATCAAGTTACTTCAGAAACTACAACTATCATTTTGTCCATAGGACAAATAAATAGGCTAAGACACCAAATGAGAAAAAAGAAAAGGATGAGAAATGGAAAAGTGGCGCAGAGAATTATTTTAATCCCACTTGTGTAGAGGGCCGAATAGAGAGTAGCCTCTGTGTAAGTTATGCAATACTTTTCAGGGAACTATCCCCCATAAATATATAGATTCTATATTAGATTACTATAAGCAATATTAAACAAGGGATATTCTGCCAAAGGCATTCTCATCATTTTATTTTGCACAAGGTTGGTTACTAAATGTTTACAAGGATATTGGATTGTGTAACCTGATTTCTATCTCACCTGGAATTTTACCTCTTCACACCTTCACATTCCACATACTCCCCTCCATAATGAGTGAAAAATCTCACAAAACAGTTTCTTGAATTCTTTCTTCTCACCCTCCAATTTGTTAAAACTTCTCCCTCTTATATAATATTTAGTTTTAATTTTAGGGCATTTGTGGATATTTTGTTACATGCACTTTGGTAGCAATGGAAATTTATTCAATATTTCAAATTATTTTAGAGAACAAAAAGCAAAATAGTTATAAGTTTGGTATAGGTGTGTATAACCCTAGAAATATAATAATATACCACTATATTATTAGAATATGTCAGTTATTACCATGATTTATTAAATATAATTTTATATTGTCAAGAGTAATAGTCTATATATTAAAGTAAAAAAATCAAGTCATTACAGTGGAAGAAAAATTTCAATATTTTATGATAAATCCAAAATCTTTAATGATAACTAATAAATATTTGAATGTAATACAATTTACTATAAAATTTTGACTGGAAGGTGAAAAATTCAGATAGCAGAAATATCACAATGAATGTTCTGTTTTAGCCTCCAGAGAACTGAATCAATTAACTGTCTGCTATGGTATATGGGATCAACTTAAGAATTCTAATTCTTTTCTTTTTTTCTTTTATGGGAAAAAGATGATGGGATGTTTTTAGTATCTTACTTAAATTTCTCCTTTACTGCTTGGTTCCCAGAATGAAAGAAGTAAGGTTTCAAAACCAATCTCAGGAAACTTATATGTATACCTATCTTATAATTTTAATTAAAATTTTAAATGCTGTACAAATGTAGAAACTAGCCCACATTAAAACAGAAAATAGCTATCTGGGATGAAAAATAATAAATTGTTCCTATTTTAGATGAAAAAGGAAAAATGTGAAGCCTTAATCTATGGAGTATTACTTATTTATGTAAATAAGGGGATATTACAAATTTGGAACATAATACCCAACTTTTAGTTGGCTTTGTAATATAAATTGATGCATATAGAATATTGCATCATGAGAAATATTCCATTTGAAATTTCTTCATTTAAGACCATGTATTTTACATATAATAATAATTAAGCACTGAACATTGGTAGACATTTGTCTAGGTATTTGTGATAAAATGGTAAACAATATAAATACTTCACCCAAATATAATCATGTAAATCAGGAAAAGCTTATGAAAGATTAATGCCAAATTTGGGTCCTGAGTAGTAAGTAGAAACCAGAAAAATAAGGAGGATGAGGTAGAGGGGATTTCATAAAAGAGGATATATGGAATATTTACCTACATTTTAGAGAATTAAAAACATTTTCTACAACTCGAGAGTAAGCTGTAACTAGAGGAAGCAAAAAATGTGGAGAGGAGAGACCATCAAGGTCTTTTTATTCCACGATATTAGATTTGTATTTTACCTTTGTGTTTTAATCTTGTATCATAGCAGGCTTGTGTGAAGAATGGCTTAAAGACATGACACTAGGTGTTTCATGAATCTGATAAATATAATCTTTCTTCCCCCTCTGTGTTCGAAACCAATTCATACATAAAATTCAGCTGTCAGCAGATGGAGGAGCAATATAATCTTTATGGATTATACTGACTTGATTGCTATAGTATATCCGTAGGCTGATGAGCTTCCAGTACTAAACTCCAGAACTAGAAAGATTTAGTGAGCTCTCACCTGATTCTTGGACCAAAGAAAGTGACCCCCTAAAGGGTCTGAGATGGCCATATGGTTAAGATAAACCCAAACTCCAATTATTCTACCAGAAGACCAGCTTCCAAAAAGAGGAGGAACAGCTGAGAGGTAGGGCTGGGCAGAAACATTTTATTGTCTCTAAGCAGCCAAACAGTTGAGTAATTTCTTCCCACCTTTACTGCTCCCATGTGAGAACAAATAATGGTATGGAGCAAGCTCAAGAAGGTCATGCCAAAGGATACCCCATCACTACAAAGGATGTGTAAAAACTGGGGAACAATTGTTCTCACTAAATGGGGCCAAAATTGATTATAAGTTTAGAGTCCATTGCAATAACTTACTATATGATGAGGGAAAAAATACAGGGTAAAAATCTGAGAAACTACTGAGATGTTACCAAATGGAAGTGATTAAATATATCACTAATTATTTGTGTCAACAGAATTTTATCAATATAAGAATTTTATCAATATTATCAATATGTGGAATATAAGAGTAAGGGCAGGTTTGATATAATTTAAAATAAAAGTTTAAATTTTGCAGTGCTTATAGGCTATGGAGCAGAGCCTTAATAAGAGGTTTTAAATAGCTAGGAAGAGATTTCAGAGTCACCACTGTACATCTTATAGTTGAAGACATGGAAGTAGATAATGTCATATAGATAATATCACCCAGAAAGGTTTGTATGTAAAAACAGCAGGTTTCAGAGATAACCTGGAGACTAACCTATAAAAGATGGATGGTTAAAAAAAGATTCCATTAAATACACTAAGAAAGAACATCCATAGAGGAAAGCTGAGAGAGAATAGAAGCACCAAGTTCAATATCATGGACAACTGGGAGAAAAAAGGAAGATTGAACTGTGCCAAATGCCACAGAGAGGATTAAGATAAGCCTTTAACAGAGATTACTGATGATATCAGATAGCTCATGTTCCAAGAAGCAATAGGAGTGAATGACAGATTATAATCAATTGTGGAGTTTCTATGCAACAAGTAAGAGCAAATAGCAAACAAAATTTCTTCTATATAGATGTTACACAGTACTGTAAATCAACTGTATACACCCAAATATTTTTATAATTAATGGATAATATACCAATAAAATTGTATATATGCAATTTACACTTAATAAGACAAAAATGTTTCTGTAACTGTTTGCTGAAAATGTTATTAATTAGAATTCACTTATGATGAGATGAATGCATTTTTCATTCATCTAAATAATTTTGATTATTTTACAAATGATGTCTGATGACTATATATTAAATTTGTAAATGAAATAAAATCAAAACATGGTATGTTTAATTATGAAAGAGATAATTATAGTCCTTTTCTGTTATTTCTAATAGAGGAATAAATACTCATTGAAATAAAATTTACATGTAAGTGCTCTTTTTGATTTGTTAGTACAGGTGTTCAAACCACCCAAAACAGGATACAGAATATTGTCATCATCCAAGAAATTTTCTTGCTGCTTTCCAGGAGATTCCCCACCCACACCAGTGGCAACTTCTTTCTTATATCCTATACCACACATAAGTTTTAGCTATTCTGTTATCTTGTATAAGTAGAAAAATATAGTATGTGTGGATTTTGTCCATTTTCTTTTGTTAATCAAAATATTTGTGCAATTCACCCATACAGTTACCTGTATCTATAGTTCATTTATTTTTATTGCTGAGAAATATTACCTTGTAGGAAAATACCTAAATTTGAAAACTGATTCTACTGTTATGGATATTTGGATGGTTTCCAATGTTTTACCTTACGTGAAAGGCTGCTATGAATATTCTTATATATTTATTTTGGAGAGACAAAATGATCTTCCAAGTTGATATACAATTTTATGCCCCAGTCATTAATATAAGAAAGTTTCAGGTACACTCTCTCTTACACACATTTAATAACATGAGTTGTTTTGCTTTTAGCTGTTATAGTATTTTTAGTTTTCATTTCAGTGAAAACTAATAATGTTGGGCAACTTTTCATGAGCTTATTTATCATTTCTATGTCTTCTTTTTGATGTGTTAATCCAAAGTGCAACTTCCACATTTAATTGGGTTGCTAATATTTGTATTATGGATTCATTGGAGATTTTTAAAAGAGATTATGAATAAGCATCCCTTTTGGCAATATGAACTACGAATTATTTTTCACTGCATGTAACTTGCCTTTCATTTCTTTAATGCTCCCTTGTGATGAGCAGATGCTTTTATTTCTTTAATGCTCCCTTTTGATGTGCAGCTGCTATCAGTTTTTATGAAATTCAATTAACATTTTTGTTTCTTTTATGATTAAATTTTCCAATCTAAAAAAACCATACCTAATCCAAAGGTATGAAGAAAGCTTTCCCCTCAGTGGCTTTATGATTGTAGCTTCTCTTCTCAAGTATATGATCCATCTTGAATTAATATTTATATTGCATTAGTTAGATGTCAAGTATATATTTTTATATGGTCAAACAGAAGTTTCCATCACTAATTGTTAAAAAGATCTTCCATTCTTCAACTGAGTTATCGTAATGCATTGCTACAAAATCAATTTATATAAATGAACAAGTGTATTTCCAGATTCTCATTTTGCTCCCATTTATCTATTTGTATCAATATCACACTGTCTTGGACATCATCAGCATAGCAACATAAGACACACCCAGTGGAAAAAACCACTTCAGAGATTTCACGAATAAGAGGGCAAACTCTACTTGTTTAGAGCACTGGAGAATGGTAGATACTGGAAAAGGACTCCATCAGATGCTGAATTGAAGAAATAGAAATACCTCAGGTAGGAGAATTCCATCCTGGATGCTTTTGGTCCACTTTCCCCTCCCTCTCACTTGTCCCCATCATCTTAGAGTCACAAATAGGCAGCATGGTCCAGTTCCCTCACAACACAGATAGTAGACTCATAGCAGCATGTCAGAACTCAACACAAATCCAGTAACAGGAACTTAAGTCCACAAACACTCAAGGCAGAACACAAGCCAATATAGATGTTGCATACAAAAGCGTTTCCAGGGAGAAAATAAAAGAGTGACCATGACAAGAAAGACTGGTAAGAACTGGTGTTCCCTCACTCTGCTCCAGTTTTCTGGATGCCTAAAGGAAAAATGACCTTTACTGAGGTGGGGTAACCTAATGGGGAAGGGCCAGAGGCAGAAAAACTGCAGAGTAAAACCAAAAATAAATAAATAAATAAATAAATGAACTACTGTAAGATAGGATGGGTCCCAGAACTGTAAAGTGTAAGGAAAATGGAGCACTCAGTGAGGGAGAAAATTTAAATAAATCATAGTAGCTGGGAAGAAAAGTCTGCACAAAAACAAACAGAACAGATCAAGATTCCTGAAAAAGGAATAGAAGAAAGGAAGCTCTCTCCTGGAAGTGAAATAGTTGAAAGAATCAGATGGAAAAGAGCTGAGAAAACCTTAACAAACATGCACTATTCTATAGTTCTAGAATAATTTGGACTAAGTGTCAAAGAAGTGCCTTAGCACAAAGTCAATCAACAATGGAACCCTAGATAAGAGGGGAAACAGACCTTCAGACTTACCTCAAGATAAACAGATGCCTACACCAGCAAAAATAAGCCATACTAAGAAACAGGAAAGTATGACTCACTCAAGGAAAAAAACAAAAACTCAAGAGGAGATTCAGAAGTTGGAACAAATAATTAAAGATGTTCAGACAAATCTTCTAAATCAATTTAAGAAATGAAAGAAAATATGTATATATATGCATAAAGAGACAAAGGATATTAAGAAGACAGTGAGAAAAAAAAACAGAACTAGAAAGTCTGAAAAGAAACAACAGAAATTATGGGAATAAAAATCACAAATTAGAGACTAAAAAATACACTGGAGGTACACAACAGCACATTTGAACAGGTAGAAGAAACAACCAGTGAACTAGAAGACAGACCAATAGAAATCATACAGCCAGAAGAACAGAGAAAGGAAAACATAGAAAAAATTGAGCAGTGTCTCTGGGATTTGAATGACAGTACAAAGTGCTCAAAATTACATGCCATTGATATCCCAGAAAGAAAAAAGAAAGTGTTGTGTGAAACAAATTGTTGTTGGAGAAAGAAAGAGACACAAACTGATATAGTATAACTTTACAGAAGAAAATGTGCTGAATTACAAGACTACAAGCATTTATCATTAGTGAACAGGTAGTTGAAAGTAAAGTGGTCTGTCCAGCAGACAAAGGAAAGGAAAAGAAAAACTCACCAAAGCAGTGGCATTTATCATTAATGATGTGATAGTTGAAAGTAAAGTGGTCTGTCCAGCAGACAAAGGAAAAGAAAAGAAAAACTTGCCAAATGTGATAGTTGAAAGTAAAGCACTCTGTCCAGCAGACAAAGGAAAGGAAAAGAAAAACTGACCAAACCAGGGAAAGCCTCCACATCTGATGCTACTGGCTGGGGAAGTCCTGGGTCTTCAGCTGATCAGAGTCCCAGTTGGCACATAGGCCCAGGCAGAGTGTCCCCTCCTGGGTGAGACTTCCGACTTTTCCTGGGACTCGGCCAGTATTTATGGCAATTTGTCCATGATTAGAAGTGCTTTGCTGCATATCTTAAGGAAAGGCTAATTCCTTAGGATGATCACAAAAACTTCCTTATCTTAGTTTCACTGGCATGTCCACAGAGGGGAGGAGAGCCTACCCCTTGGTGGAGATACAGTTGATCTATTAACTATTATAAAAACTCCCAGGTAAACTCTGTTAGGCTTCAGTGACTTCCTTAGTTATACAGATTGTTGGCCCTCACTCCCTTGTAGACAGACCAGCACCTGCTAACATTCAGGGGCAGCTATCTGTTTATGGTTCATGTTAGTTTGATCCATACATTACATTTCCTACAATTTCTAATGCAGAAGAGGAAAGGGAAGAAAGACTATTGGAGAAAATAATAGCCAAAAATATCCCAGCTCTTAAGAGAGACACAAATATACACACCCCAAAGTGAAATGTGCTCCAAATAGAAGATATCCTAATAGAAATACTCTGAGACACATACTAATCAGAATGTCAAATGCCAAAGATAAAAGTAAATTTTCAAAGTAGCAAGAGAAAAGTGATTCATCACATACAAGGGAACTGCAATAAGACTAAGTGCTGATTTCTCATCAGAAACCATAGAGATGAGACAGCAGTGCTATGATATATTTAAGGTACTGAAAGAGAAAAACTGCCAGCCAAAAAATTCTTCATCCAGCAAAATTATCCTTTAAAAATGAGGGAGAGTTAAAAATATTCACAGATAAACAGAGACTGAGAGTTTGTCAACAAGACATCTTTCCCAAAAGAATTAAAAAGGGAGTTCTAAAGGTTGAAGGAAAAGACAGAGAAGAGTGGCTTGTGTAGTGTGAAGAAATGAAGATCATCAAAGGTGAAGTAAAAGGCTCAATGCAAAACCCAGTAGTACTGTATCTTCAATATACAAATCTACCCTTTCATTCTTATAAGAATCATAATACAATTGAACAAGAAAAAGTATATAAAAGGCATAACAGGCATGCAAAATATAGACGGATAAAGTAGGAAATAAAACAACATAAAGAGGGGAAATGGAAGGATGTGGGAACAGAGAAAATGTATGCTATTGAAGCTAAGTTGGTATCTTTTTGAATCAGTAGGTTATAGATGTAGGTTGTGTAATATAAACTCAAGGATAACCACAAAGAATTTTTTAACAATGCAGACACAGAAAAGAGAAAGGAATTTGCCAGATACATCACAAAATATCAATCATATAGAAAAGGAAATTGCAATAAAGCAAAAGGGAGACAATAACAATATGATATGTAAAAACTGAAAGACAAAATGGATGAAGTGCTGCCTTTAGAGTAAAAACATTGAATAATAATGGATTAAACTCCCCAATAAAAAGAAACAGTTTGGCAGAATGGATAAAAAATCCTGATCCTACTATATGTTGTTTACAAGAGACTCACTTTAGATCCAAAGACTTAAATAAGGTGAAAGTGAAAGGACAGGAAAATATTTTCCACGCTAATAGTAACCAAAAGTAACTGGGGTTGCTATACTAATATTCGACCAAATAGACTTTAAGTCAATTGCTGTTGTAAGAAACAAATAAGGACACTATATATTAATAAAATGGTCAATCCATGGAGAAGAAATAGCTATTATAAATATCTAGGAACCAAGCCATGGTGACACAAAATATATGAGGCAAACAATGGCAAAATTCAAGAGAGAAATAGACAACTCTACAATAGTAGTTGGAGACTTCAACACAAAACTCGCATCAATAAATAGAACATCTAGATAGAATAGTAATAAGAAAACAGAGAACTTGAACAATATGATAAAGGAAAAATACCTAACAGACACATACAGAACATTGCCCCCAGTGTGCAATGCTATACATGCACATGGATCAATCTCCAGGATAGACACATGTTGGGTCACAAAATTTCTCAATAAATGTAGAAAAATTGAAATCATACAAAGCATCTTCTGTAACCACAGTGGAAAGGCACTGGAAATAAATAACAGGTGAAGAACTGGAAAATCCACACATAAACGTAAGTTAACACTCTTGACAACAATTAGTAGGTCAAAGAAGAAATTGCAAGGGAAATCAGTAAATATCCTGAGATGAACACCTAAATGTTTACATCAAAAAAGAGGAGAAAGCTAAAATCAAATATCTAACTGAAAACCTGGAGGAACTAGAAAATGAACAGAAAACTAACACCAAAGCAAGCAGAGGGAAAGAAATAACAAAGATTAGAGCAGAAATAAGTGAAATTGAGTTTATAAAGAGAGGGAGAGAGAGAGAGGGAGAGAGAGAGGGAGAGAGAAGAGAGAGAGAGAGAGGGAGAGAGAGAGAGAGAGAGAGAGAGAGAGAGAGAGAGAGAGAGAGAGAGAGAGAGAGAGAAATAATGATACCAAAAGTTGGCTCTTTGTAAAGGCCAATAAAATTGACAAGCCATTATCCAGAATGACAATGGAAAAAAGAGAGAAGATGGAAATAAATACAATAAAAAATGAGAGAGTAGTCATTATCATTGACCCCACAGAAACAGAAAGGGTCATAAAAGATACTATGTACAACTCTATGCCAACAAATTTGCCAACCTAGAAGAAATTGACAATCTCTACAAATTCTTGAACAACAGAGCCTGAAAGTAACTCAACACAACATTTACAAGAAAGGATATTGAATTCCTCATCAAAAACATCCAAGAAAGATTAAAAACAAGGGCCAGATGACTTCACAGGTGAATTCTACCAATCATTCCAAGAAGAATTAATATCAATCCTACACAAACTCTTCCAAAAAATTGAAGATGAGAGAACACTGCCTAACTCATTCTGTGAGGTCACCTTCACTATAATACCAAAGCTAGATAAAGATCCTAGAAGAAATGAAATGTGCAGGCAAACTTCTCTTATGAGTATAGATGCAAAATCCTCAAGAAAATACTTGCAAATTGAATCCAGCAGCACACCAAAAGAATCATACATCATGATCAAGTGGGTTTTATCCCAGGTATGCAAGGTGGTTCAATATAAGAAAATAAATAACTGTAATATATCATATCAACAAAAAGAAGAGAGAAAACACATGATCATCTTAAATTCACAGAAAAGGCATTTGTCAAAATCCAATATGGTTTCTTGATAAAAACTCTGAGAAAATTGGGAATAGAAGGAAATTTTCTCAACATATTAAAAGGCATATATAAAAACCAGACAGTTAACTTATATTCAATGGTGAAAGACTGAAAGCTTTCCCTTTAAGATCTGGAACAAGACAAGGATGCCCACTGTCACCACTGTTATTCAAGATTGTACTGGAAGTCCTAGCCAGAGCAATAAGGCAAGAAAAAGAAATAAAAGTCATCCAAATTGGAAAGGAAAAAGTAAAACTTTCACTATTTTGCAGATGGCAAGATCATATATTTAGGGCATCCCCCAAATTGACAACAAAGCTACTAGAACTAATAAACAAAGTTCAGCAAAGTGGCAGGATACATGATCAACATGAAAATAAATCAGTAGTATTTCTATTCACTGGCAAAAAGAGGAATTCATGAAAAAAAAATCTGTTTAAAATATCAACTAATGGAATAAAATACCTACGAATACATTTAATCTAGGACATAAAGGATTGTACACAGAAAACTGCAAAGCATTGCTAAAAGAAATCAAACAAGACCTAAGTAAATGGAAGGACATTCCATGCTCATGGATTGTAAGACTAAATATTGTCAAGGTGTCAATCATATCCAAAATGATTTACAAGTTCAACACAATTCCAATAAAAATTCCAACAGTTCACTTTGCAGAAATGGAAAATCCAATTATCAAAACCTCTTGAAAAAGAATAAAGTTGGAGGACTCACACTTCCTGTCTTTAAAGCATATTACAAAGCTATAGTGGTCAAAACAGCATGATCTGGCACAATGATAGATAAATTGGCAAATGTAATAGAATTCAGAGTTCAGAAGTAGACCCTCACACCTATGGCCCATTGATTTTTAATGCAATTTTACTGAGATATATTCACACACCAAACAATCCAAAGAATGGAATCACTATCTCAAAATATCATCATATAGTTGTGCATAAATTTTCATTTCTCCAAAAGAAATAAAATTTAAAAAAGATCCACACCCTCCCACACCTTTTATCACCCCTGCTCCCTATTACTGGCCCATAGTATGGTTTGGTGCATGTTACTGTTGAAATATTATTGTTAATTAGAGTCCATAGTTTGCAATAGGTATATTTTTCCCATATACACCTGTATTATTAACTCCTTATAAAAGTGTCATGCACTTGTTCTAGTTCATGAAAGAACTTTTTTTATATATATTTGTACAGTTAATCATGGACAATTGTCCACAAGATTCATTGTGTTATACATTCCCATGTTTTATCCTTCAGATTTCCTTCTGGTGAAATACATGACTCTAAATTTCTCCTTTCCACCACATTCAAACACCATTCAGCACTGTTAATTATTCTAACAATAATGATCACCTCTGTCCATTTCCAAATGTTTAAGTTCACCCTAATTAAATATTCTGCACATATTAAGAAATGATTCCTCACTTCAGCCTCATTCTATATCCTGGTAATCTAGATTCTATATTTTATGTCTATGAATTTCCAGAAGATAATTAGTTCATATCAGTGAGATCATACATCTATGCTTTTGTGTCTGGCTTATTTCACTTAGCATAATGTCCTCAAAGTTAATTCATGTTGTCATGTGCCTCAGGACTTCATTCCTTGTTAATGTTGAATAATAGTCCATCATATTTATATGCCACATTTTCTTTATCCATTCATCTGTTGATGGACACTTGGTTGTTTGCTTCTTTTGGCAACTGTGAATAATGCTGCTATGACTATCAATGTGCAAATGTCTGTTCATGTCCCTGCTTTCAGATCTTCTGGATATATCCTGAGAAGCAGGATTGTCAGGTCATAAGGTAATTCTATATTTCATTTCCTAGGAACCACGAAACCATCCTCCACAAAAAAAGCACCTGTAGCATTTTACAATCCCATCAGCAGTGAATAAGTGTTCCAATTTCTCCACATCCTATCCAATACTTGTAGTTTCCTGGTTGTTTAATAGTAGCCATTCTAGTAGGTTTGAGATGATATCTCATGGTGGTTTTGATTTGCATTTACCTAACAGCTAGTGAAGCTGAACATCTTTTCATGTGCTTTTTAGCTGTCTGCATTTCCTCCTTGGAAAAATGTCTATCCATGTCTTTTCCCCACTTTTAATTGGATTGTCTGTCTTTTTATTGTTGATTTGTAGGATTTCTTTATATATTCTAGATATCACATTCTTATCAGATATGTGGTTTCCAAATATTTTCTCCCATTGAATTGGTTGCCTGTTTGCCCTTTTGACAAAGTCCTTCAAAACTTGAAGTATTTGATTTTGAGGAGTTCCCATATCTATTTTTTGTTTCATTGCCTGTGCTTTTGGTGTAAAGCCCAAGAAACAAATGCCTATTACTTGATCTTTAAGATGTTTCCCTAATTAAAAAAAAAAAAAAAAAAAAAAAAAAAGATGTTCCCCTGCATATTCTTCTAGGAGTCTTATGGTACTGGTTCTTATACTTAGATTTTTGATCCATTTTTAGTTAATTTTCATATAGGGTGTGAGATAGAGGTCCTCATCAATTCTTTTGGTTATGGATATACTGTTCTTTCAACATCAATTAATGAAGACACTTTTCTGTCCCAGTGGACTGGACTCGGGAGTCTTGTCAAAAATAAATTGGCCATATATCTGGGGATCAATTCCTGAACTCTTAATTTGGTTCCATTGATCATTATATCTATATGCCAGTACCATCAGTGGCTTTATAA
Source organism: Choloepus didactylus (assembly GCF_015220235.1). NCBI lineage: Eukaryota > Metazoa > Chordata > Mammalia > Pilosa > Megalonychidae > Choloepus > Choloepus didactylus. The sequence goes on from NC_051317.1 coordinate 44,345,441, forward strand.
TATGCTTTAAAGTCAGGAAGTGTGAAACTTTCCACTTCATTATTCTTTTTCAATATGTTTTTGGCTATTGAAGGCCACTTTAATTAGTTTTTCCATTTTTGCAAGTTAGTCTGTTGGAATTTTGACAGTATTACATTGACTCTGTAGATCAATTTGGTCAGAATTGATATCCTAACAACATTTAGCCTTCCAAACCATGAACACACAGGGTCATTCCACTTATTCAGATCTTCTTTGATTTCTTTCAGCAGGTTTTGTAGTTTTCTGCATGTGAGTAGTTTAAACCCTTGGTTACATTTATTCCTAGACATTTCTTTTTTAATTGCTAATGTAAATGGAATTTTTCTTGACAACCTCCTTGGCTAGAAAGCCATTAATTTTTAAATATTTTAATGCAATATTATTCAGATATATTCACAGGCCATTCAGTCATCCAAAGTGTACAATCAGTTTTTCACAATATCATCACATAGTTGTGTATTCATCACCACAATTCTTTTTAACATTTTCATTACTCAAAAAATAAGAATAAGAATAAAAATAAAAATAAAAGTAAAAAACAACACCCAAAACATCTCATACTCCTTCCCCCTCCCCTGTTATTCATTTACTTTTTGTCTCCCTTTTCTCTATTTATTTGTCCATACACTGGATAAAGGGAGTGTGAGCCACAAAATTTTCACACTCACACAGTCACACTGCATAAGCTATGAAGTTATATGATTATCTACAAGATCAAGGATACTGGATTGCAGTTCAACAGTTTCAAGTATTTCCTTCTAGTTATTCTAGTTCACTAAAAACTAAAAGGGGATATCTATATAATGCATAAGAATAATCTCCAGAGTGACCTCTTGACCCCATTGAGATCTCTCAGCCACTGAAACTTTATTTTGTTTAATTTCTCTTCCCACTTTTGGTCAGGAAGGCTTTCTCAATCCAATGATGCCAGGCCCAGGCTCTTCCCTGGTAGTCATGTCCCATGATGCCAGGGAGATTTACACCCCTGGGAGTCATGTTCCATGAAGGGAGTGTGGGAAGGGCAATCAGTTTACCTACTGAGTGGGCTTAGAGAGAGATGGGCCCCATTTGAGCACAAAAGAGCTTCTCTGGGGGTGATTCTTAAGCAACATTACAGGTAGGCTTAGCCTCTCCTTTGCAGTAACAAGATTCATAAGGGCCAGCCCCAAGATTGAGGGCATGGCCTACTACAATTGTAGTTCCCAGTGCTTGTGAGAATATCAGGAATACCCCAAGGTGGGGAAGTTTAATGTTTCCACATTTTCCCCCAGGCCCTCAAGAGGGTCCTGCAAATTCTCCTTACTCTATCCCCAAATTACTCAGCAATTTATCAGGGTTTCATGCTGCCCTGTAAAAACCAGCTCTTGCCCCCTATTCAAGGTTCCATGCAATTATGGTGTTTGTATAAACTAACCATGTTAAATTATATAGTGTGCTACGGAAAGTATAGATTTTGCAGCAAATAAACATCTCTTCCTTTTGTCTCACACAGAATTTGAGGTTTTAAAATGCAGTCAATATCATCCTTTACCTTTTAGTCTGAGTTACTTTTATTCTAATCAAGTCCATTTCATTCATATCTTTAATTGAAGTCTGATCTTTTTTCCTGCTTTTTTTTTTAACATTTGCTATATGGGGTAATGCTGACATTCATAGCTGCTGAATTCTGGCTCTGAGTCTCAGGTGTCACACATATACCTGAAGTTACAGGGACCAATCAGATTATACACAAACAGCTCAGCATCTCAGAATTTAGAGACACAACTCATGAATAAATGTGGCTGCTGTAAGAGCCTACAATCTAGGGACGTTTACCATAAGCCTTCCCCTGATAACCTATGATTTCAGATTCAATTCTCACAGTTTGCACATTATAGTTAGTCCATATTAGTGAGGCCTTATATTTGTCTTTTCAAGTCCAGCTTGTTTCACTCAACCTATTGTCCTCAAGTTCCACTCACATAGTTGAATACCTCACAACTTCACTTCTTCTTGCTACTGCTTAATATTCCATTGTGTGGGTACACCACAGGTCACCATTCCATTTATCAATGTATCCTTAGTAACACCATCCATTGTGAATCATGAATATGGCTTCCATAAACACCAGTGTGCAATGTCCACCTGGCTTTCAGTTTTTCCAAGTATATACCCAATAATAGGGCTGCAGACCATATGGCAACCCCATAGTTAACTTCCTGTGGAACCACTACACTGCCCTCCAGCTGGGATATACCATTCTACTTCCCTACCAACAGGGAATAGGTACATCCCTCTTTCCACATTTTCTCCAGCACTTGTATGCCTGTTTACTTTTTAACAGTTTTATTGACACCCCATACAATCCACCCTAAGTGAACAATAAATGATACACAGTATAATCAGATACTTATGCATTGACCACAAAAATCTATATGAGGATATTTCCATCTCTTCCCCAAAGAAAAAGGAAAAGGAGAAAAAATGAAGAATAAAAATACAAAAGATAGAAGAAAAATAAAAAAATAAAATGAAAAGATCAGACAACATCACTACGAATGAGAATCTCATATCAATCTCTTTTATCCCCCTCTTATAGACAATGAGCTTTGGTATATTGCCTTTGTTACAACTAATGTAAGTATCTTACAATGCTCTATTAACTATAGACTCTAGTTTGCACTGATTGTATTTTTCCCTTATTCTGTCCAATTTTCAACACCTTGCAATGTTGACATTTATTTGTTCTCCCTCATTTGAACACATTCTTTTATTTGTACATTTAGTAACCACCGTTGACCACTCTAGGCTTTGCCTAGCTATACAATCCAAGTCTTTATCTTGTATCTTTCCTTCTATTGCCATACATGCCTTTAGCCTTCCTCTTTTAACCATACTCACACTCATCTTTGTTCAGAGTACTTACAATACTGTATTACCATCACATATGCTATTCTATCTATTCCATTTCTGGATCTATACAATCAATCTTGTTCAACTTTCTGGACTCCCTCAGCATCAAATGCCTGATCTCTAACCTCTTTCTCTCTCCTGATAACCTGTGTTCTTAACTCTCAAATTTCACTCTTCAATATTTGTCAATATTAGTGAGACCATATAGTATCCATCTTTTGATTCTGACTAATTTCACTCATGGTGATGTCTACTACCATTTTGTCTTTTGGATTTTATGTTGCATCTTATTTTATTTTTATTTGTCATCTCTCTGTCTTTTTAACTGATAATCTTCATTTCTACATGCTTCTCCAAGTCTCTCCCTCCCATCTTTTCCTATCTTCCTGTAGTGCTCTCTTTAGTATTTCTTGTAGAGCAGGTAACTTGTTCACAAATTCTTTCAGTGTCTGTTTATCTGAAAGTATTTTAAACTCCCCCTCATTTTTGAAGAACAGTTTTGCTGGATATATAATTCTTCAATGGCAGTTTTCCTCTTTCAGTATCATAAATATAATCATACCATTGCCTTTTTGCCTCCATGGTTTCTATTGAGACATCTGTGCATAGTTTTATGGAGCTTCCTTTGTATGTGATGGATCACTTTTCTTTTGCTGCTTTCAGAATTGTCTCTGTCTTTGACATTTGATAATCTAATTATTAAGCATCTTTGCATAGGTCTACACAGATCTATTCTGTTTGGGGTACCCTGAGCTCCTTGGATCTGTAATTTTATGCCTTTCATAACAGATGGGAAGTTTTCAGTGATTATTTCCTCCATTATTCTTTCTGATCCTTTTTCCTTCTAGTCTCTTTCTGGGGCATCCATGACATGAATATTCATGTGTATCATGTTGTCATTCAGTTCCCTGAGACCCTGCTCATATTTTTCCATTCTTTTCCCTATATGTTCTTTTTTTGTGTATGATTTCAGATGTCCTGTTCTCCAGTTCATGAATCCTTTCTTCTACTCTTCAAATCTGCTGTCATATGTCTCCATTGTGTTTTTCATCTATTCTATTGTGCCTTCCATTCCCATAAGTTCTGCCAATTGTTTTTTCAAACTTTTAATTCTTCCTTATGTTTGCCCAATATTTCCTTTCCCCCAGTTCACCAGCCATGAACTGCAGCTGGTAATTATGTGGCTGGAGACTGGATCTGAAAAGGGGATTTTTTTCCCATCTTTCCTTTTTCCTCTCTCATTCCAAGTAGCCATTAGAGAAAGCCTCAGACATTTCCCATTGTCAGCACTGACCCAGGCAAGGATGGTGTTCCAGTTTGCTAATGCTGCTTATTATGCAAAATACCAGAAATGGATTAGCTTCTTTAAAAGGGGGTTTATTTGGTTACAAAGTTACAGACTTAAGGCCATAAAAGTGTTCAAGCTATGGCATCAACAAGTTTACCTTCACCAAAAGAAGGGCAATGGGTGTCCAGGAAACCACCTCTGTTAGCTGGGAAGGCATGTGGCTGGTGCCTGCTGGCTCCCAGGTTGCATTTCAAAATGGTGATCTCCAAAATGGTCAGTGTCAGCTTCCAACAGCCATCTTCAAAATGTGTCTTTCAGCTACAGCTCCTCTTCAAAATGTCACTCTCAGTTGTTCTCCAAAATATCACTCTGTCCTTCTGTCTGTGAACTCTTTTATACTACTTCAGTGATCCAATTAACACCGACCCTAAATGGACAGGGTAGCACTCCACAGAAATTACCCAATCAAACATTTCACTCACAGGTGATTGAGTCACATCTCCATGGAAATGCTTAATCAAAGGATTCCAATCTAATCAACACTAATACATCTGCCCCCATGAGATTGCATTAAAGAATATGGACTTTTCTGGGGGACATAATGTATACAAACCAGCACAGGTGGAATTAAGATAGCCATTCAAAGAACCAGAATTGGTACCCAGGTTCTGTGTGTCCCTTTTCTTGGGAAACAGTCCTTTTCCAGTTTCTGATCTCACAGGACTCCAAAAGTCACTGTTTTTATTTATTTGTGTATTCTTTTCCCATCAGCCCTGCCTCATCTCTGCCAGGATAAACCTTTGGTTACATTTCCTGCTTGCTCTTCATTTATTTGTGCTCACAACATGTATTCAGTAGCCCAAATTTGTTAATTAAAACTGCAATTGGAGCTCTGTTGAGCTACCTTCCCTTGCTCCTGGCAAGAACTGCTTCTTTCTCCCACAGTGAAGTTTTGGAACTCAGCCTGCAATAGTGGTAGGGGAAGGAGAACAGCTCTGCAGTTTGGGGAGCTTTACTTACAGTTCTATGCTGCAATCTCAGATGTTCCACCCATTCCTTACTGGTGTACAATGTTGTTCAATCACGGATGTCACCAATCAGTTGTTCCAGACTATTTTCTAGTTTTTCTAGGCTTTTTACTAGTTGCTCTAAGGGACTAACTAAATATCAAACTTTCCTATACCACCATCTTGCCCTGCCTCCAAAACCACTGATTTTACATCTCAATCTTGTATCTTGCCTCTTTGCTGAATTCATTTATTAGCTCAAGTAGTTTTGTTGCCATTTTTTCAGGAATTTCTAAACATAGGTTCTTGTCATCTGCAAATAGTGAGTCTTACTTCTCCCTTTCCAATTTGTATATATTTCTTTTTCTTGCCTAACTGCTCTAGCTAGAACCTCTAGCACAATGTTGGATAGCAGTGGTGACAGGGGGCATCCTTGTCTTATTCCCAATATTAGAAGAAAAGCTTTATCAGTATCTCACAAATGAGTATGATGTTTTCTATGAGTTTTACATACATGTTTTTATGTTGAGGAAATTTCCTTAATTCCTATATTTTGAAGTGTATTTATGATGAAAGGATGCTGCATTTTGTCAAATACCTTTTTGCATCAATCAAGATAACCATTTTTTTTTCCTTTTAGATTTGTTAATGTGGTGTATTACATTAATTGATCATTAATTGATTTTCTTGTGTTGAACCAAACTTGCATACCTGGAATAAAACCACTTAGTCATGGTGTATAATTCTTTAAATATTCTTTTGGATTATTTTTCCAAGTAATTTGTTGAGGATTTTTGCATCTATATTTATTAGATAGATTTGCCTGAAATTTTCTTTCCTTGTAATATCTTTATCCAGCTTTTTCCAGGTATTAGGGTGCTGTTGGTTCCATAGAATGAGTTAGGTAGTTTTTTGGAAGAATTTGAGCAGGAATGGTACTAACTCTTCTTGGATTGCTTTGTAAAATTCACCTGCAGAGCCATCCAGTCTTGGGCTTTTCTTTGTTGATAGGTTTTTTGATGACTGATTCAATACCTTTACTTGTGATCAGTTTGTTGAGGTATTCTATTTATTCTCGTGTCGGGTTGTATTGTTCATGGATTTCTGGGAAGCTATCCATTTCCTCTAAGTTGTCTTGTATGTTGGCACAAAGTTGTTCACAGTAACTTCTTTTGATCTTTTTTATTTCTTCAGGGTCCATGGTAATGCCTCACTCTTATTTCTGATTTTATTTGTTTGCAGCTTCTCTCTTTTTTCCTTTATCTGACTATCTAAACCTTTGTCAATTTTATTGATCTTCTTCAATTTTATTGAATCAACTTTTGGTTTTATAGATTCTATTTTTTTTCCTCCATGTCATTGATTTCTTCTCTAATCTTTGTTATTTCTTTCCTGCTACTTGCTTTGAGATTAGTTTGCTGTTCTTTCTCCAGTTGTTCAGGTAGATCATTGGTTTTAGCTCTTTCTTCCTTCTTTTCTGTCTTGCTTTTTAAAATGCAATTTTATTGAGATATATTCACACATAATGTAATCCATCCAAAGTATAGGATCAATGGCTTACAGAATGATCATATAACTGTGAATTCATCACCACAATCAATTTTAGAACATTTTCATTACTCAATAAAATAATAAAAATTAAAACATATAAAAATAAAAATAAAAAAGAACACCAAAAACAGTGCATTCCCCTTATTCCTCACCTATTCTTATATAATTTAATGTGGGCATTTAGGGCTATAAATTTCCTGTCAGCACTGCCTTCACTGCATCCCATAAGTTTTGATACATTATGCTCTCCTTTTCATTTGTCTCAAGATATTTACTGTTTCCTCTTGTAATTTCTTCTTTGATACACATGATAAGAGCATGTTGTTTACCCTCCACATATTTGAATTTTCCAGTTCCCTACTTGTTATTGATTCCCTTCTTCATTTCCTTATGATCAGAGAAAAATGCTTTGTAAAATTTCAATCTTTTAAGATTTAAGACCTGTTTTGTGCCCTAGCATACGGTCTATACTGGAGAATATTTCATGAGCACTTAAGAAGAATGTACATCCTGCTGTTTTGGAGTGCAATGTTCTATATATATCTTTTAAGTCTAGTTCATTTATCACATTATTTAGGATTTCTGTTTCTTTATTGATCTTCTGTTTAGATGTTCTATCTATTGAAGAGAGTGATATGTTGAAGTCTCCTACTATTATGTAGAGTGTATATTACTCCCTCCAGTTTTGCCAGTGTTTGCCTTGTACTTTGTGGCACTTTGATTAGGAGCATAGGTATTTATGATTGTTATTTCTTATTGGTGAGTTCCTCCTTTTATTAATATATGGTGTCCTTCTTTATCTCATAACATTTCTGCATTTAAAGGCTATTTTTGCTGATATTAATATAGCACCTGCAGGTTTTTTGTTATGTTTTGTTTTGTTTTGTTTTTGTTAGTGCTTGCATGGAATTTCTTTTGCTTTCCTTTCACTTTCAACCTATTTGAATCTTTGAGACTAAAATGAGTCTCATGTGAACAGCATTAAATGGATCATATTTTTAATCCATTCTGCCAATCTGTGTCATTTGATTGAGCAGTTTAATCCATTGATATACAAAGTCCTTAATTCAAAAACCTTATACTTTGGTTTTTATATTTCACATCTATTTTTCTTTCTCTCTTGTTTTATCCTTTTAGTTACCCTTACTAATACTCTTCAATTCTGAACCCAATTACAGACCTGCCTCACCTGTCTTCTTTTCAGCCAGCAGAACTCTGTTTAGTAGTGCTCATAGGGCTGGTCTCTTTTTAATGAACTCTCTCAGCTTCTGTTTTTATGTGAATATTTTATATTCTCCCTCATTTTTGAAGGATAGTTTTGCTGGGTAGAGATTTCTTGATAGCAATTTTTCTCTTTCAGTATCTTAAATATATCATACTTCTGCCTTCTTGCCTCCATGGTGTCTGATAAGAAATCATATGTGGTCTTAGTCTTAATTTTAGTCCTATTTGGCTACCCTTCTATGTAGTGAATTGTTTTTCTTTTGCTGCTTTCAGAATTTTTTAATTCTCTTTTGTAGTTGGCAGTCTGATTACTATGTGTTTTGGAGCAGGTTTATTCAGATTTATTCTGTTTGGGATATGTTTGGCTTCTTGGATTTGAATGTTTATGTATTTTATAAAGGTTGAGGAATTTTCAGCCATTAATTTTTTGAATATTCTTCCTGCCCCCTTTCCCTTCTCTTCTCCTTCTGGGGCACCCATGATATGTATGTTGGTGCGCTTTTGTTGTCAATCATTTCCCTGAGACCCTGCTTATATTTTTTTTCATTTTTTTCTCCATTTGCTTTTTTCTCTATTCAAATTTGGTTGATATGTCTTCTATCTTGTAGCTAACTGATTCTTTCTTCTGCCTCTTCAAATATGCTGTTGTATGTCTCCAGTATATTTTTACTTCATCTGCAGTGTCTTTTATTTCCATAAAGTCTGCTATTTTTCCATGTATTCTTTCAAAATTCTTCTTTATGCTTTTGTAGTGTCTTCTTAAGATCCTTTATCTTTTTATACACATTTTCCTTCATTTGTACGAATTGATTCAGGAGATTTGTTTGCATATCTTTGATTAGTTGTTCCAGATTCTGTGTCTACCCTGCATTTTTTATTTGATCTTTTGACTGGGCCATTTCTTCTGGAGTTTTAGTATGCCTTGTGATTTTTTGTTGATATCTGGTCACCTGATTATCTTGATGGTGTATTCTGAAGGTTTATTTCTCTCTCTTGTCTAGGATTTAGTTGTTACCTGGGTTTGTTTTAGGGTATTGCTTTGACAGTTGGGTCATCCATATTTCTCAGGCAAAACAGGGCTGGACACCTGTGTATGTGGTGTAGAGTAGTTCCAAAGGGCCTAGGAAAGGATCTGGAGAGTCTTTGAAAAGCCCTGCTGTCTTCCCCTGCACTTTCTGGCTGTCCCAGCAGATGGTGCTATTTTGTGAGTTAATTGTCCTCAGAAGCTGTTTTGCACCTGGAGACTTGCAGCGTCTGACAGGTGGGGCTGAAACTGTGAGGTCCCTGTGTTCTCACTTCACAGGACAAAATCTGACTCAGTGTGGGACTGTGTCCCCCAGTATTTTCAGAAATGGACATGTACAGTCATCCCATTTTGCAGCTGTCCCCCAAACAAAGATTAGTCCACCCACTGCCCTTTCCCTCAAGGCTTTCAGATGGGCATCAGGACCCATGGCTGAAATTACAGTCTTTCCATGTTTTCTCAGACTCTTCATCCCTCACTGATCTGGGACTTGAGAGATCCTCCCCTGATTTCTGGGTCTCCAAACAGTTGATTTGGGCAGTTTCTGGCTCCTTGCTACTTTGGGGAAAGATTTTGCTATTCCCTCCTTAATTCTCCATTTTGGAAACTTTCCTTCTTGTCCTTGGATATTCTATCCTCTCCAGTGGCTTAAGTCCTGCTATGGGTTCCTGTGGGCTTGGTTCTCTCTGTCCGGATATAGGTGGGGATCTATCTCAGTGCTGTGAGAGATTTTATAACCTCTGTCCACAGTGGGAACTGGGATAGATCCCAGTTGCTGCCTCTGGGCACTTCCTTAGCTGAGGGGGAAGGAAGAGGACCATTTGTTCTGGGATGGAAGTGTACAACCTGATATTTTTCTTTGATTCAGTATTTGTGGGCTCCTTCTTCAGCCTTTACCTTCCTCCAGAGTTCTGAACAAGTGAAACTGTCCTTTTTTTTCACTGAATCTCTGGGGAGAGGTTTCCAGTAACTGTCTTATGTCACCATGTTGATGATATCACTCTTCAACATTGATTTTTGACAAAGCTTCCTGGTCCTCTCAATTGGGAAAGAATAGTCTCTTCAGCAATGGTGCTGGGAGAACTGGATATCCATATGTAACAGAATGAAATAGGTCCCCTATCTCATAGCATACATTAAAATTACCTCAAATTAGATCAAAGACCTAAATATAAGAGCCAGGACTATAAAACCTCTAGAAGAAAATTTAGGGAAGAATCATCAGGATCTGTGTTAGACAATGGTTTCAATTATGTACACCCAAAGCACAAGAAACAAATGAAAAAAATAAATGGGACCTCTTCAAAATTAAAAAAAAAAAAATTGCTGTGCCTCAAAGGAATTTGTCACAAAAGTGAAAAGATAACCTAACTAATGTGAGAAAATATTTGGGAAGCACATATCCATAAAGGGTTTAATATTCAGAATGTGTAAAAAAAATTCCTATATCTCAGTAATAAAAAGACAAAACAATCCAATTTAAAAATGTGCAAAAGACTCAAAGAGACATTTTTCCAAAAAGGATATACAAATGGCTAAAAAGCACATGAAAAGATGCTCAACATCACTAGCTATTTGTGAAATGCAAATTAAAACCACAATGAGAAATCATTTCACACCCACTAGAATGGCTACTATTAAAAATACAGAAAACTACAAGTATTGGAAAGGATTTGGAGAAAGAGGTACACTCATTCATTGCCCATGGAAATGTGAAATGGAGATGCAACTGTAGAAGACAGTTTAGAAGTTCTTTAGGAAGCTAAATATAGAATTACCTTATGATTGGCAATCCTGCTTCTAGGCACATACCCAGAAGGTTGAAAGCAGGGATTTAAGCAGATACTTGCACACTGAAGTTCAGAACAACATTATTCACAATTGCAAAAAGATGGAAGCAAGCCAAAAATCCAACAACAGATGAATGGATAAATCAAATGTGGTTTATATGCATGATGTCATATTACTCAGCTGAAAGTAAGAGTGAAGTCCTGATGCAGGTGACAACGTAGATGAACCTTGAGTACATTATGCTAAGTGAAATAAACAAAGCACAAAAAGACAAATATTGTATGATCTCACTGATATGAACTATTTATAATACTCAAACTCATAGAGTAAAATCTAGAATAGGTTACTAGGGGATAGATTGTGGGTAAGGAATGAAGAGCTGATGTTTACTTTGAACACAGTTTCTATTTAGGTTGATTGTAAAGATTTGAAAAAGGATGGTGGTGACGGTAATACATTATTAAGAATATAGTTAACAGCATTGAATTATGTATGTGAATGTGGTTGCAAGGGAAGTTTTGGGTTGTGCATATTGCTATAGTAAAAGTTAGAAGATGAAACATGGAAAACATGGGATTATATAACAGTGGATCCTGTTGTGTATGATGGACTGGGGTTAATAGTACAAGCATGGGCATGTTCCTTCATCAAGTTTAACAAATATATGACACTAATACAAGAGGTTAATAATAGGGTGGTATATGGGAAAAAGTATACCTAAAATAAACTATGGACTATAGTTAACAGTACTATTTTAATATTCTTTCATCAATTGTAATGAAGGCACCAAACTAATGCCAAGAGTCAACAATTGGGGAGTATATGGGAACACTGTAGTTTTTACATGAGTTCTCTGTAAAGCTACAATTCTTTAATTAAAAAAAAAATTTAAATATTATGCTAAATAAAAGAAACAAGACACAAAGTACTACATATTGTATGATTCCATTTAAATAAAATGTAAATATAAATAAACCTATAGAGACAGAAATAGATCAGTGGTTATTTAGGGATGGGGTAGGATAGAGGGATTAAGCATTGAAAGCTGAGGGGAATGGGGTTTTTCTTTGTGAGGTAATGAAAGTATTCTAATGCACAAATCTGTGAAAATACTATAAGCCATTGATTGTACACTTTGGATGGATTTTATGGTATGTTAATATATCCCAATAAAACTGCTTTAAAATATATCACACTCTTGATTAATGTAGTTTTTTTAAATAAATCTTGAGATCAATTAATGGAAGTCTTCCAAATTTTTCTTTTTTTGTGTGCCCGCATGTGTGTGTGGGTTGGGGCAGTGGGGAAGAGGGGGGCACTGTTTTAGTTTGCTAGCTGCTGAACCAAATACCATGTAATGAATTAGCTTAAATAATAGGAATTTATTGACTCACAGTTTTGAATCTAGGAGAAGTCCAAATTCTAGGCATCTTCAATGTGATGCATTTTCCTTGAAGACTGTGGTGTTCTGGGCTGGCTGCTGGTGATCATTGGTCATTGGCTTTTCTGTCACATGGCAATGCACATGGAGTCCTCTCCTGTTTTCCCTGTTCTCTTCTGGGTTCCACTGACTTTCAGCTCCTGGCTGCTTTCTCTAGAGTTCTCTCCCTGTGACTTTCCCTATAAGGCCTCTAGTAATAGGAATAGGACCCATGTGACTCAGCTAGACCAAACCTTAAATGAAGTTCCCTCATCAAAAGGTCCTATTTGCAAGGGCTCATGCTTACAGGAATGGATTCTGTTTAAGAACATGTTTTTCTGGGGTACATAGCTCCAAGCTACCAAAAATTGGGGTGCCTTAGCTATTTTAGATCCTTTGCCTTTCCATCAGTTTTAGAATAAGCTAGTCAGTTTCTTGAAAGAAAAACAAACAAAAAATTTAAAAGATCTGGCATTCTGATTGGGAATGCATAGTATCTATAGATCAATCTGACTAGAATTGACATCTTAACAATATTGAATCTTCCACTCAGTGATCACATATCTCCCCATTTATTTAGGTCTTCTTCAAGTTGCTTCAGCTTTGTTTTGTAGTGTTCAGTAGAGACATTAATTTTCCATCAGACATCTTGCTCATTTTCAATGTATTTATTCCTAGGTATTGTTTGTTTTTGATGATGTAAATTATATTATACATGAATATGAAAACATAAACTATGCATAATTAAATATAAATTTAAAGAAGCAATTTTATAATTAATTCCACATTCCAATTGTTTAATATATAATAAATGTGTATATTAAATATAATATACAGATATATGCTTATTATATACAAAAATTTTCTGCCAGGACACTTAAAATGAGCAACTTAAAAAATATAATGGCACTGGAGAAGAACAGGTTAATAGAAAACAGAGAAAAAGGGTTGCCTTCGGGAAGCAAGAAAATACTTCAAACAAGCAGAGACCCTGCGAGTGGACCAAATGCTTACATATCACTGTCAAATGGACTCCAAGGGTGCTTAGCTATAGCTGGGTGATCATTTTTAAGTCTCTGCTGTGTGTAAGATCTTTCACTGAATTTTTATGTTAACCTACAACATAGGCTTTAGTCTGTAACCATGTCTGATAAACACAGTCTGACATCCAGGACTTAATCCTGACAGGATTTGATTTATAGCAACTCTCTCTTCTACCTGATGAACATCCATTTTGCCCAGACCAAGATACCTTAACAGACAAGGTCAGTGAATTTTTCAACACATTGTTCTCCTTCTCTCACTTTTCTTCCACTCTCTTTTGTTATTAAAACATGAAATATGTAAATACTTGCAAACAAATATAAGAAATATTATTCTATTCCCACTTTCTTTCACATATAACATTTCAATTAATTCTACAACAGAAATTGAATATTTTGCTTCATGTTTTCTTTCATTTTTCATTTCCTGGTGGTCACTTATGTCTATTTATAAATACTACTATAGTTTATGGTTCATTGTTTATTTTTCAAATATATCCCAGCAGATATTTACAATAATCAACTATGTTAAAACGCACACACAGAGATATGCTATTTCCAATAAATTCAGGACAATCAGAGAATTTATACCAGGGTACAGGAAAGTAAGTTTATAAATAAAGTTTATGGTTATTTAATTTCAAGATAAAATGGTTAAACTATTTTTATGACTGTGAGAGGTGTTCCAGGTGGCTTTTGGGAAGCTATATTTTTAAAGGAAGTAAATTTTGAAAGTGTGGTTGAATTAATGATTGGGAAGCACAGAGGTCAAGATGTTTTTTCAAAGTTTGAATAGGAGGTTGTGAAGACATTAATATTTTTTACCTGGTTATTTTGATGAATCTTTTCAGAGAAATGGGTGTTATTGTGTTAAAAAAAAAAAAAAAAAAAAGAAATGGTGTAACAAAAATAGAAAAGGAAAATATTTCTTAAACAGTGAAATATGTTATGATAGTATAAGTTTAAAAAATATAATATGGTTTAAAAATTAAGTTGAATAAATATTTCAGAATTTTAGGAAATGCTAGAGGATGTAAGCAAAAACAGGAAATTTAGAAAAGTGTAATATGTCCAATAAAATGGTGGTAGGATTTCCCAGGAGTGAAACCAGAGAAGCTGTAGGCATGTAACAATTGAAGTGCTATCACAGTCATGTGTCTCAGAGTTGAAGCATATGGATTTCAAGAATGAAAGGCATATAGAAAAAACGATATATACTAGAGCATATCATTAGAAAATTTAAACTATAGAGATGAAAAGTAGGTCTTAAAATGTTACAGAGAAGGTAAAAAAAATCACATAGGTTTATTTCTTGCTTAGAATGTCATATAATGTCTCAATGCTAGCACTTACCTTAAAAGGCAGTGAAAAAATGCTACAAGATTTCTGAAATTAAAAAAGAAATGTGAAATCCCTAACCCACTAGCTCATCAATCAAATATAAGGGTAAAATAAAAATATTCTCAAGAATACAAATCTCAAAAATTTTACTTCCCTTATCTCCTTTGTAAAGAAACTGTTGAAAGACATGTTCCACTAAAACAAGTGAGAACAACTTCAAGGAAGGTGGTAGAGAAATTTCAAGGATAAAAGCCAGTCAGGAGGTCTTAAGACCAGAATAGAATTAATGAAGGCTGGATTCCAAGAGGGATTTCTCCAAAAAGAAAATGAAATTAACATAGTCTCTGGTATGTCTGAATAGATTAAAACAATACTTGAAGAAATTATTAGTGATCAGTAAACAGGAAAAAAAAAACAATTAAAAATAATGCATTTTTAGCACAAATAACAAAAAACAAGGGAAAATTTAATTTAATGGTAGCCCACAAATGGTTTATCTGTGAATATTTCAATATCATAATGAAATTAATGTAATTGACAGCAATTGCAATTTATCCATAGTCAGGAGTCAAAAAATAATATATAAAAATTTGAAAGAAAATAATTACATAATTATAGTTTTTATACAATATGGAAATAAAAACCAGAAGAAATAGCTAAAAGAATTGAAAGTTGTTTGTCACAGGATATAACTAACATAACTGACAAAATTGTACAGGAGAGGAGGGGGTTACTGATGGGACTACTTGACATTTTGTTCAATGCACAATAGTATAAAGGTGGGATGATGGCTTGGAGTTACGTACTCCAGAAAAACGTGTTCTTAAATGTAATCCATTTCTATGGGTGTGGAACCATTGCAAATAAGATCTCTTTAAGATGTTACTTCAGTTAAAGTGTAGCCCAAATGAATCAAATTGGTTTTTAATTTGGATTTCTGGAGTTCTTTATAAGCAGAAGGAGCAGAGCAAATGAGAGTGGCATTTTGGAAGAGCTGCAGCTTACAGAGACATTTTGGAGAACCCAATCCAGGAGCGAGCAGATGCCTAGAGAAGAACATCATGAGAGAAAGTCATTTTGAAACCAGAACTCCAGTGCAGATGCAGCCACATGCCTTCCTAGCTAACAGAGGTATTCTGGATGCCATTGGCCATCTTCCAGTGAAGGTACCCAACTGCTGATGTGTTACCCTGGACACTATGGCCTTAAGACTCTAACTATGCAACCAAATAAACCCCCTTTGTAAAAGACAATTCATTTCTGATGTTTTGCAAAACTGCAGCATTAGCAAACTGGAACAGATTTTGGTACCAAAGAAGTGGGGTGCTGCTGACTTTGCAAATACCAAACAGGTTGGAATGGCTTTTTAAATGGATAAGGGGAAGATTCTGGAAGAATTTTGAAGAGCTTCACAGAGAAGGCCTCAATTGCTTTGACGACTCTGTTTGTGGACATACAGACTCTAAAGATACTTCCAATGAGGACTTGAACAGAAATGTTGAATGTGTCATTGCCAGTTGGAAGAAAGGCAATCCTTGTTTTAAAGTGGCAGAGAATTTGGCAAAATTTGGCATTAAATGGAAGGCAGAATTTGAAAGCAATGAGCTAGAATACTTAGCTGAGGAGATTTTGACACTAAATATCAAGAGTGCGGCCTGGCTTCTCCTTGAAGCTTATAGTAAAATGCAAGGGGAGAGAGATACGCAAAAAACTGAACTCTTGGGTACAAAGAAATCAGAAACTGATGGTTTGGAATATTCTGGGTTTCAAGAAAGTGAAACTCCAAAGGCTACAGCCCTAAGGGAGGATTTAACCAAACATGGAAACCGACTGCCATTTCAATACAAGCCAGAATTGAAGATGGAGTTATCCAGAAAGGATTTGTGGAAAATCCTGTTGTCTGATGGTTTTGACCCTGGTGTACTTCCTGCCAAGCCAACCAGATATTTGTGAAGTCTGTATATACGGAGCCACTGTTGGTCTGGACTGGAAGGGACACAGAAGGAACAAATTGAAAGAAACATTTCTTCAAGGACAGAATCATGGAAGTTGAGGTCTGGAGTCAAGAAATCTCAGGCAAGAAGAGCAGAGCAACCTGGGCATATGGAAAGGGTGAGTTTGCCCTGGAGGTTGAGGGCAGGCCTTCTGTCTCGATGCTCAGGAAGAGTGTTGCCACCCCAAGGCCCCAGAGAGGGTGGAGCACATTCCCTGGGGATTGGGGAGAGCCTGGCCACCACCCCACTGTTGAGAGAGGGGAGAGCCTTTGCACTGGAGAGGCAGAGTCTGGGTGGTACACAGATGTTTGAGGAGGTTGGGGCTGAGAAGAAGGTGGTCTTCCCAATGTGTGGATATGTCAGAGCACTCACCCCAGTGTTTGGGAAGAAAAGGGCTGCTGTGTAGGCCCTTAGAAAGGGTTGGACTCCCACCCTCTCAAGTCCCAAGGGTATGACAACACTCTGTGAATGACTCTCAGACTTTGAAATCTAATGGAGTTTGCCATGCAGGTTTTAGGAGCTGTTTTGGTCCCTTAAACAGTTTTCCTTTCAGTTTCTCCTTATGGCAATGGGAATATTTATCCTATGATTGTCCCTCCTTTGCATATTGGAAGCAGATAACTTGTTCCAAGTTTCCCAGGTCCATAGCTAGAAGGGAAGTTTGCCTTAGGATAGACATGCCTGTAACTGATTTTGATGGGATCTTGTACTTAACTATTGTTACTGAAATTATTTAAGTTTGTGTGATATTATGATGGGATGAATGTGTATTTTGTATTTGGAAAGATCATGCCATTTTGGGGCTGAGGGGATGAAATGTGCTGGTTTGGATGTATTATGTCCCCCCAAAATGTCATTGTCTTTGATGCAGTCTGTGGGGGCCTAGTATTAGTGTTGATTGGGTTGGAAACTTTTGATTGGATGTTTCCATGGAGACATGACCACCCAACTGGGTGATGACTTTGATTGGATAATTTTCATAGAGGTGTTACCTCACCCATTCAGGATGGGTCTGAATTAAATCACTGGAGCCATATATACAAGCTGACAATAAGAAGGAACAGATCAGCTGAGAGTGGCATTTTGGAGGAGCTGCAACTTACAGAGACATTTTGGAGAACCCAACCCAGGAGCAAGCAGATGCTTAGAGAGGAACATCATGGGAGAAACCCATTTTGAAACCAGAACTCCAGTGCAGATTCAACCACATACCTTCCCAGGTAACAGAGGTATTCCAGACATTATTGGCCATCCTCCAGTGTAGGCACCCAATTTTTGATGCCTTGCTTTGGACACTTTATGGCCTTAAAACTATAACTGTGTAAACAAATAAACCCCCTTTGTAAAAGCCAATCCATTTCTGGTGTTTTGAAAATGGCAGCATTAGCAAACTGGAACACCCTCCAAAGACTTAAATAGTTCTGCAAGTAATCAATAATCACAGCAGAATAATTTTTCAAATAAAGGTAATATCTGCCAGATGGCGTTCCAGTACTGAGAGAAGCAAGTCTTTTTTCTTCCTTTCTAGATTTCACCAGAGCAGCTGATAAAAGACAAAAATTATGTTTACTAACATTTCTGCCATTTATTATTCTAAACCAATCCATTTAGTATATTATCAGATATATAAGTCCCTTAAGTTCCCGTTGGTAATAATTTATCCTTACTCTGTCTCAATATTATCACTATCTCATACAAAAGATACATAGAGCACAATATAGGAATCCCATTATTAACATTCTTTTCATTCCCTCCATTTTTATTAAGTATTATTTT
This sequence comes from Choloepus didactylus, assembly GCF_015220235.1. NCBI lineage: Eukaryota > Metazoa > Chordata > Mammalia > Pilosa > Megalonychidae > Choloepus > Choloepus didactylus. The sequence goes on from NC_051317.1 coordinate 44,363,813, forward strand.
AGACACCATTATTCATGGGTTTGAAAGACAATTCCATCACTGTCAACAGTTAGTACATGGGGTTGAATTGTCAAAATGGATTACATGAATCCTAGATGTTACCCAACCCCAAATTTTACTTATATATGAAAGATAGTGGGAAATTGGAAGTATAGACAAAACATTGTTTTCATGGTTAAGCATAAAACCTGTCAGATAATACTTCTCAAAGTGTCTGTCTCTTTTTTTCTGCATCCAGACACATTTTGGTCTTGCAATAACAGAGAAGTATCTGGAAACACTGATAAAGACAGTCTCTTTACTGTTGTAACTTTTTTTGTTTTATACCTCCTTAATCCCATAGCTTATGTGACTACCTTCCATTCTCCAGCCAACTACCTCCCATAAATCTATAAATGTCAGATTTACTTAAAATCTCAAGAGATTGACTACATCTGATAAAATCATTTTATAGATTGATAATCCTCTGTTCACTATTAAGTGTCATTAGCATGTTTACTAGTAGGTCTGTTCCAAATCATTAAAACATTTGTCTGAACTCTCTAAGTCATTCTTTCCTTCTGGCTCCCTGTCTTAGTTTCCTACTGCTATAAAGTATCATAAACTCAGCCAGTGAAAACAACAGAAATGTACTGTCTCACAACACTGGAGACAAGAAGTCCCAAATAAGTTATCAGCAAGGTCATGCTGCCTCTGATGTCTTTAGGGAAGAAGATATTCCCAGCTTCTCTCCTGGCTTCTGGTGGTTTGCAATCTCTGGGGTTCTCTTTCTGCTTCAGGCAGCACATGGCTTTTTCTTTTTTGTCTCTCAAATTTTCTCTTCTTGTAAGGACACAAGTCATATTGGATTAGAACCCAACCTAATCTAGTTTGACCTCATCTTAACTAATATCATCAAAGACCCTTTTCCAAATAAGGTGACATTGACAGGACAGGGAGTTAAGACTTGAGCATGTCTTTTTGGGGGACACACTGCAACCTATAACTCTTCTCTATCATGGAGGAAATAGTTGCAGACCTCTGTTTTATCCTTTTCTTCCCACAGATCAGTTTTTCTTAGTGAGCTGGAATTGAGAAAATATTTTAAAATATTCAGAACTTTGATCAAAATTAGCCTAGTTCTTGATCAGTCTCTAATTCATCAACTGCCAAATACAGAAATACTAAGTAATCTTTAGGAACATAAGCTCTGCAGTAATATGATTTGGATTTAAACTCTGACTCTGACACTGACTTCTTGTATGACTTTGGACAACTTACAAAACTTCTCTTAATTTATTTTATGCATTCATCAGTTGGGATATTAATAGCACCTAATTTATAAGGTCAGTGTGAGTATATTAAAAGTCAATGCAAATAAAACTCTTCAAAGGGTGTATGACTCAGTTTAACTTCATAATAAATGTTAGCTCTTATTAGCTATTATCCTCCAGTAACCTAGGCCACCCAGCATGGCAGTTTTAGTAATCACACCCTTCTCTTGTACCCTGTCCTTTGTCAAGTCCTTCACTTGTTCTCCATCATATGCAGAATGTATCCCTGTTTTGTTCTGTATTTATCCATTTTTCCTTCAAACTAGAGCCCCTCCCCCAAGTTAGCAAACAAAACCCTGGAATGATATCAAGAAACCCAAACATTAATTTAAACTGGAAGCATTGGATTTCATTTAGTCATTGAATAAACTTACTCTATGTTAGAAAATTTCTGCATTCCTTAACATAGTTTTATATTTCTCCTTACATTGTTAAGGAGAAATAGCAAGCAGTTCAGTTTTACATTTAGAAACCACACTCCTTTCAACTTACTTATTCATTTTGGAAGATTGTCAATATTTCAGATAGGCATTAAATTAATTCATTTGGGTCCTGATTCAGCTGTGTTTGCTCAACCAAATTTTCTGCCTGAAATTCAATTGACTCTGAGGTCCATAAAATCTTTGCATATATAAATTCTGATGAGTCAGGTCTTGAATACATATCCTGAATTTTCTTTCAATGTGATTCCTCCTATTGAATAGCCAAAGTGGTATTTTATGGAAAATTTTAATTGACTTCTTAAAGACATAAGAGATCCATTAAGTAGAACCATTGAAATTATACAAAAGAAAAACATATTTCCTTTCAAATAGCTTTTTTCAGAAACTACTAACTTATAAATAACACTTGGGGAATTTAATTCAGAATACACTTACTTATAAATTTTACTATTACCAATATTGTGCATTTTAAACTCTTATATGTATAATAGGGTAATTCATTGCTCATTGTTCATTTGCCTGTGCTAATGAATAACAGTAAATCAGAATATTTATTGCCTTTTAAAAGTTAAATAAAATATTGTCTTATGATGTGCTATGACACATGTACTGTGTGCTTCTATGTTTTATTTTGAATACATATGAATGACACAGAATGTGTTTTAATATGTGTAATTGGAGTCTTTTTCAAGATCCTCCATGGTAGCAAGTCATATCTAGACATTCAATATTCTCAATTACTCCAAATTTAGCCAGACTCAAAGAATTAACTCCAAAGTGTTTGATGTGGGAAACCAGGATATCAAGAAGTGAACTTGGAATAGATCAGTGTATTAATATCTAGCATCTAGGAATGTATATAAAGAGAAATTTTATCATGAAAATTCATATTAGGAGTGTGAACAATCTATAGAGAGTTAGTGACCTAGGAAAAGGAGATAATAGTCTTTGCATTTAGAGAGATAGTGTGCGGGTTTGAATGTATTGTGTCCCCCAAATGCCATTATCTTTGTGGTCTTGTGGGACAGACGTTTTGGTGCTGGTTAGATTTGCTTGGAATGTGCCCCACCCAGCTGTGGGTGGTGACTTCGGTGGGATACTCCTATGGAGATGTGACCCCACCCATTCAGGGTGGGCCTTGAACAGTGGAGCCATATAAAACATGCTGACTCAAAGAGACTGAACGGAGTGCAGCTGTGAGTGATGTTTTGAAGAAGAGCAAGCTTGCTAGAGAGGAATGTCCTGGGAGAAAGCCATTTTGAAACCAGAACTTTGGAGCAGACGCCAACCACGTGCCTTCCCAGCTAACAGAGGTTTTCCGGACACCATTTGCCATCCTCCAGTGAAGGTACTTGATTACTGATGTGTTACCTTGGACACTTTATGGCCTTAAGACTGTAACTGTATAGCCAAATAAACCCCCTTTTTATAAAAGCCAGTGCATCTCTGGTGTTTTGCATTCTGCAGCATTAGCAAACTAGAACAGATAGTTCCTTGGAATTTCAACCTCTGCCAATATATCAATCAGGGAACAGAACATAATTGATGTGACCCTAAATTTAAGATAATTGGATGAGATTCAATTATAGAGTCTACTTACAAAAGGAGGCATGGCCCATAGGAGACTGTATCAGTTAGACCTTTCTGCAAAGCAAACCACCCAAAGACATAGAGGCTTAAAGCAATAGCCATTTTTGAGCTCAAAATTACATGTTATAAATAAAAGGCAAGATATCCCATTGGTCATGGATTGGCAGACAATATTTTAAAGCTGTTAATACTACCCAAGGTTATCTATAGATTCAAAACAATCCCTATCAAAATTCCAGCAACTTTTTTGCAGAAATAGAAAAGCTGGTCTTCAAATTCATACAGAACTCTAAAGGGCCCTGACTAGCAAAATCTATTTCCTCATTTCAAAAAGTACTGCAAAGCTATAATAAGCAAGCCAGTGTGGTACTGGCATAATGATAGACAGACCAATAGAGTAGAAACGAAAGTCTAGAAATAGACCCACATATTTATAGCCAACTGATTTTTCACAAGGGTGCCAAGTACATGCCATGGGGAAAGAATAGCCTCTTTCAGAAATGTTGTTGGGAAAAGTAGGTATCCACATGCAACAGAATGAAGTTGGACCCTTACATCACATCACATATAAAAATCAATGAAAAATGGATCAAGGCCTAAATGTAAGAGATACAACCATAGAACTCTTAAAAGATAACACAGGGGCAAATCTTCATGACCTGGGATTTGTCAATAGATTGTTAGTTATGACACCCGAAACAGGAGCAACAAAATAAATAATAGATACACCTGACTCCATCAAAATTAACACTTTTGTGCACTGAAGGGCATTATTAAGAAAGTGAAAAGAAAAAGTGGATGTAGTACCTAGCTTCATTTCTAATTTACTAACAACTGTATACCAGTCAATTAAACCTGCTGTTTTATACAATCAATTGATTTGCTATACTGTATATGAAAAATACATGAGAGCAATAAGGGATAACTTGCATAAAATGAATATGGAGCAAGCACTGTGGAGACATTTCTAAAGTGTTTTCATAGATAATGTATTTTTGAATGTTCATATCAACATATACATATTGTGGAACACAAACCATATGTATGCAGTTCAATAAATTATTACAAAATAAACACACCTTTGTCATCACCATACATGTCAATAAATAGAATATAACTAGCACGTAGATGCTTCCTACAAGACTCCTTTGAATTCTTTACTCCTTGCTCCTTATAAAAGAAAGCACTATATTGAGATCTGAAACTATTGATTTGTTGTGAATCTGGCTTCTTTTATTAAACATTATGTTCTGTAATTTGATTATGTGTTTAACTATAATTCATCTCTTTCATCTTATATGTATGTCACTGATTCAATATAGGGAAGTATATGTATTCTTTACTTTCACTGTTTGTAGATATTTGGATTAAATATTTTAATGAGCAGCAATATTTTTAAATAAATAAATTTATGTTAAGAATTATACATTGGGAAGCTTGGAGGCCCCAGGGAAATGTTTATTTATTGCATGTGTGGGGATATCCACAGTCTAGTGGTAATATCACAACTGTTTTATAAAGTCACAACTGCCTCTTAACTGCAAAAACAGAATCTACATTTCTCAGTATCTCCTTTCCTTTATGATTCCAGATAGAGCTTTCCATTGTGGCAAATTTGTGCAAGGTTTGGAAAGCAGAAAGGAAGGATGCAGTTATAGCCAGATGTGTGGGAGATATGAAGTCCCAAGAGTTTTCAGGGGATCCTCAGAAGACGATTAGAGGCATCATTGCCGTGCAGTGAAAAGCTAGTTAGAGCTTCCCAGTTGTGCACTAGCCAAACCCTTGGTAACCACGAGTATTACTGCCACCGATAGAGCTAGATGGCAAGTAGTTTCCCACAGGCACTGACTTGGGTTCTGCAAGGTGACTTCCTGAGTTTGTCAGTGGCAGTTTTCCTGACCTGCAAGCCCCAACCCTTCAGATATGACTAAGCTTCAAAGGCTTTGTTTTAGTTTCCTGGATTGGCTTATCACTGGGAATTTATTGGGTCACAGTTTTGAGGCTAGGAGAAGTCCAAATTCAAGATGTCATCAAGGTGATGCTTCCTCCCAGAAGACTGTTGCATTCTGGGGTTGGCTGTTAGGGATACTTGGTCTTTGGCTTTTCTGTCATGTGCCAAAGCCACTCCTAGCTTCTTGGCTCTGTTGATCTCCAGTTTCTGGCTACTTGTTATGGCTTTTTCTCTCTGTGTAGCTTTTTTCTCTCTCTGTGGCCTTCCCTATAAGTTCTTCAGTAACAGGATTATGTACTATCCTGATTCACTGGGGTCACACCTTAATTTACATACTCTCATCACAAGGTGTTATTTATAAGGGCTCACAACCACAGGAATGGATTAAGTTTAAGAACATGCTTTTCCTGGGGTACATAGCTCTAAGCCACCAAATGATTTCTATTAAAAAAAAAATCAAACATGGAATCAGAATTGCTTCTTTTTCCTGTCTGAATCCTAATGGATATATTATTTAATCATAATGGTCTATAAATTAGATTTTGTTTTCGTTGATTAAAAAAACCTAAGCATGATTGAAATATATTTTTTCATTAAAATTATATTTTGTGATTTTAAAATATGTTTTATATTTTATTATTTAAATGAATAGTTCTTAAGTCAAGGAGTCTGAAGGATAGAAAATTCCATATGAATCCTCTAATTGTGTTTTTGTTAGCAATAATACATGGGTGCTAGATCTGAAGGATTTTAAGATCTCAGTATAGCACTGTCAGTTAGAACATTCTATGATGATGAAAATGTTCAATATTTGTGCTGTCCAATATGGTCACCAATAACCACACTTAACTTTGCTCTTGAAATGCCTCAGTGCTACTGAGGAACTGAGACTTTAATACATTTAATTTTAATTAACTTACATTTAAATTTAAATAGCCACATATGGATAGTAGCTAACATACTGGAATGTATTATGTTAGAATATTCTCACCTTGATATTTTAAAAAGCTATTTGAGATATAATTGAAATACAATAAGTTGCACATCTATAAAGTATTTAATTTGAAAAATTTTGGCATATGTATTTTCCTGTGAAATAATTACCAAAATTAAACAGACATATATTTCACCCCTCAAATTTTCTTCTTGCTTCTTTTTTAACTTCCTTCAAGCCCATTGCTACATATCCTCACCACCATCCTCTGAAAAACACTGATTTGTATCTGTTACTATAGGTTAATTCACATTTTCTATAATTATAAATCAATAGACTCAAGCCAGATACATTCTCTGTTTTCTCAAACTCCAAAATTGTTTGGAGATCCAGCCATGTTGATGAAAGTATCAACAGTTTGTGTCTTTTAATTGCTGAACAGAATTATTTGATATTATGCAAATACCAATGTTAATTTATCCATTCACTTGATGGGTATTTGGGCTGCTTCTAAGATTTTGTTAAAACAAATAATATCCTTATGAACATTTGTGTAGTCTTTCATTTTTCTGGCATAAATACCTAGAAGTTAAATGGCTATATCATATACCAGGAACACATTTATAATTTAAGGAAAATGCCATTATTATTTACAAAGTGGTTGTGTCATTTTACTTTCCACCCAGCATTGCGTGACAGGTGAGTTGTTTCAAAACCTTGGCAACATTTTCAAGGGTCAATCTTTTTATTTTAGTCATTCAAGTATGTGTTTATTTATATCTCATTATGGTTTTAATTTGCATTTCTAATGACTAATAATGTAAACATCTTCTCTTGTCCTTATATTTTCTATCTGTAAAAGTTATGTAGTGGACTGTGTTGGCTGTTCAAATTTTTCTGCATTGGAGTGTAGTTGTTTTATTACTGAGTTTTGAGACAGTTTTATGTATTCTTGGTACAAGTTATTAATCAGATTTGTATTGTGCAAATATGTTCACCTAGTTTGCAGACAGTGTTTTCATTCTCTTAAGACTGTTCTTGAATACTGCAGTTCTGAATTTTGATGAAGTTCAATTTATGAGTTTATGATGAAATCTTAGTTTTCCTTTCATTGATTCTACTTTTGGTTTCATATCTATGAAATCTTTGCTTAACCCAAACTCAGAAATATTTATCTTATATATTCCTCTTGAAAAAATTTAGTTTTATTTTTTTACTTTTAGGTGTTTGATACATTTCGAATTTCTCTTTATGTTGCAAGGTGTGCATAAAAGTTTATTTTTTGTCTATAAATATCCAATTGTTCCATCATCATTTGTTGAAAGAATCTATCTTCACCAACATGCCCTCCCACATTTGTGTGGGTCTATTTATAAATTTTATTCTGTTTCATTAATGTATGTATCCATCCTTCTGCCAAGACCACACTGTCTTGATTATTGTGGCTGTATAATACGGTGGTACTTTGGTACTCAACTGCTTTGCAACTCCTCAAATTTGGTACTCAATGTGTTTTGATGCAAACTTTTGTCTCAGTACTCATCATTTGTTTGGTACTTGACATGCAAACGTCAGTTGCCTCATGACTCACTGCCCTTTCCAGCTGAAACAAAGGGTCAGACATTAATCATGCAGTAGCTCTTGCCCTGTGCACATCCCCTTGTGGTCTTATCTTAGCTTCTGTGGTCATTTTGTGTATTTTTGCACTTGATTTCTCATCATGGGTCCTGAGAAAATGAGCAGTGAGAGCATTGAGCAGAAAAGAAAATTACTTCACAACACCGCTGAGGAAAGAAAATAAACAATAGGAAAATATGAGTGTTATTCACATTACTGATCTTGCTAGGAAATACAGTATGACTAGAAAAATAGTCTCCAGCATCATTAAGAATAAAGAAGTGATTAAGAAAATGATGTTGAGGAGTTGGTGGAGGAACGTGAAGAGCTCAGCATTGAGCAGCTACAGAAACTGCAGAAGAAGCAGCCACAAGAGGTAGCTGAGGAGATTTCTTCAGGTCAGAGGAGATAAGGGGAAAGGTCCCCAGTTTCTTGATAAAAAGAAATGCAGAACTTAAAATTTTGTGGAGAAGTACCCTCTGGACAAATCTCTGATGAGAAGAAATATGAATTTATGGAATGACCTAAGAATTTCACATTTTTTAGGAATCCTGAAAAGAAGAGAGAAGCAGTCCTCAGTGGTTATGTTTTTAATGAAGGTGACAAAGAGTGTGTCAGAGCCTGTGGTACAAGTTGAAAAAAGGCAGAAAAGAGAAAGAACACCTGAAGTGCAAGTGCCTCATGTTCTGTTGGGGGGGACTCTCCTTCTAAACATCACTCCATGTAACCTCTCCCCCTCACCGCTCTCCTCCCACCATCCCATTAGGCCATGGACTTTTCTCAGTACAGCTAAAGTGAAGGTTTTATTTTATTTAGTTTAAGTATTTATTAATTTTTAGGTTTATTTCTCATGTAATGTAATGATATACAACCATATCTTTTTACATATTGCCTTAAAAATGTGCATTTTATTTGGTTTGGGAATGCATTAAATTTATTTGCATTATTTTTTATGCGAAAATTTCTTTGGTACTCATCGGTTTTGGTGCTCATCGCACCTCCTGGAACCAATTAACAATGAGTACCGAGGTACCACTGTATCTTAAACTATGGGTAAGTCCTCCAACTGTTATCTTTATTCTCAAAGTTGTTTTGGCTATTATACATCTTTTTCATTTCCAGATGAATTTTAGAATCAGCTAATTGGTATCTACAATTCTGTGGAAACTATAAAAATTGGCATCTTTATCATATTGAGATTTTCAGTCCACATCCTAGCATGTTTCTGCATTAATTTGAGACTTCTTTAATTTAGCTGAATTAAAAATGCCATGACCTCCTCAGAGTCCTAAATACATCTTCTCAGATCAGTGGTTTTGCTGAGCTCTGCGTTTCCCACATACTGCCCTGTGGCCTGGGAATTCTCTCTGGGTAGTCAGCAGAGGCAGTCACAGGGCTCACCTCATCTGTTTGCCTCCTCTCAGGGATCACTGACTTTCATTGCCTGATGTCCAATGTCCAGGAAACCAGTGTTTCATATATTTTTTCTGTTTTATTTTATTTTATTTTATTTCCCTTTAGTGTACATATTTAATATCTGTTGCTCCATCTGTGAAGAAGAAATCACACAACTTGCCCAAATACAAGCCTCCCAGTTGGTACCATCTTACCAACTTATCATCTTACAAAAAAATTTAATTAGCTTACAAATTTTCCCAATCTTAACAATCCACTGACTACCAAGGAGTACCATATAAATGAACAAAACTTAAAATATGACAGATAATTACTAAGTTAAATGGATGCAAAAATGATTGAGCCGAAATCAAGATAATGTATGTAAAAACAGAAAAAAAAAACTGATAAAATTAGAAATCACTGAAATTCAACTGGAGACAATAGAATAGAAGCGTATGAAAAGATTCTTAGAGCTAAAAATAACTGCCAAACACAGAGCAACATGAAAAAAAAAAAATTAGAAGCTTTGCAGTTATGGTGAGAAAATTTTCCAGAACACAGAACCAAATGACAAAGATTTAAAGTTGTGGAAAAGAAAAGAGCCATAGATAATCTATCAATTGACATTTCAACAACTGTATAACATGTAATATAGAAAGAGAAAAACACAGAAATTGAAGAGGAGAAATTCACCAATGAAATTCTACTCTACTGCATTAAAGCACAAGATCTTTAGATGGAAAAGGCCTAGTAATTACCCAGCACAGTGAGCTATAAAGATTCTTTCTCAAACTCTTATGAAAATTCTGCAATAATAAGGATAAAGAAAATATCCTAAAATCTTTCACTGACAATTCACACTAAAAGCAAGCAGGTTAACAAACTAAAAGGGAAACTAGAAAAGAAAGAGAATTAGATTGGTCCCAGACTTCACAGCATCATTGTAATTGAAATTAATATGGAATTTTGTTTGTTTTCTTATTTAAAAAAAATCTCTGACACTATAGTGTTAGGTCTTTCAGGTGGTCATAATGGTTCATACTGTTTCTGTATCAAAACACACCATTAGAAAATGTTTTCTCACAAGTGATCCATTTAAGTTGGAATGGACATTGAAAATGGGCATGCAGTCCAGGTGTAAAAATCATTTTAAGCAGATTGTGTGGCAGATTGTATTTTACAAAAGTGACTGCCCCTCTAACCCCCTTCCCACATGCTCTTTGGCAATATAGCTTCATTCTTTCTTCATTAAAAATTGGGTATATCCTTCCACTCTCTTGAATCTGGGCAAGCTCTGAGACTGCTTTGACCAATAATATACTAACAGTGTCAGGTGCCGTCACAGCCCTTAACTAACAAAGTTTCTGCATCCTGCTTCTTGAAACACAGAGGAAATACAATGAGAAGTCCATGCCATTTAATAAGTGGATTCTCTGTTTGTGTCAATGAATACAATAATATCAATGATATTTCTAAGATTTAGAGCAGGAAAGACCAGATTAAGACTCTCTTGGCATGTCTGTTCAAATGTAGTTTACTGAGTCCTATTGAAAGATATTTGCTCAGTACTCATTGGTGATTTACTGTAAAATATGAAAATCAATGACATAAGGAATATAGAAGAGAAAGAAAGAAAAGTTAGAATGCAAGGCTTGTGTTCATTTTAGAATTTTATGAATTTAAGTAAGTAGTGAGCTTGTTAAATTGTTAAAGTCTAGCTGAGAGTCAAGAATTAAGGGCCCGAGTTTTAGAAGGTGGTCATGACTATGATCAGTATTTGGAAGGAGGTACCCAATATGTTTAGTAAAATTTTAGACATGCCTCAGAAGTTAAGATGTTGTTTTTCCTTTCAGTTTTTTTCTTAATTTGACAAATGTTATTTAAAAATAGGGGAAAGAGTCTTTATTCTACTTTATGCACTATTGAAAGGAATATATGTGTCCTCTTTCAAATTATTGACACTAAACTATTACTCTCTTCCAATTAGAAGTCTCAAAATATTCACATATTTATTGGATTTATTTGTGGTTAAAAAGAAATTGGAAACTATAAATTTAAGGTTAAAGTAACTTCAATTGAAACTTTTAGAATATGTGTTCCTAGCATGGTTTTATGATAGACTAGGCTTCTCTTATCAAAATCCAGATTATACATATGTGTGTGCACACACACACACACACACACTCACACACAGGTGTAAATAAAGTTTACATCAAACAGCTAATCAGTGTGTTGGAAACTCACTTTTTTACTGAGAGTTTAGACATAAGGACAGGTCCATGGAGAAATACAACATTTTCTCAATTACTTCAATTTTTAAATATGAAGCGTAGACCAATACTTTTGCTTTATTTAAAAATGACATTATATTATAATATTAAATGTACTATCAATAATATAATAATATAATAATATTAATACAATTATTATTAACTAATAATAGCAATGGTGTTATACTATATATAAAATGTATCTTCCCTGTGTGACTAAGGATATAAATATGTCATTAATTTCATAATTATTTTGCTAAGTAAATATCAGATCCCATAATTATTCATGGTTTAAATTAGTGCACTTGTTCACAAAAAAACTATTATATTTGCAGTTATATTGATTTCAAAATTTCCCAAAGAAAATTAATGGCAATCAGTGCTTTAACTATTGAACATTCCTGGGAAGAGGGAGACCTTTGTGGGGAATGTATTTTGCTTCAGTTCTCCAAAGATATTTTAAGAGCATTTCCACATAAAAGGTAAAGTTTAAAGAAATAATTATTCACTGTAAAACATTAGTTTTTATTATCAAAAAAATTGTTCCAATGTATGACACTGACAACTTTCAGACACCAACTCTTGAAAAATCTAAATAAAAGAAATTTTATATATTTTATTTAAATTTCAAAAATTTAAGAACATTTCAATGTATTCTCAAACATTTATTCTACAATTTTCTTAATTGTGGGAGGTGAAATGAGCAAAGTTCATTATTATTTTCATCACCACTAATCAAATTAGCAATTGTTAACTAAAAAATTATTGCCTGTTATTGCATTAAAATCTACCTTTATCATATATTCTACACATAAAATTACTTCAGTCAGTTTCTAAATGCAATGTTTCATCAATATGTTTCCCTTTTCTTATGCCAGGATTCTCCTTTTATCAGTATTTTGTCTCTGTACATATAAATGTATAGCAGGGCGTTAATCCCATATCTTCATTAATTTTATTAGTATAATGCCTATTTTTCTAACTTATTTATTTAGATAAAATTTAGCATCACTTTAAATTTTCCTAAATCTCATTACAACATTAATTATAATCATATCCACCCTCTATGCTCTTTTTTTTAAAATTTTATTTTGAAATAAATTCAAAGTTATAGGAACAGTTGCAAAAACAATACAAACCCCATACACAGAACTCCAGCATACCCTGACCCCCCCCAATACCTCAATCCACCAACTTTAACATGCTGTCACACTGCTATTTCTTTCCCTCCCTCCCTCCCTCTCTATCTGTCATCCATCATCTATTGCTCTGTCTTCTGAACATGAGAGCTAGCTGCACACATCCTTGAACAAACACTATAATTCACATATACAATTCCCATGAACAAGAAGATTCTTTTATGCAATCCCATGAAATGCAGCTAAGAAGTACAAGAGATTCAACATTGATACAAAGCTTACATTCTATATTTCCTTATTTTTTTTTTTCCTTATGTCTCAACTGTGTCCCTTTGAGCCTCCTGTCCTGCATCCTCAGATCCCATCCAGGGTCATCCTTGGCATTCAATTGTCATCTATTTAGACTGTCTTCTTTTTTTTTTTTTCCTCAATTGTGGAAACATATATACAGCCTAAATCTTCTCATCCCACCCCCTCCCTAGCATTCCATTAGTGGGATTAATCACATTTAACATGTTGTAATGCTATCTCTTTCCCACCATCCATTACTAGAAATTTCCCTTCACCTCAAACAGCAACCCTACACTCATTTCTTAACTCCCCATTGCCCCTTCCCCCATTTCTCTTAACCCATACTCTACTTTTCATCTCTATGGTCATATTCTCTGGTAATTTCTTTGTGTTTACTGTGGGTCTTAAATTTAACCTCTTAAATCCATAACAATCTTGTTTTTCTTTGATACCAACTTAACTTCAATAGGACACATAAACTTTGTTCCTATACTCCTCCATTCCCCCACCTTTATATAGTTCTTGTCAAAAATTACATAATTTACATTGAGTTCAAAACCACCAATTTGTCATTAGAGTTTGTGTATTTTATATCATGTAGGAAGTAAATGGTGGAGTTACAGTTCAAAAATTATTGACTTCTATTTGTATTCCATTGTGGTCAGAGAAGGTGCTTTGAATATATTCAGTTTTTGTTCTTGTTTTTTTTTTTTTTAAATTTATTGAGTCTTGTTTCATGTCCCAGCATATGCTCCATTCTGGAGAAAGATTCGTGATCACCAGAGAAAAATGAGTATCCTGGTGATCTGGGATGTAAGGTTCTATATATGTCTGTTAAAATTCTCTATATCTCTTTCTCCCTTCCCCATCTCTCTGTTGGTAGGGCTCCCCTTAGCATCCGAAGTAGGGCAGGTCTTTTATTGGCAAACTCTCTCAGCATTTGTTTGTCTGTGAAAAATTTAAGCTCTCCCTCAAATTTGAAGGACAGCTTTGCTGGATAAAACATTCTTGGCTGGAAATTTTTCTCTCTCAGAATCCCAAATATGTCACACCACTGCCCTCTCACCCCCATGGTGGCTGCTGAGCAGCCACAACCCAGTCCCATGTTGTTTCCTTTGTATGTGGTGAATTGCTTTTCTCTTGCTGCTCTCAGAACCTGCTCCTTCTCCTCAGCACTCAAGAGTCTGACCAGAATATATCTCAGAGTGGGCCTATTTGGATTTATTCTATTTGGAATTTACTGGGAATCCATGCTTTGTGTATTCATACTGTGTAGAAGGCTGGGGATGTTTTCCCCAACAATCTCTCCAAATACTCTTTCCAGACCTTCACCCCTCTCTTCCCCTTGGGACACCAATGAGTCCTAAGTTCGGATGCATTATTCCATCTATCATATCCCTGAGATCCACTTTGATCCCTTTGATTTTTTTCTCCATTCTTTCTTTTGTTCCCTCATCTTCTGTTCTGTGGACTTCTAGGACACTGAGTCATTGTTCAACTTCCTCTAATCTTGTATTATGAGTATCCAGAGTCTTTTTAATTTTGCCAACAGTTTCTTTTATTTCCATAAGATCTTCCATTTTTTTATTTACTCTTGCAATGTCTTCTTTATGCTCTTCCAGGGTCTTCCCCATGTCCCCCATATCCTGCTCCATGGTCTTCTTCATGTCCTTTATATCCTTTGCCATGTTTTCATTCCTTGATTGTAGTTCTTTGATTAATTGTGCCAAGTACTGTGTCTCTTCTGATGTTTTGATTTGGGTGTTTGGAATTGGGTTCTGGTATTAACAGGAGTGTTTACTTCTCAAAACATTAAATTTTACAAAAAAATAAACTCATATGCTAAACACTCTTGATCCTTAATATGCATTAAGATTTTCTGTTGTTTTTGGCCTCTTGGCATTTGCTTTGCTTGATAGGGTTCTTTCAAGTCATAAAAAAAAATACCAATCTAATTTTTCAGAACTACAAGTTGGTGGCGTACACTTTCTCTAACTAACCAGCAGATGGCATCTGTGAGTCACCAATACCCCTCAAGTCAGTTCTCCTCAACTTTGTCCTTGTGTGAGGAAATGATTCTTGTGGGGTTCAATTGGTGAACTCAGTTTGGGTGTGTTGCTGGAGCTGTCTGCCCTGAATGTGGGGCATGTGTCCAGGTGGCTAGGGAGGCAGGGCAGCTTGAATATTCAACCCCCCCCCCAGGTGTTCCCAGAGATTCAAGGCTGCTGCAAGAGTCTAAGCCTTCATTTCAGTTCTGCCCCAGACCCTCTCTGTCACTGACCCACAAACCACCAGCATTGATGTAGTGTCCCTGGGTTTTCTGAGTGGGCCCCCCTTCTCAGCTGTGATCTTCCAGTACCTCTGCTGAGGGAAGGCTGTGCTACGTCACTAGTGTGTATCATCCCTCAAGGGAAGCCCCGGGCTGCCGGGCTGTGCAGAGACGCTCTCAGCCTGATGCAAAGATGACTGAATGTCGCATCTCAACCCTCCCTACACACAGTTCCTTCTTCCCAGCTCCAGGACGACTGGTGCAGCTCTGGGTTGTGGGCATGGCCCTGGACAGGAGTGTCTCCAGTCCACCAGGGAGCCAGCTGCAAGCTATGGGGTTTCTTTCTCCTTCTGGCTCTCCCCTCCACTACCCTGGCCCTGAGGGAATCTGCAGCGGGCTATCCTCCATGCCAGACACTGAGCGGCCGGCTCAGCCCACACTTGCCGTGCTTCACTGTGTGGTTCCCACCATCGCAACTGCAGCCGCTCCTGGGTTTTTCCCTTTTTTTTTTTTTTTTAAAGAACCAGTCCATCTCCAAACACCAACCCCTGGCTTCCCCACACTGCAGCATGGCTGTGGGTCTTTCAGCCAGCTTACTCACTCATTTCAGATTGCAGACTCCTGGTTTCACCAAGTGTATGGCCCCTGTGGTTCTAGCAGACCTTGTCCAGCTGGTATATCACTGAAACTGGTATTCTGGGTCACCTTCTGGTTTTTATCTAGTATTTTTCATGGAGGTGTTTTTTTGCCCTGTCTCACCTAGCCGCCATCTTAGCTTCTCCCCCTCTATGCTCTTTTGAGAAGGATTTACCTTTTTATAGCTTGCCTATCTACAGAACCTTGCACCATAACTTAATTTATACAAATATTCTTTTGTGTCACACAGTAAACTTTGTCATTTTCTTTACATTCTTTCTGCTAATTTCACATTAGCTTCCTAACAAACTATGACATATGTTTTAGAAATTGGAAGGCATTTTATAAATTGTCCATCCTTATCTGTATTATAAAACAGTATATAACAGGAGTGTTTACTTCTCAAAACATTAAATTTTATAAAGAAATAAACTCATAAGCTAAACACTCTTGGTCCTGAGCCCTTTAAAGATTGTTTTATAATGCTTTCGTATTTTATACTCCTAGTTTGCCTTTTTGAAATCCCAGACAAATGGAAACTATTAAGCAGTTCACATTGAGAAATTTAGCTTATTTTCCAGTCCACATGTGTCATCTATATCCACAGAGCTGTTAGCAGATGAGGTTGAGTGAGCCCTTATCTAGCTGAGTTGCCCTCAACAAGTGGTTTCCTCCCAGGCTCCAATCAGGTAAACAATGTGGCCTAGAAGTCTTTGGAACCTCATCCCAGTAAGTACTTTTCATAAACATGAAGCTTATGTATATGTGGATCCTTTACAGGCTCCAGCAGCAGTTCCTGGTTTCCCATGAAATATAAACCCACCCATGCATTGAGTATTGAATCAGAGTCCACATAGTATTGTCATCAAGCCCAGGGCCTACAGTTGGTAACTTTATTATTATTTTTTGAATCTCAATTTTGTTTTTTATTATTTAGGCAGCTTTGTGAACCTTATCATTATACTTATGTCTCAGTTTCCTCATCCGTAAAATGAGAATTAAATGCATTCAGGAATATATGTCACTTACAAGTTAATATATGTTTGACAACTAACAGACAGTGTAAGCATTGATTATTATTAACATCTAGTAGAATCAACAAGGAGTTGATTGAGGGGGTGAAAAAAAACAAACAGGAATAAACGTGATCAGAGAAGATAAACCTATGTCACTCTTATTTCCATAACTCTGCTTTTAGTTTTTCATGTTGACCTATTTTGCCTTAAAATATTCACAACAATATTAATTAAAAAATAAGAAACAATTCCAACAATAGGGGGGATATCTAAATAAACTATTGTGCATCCATAAAATGGAGTATCAGGAGAAATTTAATAATTATGTGCTAAATATCATTTAATAATATGGAGCATAGTGATATTATACTCAAAGATATTAATTATAAGTACATAAAATTATGTATGTCATTAAATCTCATATAAAATATTAATGAATGTTGCCTTGTTTGGAAAGAAAAAAATATGGTAAACACAGTTTTACAATAATACTTATCATCACATCTTTTCATAAGCTACAAATCTTTTTATTCACAACACATTTAATGATTTTCTCCTACTCTCTGGGAGGAAAAAAAAAAAAAAAACAGAACTCAAAACTCATGACTGGTAATCATGATTGTTTTCAAGGAAGTCTCAGTGGCATTTATGTGTGTCTTTCTCAGAGAAATTAATTTCAAGTTATAAAAGATTGAACATGAAATGCTTACAATGTTCTGTGAGAAGTCACTATAAAAATTGTGCCACTTATTATTAAATGCTGATTTTAAATAACACAGAAGGTTCTATTCATGGAATCCACCCCAAATGGATAATGGAATTATGATTGATTCTTATCCTCACAAACCACTTTTCCTTTAGAGAGGTTGTAAAAAGTGTTAAATGAATGCAAGTTTGGTAGGAGAAGTGTGATTACTGGCAAATGCTTCATGTCTATGTTACAATCTCTTGGGGAGAGTGGTCCATTTCTGATTAGACACAGAAAAATGAGTCAATCTTGCAAGTACGATGGAATCTCATGGACAGAGGACTGAAAACCACTGGGGCATTATCCTAATATCATGACAAAGTGTTTTGGGTAGCAATAATCAGTCAGTGAAGTAACACCAGATCCTTTCAAGGTCTCCTGGAGACCCGAAGTTAATGACTCAGCACAGATTTTAAAGGAACTGTAATAGGTCTAGCCTAGAGAATGCAGTCAGTCATTCCTGCATTTGGAACTGCTTAGTATAGTACATTTAGTTTCATTTGGGTATCATTATGAGACATCTTTATTTCTTTCTTTAGGAAACACTTCTTTATATCTCCCACCACTGACTCAGCAACTTTGAAATGATGGAGTATATAAAAAGTTACACACCCAATGTGGTAGTTTGAAGTTTGTTTCACATTTCACAGTCTGAGGGGAATTTTGCCCCAGGACAGATACACCTGTAACTGATTTTGATGAGCCTTTGTACTTAATCTTGTTACTGAAATGATTTAAGGCTTTTGTGGTATTGTGATGGAAAGCATATATTTTGCATATGGAAAGAACATGACTTTTTGGTGTCCAGGAAGTGGAGTGTGGTAGTTTTAAGCTGTTTTGTACCCCAGAAAAGACCATGTTCTTTTAACCTATTCCTGTGGGTGTAGACCTATTGTGGGTGGGACCCTTTGATTAGGTTAATTCAAATGAGATGTGACCAGCCACAATCAGAGTGGGTCTTGATCCTCTTGCTGGAGTCTTTATAAGAGGATAAAACACATAAAGAAGCTAAGAGATGAAATTAAGAGAAGCTCACACAAAGAAGTTGAGAGAGGGAGCCACTGAAGCTAGAACCTGAAAGCAACAAAACATGGCAGAGAAGGACCAGCAGACATGGCAAAGTTCCATGTCATATGACAGAGGATATGCAGAGTTCTCAGGTTTGCTCCGAACTCTGTAAAAAACCAATCCTCCCAACTTCAGCTGTGTTCTTGTAAAGATTATAACTTTCAAAATGCAATGTACCACTGGTATTTCCTATCTGGTTTTCAGGGCTCATCTGTAAATAGTGCACTGATTACCTTTATTTCAACTCAGGGCCTTGAGTGGTGCTTGCCTGAGTTCTTGTTAGTATGAAGAAAGAAAGTACCAGGAAAGGAACAATTGTTCCCTTGTGTTCTTTCATAGGGACAGGATTTCTCTTTTTTTATTAGACAAAATGCAAGTTATCACTGAACTTTTCACTCACTATGCCTCCATTCACTTTTATTGAGTGGAAGTAACAGCTGGAAGATAATCTGTCTTTTGCACATGACAGTGTTAAGAGAATTAATAGTTAATTGCATTTTTCTAGATGTTCTAGTGGAAAAGTCGCAAAGTCCTCATTAGGGAAACAGAGACCCATCTTTAAGAAATTGATTACAATTTGGAAATAAAATTAAAGCCCCATTAAAACCTGGCTTAATACTTTCTGTTACGATTTAAAACACTGTGAACCCAAAATTCTATGCAATTTCAGGGAAAATAAAAGAAGCTATGTAAGCCAAAAGTAATTTAATCATATAAAACAAAATCATTTTGAAAATATGATCAGAAAAACATTAGGAGCACATATTTTAACAATCAATGTAGAGACAGATCAGCTATGTGCCCTGTTTTCCACTTTAGAGAAGGTGCTAATAAACAGTTTGTGGTTGCTATTTGGTTTTGTCAAATTCAGAGAATCAAAGATAGTAGTTAATATACGGACATTAGAGATGTGACAGATTCCTTGCTCTATCCAAAGTTTGCAGGCTTAATGAAAGATGTACAGGAGGAAGAACGGTATTTAAATAGTGTTTGATCTCCAATTAGATACATTTCTTTCCCTGATTTAACTTTCATACAAATCACATCATGAGGAGGTAAAAACAGAAAGTTAAAGATGATAAAGAAACCAAATAAAATTAATGTTCAAGTAATTGTCAACCATTAAATTTATATGAATTGCTAAATGATTACTTAATAAATGATATACCTAAAAGATTATTCTTTAAATACTTTTCTATGTATTTTTGAGACATGATATCTGACTTTGTAGACCATCCATAACATTTTTACTTTTTAAGTGTTACAATGCTTCAACTGTCTACAGTGATTTATTTTCAACATATCAAAGTGAAATGTAACTTTTCCAAATGGAAGGCTTAGAAAATAATCAAGGACTGCCCACTTTTTTGAGAAAGCATTTGTTTCTGAAACTCTTTCTTCACTGCACAACTGCTCAGCCACAGAGTACTGCAAAGTAATAGCAATTCTTCTATCTGATCTTGCAATATTCAAACTCATTGGACTCCAAAATAGACATTTTTTATAATAATATATACAACAGACATGAATGCTTACTTAGAGGAAGCATCTGATTTATAATAGCACACAAATACCAAAATTTATCATTTGATGATTTAAAAATCTTAGATATGTTAAATCCATTAAAATGTTAAAATATTCTGCATTTAGAGTTAATATATTAGAAAATCCTTCATTTCTTTCAACTTTCTAAAACAGGTTGTAAATCCTAAGTCATTTATAATTCTGTTTCTTATTTGTGCATGCATGCATGCATGTGCTTGAGAGAGAGATCAAGAGAAGAGAGAGAACATTGTACGTATATGTATGTACATGTCCTAAGTTGGGCTTCACTGGAAGCCAACCCTGAGACAAGGATTTGAAGACAAATGATTTATTTGAGTGGTGATCCTAGAAGGCATTAGTGGGGTAGAGTGAAAGTGAGTGTGACAAGGGAATTAAGTTAATTAAAGGTATGTTAACAAGTGGGTGACACACTTCTGCTCACATTTCATTGGTGGGAGCAAGACACAAGGTCAAGCCCAATGTAAAGGATGTGGGGATATAAAATCCACTCACAGGGAAGAGGCAACAAAAGGCAGGGATGCCAAAAGTTTGATGAAATTACACTATTTATAATCTATGACAGCTCTCTATATTGAACACCAAATATTTGATTTCTTTTCAATTACACATATGGAACACAATTAGCCCTTTTCTAAGGAAAAAATGTCCCAAAGTCCCATCCATTAATGCCAATAATTTAAGAGACTTCATGATGCTCTCTACATCAGGAGTGGATGTGGTTCCCCTTTTTGAGTCTTATTAACTAAAGCAAGTACCTGTCCTTTTCAAACCCAATTAGCGGAGGAACAGGAAGAGGATAACTATACTAAAAAACAATGGAAATAAGGCACATATCTGCTACCACAAATCGAGATTTTGGAATTCCACTGTTAATGATGCAAGGATCCCCCCTACTGGTGTGGAGAGCATTTCTTAATTAGAACCTGGCTCTACTCCTTAGTCTTCATATTCCTTGGTTCCATCCTCTGGGAGTTCCTTTGTCCATTTGGCCCCTTGGCAACATCGTATAAAATGGGATCAGAGAACATATCTGGGGACATTGTACTTTTGTGTCCTGTTTCCCTTGAATAGCATACAGGGGCCCAGAGGTTTTATTGTTGTCATTTTATATTGTTTTGTTGTGCTTTTGTTTACTTGCTTGTCTGTTTTAAGCCTCAAAAAATCAAAAGACAAGATTGTCTTTTAATCCAAGCTGGTGTATTTTGAAAGAAAATGCCCTTAATGCATTGCTGACATTTTACTATTGGATTCCATTTCTATCCATGTACTGATAACCATACCCACAATTATTTTTGTTGCAGATATCTTTCCTTATACTAATTGCTGGGATCTGTTAGATATCAAAAGAGAAGCCATAGATGTATTCTCTTTTATTTTCATCAGTCATTTTTTCCCAACTAAAATAATTTTTAGGCTGCTAATTCAATCTGATCTGAATTTTAATAAAGAATGCACTGACCACCACCAAGATAGCATTGCTAATCAGCTGCTACAGCTCCAAGTTTTATATATTGCCATATGAAAATATTGGATATGAAAATAAGTTGCAACTCATAACTTTTCAAATCCCTGAATTTCTGAATTCTCTCTCCCTTGCATTCTCACTTGCAGTCTGGCTAAATCTTTTATGAGATCATCTCTTTCTTATAATTCTTTTCAAATTAAGCTAAACACCTCTAAGTCACCCTAATAACATTCTGTTTTCAAATCTCTTATTTTAAGTCACCAGCTTATTTAGTACGTTATCTTCTTTCTCAGTTATCATCTTATGTGTTAATATTAAATATTTTTCTCATTGCTTAATATGAATCACTATGCTTTGAGCTGTTAATAAAAGTTTCCTTGATGCTTCCTACACCAAAAGGCATGCATATATGTTATGGGTAATTTTTTATTGCTGCAACTAACTGTTATGTATCAATTTCTGAAAAAGTCAAGATAAGCTAGTTTATAGGGTGGCAATACTTAATTCATGATATCTCCAGCTTAGAACAATAATCATTTGTATTTGTTGTTGCTGTCCCTAGCAATTTGGCTTGCAGCTCAGCTCACTGTCATCTTTAATCACGGAAACCAGACTGAAAGTGTAGCCTTTACATGGAAGCTTCTCAGGCCCACGTCAGGTTCGGGCTTAAAGATTCTAATTGGAATTGATCAAATCCACTTAAATATCATTTCCTGAAGCAAGTGATGAGGTAAAGCATGTCATCAATGGAATGAGAAATCATAAACATTTTACAGAAAAGGACATAGGGAAAGAAAAATTGAATATGTGATGAGTAGAAATATAATCTACCATGGGTTTCACTTGCATTTAATTTTGACAAATAAAGATGATGAATTCATGAGTGAAATTAAAATGCCAGTGTAATTCTAAGTTTTAAAGGGAAGAAGGAAAGTGGGAAGGAGAGATGAAAGAGCCAGAGGGAGAATAAGAGAAAGAAAAGTGAATAAAGGAAAGAAAACTGGCTCACATTAGAGTAAGGAAAGAAAAATTGAAACCACAAAATATTTTTATTATTAAAAATGAAAAAAGTTTCTACATCAATTGTGCAAAACTTGTAGCTGATAAATTTTCAGTAACTCAGATGGATCACCTCATCACTGCAGAATTACAGGCTTCTCAGATTCAGGGATTATTTTGGTATTCCTGTAAATGACATATATGCAGTCTTGCAGTAGATTTAAGAACACATTGCAGAATGAAGAAATGGTATCATTGTTTTACATGAAGTAGTTGGAAGCAAATATTTCCATAAATCATGGACAGACTGAGGGTGCAATTTGCTTTGACTTTTAAAACAAAAAGAAACCCAACAAATTGGATAAGGTATTTTTGATTGATATCTTAAATGCCATGTGGATATCCTCATGCTGACATCACTGGCATATGTAGCACACTGGGACACTGTAGAGGAGTTACTTTTGGTTAGCACAGATATCATTTATGCTATTCCTACTTGTGGCATCTCATCTGGAAGATCTCTTTCTAGGATTAATAAAGTTGCCTTTGAGAGTTTTATCATCACAAGTCGTAGTCTCCAAGAGGGCAAAATAAAATACTGTCCTAAAATTCAGGTTATTGATGATTTCACATGTTATCTGAGGTGTCTGAAAACATGCAGTGGGAATTATGTCATTCAATATGGTTATCTCATCTATTTAGAACATGTGAGTACAGTGTCAAACTATTATTTTTGGACAATCATAAATAATAGGCTAAATTTTCCTACCAAAGGAGACATTTTACACTTAAAGACCAATACATGTAGTTTTATTTTTTTTTAATAAGAAACATATCCAAAATAAAAACTACAATAAATGACTGGAAATAATTAAACTTTTAAAATATTCAGCAGCTTTGAGCAGGAGCAGTATCATAGCCAAGGAGGTTTATCCGAGATGTAATTATTGCTAATTGAAAACTTTTCCCAATACCCCGCTGTGATGATTTGAAATATAGTCGACTTTGGTCATTTTTGACAGTCTCTATGGAGACTGAATTAAAAATAAATAAAAATAAATAAATAAATAAATAAATAAATATTCAGCAATCAAAATATTATAATATTTTACTCTAAAATATTAATTTATATATTTTAAGTTAGAGAAAATAACTTAATGTCATTAGGAACTAATATTTCAGCATAAGGAGCAAGAAATATAAATTAAACTAAATTCAAAAAAACTTTATTTCTAAATTTGAATTATAACTATTAGTGTGAGCCCCCAATGGATACTTCTAACCTTATTTCCTAGAACTGTTAACTAATAAGACTCAGAAGCAATGACCAACCCAGTAGCAATAACATACTTAGTAATGAAGTTGTCATCTTTTAGTATGTTTATGCACTAAAACAACTAGTGTTCTTTGGACAACTGGTGCATTCTAGCTCTGTGTAAGGGTAAGAAGAACCTTGAATATGTTACAATGACAACTCAGCGTAGATTTCAAAATTAATGGGGACTTTTATCTCAGACTAGACAAATAACAGAGTACGGTAAATAGATTTTGTTTATAGTAGTATCCCACTGGATAATTAAGGATGGAATGATGGTATTATGACAGAATGTACTATCCAATTTTTTCAATCACCAATGAAATAATGGATCTAGAAAATGATTATCAATGTACGTTTCCAAAAAAGTTTTGGGGGAATATATATTAAGAATAATAATATGACAATTACTGCTTATCACATAAATGCAAGATTATTTAACATTTGAAAATCAATGTAATTTCCCATGTTGAATAACAACAGAATATTAGATACAATCAATAAAACCATTTCAATCCTTCCAGAAAAAAATCATTTGATGTAAGTTAACATGCACATTTGTGATTAAAACACTCAGAAAACCAGTACAGGGAGACTTCTTCAAGCTAATAATGGACATCTACTAAAACCTACAACTAACATCTTACTCAGTGGTGAAAGACTGAACATGCCCCCTAAACTTGGGAACAAGATCTATCCTCACTACTTCTACTCAGAATTGCACTGGAATTTCTAGTTAGTGCTATAAGGCAGTAAAAATAAATGAAAGACACATAGATTGGATATAAAGAAGTAAATCCCTCTTTATCACAGAAGACATTATCTCAAAATTCAGTTTTATTTATGACTTGACATTTAATGAATTATTTGAGTAATAACTAATTGTATTAAGTTTTGAGAATGGTATTAGGGTTTGCAGTTCTTACAAAGAATCTAAAATCTTTTATAATTATTCACAGAAGCAATGATATTTTACCTGAATTTTCACTTTAAAATACTTGAGCTGGGATTCTGCAGGCTTGGGGACAGTGTGTGAGGAATAGATGAAATAAGATTTGATGTGAGTGGACAACTATTGAAGACGGTTGATTGTACAAATTACTACTTGTGATTTTTCATTATAGGAAGTTTAAAAAGTGAAGAAAAAGAAAACCTGTTGACAAACATGTAGAAGGTAAACAAAAATGCTAGGTCAAACGTGGAAAATGAACACAAGGTTAAATATTAGGTTAAAACATTAGCCTCTGTTATGGTTTGAATTATGTCTCCCACAAAGACATGTGAAAGTCCTTACCCCCAGACCTGTGAATGTGAAGTTATTTATAAATAGGATCATGGAAGATGTTATTAGTTAACATGAGGCCAAACTGGAATACAGTGGGCCCTAATCCAACATGACCGCTGTCTTCATAGGGAGAGACAATTTGGACAAGGAGACAGAAACCCAGAGAGAGATGGCCATGTGATGGGGGCAGAGATGAGTTATGCTGTCACAAGCCAAGGGATGCTGTATTTTGCAGTCCCTCACCAGAAGCCAGGAAAGTGGCATGAAACGGATTCTCCCCACTAAGGGGAAGCATGTCCCCACAGATGCCTTAATTTGGGACTTTCAGCCTCCATAGCCTTGAGACAATACATTTCGGCTGTGGTACCTTGTTATAGCAGTACTGGAAAACTAAGGACTAGTTTTCGTTTTCTAAAGTATACTTTCTATCCTTTACTTCAGTGTCTATTTACACTGATGCCACTGATTCACAGAATGAGACAACAAACAAATAAAATGTATGGTTTTCATTATATACGAACATAGACTGTTTATCGTTTTCTAAAGGTATATCCTTTATCCTTGTATTCAATGGTTATTTACACTGATGACACAAATTCACAATATTAGAAAAAAAAAATAGTTCCTTTTGTCATGCTTAGGCCCAGTGAGAAGGTAAGGGGAAGAGCATCACCTGTCCCAAATGGTTATAAAGATTCAAGTTTACAGCCACTATTGCAACATCTGATGTCAGAGAAGAATGAGGTGAGTGTTGATTCTGCAGACTTCTGGACCAGGATCTATGGCATCAGTTGAAAACTAGAGATTCTGCCATAGATCTTCAAAAATCAGTTACAATAGAAAATCCAAACACACACACACACACACACACACACCATGGACACACACTCACATTTCTATATTTATATATATGTTTGCACATATATATGCTCATGTATATATGTATAAATTAATGTGTGTATATTTATGATATGTATTTAGTTCTATTACCAGGGAATTTAATATTGTAATATTCTAAACACTATATATACAACATTTCATTCTTCATAAACTTCCATTAATTTGTTGTCATTGTCTCATTATAGAGATGAGGAAACTTCAATTCAGAGATCTTTAATTTTTCTCACTGCTACTGGACAGCAGTGGAATAGAGCTCTGAATGCTTCTTGCATCTATAAACCACTTAATTAAAGAGTGGCATACAACAGACCACAAATTTTAAGTAAATTGAAAGAAAAATCTCATAAAGATTTAATTCATTAAAGCAAATCAGAAGATGAATTAATATATTGTTGACTAACATCCATATTCTGTGAATAAAATGGCCTGTGGTTATATGTGTAATTTTACTATTTGCTGTACACAAAACTATAATTCCATTGGTATTGATCCTAATAAGTATTTTTGTACCCTACATCACAGTTTACAACATAATTTCCTGAAAAAACCATTTGGTCCTATAGCAAGGCACTTCAGTGATAAACCAATCAAAATCTTGTGACCATATCTTTTTTCATATAGTATCACAAAAATGCCAAGGGTTGATTCATCCCCTGTATGTAACTGTTTTCATCCAAGTATAAAGTAAAAAATCTGCAGCCAGATAAATGTGATAGTAATTGAATGATACCCAACATGTTGTCTGATGAAGGAGTTTTGCCAACAGCTCATTCTGTTTTAATTCAGTGCTTGATATTTGTCATAACATTTGCAGCTATTTTTTATAAGCTTTAGAGAAAGTGTAACATAACTATTTTTTTTTATTTTTGTAAACTAGAAGTGCAACTTCCCATGATGCCTGAATATTTATGATCACTTTCTGCATTTAACAATATAATTCATCAATTTTAAACTCGCTGATTTCTTTTGTGCTATTCTATATACAAGTTCCATTGGTTTTTGAAAGTGCTGCTTTTAAAATGATATGAAACTTTTGTGGTTTCAAGTCACTGTTTACATGGTTACCAAGAAAAGTCACTAAGATCTGAAGCAAATGGATCTCCAGCTCATTTAAGTTTGAATTCCCCATACTTTCCTAATCAAGCATCTACTAAAATGTTTCTTTTTCAGGTGATTTAGCAACTTCTTTGCAGTCACTGACTTCATTATTGAAGCAGACCCAGGAATCAATTGACCAATTTACATTTATGATGTTATATTCTGTTGAGGTTTATGTGTTACTATTTCCATCACTAATATCATGCTACAGTGAAGCATTATTGAACCCTGATCAATCTTTCAAGTTTGTTTGTAAGTTTTACAATACAGCAAAACAATAATAATGAGATAAGTAAATTCTAAGAAATATAAACAATAATGCCAAATACACTTATTCTAAGACCAATTAAACTATGTAGTTATTTTAAGGCATACATAGAACTTGAGGATATCTATGAAAATTATCTTTCATTTCAAATGGGTGAAACATAGATGAAATAAAAATTATTTCACCACAGTGGCCTCTAAAAATGACAATTTCCCTTCACAATGCATCACAGAACACTAGGCACTAGCCATAGTTCACAATATTCTGAGATCATATATAGTTCAGACTGAATTCCTATGGAGAATTTACAATCTATGTTCATTCCACCATATCATGGAAATTCAAAATAATTATTAATTTCACAATAGTAATTCAGCCAGAATTGTTAGCAAACTGGATGTTTATGCTTAGAGGGGGATATTAATATTCCACTGAAACTACATTTTCAAAATAACAACCACTGAGTCTGTACCTTTCTTTAGTAAATGGGAATCATATATCAGTTTCTGATACTGCACATAAGAAACCAAGAAAAGTGTTAACAAAGACATAACCTGTAGATCAAGTAAGTGATAATATTTATATTCTTGCTGCAATATGTATTATGATAAAGGCAAGTAACCAACACCTCTATACCATTAAAATATATTTATTGTAATTCTTCTCAATAAAACTATAATTTTACATCTGAAATGACAAACCAGAATCATAAGTTGGGTCCTATAAATTCATTTAAATTTAAATTGTGATATCCTAGTATTTGAAAGAAATTAAAGCTGTGCATTCAGAAAAATTAGGTGAGATTCCAAACATCTATCTTCCCTCACTAGTGATATAAATTACCAACTACTAATTTGGGAACAGACTGTGATCATGGTAAAATTTTATAAACATTATACATCCCCCAAAATTCTAGTTGACACTTTATATTCTATTTAGAAAAACTTATTCTGTATAAAATGTTCAGTCTTCATGAATGTATCATTGTACATAGCCCAAGGCTGAATTGACTAGAAATATCATTTTAGATAAAAAAAGAAAAGTTCACACACATACATTCACATATATACATATATAGATAGATGTATAGATATCTATAGAAATTTAATAAAAGCAAAACTTACTCATCAGTGATTTTTATATATCACTAGTTTTCATATTCAGTCTTTGCATAAAGGATTAAAACATTTAATTTTCATTTTCAAGCTTTTACCACATATTAATAGAGAAAGCTAGTTTAGTTTTTATCATAGGAAGTTGGACAAATATTAATGTATTTAAATTATGTTGGAGAAATATTTCTATTCAATACTGTTCATAGGTGTTCCTAAGACAATATTGCACAAAATAACACATATATCATCAAACACTCAAAAAACTGTGCAATTTTTTGTTTTCAATGAACTTTTGTGATGACCTCACAATCTCCTTACCTACAACAGCAGATTTTATTAGTCACATGCAAAAAATATTCTTTTTTCTATTTAATTGTTGTATTTCTCCCATCAGTAAGAATAAAAATTGTAACAATATAGTATTTTCTCCTCCTAATAATAATGTTTTATTGTGTTTGAGCAATGATACTTGGAAGCATTCTCTGAAATATTTCCAAAATTTAAGTCACTCACTCTTATAATTGTGATTTTTCTATATGGCTGTTGCCTTTAATTATTTCAAGGGGAAAGGAAATATAACATTTTATTAAATATTGTTGAATTAGTATCTAATAAAGATATTGGGTAGTTCCATAGGTGGATAAGAAATTGTTTTCTACTTTCACTGATACATTTGAATAAGCATTATGAGGCTATATCTATTGCTGATTCATATTTGTGAATTCTATTCTATTCCCAAAGAGGAATTAACTGGCTATTTTTGAAGATGTCCACTCACTCCTATATAAGTATTAATGAACAATTTAAGATAAAATATTATTTACAAGGAAATTAGTGCATATAAAATTACAATACTTGAGTGATGGTGCTATTCTACAACAATAGAAAATGTCTTAATTATAATTTATATAATAGTGTCACCTATCATAGGTAATAAACGATCAAAAAAATCTTGTGGACATTTGAGCTGACATTTGGATCTGTTGCATTACTTTTCAGCCCTGTGATGCATTCCTTTCTCCCACTTCTGATTTCTGAGGCAGGTCATGTGTTCACTACAACACCCCACCTCAGATGTGTGCTTTAACTCTCCAGTTTCCTGATTTAGGTTTGCAGTGGCAGTCCACTGAGACCACCCATAGAGCATCCCAGCCGTGCAGAGATGTAACCCCTTTTTGGGGAAAAGAGCAAAAACTGTCTAAGGAATATAAATTCTTGAGACTAACAAACAAATGCACCCTTTGAAGACAAACCTGTGATTGGAAATATATTGCTAGGAGCATAATCTAAATTGAATGGGTCAAAGACAACAAGTGGAAAGAAAGAGACAGTTGATACAAAAATGGTTCAGAAGAGACAAATGGCAGAAAGTGTTAAGACCATTTTTATCACTTATTGGAAACAATTGAAAGGGAAATTCTAAGTCCCTGAAGCTAGGAAAGCAACTCTCTTCTCCAGTCCCTGTTAAAAGTGCTAAACAACTCACATCACCTAAATATATGAAAGATAAAAAGATTGCAATTGAATCCTACACAAAGTTATTATAAGAAAAAAAAATACCATGAAGCAGAATAAGGTCTTTATGTACAGTGAAGTATGGTAAGAAAGGTATGTCCACCAAACAGAAGAAAATTGTAGCCTAATATTTCAAAGTGTGCTAAAATAAGAAATTGAATGAAATTATGAAACAGCGTAGTTAACCAATATTAGAAAACCTCAACAGTGAAGTGATTGCAAGAAAGGAAGTCTTAAAAAGGGAACTGATAAAAGAAAGAATTACATATAAAGCATAAACTCATAGATAAAAGAAAAGTTTCAAAATATTTCTATGTGTCAAATATGACATTTATTCCAAAACTTGACAAAGGCTGCTCCAGAAAAGAAAACTAATGCCTACTATCATTCACAATGATGAATGAAAAAAAAAAAAAAAACTTGAATAAAATGTAAAAGCACTTTAAAAATAATAAATATATGACAACTAAATATAGGTTAATCTAAGAATGCAGTTGTGGTTCAATATAAAAACCTCCACTCATATAGTCCATCACATTAATAGAGCTATGAAGAAAATCATGGTGTCACCTCTATAGGTAAGATATTGGACTACAGTCATAATCATTAATGTTAAAATCACTCAGTATAATGCACACAGATATCCCTCAGTCTAATTGAAGACTATTACTTAACAAGGAAACATTAGGGTCTTTCCCACTAAATTCTAGAAAAGATGTAAGCAGTTGATATGACCATATATGTGGAAAATCCAAAAGAATCAACTAAAATACTACTACACCCAGTGAGAAAATTTAGTCAAATAAAATTCTATAAAATTAATACATGAAGTCTATAGCCTATTATAATGGCTATTTATGATAACCATATAATAGACCAATATAATAGACATTATAATGATATATGATAGAAAAATATAAATAAAAGATCTATGCATGAATTTAATATGATATATTAAAATGTGAAAGAACACACACACATACACACATGCACACATGCACATATACATACAGAGAGACTCAGAAATATCACTTCTAGAAATCTATCTCAAAGACACACTGGTAATAACACAAAAAGATGTATATACAAGGTCTTTACAGTAATATGTATAATAGGAAAAAAAAACTTATAATGGCTTACATCTCCATTAGAAGGAGATTGGTTTAATTAACTATAGTACAGCCACAAAATGGAATAATATGCCAGCTATAAACCACAACAGGGAGTATCTCCCTACTAGTATTTCTAATGATACCTATTATAAATTGTTGAGGAAAATAAAAACCATGTGAAATTAAATATGAATAGGGTGCTACATTTTATCTAAAAGACAAGGGCCTAAAATTTAAAATGAAATAATTATAATTATATAGAGAGGGTAAGAAAGTATAGAGTGAAAAGAGAGAGGCTAAAATTTATATATTTTTGAAAAGTCTTTGAAGATTTGACTTTGCATCTATGTATAAAAAATTAGTTTTCAAAACAATCTAAAACTATAAGAATATAATAAATTAATCTAATAATAGCATATTGCTATTTATACAGGTGTCAGTAAAATACAATTATGGACACAACAAATGAGTTTAAAACACAGTAATTTGAGAAATCCCTAATGGGATATATCCTAAGATAATAAAATATTCTACTACAACTACTATTAATAATAATAATAACTTTATTCAGTAATTATATTGTCAAAGATTGTATCTACACTGTTATTCTGAAACTGTTGTATGAATATTGTGAAATAAAACAAATGAGCAATATACTGAAATAAGAACTTTTATGCATGGGGACGAGGTAATACAGGTTGAAGATTGAAGATGTTAAGTATAAACATGGATCATGAACTTGAATTAGAGTTACAAGTATGAAATCATTACACATTTTATTATAGAAAAACACATATTTCCTAATTCTGTCCATGGGAAAGAGACACTAGTACCCAGATTGTGGGATCTAAATTTCCTGGAACCCCTTTAAGAAATGTTTGTTTCCAGGACCCAGACCCAAATTGTCTTTAGTAATATCTTGGATGAGAAATATCTTCCTATTCCATAAAGAAAGGAAATGTTGATAGACTACCAGGTCATATTGACTAAGAAATGCACTCATAAGCAAAAGTTGGAAAATTGCACATTAATAAGTATAATAAGTGCATTGGACAAAAACACATCAAATATTTTAAAATCTATCACTAAAGTGAGAGAAAAACCTCATTCTTAACATTGCAGGGAGTTAGAAAACCAACTTAATTTTTGAAATTGCATATATAAAAATAGTGAATTTAGCATATATCCTGTTTTCCTAAATGAACCTTACCTTGGAGTTATCATGTAATTAATGAAGGTGTTTGTTTTCTTCAAAGAATTATTCAAGCCAATAACAGAGATGGAAGATGTAATCAGAATATTCTCATTTTAAAGTCCCCAATAATTGTTGGGCTTTCAGATTTTGGCATTGTAGATCAATGCCTTCCAATATCAAAGAGAAAGATACACACACACACACAAACACACACACCAAAGGGGTGAGGAAGGAGGGTGGGCAGGGGTAGAAAGAAAGAAAGAGAAGAAAGAGAGGAGGAGGGAAGGAGGAAAGAAGTCAGTGAGGAAGGAAGGAAGGAAAGGAGGAAGGAAGGAAGGAGAGGGAGGGAGGGTGGGCAGGTGAGAGGAAGAAACAGAGAAAGAAAGGAAGGAAGAAAGGAAGACAGAAAGATGAATGAAACAAGCTGACATGGGACTTTCTGGAAGAATTGCAAATACCATCTATGCAATAATCTTGCCAAATGTTAAACATGAATGTGACCATTCCTCCATTTCTAACAACAATTTTAGAGAAACACTGAGTCTAAGGGAAAATGTTAAATGCAACCATTGGAATGTAATCAGTAAAACACAGTGTGTGAAAAACTGAATGGTACAATCATTTCAATTTCTTAAGTAAATAAATTTCAAGAAAAATTATGGAATGAAACCTACAGATTAAGAAAGACTTAAATGACATTTAAAGAGTAACATCATCAACATGATGATGTAAACAGCTATTAAAATCTCTCCCCAGAAAATCGATGAAATAAAAAGGACAATTCTGAATTGTTCAGAACTTTGGAGGAAGATATAGAAATATCTTCTATAGTTCTACAGAAAAGTCCCGACAATGCTGAATTGAAGACAAATATCAGGTAGGGCAATCCCATCCTGGACCATCCAGTGCTCTCCTTCCCCCTCCCTTGGCTCTCACAGCAGCTGGCAGCAGTTTCCTAGACTGTGAGATGGCTGAAAACTGGTACATCTCAGGGAGTCCTCTGCCACAAATAAGGTGAGGTACATAGCCCTGCCTTGAGCCAGATTTTGGCTGGCAAAATGAGGGCTCAGTCAAAGGCAGCCTGGACTGCAAAGCAAACTGGTTCTGGAGATGATTAAGTTACTGAACAATGCCATCATCTGGGAAGACTGGAAAATGCAAGGGGATTGAAGGGCTTTTCGTAGACTATTTCAGTCCCACTGGAGCTGGTCTAGACCCCCATGCATGGGAACCTGCACCTGTTTTGATTGGAAATAAGGACAACCCAACTATTAATGCAGTGCCCTAAAATAAACCCAGGTCTTGCTGGCCAGTGAAAAATAGAGCACCACTGGGAGCCAGCAGATATTTTACCCACACAAAGAAATTGCTGTGGTGCCGAGTGCCTACAATACCCCATCCCTGAGGCAGGCTACTGTAGGGACCTGGTGTTTGAGATTTAATCTGAAAATTGACTGGTGAGAGAGACAAAAAAAAACAGGTACAGAACAAAGCCAACCAACAAGAAAACCTTAGGCAAAAAAGAGAAAATTATCTCTAGAATAAACTAAGGAAGAAAATCAGATGCCCACACACCAGCTAAAAATCATGACTCACACAATGAAGAATGAAGATATGACCCAGCCAAAGGAATAAACAAAAACCTCAACTGAGGTACAGGAGTTGAAAAAAACTAATTAAAGATATTCAAATAAATCTTCTAAGTCAAATCAATGAGTTGAAGGAAAATGTGGCAAAAGAGATGAAGGAGATGAAGACACAAGGTATTCATGCAGAAGAACTGGAAAGCTTAGAAAACAAATGACAGAACTTATAGGAATGAAAGACACAAAACAAGAGATGAAAAACCCAATGGAGACATAAAACAGCAGATTTGAAGAGGCAGAAGAAAGGATTAGTGAAATAGAAAACAGAACATCTGAAATGTTACACACAAAAGAAAGATAGGGAAAAGAATGGAAAATTATGAGCAGGGTCTCAGGGAATTGAATGACATCATGAAGTGCATGATTATACATGCCATGTGTGTCCCAGAGGAAGGGAAGGGAAAGGGAGCAGAAAGAATAATGGAAGAAATAATTAATGAAAATTTTCAAACTCTTATGAAAGACATAAAGTGGCAGAGATAGTCTTGCTGGATATACAGTTCTTGGTGGGCAGTTTTTTCTCTTTCAGTATCTTAAATACATTATACCACTGCCTTCTTGTCTCCATGGTTTCTGCTAAGAGATCCACACTTAGTCTTTTTTTTTTAATTCAGTTTTATTGAAATATATTCACATACCATACAATCATCCACGGTATACAATCAACTGTTCACAGTACAATCATATAGTTGTGCATTCATCACCACAATCTATTTCTGAACATTTTCCTTACATCAGAAAGAATCAGAACAAGAAGAAAAAATAAAAGTAAAAAAAGAACACCCAAACCATCCCCCTCATCCCACCCTATTTGTCATTTAGTTTTTGTCCCCACTTTTTTACCCATCCATCCACACACTAGACAAAGGGAGTGTGATCCACAAGGCCTTCACAATCACACTGTCACCCCTTTTAATTTACCTTATTATACAATCATGTTCAGTCCAGCCTACTGGGTTGGAGTTTGGTAGTTTCAGGTATTTACTTCTAGCTATTCCAATACATTAAAACCTAAGAGGTGTTATCCATATAGAGCATAAGAATGTCCACCAGAGTGACCTCTTGACTCCACTTGAAATCTCTCAGCCACTGAAAGTATTTCATCTCATTTTGCATCCCCCTTTTGGTCAAGAAGATTTCTCAATCCCACACTGCCAGGTCCAGATTCATCCTCAGGAGTCATATCCTGCGTTGCCAGGGAGATTTACACCCCTGGGAGTCGGGTCCCACACAGGGGGGAGGGCAGTGAATTCACTTGCCAAGGTGGCTTAGTTAGAGAGAGAGAGGGCCACATCTGAGCAGCAAAGAGGTAGTCGGGGAGACTCTTAGGCACAATTATATGCAAGTTTAGCCTCTCCTTTGCAGTAACGAGCCCCACAAGGGCAAGTCCCATGATAGAGGGCTTGGCACATCAAACCACCAGTCCCAATGTTTGTGACATCAACACCAGTCCAGTGGAGGAAGTCTTAACACTTCTGCATCTTACCCCAGCTCCTTGGGGGGTGGGGGGACTGTAAATATATTTTTTATTCTCTGCCCAAATTACTTTGGGATGTGTCACTATTTCACTCTAACCTATACCAGCCCACCGTATCTCACTTCCTATTCAAAGCTCCAAGCACTTGTGGTGTTTGAACAAACCAATCGTAGAGTTATACTGTTTAGAAAATATAGGATCCTGCACCAAATAGATATCTCTTCCCTTGGTCTCACAAGGAAGTTGAAGTTTTAAAACACAGTCAGTTTCAACCTTTACCGTTTGGTCCAGTTTGTCCTAATCTTAACCAGATCTGCTTCATTCATATCACTAATTGAAGTCTGGGCTTTTTAAAGCTTTTTTTTTAACAGTTGCTGTATGCACTAATACTGATATTCATATCTGCTGAGCTCTAGCTCCGTGTTTCAGGTGTCTCAGAGATATGCATTGTTCCAGAGACAATCAGGTCATACACTCAGGGATCAGCATCTCAAAGTTTAGAGATAGGCATTACAATTCAGGAATAGAATTGATTGCTGTAAGAGCCTACAATCTAGGGACCATTACAATAATCAAGTCCACATTAGGCTATGTTCTAAGATTCAATTCTGAGTTTACCCATTGTAGTTAGTCCATATTGGCGAGGCATTATAATGCCTGCCTTTATTTCTGGTGTACTTCCCTCAAATACTGTGTTCAGGATCCATTCACCTCATTGTGTGTCTCACAGCCTCACTCCTCCTTGTAGTTGCTCAATATTCCATTGGATGCATTCTGTTCCTCAGTCTAAGTATCCTTAGGTCACCTCCACCCATTGCAAATCATGGTTGCTGCCTCCATGAACACGTTTGCAAATGTCCGTTCATGTCTCTGCTCTCAGATCTTCCACACTTAGTCTTACTGAGCTTCCTTTTTATGTAAAAGGGTTCTCTCTTTGTCTTTGACATTTGACTATCTGACTAGCAAGTGTCTTGAAGTATGTCTACTTGGATTTGTTCTATTTGGAGTATGCTGTGCTTCTTGGATATGCAGTAAAGGAGATAATGAAAGGATACTATGAACAACTGTACACTAATGAACTAGACAACTTAGATGAAATTGACAACTTCCTAGAAAAGCATAAATAACCAACATTGACACAAGAAGAAATAAATGACCTCAACAAAACAATCACAAGTAAAGGGATGGAATTAGTCATCAAAAAAGCCCCCCAAAAAGAAAAGTCCAGAACCAGATGGCTTCACATGTGAATTCTACCAAGCATTCAAGAAAGAATTAGTAATGATCCTGCTCAAACTCTTCCAAAAAATTTAAGAGGATGGAAAGCTACCTAATTCATTCAATGAAGCCAACATCACCCTAATAGCAAAGCCAGGCAGATATGGCAAGAAAGTAAGTTACCAATCTGTTTAATGAATATAGATGCAAAACTCCTCAAGAAAATAATTGCAAATCAAATCCAGCAGCACATTAAAAGAATTATACACCATGACCAAGTGGGTTTTATTCCAGGTATGCAAGGCTGGTTCAACATAAGAAAATAAATTACTGTACTAAACTACACCAATAAATTAAAGTGGAAAACCACATGATCATCTTGATTGACACAGAAAAGGCATGCGACAAAATTCAGCATCCCTTCTTGATGAAAACATTTCAAATTATAGAAAGAGAAGGAAACTTCTTCAACATGATAAGTGAAATATATGAAAAACCCACAGCCAACATCATACTCAATGGGGAAAGACTGAAAGCTTTCTCTCTAAATCAGGAACAAGACAAGGATGCCCATTGTCACCATTGTTATTCAACATTGTGCTGGAAGTTCTAGCTAGAGTGGTTAGACAAGGAAAATAAATAAAAAGCATCAAATTGGAGAGGGAGAAGTAAAACTTTCTTGTTTGTAGGCAACATGATCCTATATGTAGAAAATTTGGGAGAAAACTACTGTAAAGCTAATAGAGCTAATAAATGAGTACAGCAAATTGGCAGGATGCAAGAACAACATTCAAAAATTAGTAGTGTTTCTATACACTAGTAATGAACAATCTGAGGAGGAAATCAAGAAAAAAAATCCATTTACAATAGCAACCAAAAGAATTAAATAATTAGGAATGAACTTTTCCAAGGATATAAAAGAACTATACACAGGAAACCACAAAATATTGCTAAAAGAAATCAAGGAAGACATAAAAAAATGGAAGGACATACCATGTTCATGTATTAGAAGACTAAATATAGTTGTAACAATTCTACACAAATTGATTTATAGATTCAATGCAATAGCAATTAAAATCCCAACAACTTACTTTCCAGAAATAGAAAAACCTGTAATCAAATTTATTTGGAAAGACAGATGCCCCAAATAGTTAAAAATACCTTGAGAATGAAAAATGAAGTGGGAGGTCTCACACTACCTGACTTTAAAACATATTACAAGCTAGAGTGGTCAAAACAGCATGGTACTGGCATAAAGATAGATATACTGACCAATGGAATTGAATTGAGTGTTCACAAATAGACCCTCTCATCTATGGACAATTGATCTTTGACAACATGGTCAAGTCCACTCAACTGGGACATAGCAGCCTCTTCAACAAATGGTGCTTGCAGAACTGGATAGCCATATCCAAAAGAATGAAAGAGGATTCCTATCTCACACCTTATCAAAAGTCAACTCGAAATGGATCAAAGACCTCAACATTAGAGCTAAGACCATAAAACTTTTAGAAAAAAATATACGGAAATTTCTTAAATATCTGGAGATAAGAGGTGGTTTCCTAGAACTTACATCCAAAGCACGAACAATAAGAGAAAAAATAAATAGGATTATCTTCAAAATTAAACACATTTGTGCAAAAAAGGACTTTGTCAGAAAGTAAAAAGGCAGCCTACTCAATGGGAGACAACGTTTGAAAACAACATATCAAATAAGGGTTTAATATCCAGAATACATAAAGAGATCCTACAACTCAACAGCAAAAAGACAACGGACTCAAAAAGATAAGTAAAAGACACAGATAGACACTTTTCCAAAGGGGAAATACAAATGACTCAAAAACATATGAAAAGATGCTCAGCTTCACTGGCTGTTAGGGAAATGCAAATCAAAACCACAAGGAGATTTCATCTCACAGCTACTAGAATGGGCATTATAAAAAACAAACAAACAAACAAACAAAAAACAGAAAACTTCAAATGCTGGAGAGGATGTGGAGAAAGAGGTATAATTATTCACTTTTGGTGGGAATGTAGAATGGTGCAACTGCTCTGGAGGGCAGCTTGGTGGTTCCTCAGGAAGCTAAGTGTAGAATTGCTGTATGATCCATTAAGTCCCATTAATAGGTATATACTCAGAGGAACTGAAGGCAGGGGAGCCCAATTGAAATTTGTATCCCAATGTTTATAGCAGCAATCTTCACAATTGCCAAGAGATGGAAACATCCCAAATGTCCATCAATGGATGAATGGATAAGCAAACTGGTACATACATACAATGGACTACTATGCAGCTGTAAGAAGGAATAAAACTATGACACATACAATAATGTAGATGAACCTTGATGAGATTAAGTTGAGGAAAATTATGCAAAAACAAAAGGAGAAATTATTGTCTGGATAATATGAACTAATTGTAATAAGCAAACTCTGAAAGCTTAAGTTAAGAGCACAGGTTAACAGGAACTAGAAAGAGGGTAGAGACTGGGCATTTGATGCTGATAGAGTACATAATATTCAACAGGATCGACTGTATTGATCCAGAAATGGATAGCACAATAATATCTGATGGTGGCACAATATTTTATGTGTAATGAACAAAGCTGAGTGAGAGTATAGATGAAAGAGGAAGGCTAGGGGCATGTATGACATCAGAAGTATAGATAGAAGATAAAGGCTGAGACTGTATAGCTTGGCAAAACCTAGAATGGAAAATGATGGTGATGAAATATACAAATGCAGGACTACTTACATGAGAGAGAACAAATGAAAGACACTATTGCAAAGGGCTAAAAATGGGATGGTATACAGAAAAAATAAAATCAATGCAAACAAGGGTCTATAGTTATAACAGTGTAATTTTCTTCCATTAATTGTAATAAAGTAAATATAGCAAAGCTAAATGTTAATAAGAGGGATTTTTTTTGTTGATGTGGTTGTTTCTCCTTTTTATTTTTTATTATTCTTTACTTTTTTATTTTTTTCTCTCTTCTTGTGGAAGAAATGAAAATATTCTCATAGACTGTGGTGGCTAATGCATAACTATGTGATTATACAGGGAGCCATTGGTGGTTTTTCTAGGATGGATCATATGGTGTGTGAATAAAACATTTAAAAAATAAACAGAAAGCTACAAGTGCTGGAGAAGATGCAGAGAGTGAGACATAGCTATTCACTGCTGGTAGGAAAGTAGAATGGTGTAGCTCCTCTGGAGGACAGATGGTGGTCTCACAGAAGGCTCAGTTTAGGGCTGCTGTATGCTCCTGCAACCCCTTTTTGTGGTGTATACTTGGAAGAACTGAAAGCAGGGACCCAAATAGACATTTGCACACTGATGTTTATGGTGGCAGTATTCATGATTTGCAATGGATGGTGGTGGCCTAAAGGCACATTAATGGATGAATGGAGAGGTAAACTGTGGTGTATACACACAACAGAATATTGAGTGGCTGTAAGAAAGACTGAAGTCTTGAGGCATGCAACTAGGTGAATGAATGTTGAGGCCATTTCATTGAGCGACATAAGCCAAAAACAAAGGGACAAATATTTCAAGACATCACTAATATAAACTAACTATAATGAGAAAATGCTGAGAAATGAATTTGACAGCATAGATTATCTGGGGATAGGATGGGGGCAGAGATTAGGTAACTGATGGCATTCAGGAGTTGAATCTCCCTTATGACTAATGATGATGAGCATATTTTCTTGTGCTTGTTGGCTTTT
This sequence comes from Choloepus didactylus, assembly GCF_015220235.1. NCBI lineage: Eukaryota > Metazoa > Chordata > Mammalia > Pilosa > Megalonychidae > Choloepus > Choloepus didactylus. The sequence continues at coordinate 44,404,396 of NC_051317.1, forward strand.
TGTATATCTTCTTTATAAAAATGTCTATTCAAATCACATGATCGTTTTTAACTTGGTCGTTTGTCTTTTTTTGTTGAATTGAAAGAGTTCTTCCTATATTCTGGATGTTTGGGCTTTATCAGAGATATGATGTACAAAATTTTTCTCCCAATGTGTGCATTGTCTTTTCACTTGCTTGGTGGTGTCTTTCAGTGTGCAAAAGATTTTGAGTACTTTGGTTAAGTCTAGTGTATCTTTTTTTTTTTCTTTTGTTGTTTGATTTTGTCATATCTAAGAATGCATTCCCTAATTCAAAGTCAAAGGATTTATGCATTCTGACATCTAATAGTTTTATAGTTGTAGTCTTTGATCCATGTTCAGTCAATTTTCGTATTTGATGTGATATAGCAATTCAGCTTAGTTTTTTTTTTTTTTTTTTTGCATGGAGATATCCAGTTGTTTCAGCATTATTGTTGAAAAGACTATTCTTTCCTCATTACATTGTCTTGGCATCCTTGCCAACAATTAATTCACAATAAATGTAAGGGTTTATTTAATCTTGAAAATATTAAGTCTATCTTTCTATGCACACTGAATTTATTTCCATTTCCTTAGGTCTTATTTAATTTCTTCCATGATGTTTTGCTGATTTCAGTGTATAAGCATCATACTTCCTTTGTTTATTTTCTTCCTAGTCATTTAATTCTTTCTGGATCCTTTATTGTAATGGGATTGTATTTTTATAAATTTGTGGATTGTTCATTTCCAGTGCAGAGAAATGTAACTGGCTTTTGTATAATAATTTTGTATCATGCAGCATTGCTGAGTTAGAATATTACCTGTAATATTTACTTTTGCTTCCATAGGATTTTCTGCACACAAAGTAGTATCAACTGCAAATAGAGATAGTTTTACTTCTTATTTTCTAAGCTGGAAGTAATTTCTTTCTTTTTTTACTTGTATAATTGCCTGGATAGAACCTCTATTGCAATGTTAAATAGAAGTGGCAAGGGTGGATATCCTTCTTTTTTTTTTTTTTTTTTTTTTTCACTCCATTCTTGCTATGTGAAAGATTATTTCTTTTGTCTTTTTCTTTTTACAGTTTGGTTATGGTGGTGCCCAGGTGTGGATCTTCTTGTTTATTCAACCTAGAGTTCACTGAGGTTTTTATATGTGTGGATTAATGGTTTTCATCAAATTGGAGAAGTTTTCATCCATTATTTCTTTAAATATTCCTTCTGTCTGTTTCTCTCTTTCCTTTCCTTTTGGTACACCAAGCATGCTTAAAATTGGTGCACTTGATGCTGGCCTACTTTTCTTTGAGCTTTACTTTCCTCCATCAGTTTTTCTTTCTGTTCAGCAGACTGGAAAATGTCAAATATCCTGTATTGCAGTTTGCAAGTGATTCTTTTCTACCAGCTCAACTCTCTTTTTGAAAATGATTAGTGAATTTTTTTTATTTTAGTTATTGTACTTTTCAACTCCAGAATATTGATTTGTTCTTTAAAATAATTTCTAGTTCTTTATTGATATTCTATAATTGGTAAAAACTTATAATTTCCTCTAGATTTTTTTCTATAAATCATTTGTTTAGTCTGAACATATTTAACATTGGTGATTTCAACATTATGTCTAGTAAGATCAATGTTGAGCTTCCTCAGGGACAGTTAGACTGTTTTTTGTTTTTGTTTCATTTTTTCCCCCATGCTGGACACATACTTCACTGTTACTTTTCATAGTTTATAAAGTTTTTGTTATTATAGATGAAAAGTGATCATTTTAAATAACAAAATGTAGCAACTCTGGAAATTAGGTCCCCTCCTTCAACCTGGCATTTGTTGTTGTTTCTATTTGTTGTTGTTACTTCTGTTTGTTTTGTAACTTTAGTGCTGTGATTCAATAAATTCTGCATTCTTTGTTGCGTGGATTCTAAAGTGTCTGTTGCGTTTCCTTTGTGGTCAGCTAGTGATTGGTCCACGATTTCCTAAAGTGCCTTGGAACAATACCTCACAGCTTTTTCTCAGGGGCTCTTCATGTATGTTAGTACACACCTTCAACAATTCATAGGCAGTTTACAGCCCTGCCTGAGCCTCTACTTCCTGCTTAAGCAAACTCAAATCAGACAGAAATGCAAGATTGGGGCTGCCTTATGTCTTTCCTGGTCATATGAACATCCCTGCAAAAGTATGTGAATCTTTAGAGATACAGGAATATGTCAGAGCTTTACAAAACCCTGGAGTGATTCCATTCTCCAGAATTTCTTGTGCTTTTTTGTTTTTGTTTTTGTTTTTTGTTTTTTGTTTTTTGTTTTTTTTTTCATTTTTTTTGTTTTTTTGTTTTTTTGTTTTTTTGGTTAGCTTTTGCTTGCCCTGACTGTTGTTATCCACTCAGGAAGATATGATGAAATTTCCACTGATTATTTTAGACTTATGCTTAGGGAAAATGTTGTCTTCAATGAAGTTCAGAGCCAGGTTTAAATAGCACCAAGCCCTTTGAGTAGTGTTCTCCTGGAGATTGCCAGACAGGTCTAATAATGACAATTTTCTATGGATGAGACTTTTGGGAAGCTCTAAACCTATTCTGCTTCCTTAGTGGCTGCTAGGCTTGTTCACTGCTACTGTAATTGAAAGGGTTTTGGTTTTCAGGGCTACCACAAGACTGGGGAGAAAGGAATGGGAATAGGGCAAGGTAATACAGAACAAAGTTCACTGTTTGTACCAACTTCATCTGTTTCCCTAAAAAGAATTCACACCTCAGATTGTCACAAACTTTTGTTTAATTTCCAGAGTTCTGAAAAAGTTTCTTATTTTGGCAATTTTCCCAGGATTTTGTTGCTTGTTTTTGAAGACTGGATGTTTGTGGTGCCTTACTTAATGCTTCCTCTAATGTCACTCCTTTCACTTTCTTTAAGAAAGAAAATTGCCTTTTATTTACTCAAGTGTTTTCTGCAACTGATCTTTCTTTTGATATGACTTCATATAGATATTTTAACTACAGAACCCATGCATTTTCCTATTTTTTGATTCTTCTCTTCTTTCAAACTTTAATATTTTGCTCTCCATGACACTCTTAACATACATTATTTTTATATAACTTAAAACCCAATTTCTATTTTTTTTGTTAACCAAGATTTCAAACTATTATAAAAATGTCACTGAGAAAGGGGCAGGCACTGGACACTCTGGGAAATGGTGGAAGTATAGGATTTGTTATCAAGACTAGTTAGAAATTTTAACTGAAGGAATGAGGCATCTAACTAAATGATTATTTGTGGTCACCTAGAATCCACTGTTCATTAAAATCAAGGCTTTGTAAGGATTCAGTCATGGCTGCATAGAATACATCACTGAAAAATCAGGCACTGAAAGAAAAAAGTGGCAGTTTTGAAAGGCACAGACTAGCTTAAGAAAGAGAATGGAAGTCTGAAAACTTTATATTATTGGATAAATGCAGAATAAAGCCCAAGGAGTTCCTAGGAGAAGTCTAAAAGAATATATGATTTGTTTCACCCATGGGGCTGAGATAGCAGGATGCATAACTTTGTTTTTTATTCCAATTTTGATTCCAAGGGTTAAGGGAAAAGAATATTTAAAGTCATATTCTTGCCCTGAAGTTGTTATAACAATCATGGGAATGTGTACAGGACCTCAGTATATTGAATCTTCAAACCCCACTGAACTATTGCCTTCTCCAATAAGACTTTTTCCACACTGTGTATGAGTGAAAGAATCCTAACTTCATTGAAAGGTCAAGCCCTTTTCCTTTATCTCTACACCCACCATTTATAATCTTTCCTAACACGACTACAGTTGCATATCTGCAAATCTTAAGGACCAATAACAGTGCTAAATATTGAAGGAGAAATCTTAGATAACATGCAATTGCAAGACATCGCTAACTGTTTTTCAGTATATGTACAAGAATGGATTGTGAATTTACTAGATTAAATAAAGAAGGACTATTTTATATGAGGCTGAAATTATTTAAATATCTATGCAATTACAAATAATTGGACATGAATCTCTATCTGTGGAGTTTTGGTCTATCTATTTTTTTTCCCAAAAAGCTAGGTGACCCAAAAAGCTTGGTGTTCCATGACTAATGAAACTACAATGGCACATATTTATTGGATCTCTTAATGTAGAAATACTGGAGTCGATTATTCATGGGACCTTTTCACACAGCCCTGAACTGTGTCTCATTAAAGGGCTGGATGGATAGGCCCTTCTTGAAAGCTTTAAGCATTACATTGGGCAAGGTTACATACATAGCTTTGGGCTGTGTATTAATGGTCTTGAATTACAATAAGAGGAATTATCTTTAACTCTCTTGTGTTCCTGGGATGGCAGAAACCAAAAGTTGCTAGCAATAATATAGATATATTTATCACAGCATGCATTCAGAAATGTCTAATGAGTAGGACTTTTTGACGTTAGCTAATACAGTACTGGGCCTGTAGTAAGAATAAATTAGTTTTCCTGATGTGTATAACTATGAAATTCCAAGGATACCTTCAGCCAATACAATAATCATTGAATTGCTAAGTCTGAGTTTTCACACATCCATGAATTCATAAATAAAGGAGGCTCAAAAACGTTCCAGAAGGCAACAGCAATATTTCATTGTATAAAAAATGTCACTGAGTAAGGTGAAGGCATTGGACCTGATATCCCTACCTGATTCCTCACACAGAACGATGACAATTTGACAAGGAAAGTAAGTATTGATTATTTTCTGGACATGTATTTTATCTAATGTATATTCTTGGGTGAACAGTATACCTGGGTGGTCCACCAATCACAATGAAATTTTGTGGATTTTAGGTGATTAAGGAATTTTTGACAAAGTACAACTTCATGATATAGGATTTAATTTATTTGATTATTTATTGAGCTATAGAGGGCAGAGTTGGAACAGGTATCTGAGTAACTGGAAAAATATATCTATTATTTTTGTGGACCAGGAAATAAAAGTCTAGTTCAGTAAGAAAGACAATGCTAAATCCTTCAAATTTCCATTCCTTTCTAAAATAATAAAGCCAAATGAATACTACATCACAGGAAAACTGAAGAAATTAATTCCAACCTCTAAGATTAGAAAGATGCATGGATGTTGAACAAAAAGGAACATTTACTCTTAACTCTACAGGTTTCTTAGCATAAGTATATGGTAATTGAAGTGGTGAGTACAAAATGCAGCCATTACCCAGTTGTAGTCTTTATATCATTGACATGACTACAGCTCTTGGTTATACGTAGTTCTGAAATTCTTGAATGTCTATTTTTTTCTCTTTAAATTAAGCAAAGGATACCAAATTGATTTATTTCTCATGTGTTACAAAGAAATACACATTATTTCTCTCATCACAGTGTCATACAATTGTATTAATTTTCTAGAGTTATCATAACAATTTGCCACAAACTTAGTGGCTTAGAGAAACAAATTTTTATCTCACAGTTCTATAGGTTAGAGGTCCTGATGGCTCAACCAGTTGTGGTTCAAGTCTCATAAAAAAGAAACCAAGGTATCGACTGTTTTAGAGTCTGGAGACTCTAGAGAACAATGTGTTTCCAAGCTTACTCAGATTGTGAGGAAAATTCATTTATTTCTGGAAATAGAACTGAGGTCCTGGTTTTCTTGCTGGATGTCATCTAGAAGTCTCTGAAAGCTACTTAAGACTATCTACAGCCTCATCATATTGCTTTTCCATTTTCAAAGCAGCAATATTATGTTGAGTCCTTTTGATGCTTCAGATCTCTGAGTTGTTTTGCTGCATTTTGTCTGCCTTCACCTGGAAAGAAGGCTCTCTGCTTTTAAGGGATCATGTGATTAGATTGTCTATATACCTATTATCTGGGATAAGCCCTTTATTTTAAGGCCCATGCCCTTAGTGACATCTGCAAAGTCCCTTTTGCCACATATTGTGACATATTCACAAGTTCTGAGGAGTACAGCATAGAAATATTTGAGAAGGGTGGCAACATTTTGCCTACCACAAGACTTTGAATTCTATTCCATAATTTAGGTAATGGGGAAATTGATGGCTCAGCATTCCAGAGCATGTCCCTTTCATAGAGGACAATAAAATACATTGCACCATGGTTGCCTCAATAAGAACCCCAGGAAGGGAGGAAAACCCAACATAGTACATGGGTATACATCAAGAAGTCTACTGAGGGTGAAATTCAATTGAGGTCCTCAAACTTTAGTATGGGTTTTGAAATTTCAGCCTCCATTATTAAGTTAGAAATGTAATGCTTGAGAAGACTATAGAATTTGGAAACAGCATACACAAAAATTGGATATGCTTTTTCCATCATTTTTCCTACTAAAGTGAAAGGTTTCCAGACTTGAGTGGGTTTAAAATGAGGAGTTGTGCTATTTCCAGTGGTATTGCATTCAGCTTCAACACTCTGTTTTTTGACTTAGGAGATTCAAAGTTACATTGGGTGTCTAAGGCAGAATGGAGTGTCACGGATGAATGGTCTCCTAAACTTTTATTCTAAAGTTATGTAGTCACTGGCAAGTAATTATCCTTATTTGGAGACACAGCTCTCATGTTGCTAATCTTGGTAGAGAATGAATATGTAAACATTAGGAAATAGGCGGCCATTTGACCTGAACTTCATATTATGAAAGACATTATCTGATATACAAAGCTCAAAAATAAACTATGATTAATGTTTCTGAATCAAGAGTAGGTAACATATCCGGGAATATGTCAAAGCAAGTCTTGCATATATGAGTTGCATGAATAGCTTATTTTACCAGCATACCTACTCTGGCCGAGTTATTCCTTAATTAACATCTGCATATGGCTATAACCAGTTGAGTGAATGTTGAGACCAACTGTCCAATGAACATGTAATAAAAGTCATCAGGATCTGCTAGTGAACTGCCATATCTTTTCAGCTTGACCCTGAGAAGGTATTAGAGAACAATGGAAGAGAAAAAATCTCCAAGTATGAAGACCTCAAGATTATATATTATTTTCCATATTTATTAAGAAAAAGTGATGGACCAATGTAGAGATTCAGGCTGATTTATTGGCAGAAGATAAACATTTTTATATTTGTCTTAGAAAAAAACAAAATTGGGGAAATGATACAGATAATTGGGCATTACCATCTATCAACATTTTAGTTTGTAGGTAGTATGTGCTTAGGTATTTGTATCCCATGCTCACCAAAAGTCTCATTGTGCAAGAGACTTCTAAAAAATTAGGTACACAACCTACTTCTTCAAACAGCTTTATACTCACTTATTAAGCTCAAGAAAACCAACCATACTGATAGGAATACAAGGTATGCTTTTCAACACATATTAACCTTCATCAAATCTGACCTGTTTAACACCAGTGACAAAAACCTAATTTACCAAAAAGCATGACCAAATATGATGGCTACATGCACTGAAGGTTCTGAACAGACACTGATGGAGTGTTGAATATGCTGAATTCTTCTGATCATGGAAGGATCAGCATTTTTTTCTAACTGTAGAAGACACTAATTATGAATACTGCTTTTCTTTTCCTGCCTGTCATGGAAAAATTGTAGTACCTATTGGCTGGAAGCATGTGCTATACATTGTCATGGCACCATTACAGCAATTTTTCTGAACTACAAATTCACTTCACAGCAATAAACAAATGAATAAAAAAATAAATTAAAATAAATAAAACTACAATAGACCACTGCATGTAGAATTCACCATATCACCATGTATCCATTACAATATAGGCACCTTGTTGCTTAGAAAAATTAGAATGTTAAAGTACAATTTTAGGCATAGCATCAGCTCAAAACCAAAAATTGTTCAGTTTGGAATTACTTCCTGAGAAATGTAGCATGAATTATCCAAAAAAATAAAAATATAAAACTTTTATTTTCCCTGTAGCCAGAAAACATTGACTATCAGTCATGGAACAGAATTAGTATGTCTTCTTTCATGATTAGAACAAATTATCTTCCCTTTAACACATTGCTGTCCATCTGTAAAACTCTGATTTCTGTTATTTAGACTCATAGAGTAGAATTCTTCTAGTAACAAGTATTCATAAACTGTAGGAAAGCATGCTAAATAGCCGTTTGGGATCTTCTTCCCACTAGGGAACCCTGCTCACTTTGTGGTGTTGACTGCTTTTTAATCTGGAGAAGACAAATTGGATTACAGCTACACAATGTCATGGGATATAATATTGGGCATTTTAAGGGAGTATCTGTGAAGACTTCCTGAGCTATCATTAATAATGTATCCTAAAAGGTGACTACAGGGAGAGATTTCATGAGAATATAAAGAAGTAGGGAGCTCCAGGATTCAGTCCTTCCTGAAAAACAGCTAATAAACAGGAAGGAACTATCTGAAACAACTGTTCTGGGACTCTGGAGAACCTGTACAGCATCCAGGCAAGAGCAGAAGGAAGAGGCTGATAAACTACTCTAAAGAACTGTGAGTAGCTTTCCCTGTTCAGTGGCTGCCAGTGCCCATCCATCACTCTTGGCACAGACTGCCTTAGGATCCTGTCCCTGGCTAGCTGCTTACAGTAAGGGACATAAAAACCAATTCCCTAAGAATGGGGGAAGGGGACATGGTTAAGTACTAATCATAGCTTTTGATAATTGATTCAGATCACTGTGTCCACCTTTGAGCTACTATTTCAACCCACCTCAGACAAAGGTGTCAGCAGTCCTTGTTTGAACCCTGAACTGGAGAGGAGTCGAGGTGGTGGAGAGATAAAGACACAGGGCCTCCTCAGAGCTGCAGGGAACAGTTTGCTGAAGGTCAAATGCTGGTCATACCAGGAAAGCACAGCTTCAGAGAGCCATCAAAGACATCTTTGACATCTATCCTGATCCCCTCCAAGAAACTTTGGAGCCAGTCTACGCCCCCTTTGTGGGTCCCTGGCCCTGTTTTGACTGGGTAACAGTGACTTGGGGAAGTTCTCTCCGGGGGATGCTCCTCCCAGAATTTTCTCTCCATACGAAAGCAGGTAGGCAAGAGAAAAACTGATCTTCAGGGTAAGCTCATCAAGATAATCAGATGTCTAAAACATCAGCAAAAAATTAAAAGCCACAGTAAGGAACAGGCAGATGTGATCCAGTCAAGGGAGCAAATTAAAAATTCAGAAGAGACCCAGTATTTGGAACAACTAATCAAATAGATTCAAAAAAAAAAAATCTAAAATCAATTCAAGAAGATAAAATAAAATATGCCTAAAGAGATAAAGGATATTAAGAAGACACTGTGTGAGCAAAAAGAAGAATTTGAAAGTATGAAAACATAATAGAAATTATGGGGATGACAGGCACAACAAAATAGATTAAAAATACACAAAAGGAATACAACAACAGATTTGAACAAGAAAAATAAAGAACCAGTGAACTAGAAGACAGAACAATCAAAATTTTACAAACAGAAGAACAGTTAAAGAATAGAATGTGAAAAAAAAATGCGCAGGGCTCAGGGACTTCAACGACAGTGCAAAGTTCACAAACATATGTGTCATGGGTATCCCTGAAGGAGAAGAGAAGGGAAAAGTGAGAGAGATAATATTTGAGGAAATAGTGGCTGAAAATTTTCTAATTCTTATGGAGATACAACTTTAAATGTCCAAGAAGCCCAACATGCTCCAAACAGAATAAATCCTAAAAGACTTACCCTGAGACACATACAAATCAGAATGTCAAATGCCAAAGATAGAGAAACCTGAAAGCCATAAGAGAAAAGTGATTTTTCACATATAAGTGATCCTCAATAAAATTAAGTGCTGATCTCTCATAAAAAAGTCATGTAGGCAAGAAGACAGTGGTATGATATATCTAAGATACTAAAAGAGAAAAATTGCCAGCCCCAAATTCCTTATCTGGCAAAACTGTCCTTTAAAAATGAGGGAAAGTTTAAAATAGTCACTGATAAACAGAAACTGAAAGAGTTCATCAATCAGAGGCCTGCTGTAGAAGAAATACTGAAGACAGTTCTTCAGACTGAAAGGAAAACACAGGAGAGAGAGGTTTGGGGTAGAGTGAAGAAATGACAAGTATCAATATGGGTAACTAAAAGGGTAAAATAGAAAAAAAAGATATGACATTAAAAAAAATAATAAAATGGTTGAAATCAGTACTGCATTTATAGTAATAACATTGAATGTTATACTCCCCAATCAAAAGACATAATAGATAAAAAAAAAAAGTATGATCCAATTATAATTTGTGTACAAGGGACTTACCTTCAACCCAAAGTCACAAATAAGTTGAAAGCAAAAGGTTGGAAAAGATTCCGCAGAACAGTAACCAAGAAATATCTGGGGTCGCTATTCTCCATATCAGACTAAATAGACTTTAAATGCAAAACTTTTTTGAGACAAAGAAGGATGCTATATTTTAATAAAAGAGGTAATCCACAAAGAAGATGTAACAATCATAAATTTTTATGCATCTAACCATGATGTCCCGAAGTACATGAGACAAACACTGGCAAAACTGAAGTGAGAAACAGACACCTCTAAATAATAGTTGGAGAATTCAGTACTCCACCCTCATCAATAGATAGAACATCTAGCCAGAGGGATCAATAAGGAAACAGAGGGCTTGAATAATATGATAAATTCACTAGACGTAATAGACATTACTTAATGCTGCAGCCAGTAATAGCAGAATATACATTCTTCTCAAGTGTACATGGATTGTTCTTCAGAACAGACCATTTGTTGGGTCACAAAACATGACTCAATAAATTTAAAAAGATTGAAATCACACAAAGCAATTTCTCTGACCATTATGGAATGAAGCTGGAAACCTATAACTGGAAAAATGAAAAAAACATGGAAGTTAAACAGCACACAAACTATCAGTGAATCAAAGAAGAAATTGCAAGAGAAATCAGAAAATATATTGAATGAAGATGAGAACACAACATATGAAAACTAATGGGATGTAGTGAAGGCAGATATATACCTAAATGCTTACATTTGAAAAGAAGAAAGAGCTAAAACAAAGGACCTAACTGCACACCTGGAGGAACTAGAAAAGGAACAACAAACTTATCTGAAAGCAAACTGAAGGAGAGAAATTACAGATTAGAGCACAAGATTACATCAAAGATAATGGCATTTTGGGGGGACATAATACATTCAAACTGGCACAATGATCATGTGAGTTTTGTCCCAGGTATGCAAGAGTAGCTCAACAAAAGAAATCAATTAATGTAATACACCATATTAACAAATAAATATATACAAATAAATATAAATATTTATCCAGTCCATACAGGGCCAGGGACCCACAAAGGGGACATAGACTGGCTCCAAAGTTTCTTGGGGAGGGGATAAGAATAGATGTCAAAGACATCTTTGATGGGTCTCTGAAGCTGTGCTTTCCTGGTATGACCAGCATTTGACCTTCAGCAAACTGTTCCCTGCAGCTCTGAGGAGGTCCTGTGTCTTTATATCTCCACCACCTCGACACCTCTCCAGTTCAGGGTTCAAACAAGGACTGCTGGCACCTTTGTCTGGGGTGGGTTGAAATAGTAGTTCAAAGGTGGACCCAGTGATCTGTACAATTAGCTAACATTACACTCAATGGTGGAAGACTGAGCGCTTTCCCTCTAAGCTATGAAAAAAGTCACACTGTTATTCAACATTGTGCTAGAAATTGTAGCCAGGGCAGTTAGGCAAGGAAAATATATAAAAGGCATCCAAATTGGAAAGGAAGAAGTAATATTTTTACTATTTGCAGATGGCATGATGCTACATATATATAGAAAGTTCTGAAAAACAGCAAAGTGGCAGGATACAAGATGAACATGCAAAAATCAGTAGTATTTCTGTACATTAACAATGAGTAATCTGAGGATGAAATCAAGAAAAAAAATCCATTTCCAATAACTAAAAGAATCAGATATCTAGGAATGAATTTAAACCAAGGATGTCCATCAATTGATGATTGGATAAACAAAATGTGGTATATTCATACAATGAAATATTATTCAAGTGTAAAAAGGAATGAAGTCCTGATACATGCAACAACATGGAAGAAACTTGAGGACATCATGTTGAATGAAATAAACTAGACATAAAAGGAAAAATATTGTATAAATCACACTGTTATGAACTAATTATAATATGCATTCTCACAGACTTATAATCTAGAATACAGGTTACTAGGAGATAGACTGGATTTAGAGAATGGGGAGCTGATGCTTAACTCAAACAGAGTTTCTATTTAGGATGATGGTAATGGTTTTGAAATGTATGGTGGTGATGTTAGCACATTATTGTGAGTTTAATTAACTGAACTTAACTGTATAGGTGAATGTGATTAAAAGAGGAAAGTTAAGGATATATGTATTGCTAGTACAAAAATTAAAAGATAAAACATAAGACTGTACTGGATAGTGAACTCTATTGTAGACAATGGACTAAAGATAATAGTACAAGAATATTCTTTAATGACTTATAACAAATAAATGATACTAATACAAGGTGATACTAGTAGGGTGCTATAAGGGAAAAATACATCTAATGTAAATAGTGGACAAGAAAGAGAGCTATTTTAGTAATCTTTCATCAATTTTAACAAGGTAAGAACCATTAAAAAATAGTATGATTATTTTGAAAAGTTCTATCATCAATCGTAACAAATGTTCCTCACCAATGCAAGATGTTGGTGCATGGGACTCTTGTCTGTTATGTATGATTGTTTTGCAAACTCACAACTTCTTTAATAAAAAAGGTAGCTACAATCCTGCACATGACTGTATAGATTTAAAGTCTTAAAAGAATAAAGGTTTTGATTATGATAAAAGAAATCAATTCCAGTGCTCTCAAATTCTATGATCACAAGAATGTAACATATAAATAATAGAGAAAGATAAAACAAATGAATGCCAAATAATTTGCTATAAGTTAGAGGGAAAAAAAAAACAGCATCTATTCATGTTTTCATTAACACTGAGACAAACACATTCATATAAATTGCTTGAATTTTCTATCCTCTTTTAACTTTCTCCCCATTATTTTATATAACCCCCCCCAGGTAGTTAACATTCTCTTTTATGATATATTCTTCAGATTATGGAGGTAGGATCAAAGTCAAAATTCAAATAGATATCATATATCTATTGTTCTCAGAGTCAGATGCAGAGACTTATGTGATTACAGAAATGTCTTTGGTGGATATCTAAATAATAATACAAGTAAACCTTAAAAAGAAGTATAAAAAATTTAGAAAAAGGTATACCACAAAATAGAAAGTGAATCACATCCCAGCTTATCATAGTTAAGATGTTGAAAACCAGATAAGGACAAAATTTTAAAAATAGGGGGGGGAGAAGAGCATTTCATATAAAAAAGAACAACAAGAATGACAACTGACTCCCTATGAGAACCAATGGAGACCAGAAAACAATGGAATGAGAGGTGAAGGCAAAGACAAAAGTTGTCAATTTAGAATTCTCTACACAGAGTAAATATTTTTCAAAAATTGATGAGAAATAAAAACATTTTTTGAGTTATGTGTGGGTTAGCCAACAGAAGATATTCCCCACCAGCGATGCTAAAGGAAGTTCTTAAAGCTGAAAAGAAAGTATTCTAGATGTGCAGGAAACAACTGAGGGAGAGAGGAAGGAAGGAAGGTAAGAAGGAAGGAAGGAAAGAAGAAAGGATGGATGGAAGGAAGGAAGGAAGGAAGGAAGGAAGGAAGGAAGAAAGAAAGGAAGGAAAGAAGAAAGGAAGGAAGAAAGGAAGGAAGGAAGATGCCCTTAGGAAATGGCACATTGAGGGGGAAAAAAAACAAAGGGGAAAAAACGAAGGGAAATGTAATAAATTGAATCATGTCCTCACCAAGGACATGTTCCACTCCTAAACCCTGGTCCTGTGGGACCTGGTAGGCCTTAATAAAATGTGACTGAAATCCTTATAAGCAGAGGAATTTCAGACACAGTTAGTCAATACTAGCCAGAAGGGCAGACAGAGGCAGATTATCATGGGATGGAGGCAGAGGTTTATTGCTAGCAAGCGACCACTAGAATGTTACAAACTTTGAAAAGCCATGACCTTATAAATACTTTGAATTTGACTTCTAGCTTCCAAAGCTTGGAGCCAATAAATTCCCGTTGTTTGAGCCTAATGATTTGTGGTATTTTCCATGGGAGCCCTGGAACACTAAGACAATAAATGATTTATGATCCAGAAAAACAGAAGAAAATGAAACTGAAAGGCACACACAACTTCCCTCCACTGACCCCCAGAAAATGCAATATAAAATAAAACAAATTCATTAGATGTCATAAAAAAGTAATATTGAATTACAAATTGTTTAACTGTCTCAAACTGCTATCCTTGTCAACATAATGCACAGATACTTTCTAATCTATACAAAGTTACTTTATGAAGAAAACATAAAATTAATGTTAAAAAAAGTTCATGAAAATTCCTCCAATCAAGTCAACCATAAAGAAGAAAAATTGTAGCACATTTCTGCAGATTTAATTAACTATCCTTGTGTACTATGTGAAAAATTCAGAAATGCAAGGGTAAAAATAGAAATAAAAAGAAACCTGGAATTAGTGAAATAAGAGTTTACTGAATTCAAGAAAACAGTTGAAAAAAGGACAAAATCATATCATAAATAAAGACTGAATTACAAAAAAACAGACTAAAGTGGATTTATAAAAAATAATAGTGGGCATCAGAGAAAAGCATAAAATGAGCCAAAAAATGATAATAAGATTAAGAAATGAAGAGCATCATAGATAAAGTTGTTACAATGGAAGACTAGAAAGGAACATAGGGTACTATTTTAATTCTATAACTTTCTGGAAAAGACAAACCTAGAGAGAGTAAAAATCATGGGTTATCAGGATTTGTGAAGAATAGAGGTTGGATAGTGAAGCATAGAGGATTTTTTAAGGATAATTAAACTATTCTCCATTATAATATGGTGATGGTGGGTACATAAAACTTTGCATTTGTCAAAACCCACTGAACTCTAGAGCACAAAGAGTGTATTTTAGAATGAAAAAATTAAAAAAAAAAGGATCTTCTAGATCTTGTGTTAGGCAATGGATTCCTAGATTTTGTACGAAAAACATGAGCAACAAAAGAAAAAGTAGATAAATGGGACTTCAACAAAATTAAAAACTTTCGCACATCAAAGGACATTATCAAGAAAATGAAAAGACAACCTAAAGAATGGGAGAAAATATTTAGAAACCATGTATCTGATATGGATTTAATATCTAGAATATATAAAGAACTCCTACAACTCCTCAACAAAAAGATAAAAAACACAATTTAAAAAATGGTCAAAAGACTTGAAGAGACATTTCTCTAAAGAAGATATACAAATGGCCAAAAAAACACATGAAAAGATGCTCAACCTCATTATCCACTAGGGAAACAAAAATCAAAATCACAGCGAAGCTAGGGTTCAGCAGCTATGAATATCAGCATTACCCCATACAGCAACTGTTAAGGAAACTGAAAAAAAAAAAGGTCAGAATTCAGAGATATGAATGAATGGACTCAGTTAGGACTAAGGTAAGTCAGACTAAATGGTAAAGGATGATATTGACTGTGTTTTAAAACTTCAACTTATGTGTGAGACCAAAGGAAGAGATGTTTATTCGGTGCATAATACACACACACACACACACACACACACACACATATATATACATATATATATATATATATATATATATGTATGTATATATTTCTGTAGCACGCTACGTAACTTAACTTGTATGGTCCATTTACTCAAACACCATAATTACATGAACCCTGAAGAGGTGGGGAATTTGAATATTTCCACATTTTTCCACAGTTCCTCAAGAGGACTTTGCAAATATATTTTTATTCTGTGCTCAAATTGCTCTGGGATGTATTGGGCTTCACACTAAACTGTACAAACCAAACTTTGCAGAAGAATTACAAATAATTCATGCAGATACTCCACCCTCAAGGAGAAGGAGCGTAACTCCCCACTCTGTAAGTGCGAACTGTGAATAGTGATGTCCATCTAAATCGTATGTAAAGAGCAGCAGTAGAGTAACTCTACAACAGAGTAGCCTGAAAACACTTCCTCAGTGAGGTGACAAACTTACATCAGCAGTGTTATATCTTGTTGATGAAATATGCCCTTAATATGATGTAATGAAAATGGTACTTTGTCTCTGATTTTCCTTCCAAAAACTCTCCAAGGGAGTCTAATCATAAGAAAAACATCAGACAAATCCTAAATGAGAAAAAAATCATCAAAATACCTGATGTGTACTCCTCAAACCTGTCAAGGTCATCAAGAACAAGGAATTCTGAGAAACTGCCACTGCCAAGATCAGCCTAAAGAGGCGTAGAAATGAAATGTAATTTGGTATCTTAGAAGGAATACAGGACCACGCAGAATAACATTAGGCATAAACTAAGGAAATCTTTCAACACAAGTTGATTTGACTCCAAAACACATGCTCCTTATCACCAAGCCTGGCGTGAAGAAGACCTTCATTGGGTGCTTTTCAAATGACTGAAAGTCTCCTAAGAAAAGAAATCACAAATTATGGAACAGTGGAGACTGGGCAGGCAGGATTTCCAAATAATAAAGTGGTAAACAGAAATTTGATTTGCTGGAGAGGGAAACACTCAAATATCATCACTACATATTTCATTAAATATTTCAGTGACTTCTTAAACCTCTTTTAGGACTAGAGAATGCTGTCATAAGATTAGGTATATTTAGAAAATAATTCATAAAAAGTATATTAAAAAATTTCCCCAAAATAAAAATCTGTGTTACCATAAGGATTGAAAATTTTTGAACTTCTGCTGAACTTACTAAAAAAAAGTATTTATATATATATATGAACAGATAGTTTCTGGGTCTAATGTATCTTCCAGAAAATATTCATTTTAGCATATGTAAAAGGTGGTAACTGCATGCGTAACTATCAAAAGCAAAAAATATTGAGCATGCACTTAGTTTATGTAATAGACACATAACCCATACACACACACACATGCACACACATTCACAATGATATGAGGAGGAGTAAAAGAACAGATCCAGCAAAGGGTTTTTTTTTTCCATAACAGAATACCTGCATGTTTGAAAACAACTACACACACACACACACAATTTATGTGAACTTCACATACAAATCTATGAGTCTTATGAGGCATTCACAAATAGGTGTTTTGAGTCATATGTATAGAGAGATTAAATAAAAAGGAAATTTGAATAATGTATGGACATTGGTAAATAATTTTTTTCAATATTGGTTAATCAATTTTAACAGATATAGTATGCAAGTAAGATGTTAATAATCGAGGAAAGTAAGTGTGGAATATATAGGAACTCTGTACCTTCTTGGCAATCGTTCTATAAAAGTTAAGCTCTTCTAAAAAAAAGTTTATTTAAAAAGTAATTAAGTTCTATGCCTGCAATTTCTTCAGTTCCTTATATGTAATACAAAACAATGCATGCTTTTGAACAAAATTATGATATTCAAATACTTCTTCAAGAAATCCCAATGCATTTATTTTATTTGCAATAAAATGGCAAACATTAACTCTATTTTTGTACCATGCACTTAAATATTCCTAATCAAGAAATAAAATTCAGAATCTTGTAGATCTTTAGGTTACCAAGAATTATGGTCTCCTAGCCTGTGTACCTTTGTCCAGGTAGATAGCAAACTACCAGATACCTTGCCTTTTTTGTTATTGTTGTCTTCTCTTTCCATCATAGTTCCTTTACTTGTAGCTAATTATCACAGATGAGTTATGTATTCTTTATAAATGAAATCTTAATATTACTAGAACAATCGATCATGAATCATTGATGAATTTCATTTAAGTTAGAGAAACAGTGCCTTATTATTAACCTCAATCCTCAATTCTCTCTTCCAGGCATGCTTTGATCAGGGGAATGCATTTCATTTCTATCATTTTTCCAAAAGACAAAATAAAATATATGGTACATGGTCATGATAAAATGTGCCTGTGCTAGTAGGGGTCAAGCAAAAAAAAAAATGCTGAAAAATGTCCCTCAGATTTAGTAAACGGAATTTGTTAATCTTGGCAAGAGAAATTTCTTTGGAATATTGAAGCTGAATCTAGAATTGTGGTCAATTGAGTGAATGAGAAAGAGTTAAGGGAGTAGAGACAGTGGGATGTACAGTTGTGTAAAGACTATTACAAGGATGATATAGTGCAGCAGTTTGAAAGAGAGCTGTAATAGAAGAAAGGCTTTCTTTACAGGAGACACATAAGCACATAGGCATGTTTCCATACTGATTTGATGTTATAGAAGGAAATATTTAAGGGATATTTGAGAAGGAGGATAGAAGTTCCAGATAAGGGGGCTATGTGTTCATTTATTTGAGGTGCTCCCTTTGACTGGTTTATTTGTCATTATATTGATTTAACCATCTGAACCAGGGTTGAGACTCAGCACTGTTGACATTTTATACTAGATAATTCATTGCTGCAAGGAGCTGTCCTGTGAATTGTAGGTTTTACAGCTTCCCTGGCCACTACCCACTAGATACCTTCAGCATCACGCCCAGTTATGGCAATCCAAAATGTCTCCAGGCATTGCAGATAATTGTATGTGTATATAAAATTGCCCTCAATTGGGAACCACAGATCTAGGCTGAAGAATATACTTCAAAAAAGAATTCTAACCAACAAAGCTTTCTATCTTTAAAATGCGATTCTGCAAAAAAAAAAAAAAAAAAAATTTAAAAATGCAATTCTGAATATGTATTATTTTCATTTTAATCAGTCTCTAAATTGGAAAGGAAGGTACAGTTTTGTATTTTATATATATTTCATACTGGAATGTTTAATACTTGCTTTACTTGCTTTCTATAAAGTGGGATATTTTTGAAAGTGAACAGCATGCTTTATATTTGTTACAGCTTGCAATTTACTTTATAGCATTTTGTAGTATGGAAAGTACAGTTATCCTCTGAGAAACCTAATTTAGAGGTTAGTATTCAAGTTATATTTACCATCTTAGGAAAAATAGGGTATGAAATGGGGACCATCTTCTGGGATTTAATATTGCTAAGGAAATAAGACTGTCTAGTGTAATTTGGAGGAAAAGAGAATGTAACCCTTAAAGTAGCACTTTGGTAGAAACAAGGAATTCAGACAAAGTAGATATATCAATATTTACAAGTGATGTTTTCCATAAATATTCACAATAGTTTCTCTCAAATGTTTTTTGAAAAACATAGGTAGCCTATGCTTGAAAAATTATTTTTTTAAAATACTTATTTTTGAAGATATAAAAAAAACTGCTTCTCTCTTTGCTCATTAAGCTCTTTTTAGAGAATTGTTAAATCAGGCTCCCTAATCATTTTGTGTGCCATGTATCACTTTGGCAGTCTCATAAAACATGTAGACCCCTTCTCAGAGTGCATAAAATTGATTTTAAATTCATGAAATAAAATACAGATGATTCCAAAGTAACTAATTATATTGAAATACAGATATCAAAATGTTTAAATATAAGACTAATATAAGTGTTTCCTTATAAATGCATTAAAATCAAGATCTAGTGGCAGGTCTAATGGCATAATTTCAAAGTAGGGAAAATCATACATACATTCCAATATCTAAAATATCTTATATGAAATATTTGAGTTTCTATTGGTTACTAAGTACAAGTTCCTGCTATTACTAATGAGAATCTCTCTAAATTCATAATGAAGGAAATTCTAAATTCAATCAGAGTTTAGTTAAAATAAAGATGTAATTATTTTCCCATAATAGTTTATGGATTCACTAAATTCTATCCTTTGATTACTGAAATTCATTGAAAGATCAGCTACTTTAAAGAAAACATCTCTGTGTTTAGAAATTCATTTTTTAATATTTACATAATTTAAGAATAATGAGAAGGGATATTTCACATTGCACCTATAGTTTCTTAAGAATGTTTTTTTTTTTTTTAATGATTTGAAAGATTAGTCCCTTTAGGCAGGTCCCGAGTAAACTCTAACAGATCATCTGTTTAATACGCCAAATGGTTTGCTGTTCCCTGATGGAGACAGTTACTCAGTTGTTCAATTGTACACAACCATGGTACCAGGCCACAAAAGTAGCTTAAAATTTCTCCTTGTGGAAAGGATTATGAACATTACCATAGTCCCCTTGTTTTGTTATAATTTCAACACTTATCCCTAACTGACACTCATTTGCTTGTACCTCTTCAATTTTCAGTATCATTGACTTCTATTTCACACTTGTGCAAAATTCTTACATTATCAAGCATCAGAATTTACCGGTTCCTGGTTTTGCTAATTCCCTTCTGTCAGGGTCTTCTCAACTTCCTTTGTAACAAACACCCTTTTCTCAAAAATGCTAAGTTGGACACAGATAAAGACACAAAATTCATGCTGTTACAAAGGAAGGATGCAAGGCCAGAGTTAGTATAGTTTGACCATTAACTAAAATATAACCAAATTTTGCATCTGAACATGGTGAAATAAAACATTCCAGTTATGTGGGTAAATGGATGGATGAATGGAAGGGGGAGGGAGAAAAATATCACGGAACATACAAAGAAGCATAAATAACAGGGAACATGTTCCACAATTTCTAAACATGTACAGTGCTGGTGTTTACACATTCAAACCATGTTTAATTCCAGACAAAATCTTTTCAGTTCTGTTCACTTCTGACAAATATTAGTGACATTTCATTGTCATTTTTGTCTCGTTGTCTAGTTGTTTGTTATACCTTGGAGTGCTTGCCATGTTTTGCTCAGTTTTGAAAGGTTTTATAAAGATGATTTACTCCATCATTTCTGAAAAGTGCAGATGCAGTGACAGGGATGAAAGCACTATTAAGAAGCCTGTGGCTATGATTGAATTGAAAGTAAAATAAATTAAACTGATGGAAAAATGATTAAATAGATCCATGTGAAAGAAATAAATTATTCAGTAGGAAGTTCTGTGAAGGATGCAGAATGTAAAACATAGAAAGTACTGTGAATATGCTATTGACAATGATCGCCAAGAGGAGTACATGATAAAATGGAAGAAACAAAATAAGAAAAAGTACAATACAGCCAAAAAGTGAAACTTAGATGTTTACAAAATAAAACAACAAAAATATTGATTACCCTATTAAGAACCCAAAGGAAGCTTAACTTGTCAGAAATGTCCCAGATAGTTCCGTAGGTATAAAACTTAATGTCATCTGGACAGTTTTCACAAATCCTGGTGGTAAATGCAAACACCATGATACTAAGAGCCCCCCAACCACAATCACAGACAGTATCAAAGAGGTGGTTGCAAGGGAGAGGAGTTAATGGCTCAACAGCTATTCAGTGTAGATGAAATTGGAAAAAGACAAGTAAAAGAAAATATAACTAAGGATAAATTAGTTTCCAATTTTTTAAAATCTTGAAGAATGTAGTTTCTGGGGCCAAGGCTTCTTCCTTTCTGTGACTTTACCCACTTCCATATCTCAGCTGATAGTTGGGAACAAAGGGGATTGTTTTTAGGTGATTTATATAGGACAAGCCCAGAAGTGGTCAAATCATTCCGATCCAAATTACAATGGCCAGAACCCAGTTATGGGACAACATTGCAGTGCCAGGGCTGAAGGGAAATGTATTTCAGCTGACAGCCCAAGAGTAAAGAAAATGGGGTTTTGGTGACGCGTGTTCTCTGCTATATGGTCTATAATCTTATTTTTTAAATTTATGTTTGACAATAGAGTTGCTTAGGACATAATTTTTAAAAGACTTCAGTTCTATTTGATTTTGTTTTAACATTAATTGTTACTAGTTAGTGCTGGGAAGTCAGATACACCCAGCAGTCTTCTCACACTCCTCACCCACAGCCCTCTTTCTCCCTCACCTACTTGTTTGCATGTGGGTGTTTGTTATGTTTCCATCTGTGGTTGTTTTTATGCAGGTCTTTGGCATTTTTCTATTTTGTGAGAGACCGCAGGCAACTAGGTGAGCAGTAAATCTTAACCAGCCCCAGCTGTTTGCCAGAGCCCTGTGGTTGCTCATCGACAGGGCCCGCTCTCCCTGGAGTGTATAAAAGCCCACACTCGTAGTGCCGCTGTCCCTCATCTCTGATGTTGAGCAGTGGGGGGTACTGGTCGTGGTGGGACTTTTTCCCTTGCTTTTTGGATTCTTTAATCTGTATAAGTACTACATTGGCCACTTTCTAGGAGTTTCTGTTGTGCCTGAACCTGTGTTCCCATGATGTACTGTATAGCAACTCATTCCACATTTAGTTGGTCTCCTTAAATCATATGAAGAAGAATGTTTCTGGTTAACAGCTCTAAGTTTGAGAATCACTGAGGTTTACTTTAAGCTATGCTGATGATTAAATGGCAAATGCTATGGGATTTCTGGGAAAAGCAGTTATCCTCAGTTTTAAAGTTCAAAGTTCAGTATATCAAATGTGTTGGTTTTATTATTGAAATCTGTCATTTGCTCTTTCTGCTTCTCAGTCAACTGGTATTTCTTCCCTTTTTAAATCCCCTCCCCTTGAGGGCAGGCTGGATCCAATGACTTGCTTCTAACAAATAAAATAAATAATGATGGAGTGTTATTTCTATGATTAGGTTAAAACAAATGTCACTTTCGTCTTGCTGGTATTTTCTTTCTGGCTTTTCTTGTGTGCTTGCCCTGATGGAGACAGACACCTGGCAAGGGACTCAGGGTAGCCCCAAACTAGAGGCCAGCAGGGAAGTGAGGCTCTCTCTCCAATGCTTTATTGCTTTCCTTTTATATTGAAATATTTTATCCATAGCCTATTATTTATAGTAATATCAGATATTGCATCATGTCTTAATGCTATGTTATTTGTGTATAAAACATCCTAATTTCATTGTGCTCTTTGTTTGCATTGTGCATTATTGTTATTCTCATTTTCATTTTTTGGGGTGTGATTTTGCTATTAATCTTGACATCTAGATTTATCCTTGCTTACATTTGTTTCATATACTTCAATTCCTTTTCCCTTTTTATCTTTTTATTTTTAAAACATTCTTTGTCATGGTATTTTTGTGTGTCTCACCTAAACAGCATATAGATTAAATTAAGCTCTATTTTGTGTTTTGCTCTTTTAGGACTGTCAGGTAATTCATTACTGTTTGTTGTTGTTATATCTGTTTTATTTTATATATCTCCTTTCCATTTTGTTCATTTTTTCTTACGGTTAGTGAGCTATTTCCTCAGTTTCATATTTTTAACCAAAAAGCTTATATTTTGTTTAGATTTATTTCCACTTTTAAAATGCCAAAAATCTCTTCATTTTTATTTTTATTTTTTTCATTTTTACATAGCAAGAGTATGATTGCTTCTATAATGAGGAATTAGTATACATTCTTCTTTCTATCCATTCCCCAGTGCTTAGTCATTAACTTTTCAGTCTTTATTGATTTACCTTGTGTTTTAGTTTGCTAAAGCTGCTGGAATGAAGTATACCAGAAATGGGTTGGCTTTTAACAATGGGGATTTATTAAGTTACAAGTTACAATTCTAAGACTATGAAAATGTCCAAATTAAGGCATCAACAAGAGGATACCTTCTCTGAGGAAAGGCTGCTGGCATCCAGGTTTCCACTGTTACATGGGAAGACACATGGCGAGTCTGCTGGCTCTTCTCTTCTGGGTTCTGGTTTCAAAATGGCTCTCTCTCTCCAAAATGTCTTTGGATGCTTCTGTCTTAGCTCCTCCCAGCCCTTTTTGCTTCTCCCAGGTCTTCTTACTTCTTCCAGAGCATTTCTTTCTAAGCCCTCTCTCTCTGTGAGCTCTCTTAAAGGACTCCAGTAAAGGATTAAGACCCACTCTGAATGCACTGGGTCACATCTCCTTGGACACAACCTAGTCAAAATGTCCTACCCAATGATAGGTCTGTACCCACAAGACTGGATTAAAAGAACATGGCATTTTCAGTTACAAACCAGCACACCTTGGAAGAACTGAAAGATTCTATTAAGTGTATCACTTTTTCAGCAATTGTTTCCTCTCAGGAATTGTGGCCACAATTTATCCCTTTCAAGAAAATTTTGGGTCTTCTTTTTGTTATTTTCTTAAGTTATAAAGCCTCAGAATCTATTACTATTCTAATTACTGTCATTATAGACATAGGCATTTGGAGTACCTGATCAGATAATAGAAAATGGCAGAACTTTGACATAGAGTAGATTCCCACAAATTTGAGATGACTGCTTTTATTATTATTATTTTCCTGGACAGTAGAGCCCCTGAACATTGGCCATAGGTCAGAGAGTAGAGTAATTGGTGGCTTGCTGTACTATTTTACTCTGAAAGCAAAATGTATGGTGAGTAGTCCAATGATATGTCTCCTAATGGATTTCCAAGGACAGTGCAGCCAGAGAAAAGGGCTGTGCCTTGCCACCAGCCTCATGAGCATGCTTCAACTTTCTCCACACACATAAACCACCAACCACTACTATACTTTTTATTTCCTTCCTTCCTTCCTTCCTTCCTTCCTTCCTTCCTTCCTTCCTTCCCTTTCCTTCCCTTCCTTCATGTTTTTGGTGCTGATGCATGCATTTCATTTTGTTGTTGTTGTTTTTTTAACCATTGCTTTGTTTATTTAGTTTACTGATAATGCTCAGATGACTTGAGGCCTGGGATGTTTTCCATATTCTTAGTAGTTGCTTTAACTTCTGTCTTGTGAGACATTTTGCTCTGACGACCTCAGATCCAGGCACATTCCATTTACGTGTCATACGTAGACACCTCCTTTCTATAGCTAGGAATTTGAGTCAATTCTAACTTGGGCATTTTCCTTTTCAGTACCACAATTACTCTCCTAGAGTCAGGGCTCTGACTGATGTATACGTAGGCCGAATATTCATTTTCAAAATACATGCACAATTTATCCCTTATTCATTTCACTTAACAGAACATGCTCTGGCATGTGAATCATGTCTGCCATTTAAAGCATATTAGTGCTTTAGGCACCCTCATTCACTGATATCCCAATGCTTGTACTTGTCACATTTGGGAGAAATATGTAAATTCTACAGCATGAGATTGTGAGGACCCTCAAGGTTCCCCTCAATTTTTTGAAAGGTAGACATGACTCTCCTTTATGTGTTCATTTACTTATTTGTCATCTAGTAGATATTATGAATGTATATTGCAATGTGTGTATACATATATATATACATATATAATATGACTATATGTATATACAATATGTGTCTGTTCTAGTTGCTTTAAAAATACATAGTTTAAATAGATATTTGTCCTGATTTCATTGGTATTCAAAAATAGTTTGTTTACTGAGAGAGAGAGAGAAACTGTGTATGTGTGAATGTCTGTGTGTGTGTGTGAAAGAGAGAGAGATTAGTAGAAAACATTAGATAAAGAAGTTATTTTATGGGAGCTTATAAAAACAAAGTCAAACTGAAGGGAAGAAGGAAAGCTTATTTTATTTTTGGAGATAACCCCTGAATTTGCTCAGAGAGATGTATTGAATTTGAATATACAGCAATGTCAAAAGGGCATTCCAAACTGACAAAGATTTGATGGCAGAGAGAATAATTTATTCCATATACCTCACATTTTATCATTTCTTTCCTCATTCCCTGTGTATTTCCTTAGAAAAATATCTCTTTCTGAGTATTCTATGTTCTGATATGTTTACTAATTGTTATATTTATTGAAAACAAAAACCTGAAACTCTCATAGCCAAATAGCCTAAAAAAAAGTCTATCTTAATCAACTGGTTTATCTAAGATATCCAGTTTGATAGTCTATTTTATAATGGAGACTGTGTATTTTTATTATTACTATTATTATTCACTGCTATCTTTGAAACTTGGATGTAGGAAAATATTTGCAAATATTCTATGTCATTTTGACATTAGTCTGGGCCCTATACCATATTTGAAATATAAATATCAATAATTTATATGAAATTTTCATAGTGATAACTTAAGGGTTCATGACAATAAAAGATATATATATATATAACTGAATATAATTCATTTACAGAGTAATAAGAAGCATCATTAAGTCACTGTTTAAAACACATCCTTATAAATTCTATTATTAGAAAAAAATGTTGGTGATTACATCTTAGGGGAAACCAGACTATCTCCACATAAACAGCTCTGTAGAAACAAATTTGAAATATATTTACTTTTTCTACTGGGACATGAAATAACTCAACTGAATATCTCAGAAGAATCCACAAGTGTGTTTAAAGAAGGAAACTAATGCATGGTAGAAGCCAGACTAATCAAGGAAAGCAGTGCTAGGGCATATGTTGTTTTCTTTGTACAAAAATCCAAATGGGACTTTCCAATGACTGAGACTGAAAGTAATTTTATAGGCATTAACATTTGTGAGTGTTTCACACATGCAAATACAGAACATTTCCCTTGATGGTAAAACAAAAGTGTCATTATAAAGGGGGACATAAATTACGACTCACAGCCAGGTCTTTAACTCCTTACAATCAAGTTTACATCAGCCTTGGTTTAACAGTTCTCATGTAGTTTATAAAATTTCCCCTCTGAAAACATGTTGGTTAAAATAGTGCTACATTTTTTAAAATGAATGTTGTTCAACCACACATTTAACCTCAAGATGTGTGGTAATTATATCCTTACAAAATCGTGTCTTCCATTCTCAAAATTGTTTTGTCAAAGTACAACATGGATCTAAATTAAAAATAATTACTATACTTAGGAGATTAAAAATTTAGTATGGCAAAATCATAGAAAGTGAATCATATTTTAACCATGTTTCATTGTCGTATATCCTTCTAGTAAAACAAATATAAGCCACTGTTGGTTTATGTAAAAAACAAAAACAAAAAATTCTGTGAATCCATTTTCTTGAGCCACACAATTGGAACTCTGATATGAAACTTACCATTTGACTCCATGAGCAAAGGCATTTGTTTATTAAATGAGTTCATATTTACAACACATTTTATGCCAGAAACTGTGGTAGCTATTCAAAGGTATAATCTTAGGGCTCAAAGATCTTGTAATATGAAATTTACATGGTATTCAATCAATTGACAAAATCGAAGTCAACTACAGTTCACCAAGATTTATCTCTATATGACCATGAAATTTAAACCCTATAATCTATTTTATAATTTTCATTTAGTAATGGAAATCACCATGACATCTGTTATAATTTAATTTATCCTATTGAAGTTTAAAAACAGAGAAATTTAAAAATAATCTAATTTGCCTAAACAAGAATTTAATATTTGACTAGATAACATTTATGGCCCTTTAGCATCTGAAAATTCTGATAATGTAGAATCTCTATTTTATTGCATATACACTTGTGCTGGTTTGAATGTATTATGTCCCCCAGAAAAGGCCATATTCTTTGATGCAGTCTTGTGGGGCAGACATATTAGTGGGGATTAAGTTGGAACATTTGGATTAGGTTGTTTGCATGGAAATGTGCCCCACCCAACTGTAGGTGATAACTCTAATGAGATCATTTCCATGGACGTGTGGCCCCACCTGTTCAGGGTGGGCCTTGATCAGTGGAGCCATATAAATGAGCTGGCAAACAGAAGGAACTCAGTGCAGCTGTGAGTGACATTTTGAAGAGGAGCTGCAGATGAGAGACATTTTGGAGACAGTCTTTGAAAGCAGACTTTTGCTCCAGAGAAGCTAAGAGAGGACAAATGCCCCAAGAGCAAGTATGAGTGGCATTTTGGAGAGAAGCTGAAGCCTAGAGAGAAACATCCTAGGAGAAAGCCATTTTGAAACCAGAACTCAGAGCAGACGCCAGCCACATGTCCTCCCAGCTAACAGAGGTTTTCCAGATGCCATTGGCCATCCTCCAGTAAGGTACCCGATTGTTGATGCATTACCTTGGACACTTTATGGCCTTAAGACTGTAACTGTGTAATCAAATAAACCCCCTTTTATAAAAGCCAATCCATTTCTGGTGTTTTGCATTCTGGCACCATTAGCAAACTAGAACAACACTATTCCAAATTAAACTGTTTTAGTTTAGTTTTCTTTTTAATGGCAGGTTACTATTTGGATGTATTAATCTGTATTTCTCTGATGCTTTGTACTTACTAAATTATTTTCTTTATACTTTTGTGAGCATATGAAGCACACAATTTGGAACCAACAAAAATATTGTAAACATAGAACCATTAGGTAAAATAAATCTGTTGGGTGAAAATATCTGTTGGCCAAAATAACTTAATGTATACTTTAAATATATGTTCTATTCCAAAAGTCTGTTATAAAGATGTAGTGCTAGAGAATGGTGGTAAGAGACAATGTCATTGGAAAACAGGTAAAGATTAAACAAGGAGTCATCTGGTGAAGCCAAGCTCAATATTCACCAGGAATCAGCAGCCACCCATAGATCTAAGTCATCCACCTTAATTTATTTTTAATTTCTTACATTTATGGCTTTTTATTTGTCTTATTTTGACTTTCCATTTATCCTATTCTCTTTTATTCCCTTTATTTGGATCCTTCCTTACATTGTATTTTTGCCTCTACAAACTACTTGTTAAAAAGTTGTATTTCTATTTCTAATATTTTAACATAGCCTATGAATTTTGTTAGGCATACTTAACATATCAAACCAAAAGGAATCATTATCTTTAGCATCCTTTTTTTCTGTTTTGTGTTTATATATTGTTTAATACAGTCAATGTTTGTTTATAATTAACTACACATTTACCATTTTCATCATTCATTGTGCATCTCAGCACTTTATGCTCAAAGAGGAGTATTTTGCAATGTCTTTGATTTGGCTCTATTATAACTTACATGGAAAAGCAAATGACTTAGAACAGCTAGGACAAATATGAATAATAAGAAACATGAAAATGGGAAACAAGAAAACGATAATTAATATAGTGCACATGAAATAGAAATGGACCAATGAAATAGTCTAGAAACAGAGACACAGATATGCAGTAACCTGTTTCCAATCAAGGGACAATTGCAATTTAATTGGGGAAAAGATGATCTTTTCAGTGAATAGTTCTGGGTCATTTGGTTATCCATGTATGTGAAATGGATTACATACCTAAATATGAAAGGTAAAACAATAAACTTTCTAGACAAAATTGGAGGAATATATATTCATAGATTTTAGTTAAGAAATATTTTCTTGAACCTGAATGCATTATTTTCCTGTTGATGCTGTAAAAATTACCATAATCTAAAAGACCTAAAAGACTATGAATTTATTATCTCACAGTTCTGGAGGTCAGAAGCCTTAAAATCAAGATGTAGGCCAATGTGCATTCTTACTGGATGCTCGAGTCTCTCCATCCCAATCTCTCCAGATATCTCAACCTGTTACAGCATCAACTTAAATTCAAGATCTAATCTAAATCTCATCAGCTCAAAAAGCCTCAAATCTCATCATCTAAATTATTGAAATCAAGTACGTTTGGTATGATCCATCCTAGGGCAAAATTCTTTTCCATTTATTAGCTGTGAAACTAGAAAATGTTATCTGTTCCCAAAAGCAATGGTGGGACAGCTGTAGGATACAAGTTACAAACATCCCCATCCAAAAAGAGGGAAATGTAAGGAAAAAAGAAATCACTTCTCAAGCAATTTTGAAGTCAGGCTGGGCAAAAGTTAGGTTTTCAAAGTCTGGGAATAATCCTCTTTGATTTGCAGCTCCATTCTCTGGGCCTGTAGCTTTATCCCAGAGTCTTACTTCTTTTCTCATGAAGAATGGCACCTGTTTGCATTTAAGTAGTTTTGTTAGCTTCTTTTATTCTGGTAGACTTTTGCAAGTATTGCATCCTTCTTTCATTTTGTCTTCTCTCTGTTCCTTTATGTCCAAGCTGGCAGTTTTTATGCCAGAATAACATTTGCAAGAACTCTGTGGCTCACCCATGTATGTCAGGGAGATTGATTCCATTGAAAGAGCCTTCTCCACAGAAAATTTCCTGGATCATGCCATAGTTATTTTTGCCTTCTGATAAGATGGCTGAGGAGATCCATAAATCAAATGTTTAATCTGTTCAAAGATCCTTTTCCATGACTGAGTGAAAACTCTGAAATTTTGATCCTCTAAGACAGTAGCCAAAGTTTTCCAGCTGCAATCTTGTGTTGTTTTTTCCCTCCAGAGCACATTTTTTCTCTGACAGTGAATCTCCTCGTTTAGCAGGTTTTGCAATTTGAGGATTTCCCCAAACATCAAGTCCTATTTACTTTTGTTTAGTGCTTACACCTTTAATTTAGCCCTTTCCTCGCACATTTTACTATAAGAATTAGCAAGAAAACAATACATACCTTCATCACTTTGACTGAAACTCTCCTCAGCTAAATATCCAAGTTCATCACTTACAAGTTCTGCCTTCCATGTAACTGAAGGACACAACTCAGCTAGGTAGGATTTTTACAACTATATATCAAGGATCCCCTTTTATCCAGATTCCAATAACTTGTTTCTCATTTTCTTCTAGGGGACTTCCATATATGTACCAAGAGTCTGTTTATGATGATCTAAATATTCTCTATGGCAATGTAGATTTTTTTTCTTCTCACTTCCTTATAATTCCTCAATAGCAGAGTTATTAACATCCATATTTTTACTAACAGTCTGCTCATGGCAATTGCCTTAGTTCTCCAGGGCTGCTATGACAAATACCACACAACTGGTTGGCTGAACAACTGAAATTTATCTTCTCACGGTTTTGGAAGCAAGAAGTCCAGCATCAAACTTTCCACAAGCCATGCTTTCTCCTGGAATCTGTAGCATCTGATGCTGGATTACTACAATACTTGGGATTCATTGACTTCCATCTCTGCTTTTGCCACATGTCATCTCCTTCTGGCTGCTACTTCTCATTCTCAGCAGTCTGTTTCTGTCTAGATTTCCTCTCAGTTCCAAACTGCAGAGATAAAATGGTTATCGATCCCTATTTCCACTTTCCTCCAGGTGTCCCAGGTGAAATCCCATCAAAAATAAACACAATTTAAAAACTATAATTTTGCTTCCTAAAATAAAAGATACAGCTGTGTATCACCTGTCAATCAAATTACAAACAAATTGAGAGGCAAAAAATAAAATCAAATTTAAATGTTGTCTCAGTTATATTTATATGACAGTATGAGAAACTCAGAAGCCAACATTTCATTTTTGTTCTCTTCAATGCCAGTCAACCAGTGTATCTGACTTTTTACTTATTCTGTTTTCAGATATAATATCTTTTGAAATTTCTTCAATTTTTAATCTGTGTGATTAATGTTAAATGTTCCATTTCATAGGAACAGGAATACTAGAATCTGAGTTCTACAGGTCAATTAATAGCTTTGTTTGCTTATTTACAGAAGAGTCATCTATAAACAAGGAAACTGAAAATTCCATCCTATAACCAATTAAGTGGCTACCTAGGTAAATCTGTATCATTATATATAAGCTTGGAACTCTTTCAGTTCATAGAAAAGTAAAATAAATTAAAGTTGCATCTAATATGTATATATAAATGTATGAAATTAAAATAATTTTGAAGTGGTTCTCTTTCAATTTGCATTCATATTTGCTTTTGCTATAGTAATAAAGTTATTGAAGAAAATAAAATATGATCACCATGACTGATACAATAATTTTGCCTGAATCCTTTTCATACACACATTCTGGATTACAAATATTCAAATAGTTAAAAGATCACTGCCAAAGCCTTAGTGTTCCCTTGACTAATTAAGCTTCACTTTTGAATAATTGCTCTATATCCACTAATTTAATAATAAACATTCTAACTCTTCAGAACCAGATATGAGTTTTACATCTGCTCCAGTTACAAGGTGACCTCAGATGGCATGGTGGTTTGGAGTTGTATGCACCCCAGAAAAATTATATTCTTAAACTTAATTCCTGCCTGGGGGTGTGAACCCATTGTAAGTAGCAGTTTTTGATGCCGTTACTTCAGTTAAGGTGTGGCTCAACTCAATCAGGATGGGTCTTAATCCTATGACTGGAGTCCTTTATAAGTAGAATGAAATTCAGACAGAGAGAAAGAAAGCCATGGGAAGCAAAAGCTGAACATAAATGGACCCAGGAAGAGAATGGAGAGGCCAGGAGAGTCTGCCATGTGCATTTCCAAGTGAAATAGGATCTCAGACCAAGGATGATTGTCAGCCAGCCCCATAACATCAGTTTTTGATAAGAAAGCATGGCCTTGATGATGCCTTGATTTGGAACTTTTTCCCATCTTGAAAACTATGAGCTAAAAAAATTCCTGTTGCTTAAGTCAACCCCTTGCATGATATTTGCTTGAGCAGCCAAGGAAACTAAAACAGATTTGTGTATTTTTCTTATTCCAAAGTTACAAAGATATTTTTAACACTTCTTAGCTATCAATCAAATACTTTCTGATTAAATAAAAATAATGATACCTTTTACATGAACGCCAATCATGAAACACAATATGGACTAAATAAAGCTTTCTCTTCCTCTCTCCCTCTCTCCCACACATGCACAAAAACAATTCTATAGAATATTTTTATGTTTTGTTTGTTTTTTTTTTTACAAAATTTCATGTTACCCTGGTTAGAATGCCTGCTGTCTCTTAGGACTAGCCTAAATGTATAACATTATAGGGCTATCCTAAAATTTATAACATGAATTTTTCCCATTATATGAATTAAAAAAGGAAACCAGCATGTTGGGCATCATTATATTACATTAATTACATTATATTACATTATATTATATTGTAATATAAAGTAAAAGTCCTATTATTATAGGACTTTATTATAAAGTAAAAGTCCTATTTACTTTTGTTTAGTGCTTACACCTTTAATTTAGCCCTTTCCTCGCACATTTTACTATAAGAATTAGCAAGAAAACAATACATACCTTCATCACTTTGACTGAAACTCTCCCAAACTTATTATATTATATTATATAATATAATATAATATAAAACTCTAATATAATATAATATAATAAATATAATATAATATAAAACTCTCCCAACTTATTATATTATATTATATTAATTACATTAATTACATTATATTAGTATAATGGTAACTGGTGTAAAAAGAAACTCCTGAGTTTAAATTTAAATTGTATAGCAAAGGAGTAGCTTAATTATTGTCCACTTTACAGTCATATGAGGCTTTCTAGGTCATCACTGGGTGAGGGGGATCAGATATGGAGACATTGCTATCATCAGCACTTGATCTACTGGATGGTTTTATGCTAAATACAGTTGATAGAGCAGAGGTCAAATATAATTCTCATCTACCTCAGCTTAGAGTGAAACACCTCTTTTGCATATATTCTGTTAGTGTAAACTGATCATTTAATCCAATTTAACCCTAGATGCAGAAGTGTAAGAAAAAGAAAGTAGGGACTGGGAAAAGTGGTTCTTGATTGGGTAGACATTTCTAAACAAATATATTCTATAAGAAGGAGATCACGCTTTTTGGCAGACCGCTAGCAGCTTTTAACACAATTTGCCCTCTATTCTATAGACATATTCAGCACACTTTCCCTTTTGTGCTTAGACCATATTCAAGGTCTCTGAAAAGAAATGACCCAAAGTTCCACTGAATTATTGCATCATGCCTGCATTCTAGGATCCCAGGGCACATGCCTGTCAATTCCAGGGGGATTTTTCTGTGACCCAGCAACCTCTGAACTAAAATACAATCTTCAAAAAAAGATGAAGGGATAGAACCACTACAGTTAAAAGAAAAATCACTCAGAAGTAATAGAATCATGGAAGACACAACACTTAGTGGTCTATAGAATGGTTGAAATTTATGGATCAGACATCATAAAGGTCTTCTGTCTTGGGAAAAGAGAAAATCTTTGTTAACTATGATTCTGCTGTCTGGTTGGAACTTTCTGACCTTTGTCCTCCATGGCATCTAGATCCCAAAAGGGGAGCAACTTCTTTGTCAATTATTTCCCATGATCGTATCCCAAGTGAGAATTACATGTGTAAGCTTGCAGAGCTCAGTTCTTTCTTACTCTAATTTGATGCCATAAGTTATTTTGATGTCCCCACAAAAAAATGGTGACTTTATAATAGATGTTTCATTGGTGATGTAACATTCACTCATATGCTTGTATACCTCATCTATTTGTTTCCAATTGGTTCCATGTATCTGCAGACACACCCAAGATTCTCTCCTTGACATAATCATTAAGCCTGATTTATTTGCAACTAACTTAGAAGCTAATTTGAGACCTGAAAAATAAGCTTGCTTTGAAAGATAACTGCCTTACCTTACTCTGAACTTGAGCAAGGATGAGTTGTATTTTTTGAGAATGATGAGTAGACCTTTGTTGCTCTACTATTTTTTTTAAAGAATCTTATCTCAAAATGGGATCTATGAGACTTTTGATCTTTCCAAACTTTTGAGTTTTTGAACTTTGAGAAACTCCCTTTTTCCTTTCATTTTTACTCTTGAATCAGACAATTCCTTTGAGTTTTCATCTTTCTTGTACAGCTATTTCTGCTATAATGCAATATAATGTGCTCTTGAAAAACTTAAGGCTTTCCAAAGTTGAGTGAGTGATGAATGAGCATTGACAGAAAAGACAGCATTAGGCCAATTAAAATCTATGTGGCTTTATAATCAAAACAGTTATAATAATAACAGCAACAACTACTACTAAGGAAAAATCACCAGCAAATTCAAAAAAAAAAAAATATTTGAAGTCCTAATAAAAACAGATATCTACTTTGGTATATATAGAAGTGAATCTTAAATGTTAATAAAGGTATTTTGATGCAAATGTTTGCAAGGAAGTATTGAGGATGCTGATTGTGACAAAAAATATAAAGATCAGTGCATTCCATGTGAGAAGCATTTTTAGTACAGGCCTCTTGGCCAAACTAGGTGAAGAAGAAGGTGAGTTGATGGGTTATCATGTACATCTTTGTATCCCTCTGTTGTACTAGCATTGTTAGTGTACTGTGCAATCACCTGCTTTTTTTAGGTGGTTCACAATATTAACATGCAGGAAAACAAAAAGTATTATCCAGTGTGTTTCTGCATTATACAGACATCACTCCCCTATTCACCAATTATAAACAGGAGATTTTGCATAACAGAAACACATGTTGTAGCAAAACAGACTGTAAAACCTTTCAGAACTCAGAAAGTAACCAAACACTATTAACATTGTATTTTAAATGCTTCTAGCTACAGGCACTATGAGTGTTAGAACTGTCTTATGAATTATTGCAAGAAACAGTTTCACTGAATGCACAACAAATGTCTCTATCTTCCAAGCCTCTGATAAATGTTCCCTTACTACCTGCTGTGTTTAGTGTACCCATTTCTGTTAACAATCTATTAAGAAAGATACACAGGCAACTATATCAAACTCAAATTACAGTGGAGTTAATACATAGAAACATTTCTTATGCTCTTAAAAATTTGAAATACTTGTTTATGGACCATTTGAGTTATGATTTTTGCTTTTCAAATTCATGTAGGGACCAAACTGAAGAATGCCCTCATATCTTTGTAAATGACTTTCAAAGTCAACCAGATGTAGAGATATTCAGCTTCCAAAAGGACACACACAGAAATGGAAAAGACAAACATGCTTTTAATCACTTCAACAAATGGTTGAAATGACTGTCCTCCCTTCCACTCACATTGGCAAGAATAGTTCACATGGAAGCAATGTACATTTGAGAAGGACTAGGAAATTTAGTCTTTTGCAGGATAACCACTTCCTTAGCCACGTTTTGATACAGTGAAATGGGGAGAAAAATATATTACACAATTAGCTGGCTCTCCACAGTGATACTCTAGGATTCACAACAGTAATTTGCAAATTTTCAGCAATTATTTTTAGATTATGTTAAACATAAACTAGAATTTATTTTAAACATTAAGGCAAAATAAAATGCTTAAGAGTTATAAATGAAGGTAAAATTCATCTGTAACAGCACATATAAAATTAATTTATATATTTTTTTAGCCTTCATAATATTTGATAGATGTTTGACTATTTCTCTGTTAATATACATTTAGGCTCTGTTTAATGTTTTGCACTTACAAAAACATTTGCAAGAGTTGCCCTTGAACTTAGGTTAGGTCACATTCTAGGCCATAAACAAAACCTAAGAAATAAAATGACTAGAAATCAAACCATGTACATTGTCAAGCATTAAAATAATTACATTATAAATTAACAACAAAAAGAAATCTAGGGAAAGAAAAATATTTTAAAATTAAACAACTCTTACAAATTATCCATGCTTCAGAGAGTAAATCTCAAAGGGAATTAAATTAATTTAGATAAAAGCAAAAGTACCATATATCAAACTTTGTTAGATATAGCTAAAGCATTCCTTAAAGAGAAATTTATAGCATTGAAGGCCTATATTAGAAAAAGATCTAAAATTCTATCTCAGGAAACTAGGGAAAACAGAGAAAATTATACCTAAATCAAGCAGATGTAGTGATAAATAATATTAGCACATAAATCAATTAAGTAGAAAACTAGAAAACAATAGAACAAATGAAACCCAAACAATTTATTTGGTAATATCAATAAAATAGACAAACCTCTGGCAAGGCTGTCCAAGACAAAAAGAAACACAAGATAGAATATCAATATGAAATGAAATGAATACCAATCAGAAATGAAAGAATATCACTCTTTATTCCATAGACATGACAAGAGTAGTAGAGGAATACTGCACATGACTCTATGTCCATAATTTCCATTAAAAGGATCAACTCTTTGAAAGACAAATTACCAAAACTCATTTAAAAAACAGACAAACCAAAACACTAAATAACCCTAAATCTATTAAAGTAAAAGGAATATGTAGTTAAAATCCTTCCAACAAAATAAACCCTGGGCCCAAGGCTTTCACTGATCAGTTCTACTAAGCATTTAATGAAGACTTATCACCAATTCTATATAATCTCTTCCAGAAATAGAAGAGGATCACTTTTTTTTGTTTTTTTTTTTTTTTTAGCCTTGCTCTCATACCGGGGGGGGGGGGGGGGGGACTGACCAATAACACTCATACACATAGACCAAAAATTCTTAAAATGTTAGTAATTTGGATTTAGCAATATGAAGTAAAAAAATCATACTATCTATGTAGCAAACAGATGGGATCCATTACAAAAATGGAAGCCTGTTTCAAAATTCAAGTATCAATTAATATAATTAACCAAGTTAATATATTGAATTAGAAATCATATGATAACATCAATAGATGCAGAAAAATCTTCACAAAAATTCAACATCTACGAAAACTCAGCAACCCAGAAACAGATGGGATATTCCTTAATCTAACAGGGAAAATGTGCAGCTAACTTCATACTTAATGAGAAACTAGATTCATTCCTCCTAAGATCTTGAATAAAGCAACATGTCTTTTCTCACTATTTCTATTCAATATCATAGCATAAGCCTTATTGAGGTCAACAATGCAAGAAAACAAAATAAAACTTTTTATTCATAAACTGCATGATTCCCTATGCATGGAATTAAAAAGTGAGACTGATGAGGTCTCAGGATAGAAGATCAAATACAAAAGTCAATTGTATTCATATATACTAGAAATGCACAAACGGAATTGTAAACCCCAAACAGACAATTAACAGATAACACATAAAATCGATTGCTCCCTCCATAAAAAATGAAGTATGTGGATATCAAACTAATAACGTATGTTCAGCATCTATATGAACTATGATGTAATCAATCAAAGATCTCAATAACTGGAGAAATAGTCCATTGCATAGGTTGAAATATTTGATGTTAATATGAAGATAGTCACCAATTTGACCTATAGATCAATCTAATACCAATTTAAATTGTAATATGCTTTTTTTGTTCTTAGAAATGTACACACACACAGAAGGCAAAGAAACTAGAATGGCTGAAACAATTTTGAAAGAGAACACAGAGCACACATTTTAACTGATTTCAAGACTTAATCTAAAGCTATGGTAATCAAGAGAATATGGTATGACAAAAGGATAGACACTTATATCAGTGGATTAAAATAGAGAAATCATATATATATAGTCAGAGAAATGTGGTCAATTGATTTTTGACAAAAATCCAAAGATAATTCAGTGGAAATTGACAAGAGGTGCTGGAAAAATTGGATAGCAATACATAAAATGTGAACCTTAACACATGCCTCACATTTTTTATAAAAATTAGCTCAAAATGGATCATACAATTAAATGCAAAATTATAAAATTTATTTAGGAATATGCAATAGAAAATCTATGTAATCTTCGGTTTAGCATTCAGGTTTAAATTACAGCACAAGCATGATTCATGCAAGAAAAAATGATAAACTGGACCTTATCAAATTAAAATCTTTTACTCTAAGAAAGGCACTCAACATAATGAAATAAAAAGCCATAGAATGGCAAAAATTGTTTGTCAATCTACATTTCTAGCAAATAGCATGGAACCAGAATATATAATGTTCTTTTAAAACTCAATAATGAGAAAACAAACAACATAAAAAAATAGGCAAAGCATTTGAACAGAAATTTGACCAAAGTTGATATATGGATAATAAATGAACACATGAAAAATGTGTTCCACGGTTTTTATAATTGAGGAAATGAAAATTAAAAGCTCAATGAGATTTCACTAGTCAATCATCAAAATGAAAAAAATATAGAAAACTAACAATAGGAAATTCTGGTGAGGATGCCGTACAGCAGGAATTCTCATTCATCTTGGATGGAGATTCAAAATGGTGCAGCCCCTGTGGAAGACAGGTTAGCACATTCCTGTAACAGTAAATACAGATATATCATCCAACCCAGCAATCTCATGCCTAGGTGAAGCATAAAATCTCAGCATGGATGTTGAGGGCAGCTTCACTCATAAACACTAAGAGCAAGAAGCAACCAAAATGTCCTTCAACATGAGAATGGATGTACTGTAGTACACCCATGTAATGGAATACTATATATCCTCAAAAATGAGCTATTGATTCACGCAATAACGGATTAATATTAAAAGTATTTTATTGTGTAAAACATGTCAGGCCTAAAGGCTATGTGGTGTATGAGTCCATTCATATGAAAGTTGGGAAAAAGCAAAACTATAGGGCTAGGAAATAAACTAGTAGCTTCCAGCATTTGGGGCAGGGGGTGGTTGAATACAAAGAGGACGAACAGAGGAATTTTAAGGCAGAGTAATGGTCTGTGGCAAACTAGGTTGATGGAAATATGACCCTGTTCAATTATCAAAACCTATAAACTGAACACCACAAACAGAGAACTTTGATATACATACACTAAAATATAAACCAAAAAAAAACCCAAATCAAAAAATCACAAACTCATACACACACACTCACAGCCAGGATCCATCCCAGAATAGAATGCAGATTCTTTTATAAAGGTATTTCATATGGAAAATGTTGTTTTGACTAAAAACTATAAGGCTAAACACAAAGGGAATAGAACAAAAGCACTGTACTCTAGGTTTTTTGTGTTTTTTTCCCTTCATGGGAGTATAGTTTACTAATTCTAAAACTGCTTTACATGAATACACAGGTTAAACTAATAATGGGTGATGCATTGTGGGAGCCAGGTATCTTCTGTCAGAGAAAACAGTTACATATAAGCAAGAATGATCCCTGTCATACTGGATTAGAATTGGAAAAATTCATCAGCATGAACTTATATTTAGCTTAATATAAGTACAATTAGACAGAGACAGAAATTATTATAGATATGAATGTTGTATTAGTTTCCCGTTACTGATGTAACAAATATCAAAACTTAGTGCCTTCAAACATTAATTTATTATCTTAAAGTTCTGCAGGTCAGGAGTTGTAAATGAGTCTAGGCTAAAACCAAGGTGTCAGCCTAGATGCATCCCTTCTGGAGGTTCTATAGAAGGATCTGTTTCCTCACCTTCTCCAGCTTCTAGAGGCTGACCACATTCCTTGTTGCATGGTCCCTTCTATCTTCAAAGTCAGCAAGGATCAGTTGAGCCTCTGCATCATTTTGATACTCACTGTCCTCTCCCTCTTTCAATGACAAGGACCCTTGTGTTTATACTGAGTCCATCCAGATAACACAGAATAACCTCAGCATTGCAAGGTTATTAGCAGACTTAGTTCTATTTAAAACTTAATTCCCTTTTGCTATGTAACATATTCACAGTTTCTGGGGATTAAGATGTGGACATCTTTTGTGAGACCATCATTTTGCCTCACACACATGTATACCTGGGTAATTGTACATTCAAATCTGATGTAGCTCTAAAAGCAATGATGTCTAGTAATAACAGACACACCTAGCATCCAGTTCTTGGTTTCTAAATACCTTAAAGATGCCCAACAGTAAATGCTGAAAAAATATATATATAAGCAAGAAAATACACTGAATATGCCTCAAATTCTAAAATAATTATACAAGAATCCATACTGATATAAATAAATGATTGAATACATAAATACGGGGGAGAAGAGTCACATATTTCTTACAGATGATCTCAAGCAAATATGTGTAGGGATTCACCTCTCTAGGAGATGGAACTTAATTTCCCCCCACCATCATCTTGTGAGTGAGCAGGACAAAGTGACTTCCTCCCAAAGAATAAAAAAAGGGAAAAACATGCTAACTTTACAGTGGAGAAATCTGGCAAACATTGCCTGAATCAAAAGGTCCAGGTTAAAATGAGCACTGATGTCATATATTTATCAGGTAACTACTTTTATGTTGTCACAAGAAGGACAGTTCACCTCCATGGTATTCTTTGATAAAACCCATAATGTGAGTCTCTTCATGAGAAGAACATTGAGTACCCCCAAAATGAAGGACATTCTACAAAATTCTTGAGTTGTACTTATCAGAAGTATCAAGCTCATGAAAAACAGGCTGAGAAACTGTAAGAGAGCAGAGGAGACTAAGGAAATATAAAAACTAAATGTGATATGGTATACTGGGTCAGATCCTGGAACAGAAAAAGGATGTAATTGAAAAAAAAAAAAAAAAAAAAAAAACTGTGAAATCTGAATAAAGAATGGAGTTTCATTTTTTTTTAAAAAATCACATTCTCTTGAATTTTAATTATCAAAAATGTGTGCTACACATTCTCTGAACACAATGGAATATAATTAGAAGTCAATAACCATCAGAGACTTAGAAAATCCACAAATACCTGGAGGTTAAACAACACATTGCTAAACAATCAGTGGGTTAAAGAATAAATACTAACAGAAATTGCTAAATATATAGAGATGAATGAAAATGAGAACACAACATATCAAAACTTATGGGATGCAGCAAAAGTGGTACTGAGGGGGAAATTTATAGCATTAAATGCATATATTAAAAAGGAAGAAAGAGCTAAAATCAAAGAACTAATGGAGCAACTGAAGAAGCTAGAAAATGAACAGCAAACCAATCCTAAACCAAATAGAAGAAAAGAAATAACAAGTATTAAAGCAGAAATAAATGACATAGTGAACAAGAAAACAATAGAATAAATTACACTAAAAGTTGGTTCTTTGAGAAGTTCAACAAGATAGACAAGCCCCTAGCTAGAATGACAAAATCAAAAAGAGAGAAGACCCATATAAACAAAATAATGAATGAGAAAAGTGACATTACTGTGGATCCCAACAAATTAAGAAAAAAAATTTTAAGAGGATACTATGAACAACTGTATGCCAACAAACTGGATAATGCAGAGGAAATGGACAATTTCCTGGAAACATATGAATAACCTAAACTGACGAGAGAAGAAATAGAAGACCTCAACCAACCAATCACAACCAAAGAGAGCCAATCAGTCATCAAAAAAAAACTTCCCACAAATAAATGCCCAGAGTCAGATGGCTTCACAGGGGAATTCTAACAAACTTTCCAAAAAGAACTGACACCAATCTTACTTAAATTCTTTCAAAACATCAAAGAAAATGGAATATTACCTAACACATTTTATGAAGCTAACATCAATCTAATACCAAAACCAGGCAAAGATGCTACAAAAAAGGAAAACTACAGGCCAATCCCCCTAATGAATATAGATGCAAAAATTCTCAACAAAATATTACAAATCGAATCCAAAGACACATCAAAAAAATCATACCCCATGACCAAGTGGGGTTCATTCCAGGCACGCAAGGATGGTTCAACATAAGAAGATCAATCAATGTATTACAATACATTAACAAATCAAAAGAGAAAAATCAAATGATCATCTCAATAGATGCTGAAAAAGCATTCAACAAAATCCAGCATCAGTTTTTGATAAAAAACTCTTCAAAAGGTAGGAATTGAAGGAAACTTCCTCAATATGATAAAGAGCATATATGAAAAAACCCACAGCCAGCATAATACTCAATGGTGAGAGACTGAAAGCCTTCCCTCTAAGATCAGGAACAAGACAAGGATGCCCGCTGTCACTGTTGTTATTCAACATTGTGCTAGAAGCGCTAGCCAGGGCAATCCGGCAAGACAAAGAAATAAAAGGCATCCAGATTGGAAAGAAAGAAGTAAAACTGTTATTATTTGCAGATAATATTATCTTATATCTGGAAAACCCTGAGAAATCAATGATACAGCTACTAGAGCTAATAAATTTAGCAAAGTAGTGGGATACAAGATTAATGCACATAAGTCAGTAATGTTTCTATATGCTAGAAATGAACAAAGTGAAGAGACACTCAAGAAAAAGATACCATTTTCAGTACCAACTAAACAAATCAATACCTAGGAATAAACTTAACCAAAGATATAAAAGACCTATACAAAGAAAACTACATAACTCTACCAAAAGAAATAGAAGGGGACCTTAAAAGATGGAAAAATATTCCATGTTCATGGATAGGAAGGCTAAATGTCATTAAGATGTCAATTCCATCCAAACTCATCTACAGATTCAATGCAATCCCAATCAAAATTCCAACAACCTACTTTGCAGACTTGGAAAAGCTAGTTATCAAATTTATTTGGAAAGGGAAGATGCCTCAAATTGCTAAAAACATTCTAAAAAAGAAAAACGAAGTGGGAGGACTTACACTCCCTGACTTTAAAGCGTATTATAAAGCCACAGTTGTCAAAACAGCACGGCACTGGCACAAAGAGAGACATATTGATCAATGGAATGAAATTGACAATTTGGAGACAGACCCCCAGATCTATGGTCAACTGATCTTTTATGAGGCCACCATAGCCATTGAACTGGGTCATAACAGTCTTTTCAACAGATGGGGCTGGGAGAGTTGGATATCCATATCCAAAAGAATGAAAGAGGACCCCTACCTCACACCCTACACAAAAATTAACTCAAAGTGGATCAAAGACCTCAATATAAAAGATAGTACCATAAAACTCCTAGAAGATAATGTAGGGAAACATCTTCAAGACCTTGCATTACACAGCCACTTCCTAAACCTTACACCCAAATCACAAGCAACAAAAGAAAAAATAGATAAATGGGAACTCCTCAAACTTAGAAGTTTCTGCACCTCAGAGGAATTTATCAAAAAGGTGAAGAGGCAGCCAACTCAGTGGGAAAAATTTTTTGGAAACCATGTATCTGACAAAAGACTGATATCTTGCATATATAAAGAAATCCTACAATTCAGTCACAATAGTACAGACAGTCCAATTATAAAATGGGAGAAAGATATGAAAAGACAGTTCTCTGAAGAGGGAATACAAATGGCCAAGAATCACATGAAAAAATGTTCAGCTTCACTAGCTATTAGAGAGATGCAAATTAAGACCCCCACGAGCTACCATCTCACACCAATTAGAATGGCTGCCATTAAACAAGCAGGAAACTACAAATGCTGGAGAGGATGTGGAGAAATTGAAACTCTTATTCATTGTTGGTGAGACTGCATAATGGTTCAGCCACTTTGGAAGTCAGTCTGGCAGTTCCTTAGAAAACTAGATATAGAGTTACCCTTCGATCCAGCGATTGCATTTGTCAGTATATACCCGGAAGATCTGCAAGCAGTGACACGAACAGATATCTGCATGCCAATGTTCATAGCAGCATTATTCACAATTGCCAAGAGAAGGAAACAACCCAAATGTCCTTCAACAGATGAGTGGATAAATTAAATGTGGTAAATACACATGATGGAATATTACGTGGCAGTAA
Organism: Choloepus didactylus; assembly: GCF_015220235.1. NCBI lineage: Eukaryota > Metazoa > Chordata > Mammalia > Pilosa > Megalonychidae > Choloepus > Choloepus didactylus. The sequence continues at coordinate 44,448,455 of NC_051317.1, forward strand.
GAAGAAACAATGACGTGAAACATATGACAACATGGATGAACCTTGAAGACATATTGCTGAGTGAAATAAGCCAGGCACAAAAAGAGAAATATTATATGCTAACACTAATGTGAACATTGAAAAATGTAAAATAAATGGTTTATAATGTAGAATGTAGGGGAACTAGCAATAGAGAGCAATTAATGAAGGGGGAACGATATCCCAATAAGAACAGATAAGCTATCGTGGGTAAGTTTAACATTCTGGTAATGCACAGGAATGAATATGGCTTGTTAGTTTCTGGTGGGTATAACAGGAACAAGTTCACAGAAATGTTGCTATATTAGGTTATTTTCTTGGGGTAGAGTAGGAACATGTTTGAAGTAAAGTAATTATTTTAGGTTAGTTGTCTTTTTCTTACTTCCTTGTTATGTTTTGTTTGAAAAGTTTTTTTGTTATATTAAAAAAATTTTTTTTTTGGTATAGTTAATTAAAAAAAAAGTTAATTAAAAAATTGAAAAAAATATGCAGAGCTCTCTTGAGGAGCTGGTGGAGAATGCAGGGGTGTTGGGCTTCCCCACCTCGATGGTTGCTGATGTGCTCACAAACATAGGGGACTCGTGGTTTGATGGGCTGAGCCCTCTACCACAGGACTTGCCCCTGGCAAGACTGTTGCTGCAAAGGAGAGGCTAGGCCTCCCTATAATTGTGCCTAAGAGCCTCCTCCCAAATGCCTCTTTGTTGCTCAGATGTGGTCCTCTTTCTCTGGCTAAGCCATATTGGCAGGTGAAATCACTGCCCTCCTCTCTATGTGGGATCTGATACCCAGGGGAGAGAATCTCCCTGGCAACGTGGAATATGACTCCCGGGGAGGAATGTAGAGCCGGCATTGTGGGATGGAGAACATCTTCTTGACCAAAAGGAGGATGTGAAAGGAAATGAAATAAGCTTCAGTGAGAGAGAGATTCCAAAAGGAGCTGAGAGGTCACTCTGGTGGGCACTGTTACACACAATATGGATAACCCTTTTTAGGTTCTAATGAATTGGAATAGCTAGCAGGAAATACCTGAAACTATCAAACTACAACCCAGAACACTTGAATCTTGATGATTGTATAAAAATGTACCTTATGAGGGGTGAAAATGTGATTGGGAAAACCATGTGGACCACACTCCCCTTTTTCCAGTGTATGGATGGATGAGTAGAAAAATGGGGGCAAAAAAAAAAAAAGCATCCAGTGTTCTTTTTTACTTTAGTTGTTCTTTTTTTCACTTTATTATTATTATTATTATTTTTGTGTGTGTGGTAATGAAAATGTTCAAAAATTAATTTTGGTGATAAATGCACAACTATATAATGGTACTATGATCAATTGAATGCCAGCTTTGTATGACTGCATGGTATATGAATATATCTCAATAAAATTGAATTTTAAAAAAAAGTGTGCTATATATGGAAATTTCAAAAATGTCCTGAAGATCATAGAAAAATTTGGAGATAATACAAAAATGTTTGGATCAATGATAAAAATTTAGAAAAGCGATAAACATTGATGCCCTACCAGACAATTATACATTTTAAAAAGTTAAAATAATCACTGAAGTGTAAACAAAAACAAAAGTATGACCAAATCAACAAAACAGAACAAAATATGCAGAAACAAACCCAAGTATAAGGTAAGAACGGCTTTACAACTATATTTCATATCAGGAAAGAGATGCTTTATTTATTTTAAAAAATGGAGAAAATCAGCTAGTAACTTCAAAAGTACCTGCATGACTCATACCATAGTTCAATATAAAGATCATATGAAATAAATATTTAAGTATCAAGTACAAAAAGGCACATTGGTAAAATGTAGCTATTTAAAATATCTATTTAATGTTGCATTAAAACTCTTCCAAAGCATGGATCTTTTTTCTTTTCCTATAGAAACCCGGTGCAGATGGCACTTCAGCAAGTGTCAGATAGAGGCAAGCTGGCATCCGGTGGCTCTTTTTCCCAGTTCCATTGGCTGCTGCACTGTGACCAGCCCAGCAACTCCCACGGTTGGCTTTGGGACCTCAACTGACATCACGTTACTTAACTGACAGCAAACTGCATAAAAGTTACATATTCTTGTGCACCAAATATAGAGATTTTAAAAACAAGAAACACAAACCTCAATTTAGAGAAAAATTTACACCTGTTTCACATGACAGACAAGGGTGAAATAATTGTATAATATAGACAATGCTGCCAAGTCGGTAATAAATATTAAACACTTATTTTACAAATTGGCCTAAAGATATGACAATGCAATGCACTTGAGAAGAAATAAAAATGCCAAATAACAATATAAACTATTTCAATCCCATTACTCAGCAAACTAATTCGTATTAAAATGATGAGGTCTACAGAAAAAAAATTACAAATTTAGAAAATACTATCCATTCACTGTTGGAAACAGAATATATGCAGAAATGCCATTCTCTTTTATTGCTTTTGAAAGAAATTGGTACAAATGTTCTTGAAGAATATTTAAGCGTAGGTGCCAAAAGCTGTTAAAAACAAACAAACAAACAAACAAACAAACAAACAACAAAACAACATAGCATTTGATGCAGATCTTCAACCCGGGAATTGATGTTAAGAAAACTATTGAGCAATTAGAAAAATATATGACTGGTATTGGTTAAGAAGGTTGTATATTACACAGCCGTGAGGAAAGTAATTCTGTATTCAGCAGTCATCGGGAAAGGGGTTGATATGTATGAATGACTCTTCCATGAAATTGTTTTTTATTTTCATTCCAAATGTTTGCTAAAGTCTTATTTCTGCTTTTCTAGTAAGTTACATTCTCAGTAAGGTATCTTAAGAAGCAATTGTAAATGTAGGGAATGTTGATGACAACATGCATAAAATATTGTATAAATATATGTGTATTTGTTTCCTGTGGCTAATTTAACAAATTGCCACAAAGTTCTTGGCTTAAAACAACAGAAACCCATTATTTTGTGATCCTGGTGGCCAGGATTTAGAACAAAAGATGTGTGAAGAGCCACACTCCTTCTGGAGGCTCTGGGGGAGAATTTGTTCTTTCCTCTTCCCTCTGTGCTGGCTGATGACGTTTCTGGGATTGTAGCTACATCCTTCCAATCTCTACCTCTGTCTCCAAATCTCCTTATTCCTTGGCTGTGTCTCTGTCAACACTCCCCAGCCCTTCTCTCATAAGGATATATGTGCTGACATTTATGGGTGTTCATGGGGACATTCCAGGATAAGACCTTCCTCTCAAGATCATTAACTTAATTGCATCTTTGGACATATAAATTCACATTCACTCTTTTGTCACATAAGGTAATATTCACAGGTTCAGGCAATTAGGATGGGGACATATCTATGTGACCACTATTCAGCCCACTGCACTATGCATTTCTATATGACAGTAAATGAAAACTAATAAATAGAATTTGCTTTTACAAATTATTAAGGATTGAATAATGTCCTCTCAAAAGGCATGATCAGATCACAATCCCTGGTCCTGTGGATGTGAATCCGTCTGTACATATGCCCTTTGAAGGTGTTATTATTTGAGGTGTGTCTAAACTGAATGAGGGTGGCCTTAAAAATAAAAACAAACCAGACGCAGAGGGAGACACTCCTGGAGTAACCAAAAGCTGGAAGTCAATGTAACTCTGAAAAGAAAGGAGGACTCTGCCATGTGCATTGCTGCATGACAGAAAAACTGGGGAATCCCAAAGATTGCTGGCCAGCCAGAAGATACCACTCCCAGGAGGAAGCAAGCCTCCCAGCTTCTTTACCCATGAGCCAATAAATTCCTATTGTTAAGCCAACCCATTGTAACAATTGTATTTAGCAGCTAGGAAAGACAGGAATGAATGTATAAACACGGATTTAAAGTTTGTAAGTGTGCTTGACCTCAGTCTATTGAGTTAGGCTTAACAAATCAATTTATGTTCATCAAACATGCCATTTTCTTGGATTTTGATTAATTGAAGCCATGCTAACATTAATTTTTGATTATCAGTCTGGGAGACAAATATTTAATTTTTGGCATCATTATGAAATCCAATCTTTTCCCTCTGCACTCTTTTAGGAACTGAAAACCTTCACCCACATCTTTTATACCACCTCCAGCAGTAATTCTCTGCTACTTACCAAGCTATTGTCACAGTCTAAATGAACTCCCTGTATCTTCTTTATATCTGATGCTCTTCTCCGTGTAACATTTTGTCATGTCCTGGAGGCACAGTGCAAGCAATTTATTTTCCTTTGAAATGTTCACTCTAAAAGAAGCCAAAAACACGTTACAAGTTGAAGGCAAAGGGCAGAAAGATGCTTGAGAAGTGTGAGGTGAGCCAGGGGGCAACGAGGCAGAGTGAAAGAGCACAGACTTTGAAGTCAGACCCACCATTAACTGTGAGCCCTTGGGCACTACACAGAACCCTCATGAGTTTTAATTTCCATAACTTTAAAATCACTGTAATTACCCAGGCACTGCAAATGGTTGTTTTAGTGGTGCTCACATCCTACGTACAGTTGCTCATGTTGGTGATTTAACAAAACTGGGCTGAGGAATATAAGCATCCTAGCATGGTGCCTGGCAAAAGAGTGATAAAAAAAATAGTAGTTACTACTTTATTAACTATGGGATAAAATATTCTTCAATGTGCCATGATAGTCTGCAGTAACAACCTCCAGATTTCAAGTCCATACAAAAATAAAGGCAATCTCTTTTTCATGTTACAAATCTATTTGGAGAGGTCCCTGTTCAAAGAGGACACTCAGGAACCTCAGGGACCCAGTCAGTTAGCATCTCTGACTCAACACTGCTTATGGGACCTTTGAAGAAGGATGAGAATAATATGGTGACTTGATCTTTGACTTTTAAAATCTGCACCTTAAAAGTACACATATTATTCCCGATGCTTTTTTTTTGGCCAATGCAAGTCGCTTGGAGCATGCCTAAATTCAAAGAGGATCTGGAAGTGCAATCTTACCGTGTTCCCAAGAGGAGAACAAGAGTATTTGTATCGTGCTCTCATGATTATTTTTGAGGATATGGATAAAGAACCTAGCTATTAGAATATAATTTCTCAACTAATAAAATTCTAAATTGGTAAAATGGGTGCTGATTTTAGCTGATGCTGGCAAAGCATTCATCTCTTTCTCCCGTGCTCGGTCAAGGTAAGCCTGTCTTAACCCTGTGAACCCTCTCTTCTTGAAGGAGCTTCCCATTTCTCAGAATCTATTTTCCTTACTAGCCTCAAATACTTAGTTTTCTCCTGGGCCCAAGAAAATATATGATTTTCCAGAATATACAGGTGTTTCTCATGGTTAAGTCAGGAGTGAAATTTTCATTTGGACTTCTGCATTCTAAGTGGGTTCAGAACTCTCTGATTTAATTTTATTGAACTTTCCAGTAATTATAGGCCACAGCCTTCAATTTTCATATTTATCTTAGCTTCCCCAGGCTGCCACAACAAAGTGCCATAAACTGATTTGCTTAAAACAACCAAGATTTATTGTCTCACAATTCTGGAAGCTAGAAGCTTGAATCAAGATGTCAGCAGAGCCAGGCTTGCTCTGCAGTCTGTGGGGCTCCAGCAGTGGCTGGTTGGCAGTCCATGGCTTGTGGCATAACTGATCCTGACTCTGCCTCCATCACATGGCTGTCTACTTTGTCTGTCTGTCTGTGTCCGTATTTCCTCTGTTATAAGCACACCAGTCATAATAGATTAGTATCCACCCAAATCCAGTTTGGCCTTATTTTAACTTAAAACATCTTCAAAGATCTGATTACCAAATAGGGTCACTTTCACAAGACCAGAATTTAAGACATTAGCACCTGAACATACCTTTTGAGGGGAAACAATTCAATCATTAACAATTATGTGTGTGTGGTGTGCAAATCAGTGTGCATGTGTTTAGATACCTAAGTATGACTAGACATAATGTACTTATGTATTTTGTTCTCAATATAGAAAAAAAAAGCAAGCAAAGAAAATCAAAGCAGCCTCCTCTAGCCATTGCAGGCAAACTCCTTACTCTGATCCTCTATTTCAGTATAAGGCATTATTCTCATATGCTCGCACTTTTTTTTTTCTGGTCAGTGTTGACACTCCCTCATTACCACTTCATTGCCATTTACTAAATATTTGTCTAAATGTTGTTTCTTTTGAGAAACAAATATATCTCTATTTCAAAAGAAAGGTTTCTACTCACCAATTCTTTACCCATAAGCAATTCATTTTTTCTCTCACAGTACAAAAATAAAACAAACTGTATTATTTGGAATCTGCCCCTTTCTGCCTCATGATGTTGATCTGCAAATCAAATGATACAATGAGAAAGAACTCATATTACACAGCATTATGAAATTATAAAGTGTCGTTTTCTCTGCTTCCCTCCCTTGGTCTACTGAAAGTTCCTGACTAGTTAATTCTTCTAATCTTTCCATGTTACAATTAATCTCTTGCCCAGCTCTTAGTTTTATCTTTTTAAAACACAGTTCTAATCCTATTATTGTCCTGGTAAAAATTTCTTGATGGTCTCTCACCACTGACCTAACTAAATCCACATTTCTTATCTTGTCACTTAAAACCTTCTGCAAGATGGTTCTAAAAGCTGCTTTTGTTTTTATCTTTCCGTTTCTTTCCTACGGACCCTTGAACTCTCATTATATTGCATTTTGTGCTATTTTTTGGAACAGACTCAAACCAACTTTACCCTCTCCTGGAAGGTTCTAATACATTTGTAGCAAAAAATCAATAGTAGTTCCCTTCAATTAACCAAGAAGGGAAATAGTATCAAATCTACAATTTGGACACGTTTCAGAGTTAAAAGTTAAATAAATGATAGCTATAATATTATTATTATCATCACTATTTCTTAGCTAGTATTAATTACTTTAAGTCAAACTAAAGTTAATTTTATTTACCGTTTCTTGTGTGCCAGTAATTATGTTCTGTAAATTATCATTATATTACTAACAGATAAATAATAATTATAGCGATGAAAATGTCAAGATTCAATGGTTGAATATAAACAACAAACATCTCTCTATGACTATGAATATGTTTAAAAATAGTAGATTGGAAATTACAAAGCAAATAATTTTATGACAATTAATAGATGTAACTTTAAAACTAAAAATGATGTAGAGCTATACTGCCCCAGAAATTACCAAAACTCCAATTCAATAATAGCTTAAAAAATGAAGTCTTAATGAACATTATCTTTCTCTCTCATGAAGACCCTAATGCATACACCAGAAGCACATAAACAAATATTTTTCAAACAGTATCAAAGGATGTGAAAACATTTCAGATTGTCCAAGTGTGCAATACTGGTTCATGAATTCCAGAACTCACACAAAGTATTTTTTTTTCTTTTTTTATTGAGATTTTCAGATACCATACAACTATCCAAAGATCCAAAGTGTAAAATCAATTGCCCACGGCACCACCATACAGCTGTGCATTCATCAACAAAATTAATTTTTTTTCAATTTTTAAAACATTTTCACTACTCCAGAAAAGACATAAAGACAAAAAAAAAAGGAAACTCACATCTTCCCATACCCCTAACCATGCCCCCCTCCACTACTGGTTCATAGTTTTGGTATAGTACATTTGTTACTGTTGATGAAATTTTAAAATACTACTAACTGTAGTATATAGTTTGCAATAGGTATGTATTTTTTCCCTATATGCCCCTCTATTGTTAACTTCTAGTTATAGTGAAATACATTTGTTCTAGTCCATGAGAGAGATTTCTAATATTTGTATAGTTAATCATGGACATTGTCCGCAAGATTCATTATTTTATACATTCCCATCTTTAACCTCCAGCTTTCCTTCTGTTGACGTGCATGACTCTGAACTTACCCTTTCCACCACATTCACACACCTTTCAGCACTGTTAGTTGTTCTCATAACATTCTATCATCACCCCTGTCCATTTGCAAACATTTAAGTTCACCCTAGTTTAACATTCTGCTCATAATAAGCAACCACTTCCCATTCTTTAGCCTCGTTTCTATATCTTGGCAACTTATATTTCATTTCTATAAGTTTACATATTATAATTAGTTCATATCAGTGAGACCCTGCAATATTTGCCTTTATGTGTCTGTCTTATTTCACTCAATATAGTGCTCTCAAGATTTCTTCATCAACCCATTTCTTTTAAGGTGGTTTTCTTCACACACTATACATTCCATCCTAAGTAAACAATCGTTGGTTCCCCATATAGTCACATATTTGTGTAGTGAGCACCATCGCCACTCGCTATATAAGGACATCTCCATTTCTTCCACAAAGACAGAGGCAGAGTCAAAGAAGGCAGAGAGGCAAAAGAAAAAGAGAGAAAAACAAACAAATAATAAAAAAAGAACTTCATAGCTAGAAAATGACAAAAGGAAAGATAGCACTAATCTAAAGTAAAATAGACAACATCACCAATGCCAGGAGTCCCATACCCTTCCCCTATTCCCCACCCCCCATATGCATTTAGCTATGATATATTGCCTTTGTTACATTAAAGGAAGCATAATACAATGTTTCTATTAATTATAGCCTCTAGTTTGCATTGATTGTCTTTTCCCCCCAATCCCACCCTCTTTTTAATTTGTTAATGTTGCAATGTTTACATTCATTTGTTCTACCTCATGTAAAAACATATTTGTACCTTTTATTACACTCCTTGAGCATACTAGGTTTCCCTGAGTTACACTGTCCCAGTCTTTATCATTTGTCTTTTGTTCTGGTGTCCCACATGATCCCAGCCCTCCTCTTTCAACCATATTCACAGTCATCTTTGTTCAGTGTACTTACATTGCTGTGCTACTATCTCCCAAAATTGTTTTCCAAACCTCTCACTTCTATCTTTTCCTTTCTGTCTGCAGTGCTTCCTTTAGGGTTTCCTGTAGAGCAGGTATCTTATTCACAAACTCGGTCATTGTCTGTTTGTCAGAGAATATTTTAAGCTCTCCCTCATATCTGAAAGATAGTTTTGCCAGATACAGGATTCCTGTTTGGTGGTTTTTCTCTTTCAGAATCTTAAATATATCAACCCACTTCCTTCTTGTCTCCATGGTTTCTATTGAGAAATCTGCACATCATCTTATCAAGCTTCCTTTGTGTGTGACAGATCACTTTTCTCTTGCTGCTTTCAGGATTCTCTCTTTATCTTTGACGTCTGATAATGTGATTATTAAGTGTTTTGGTGTAGGCCTATTCGGATCTGTTCTGTTTGGGGTACACTGCACTTCTTGGATTCATAATTTTATGTCTTTCATAAGAGATGGGAAATTTTTATTGATTGCTTCCTCTATTATTGCTCTGCCCCCTTTCCCTTCTCTTCTCCTGGGACATCAATGACATGTAAATTCTTGCTTTTCATTTTGTCTTTAAGTTCCTGGAGACATTGCTCATATTTTTCCATTCTTTCCTCTATCTGCTCTTTTGTGTGTAGGCTTTCAGGTGTCTTGTTCTCCAGTTCCTGAGTGTTTTCTTCTGCCTCTTGAGATCTGCTGTTGTATGTTTCCATTGTGTTTTTCATCTCTTGTGTTGTACCTTTCATTTCCATAGTTTCTGCCAGTTGGTTTTTCAAACTTTTAATTTCTACCTTATGTACATCCTGTGTTTTCATTATACAGTTCAGCTCTTTTGCCATATCTTCCCTAAACTTTTTGAATTGACTTATTATTAGTTGTTTCAGTTCCCGTATCTCAGTTGAAGTGTAAGTTTGTTCCTTTGACTGGGCCATAATTTCATCTTTCTTAGTGTAGGTTGTAGTTCTCTGTTGTCTAGGCATCTGGTTTCCTTGGTTACCCCAATCAGGCTTTCCCAGACCAGGACAGGCTCAGGTCCCAAAGGGAAGAATTATTCAGTATCTGGTTTCCCTGAGGGTGTGTCTTAGAGAATTGCTACACTCTGTGATGCCTCAGGCTGCTGTGATTTTCTGCCCAGCAGGTGGTGCCTGTTAGCCTATAATTCTTGACTGGTGTGAGGAGGTATGGCCTTGTTCCCCCAGGCTCTGGGGTCTGGTTCTGAATGGAAAGGGCCCCACCCCTTTCCTTTTAGAGAAGATAGACCCCCTAGAGGGAGGTCATTAGCATTTCAATGGTATCTCTCTGCTTGTGCTATCTCCACCCTTCTCTGAGCCACAGCACTGGGAACTGAAAGTGGCTGAGGCTTTCTCCACTGAGCCAAAAAAGAAACATATAGTCCCCTTCAGATCTAGCCCAAGGCAACCCTCTGGCTCTCCAAGGTCAGTCGTCACCCAAAGCCTCTGTCTGCTTTTTGGGGATTCATACCTGTAGTGAGCAATTCATACTCACTACTTAAAACCCCAGTTGGAGCTCAGCTGAGCTATATTCCCTTGCTGGGAGAGAGCTTCTCTCTGGCACCACGAGGCTTTGCATCTCAGGCTATAGGAGAGGGATCTCATGACTTGGATCCTCAGGTTTTATTTACAGATTTTATGCTGTGATCTCGGGCATTCCTCCCAATTCATGTTAGTGTATGATGAGTGAATGGTCTCATTTGTCCCCCTGCAGTTATTCTGGATTATTTACTAGTTGTTTCTGGTAAATACTTAGCTTCCACTCCTCACTATGCCGCCATCTTCCCAACTCACCCAAAGTATTTTGATAAGTCTGCAAGACTACATATCCCAAAGTGAAGAAGTCATTAACTGATAGCATGTATTTTACAGTGACACTTACAGCTGCGATATTAAAAACAAGTCTAGATATTCTGCAGCTAGAGAATATATATATATACGTATATAATGAGCCAATCATCTAGAACTTGAAAGGATGAATTAATATTTCAGTGAATGCAGGTACATAATTTGAGAAGGGGTCATATCTTCTCTAAAATGTTTCCAAAACTCTATTCAGTATTATAAATGCTGATATACAAGTGTATCTGTATGATATAATAAAAAATTCTTGCTCTGAATAAGTTTACCACATGATCATGGATATAAATGAAATATACAAATGGCCAAATGCCTGTGCAAGGTTAGGACCTTTGGTTTGCTTTTTAGAAGTTTTATTTTTTATCAGTTTAGTACATAATAAGTGATACATACCCATATGTTTGCATATATGTATATTTATATGAATATATGGGAATGTATCATGTATAAATATATATGTGTATATGTATATAATTTCACTGTAGCTGTTAGTGCTGCCTTAGGTTTTTTCTTTAATTGATTAATCTACTAAAGACCAAGAGACATCAGTCCAAAGTAATGCACAATAAAAACATATCCACATTTCTTTCCACAGTTTTCTTCATAGCATTCAGAGAGCTGTGATGCCAGTTCACCAGTTAACAAACCAGATGCTGATTTTGCTAATTTGACTATTATCCCTGGTATGTTATATGAATAATAAAATGGTATGAACACCATTGCATCCTTTTGCTTTAATACCCCTGTGTTTAGATGTTTATATGAGTAACCTTCTGTGCCTCAGTTTTCCCATATATAAAAAGATGCTAATAACAATCTCATAGTTGTGGGGATACAATGAATTAATATTGGCAACATGCTTTTATCAGTGGCTGGTTCATAGTAGGCATTAATATACAAATGTTTATTAACTAATATAAAATTTCCCTTATTCATGGGTGCCTAAGAAACAGATTGATGTTTACTCTTCATGCCAGCCATATATTTGTATGGGATTAGAAAAAAATTCTAAATTTTCTATAGGTTTCTTTTCTTGAACTTGACTTTGATTTTTTATTGTCACATTTTACAAGTAAAATCTTTCATATATTTAGAGGTGAAGACCTGATTATGTTTGTTGAAGTACTCAAGCTCTCAGTGTTTATGTGCTTTATTCTAAATCTTAAGACATCTCTAGAGTTACTCATGTGGTTGACATTTATTTATACCTCATTCAATGTTCAAGTACCAAGGATAGAGAAATGGTGAAAAAAAGACAAGTTCCATACTTTTAAGGAGTTTACATTCTCAGCATTCTGTATAATCTATCCAATATGAAAACATAAAAATCCTAACATTTAAATAATTGCAGTGCCACCCTGATTGTCTCTCCATTTGTATTTAATAATAAATTTTGAACTTCATGGACTAGCATTTCTTTTTAATATAAAAAACAATATACTGTTGCTAGTATTTTTCAAAGTAAATCACATAAAAATCAACATATGCTGATGTGCCCACAGACATTGGGGACTGGTGGTGGTTTGATGGGCTGAGCCCCTTGCCTTTGGGAAGACTGTTACTGCAAAGGAGGGGCTAGGCCTGCTTATAATTGTGCCTAAGTGTCTCCTCATGAATGGCTCTTTGTTGCTCAGATGTGGCCCTCTCTTTCCAGCTAAGCCAACTTGGCAGACAAAATCACTGCCCACCCCCTACGTGGGATCTGACACCCAGGGGGGTAAATATCCCTGGCAACAAGGAATATGACCCCCACGGAGGAATCTGGACCCGGCATCATGGGATGGAGAACATCTCTTGACCAAAAGTGGGATGTGAAATGAAATGAAATAAGTTTCAGTGGCTGAGAGATTCCAAAAGGAGCCAAGAGGTCACTCTGGTGGGCACTCTTATGCAGAATGTAGACAACCCTTTTTAGGTTCTAATGAATTGGAATAGATAGCAGTAAATACCTGAAACTATCAAACTACAACCCAGCACACTTGAATTTTGAAGACAATTGTATAAAAATGTAGCTTATGAGGGGTGACAATGTGGTTTGGAAAACCATGTGGATCACATTCCCCTTTGTCCAGTGTATAGATGGATGAGTAGAAAAACGGGGGCAAAAAAAAAAAAAAAAAACCCAAACACCAGTGTTCTTTTTTACTTTAATTGTTCTTTTTCACTTTAATTTTTATTCTTATTAATTTTGTGTGTGTGGTAATGAAAATGTTCAAAAATTAATTTTGGTGATGGATGCACAACTATATGGTGGTACTGTGAACACATGATTGTACTCTTTGTATGACTACATGGTATGTGAAATATATCTCAATAAAATTGAATTATTAAAAAAATAAAAAAACTTAAAAATTAAAAAAAATTGAATAAAAAAAGGAAAAGAAACAGGTGAAATTAATTTTAGTGGTGTATTTTACTTTATCCAATATATCCAAATATTATCATTTTAACAAGCAATCAATATAAGGAATTACTGAGATATTTTAAAAAAATCAATATAACTTGCTATGACTTCATGAAAAGAAAACATGGGTTAAAAATAAAAATAAGAATGGCACAAATTAAGAATAAAGAGCAGTATTTAACAAAAATAGAGTTGCAATTAATGAACATCAATTTATTAAAGCCAAATTTAAAATAAACATGAAATTTTAAGACAGAAAATACAGTAAAGGTGTTAATAGGGCTGTTTCATTTTCTTGCCAAATCTGAAAAGTCATTTCTTTTTACATTTTCAGTTAAGGACAGCAGAGTGGGATATCACAATGGCAATGAAAATGGAGATGCCAATTATCAGATGAAACGTCTGAGAAAAAAATCCAAATTTTGGAAGACGGAAAGTAGAGAAGGATGTGGTAACTGATGCAACAGTTGTGATGAAGCTAGTGGTTAGGGTGTTCATGGGGCAATTAATGCAAATGAGAGACCAAGTATACTTCCATTGAAATGCAGAAAAGATAAGGAGGAAGAAAAAATAGGCATGGTTTTCATTTGTCCTTAGCATAAGAATTCTTTCCCTGCCTGGTCCCCCATCATCCTAGAGAAAGACTTCCAGTGAAGAAGGACCGAACCTAGGGCACTTCTCTTTGTTGCCTTTTTCTGAGTGGACAAACATAAACATGAAATTGAATGATGTAGACCAAAGCAGTCAATACTTTATAGAACCAAAACAAACAAAATTTCAATTATTTAATGTAGTATTGTGAAAGGAAAGAAAGAAAGAAAGAAAAGAGAAAGAAAGAAGGAAGGAAGGAAGGAAGGAAGGAAGGAAGGAAGGAAGGAAGGAAAGAAAGAAAGAAAGAAAGAAAGAAAGAAAGAAAGAAAGAAAGAACAGAAAAGAAAGAAAGGAGAAAAAGAAAGATGGAGGGAGGGGTGGAAGGAAGAGAAGAAAGAAGGAAGGGAGGAATGAAAGAAGGAAAGGAGGAAGGAAGGAAGGAAGGAAGGAAGGAAGGAAGGGCAAATTAGATGCCTTGATTGATACATAAATCATCTGAGAAGAATTAGGAAATTTGGCAGTTTAGAGTTTGTTGAAATAAAAATCCCATTATAAGTATCATAATATAACATCAAGGATATTACCAAATTGCAGAGCATGCAACTACCACCACCAACAATGAAAGGGTGTAACAGAGGAGTTAAGAATCAAAACGGCAGGAAACATTTCAAAAAGAACACTTGATACTGAAAAATAATGGAAAAATGACTTCAGAATTTCAAAGAATATTTTCAATCCAGAATAAAATATCAACTTGAACTCTTAATTAAATATAAGGGACCAATGAAAATATTTGCCACCATCCAAGGTCACAAGCAATATCCTTTCCAAATATTTTTATCTGGGAACTGAATTTGCTCTTGCAAAATGAAAGAGTAACTCAAGAAACAGAAAGATATTCAAATCAATGAAGTCAGTCTGGGAAAATGAATGCAGAAAACCCCATAGTGCATTCCATCACTCTGACCTAAATGGCTAGCCTGCCCAAATTTATTAGTCAGAGTTCTCCAGAGAAACAAATATTAAGAGAGCTATTATAGGAACTGGCTCACGTGAGTGCAGGGTTTGGCAAGTTTTAATTCCATAGGGAAAGCTGCAACTTGGAAACTCCAATGAGTGACATTGAATTCCCCGGGAGAAACCGGCTAACTGAAGTACAGATAGAAACTCTCCTTTCTGACTGCTGAATTTCTCAGTGCTTACTTTAAGGTCTCCAAATGATTGGATGAGAGACTTCTCTCATTGCTAAAAGCAGTCTCCTTGTTGATTGTAGATGATATCAGCCGTATATGGAATCAATTTATGAGGGATTTAAATCCGTCTACAAAATACCATCACTATAACAATCAGGTCAGTGCTTGCTTGACCAAACAATTCGGCATCATATCCTGGCCAAGTTGACACATGAACTTAACCATCACACTAGGAATATGAGTAAACAAAAAGCATGACAGAGCAGAACTTCATGAAAATTGCTGATGAGTCATAGCTTTAAAAAACAGTGTGTACTCTATAAAGGAAGTTGATAGAAAACAGTTACAATTTTTTTTTTTTAATTTTTAAACTGAAATATTTCAAGTGGAAACATTTGTGGAGAATAAAGGTTATACATATAATTGTAATGTATTGAATATATCTTCATATCAGAGGACAGTTCTGATACGAACCCACTAGAAAAACTAATTACCATCATCCTGTTCATTTTAGTTTCATAAAATAGGAGGAGGAAATGTAAGTGATATGAATAATAATTAGAATATAGAATGATCTCTTTAACCTATCTTGTACTTAAGTAATACTTCAGAGCTTCTTTCTCGGTGCCCCAAAGCTCTGCTTTCTTGACCTGCCAGTCGGTGCAGCCCTTCGAGGAAGCTTAGCATCTCTGAGTCTTCTCTGCTGTCTTTGTCCTGGGCAGGTTGGGGCCATGGCCACCCTCAGAGCCAGGCTCCCAGTGTTCCAATTTTCTAGTCAAAATCCTTAGTAAGCAATGGCCCGTGTCCACCCTGGATCCTGGGGAAGTGGCTTTTTATGCCCCTTTCTTGTGCCAGCAAGGCACGCCAGGGGCCAGACTCCTGAGAGTGGAGGATGAAGCATGAACTCCTGCAGAGAGGAATTTACTGGTGTTTTTTGTAATTTACCAGCCTCTTCCTCCTGCTCTTCCCCGAATGCTGCACAGTGTTCTGTTGACCTCTGAAGTGCCAAAATAGTTGAATCAGACAGCTCCTGACTGTTTAGTAGTTGTTCTGATATAGAGACTGATTTCTGGAGCTTCCTATGCCACCATATGCCCACAATCCTCTCCAGAAATTGCTTCTGACCTTCTCTATTATAAAAGCTTTTAACCAAGGACCAAGGAATAAATGTGGAGATTCTGCCAACCAGCAGGAATAAAAACTTTATGAATGCACAATAAGGAGAGGACCTATTGAGGATATATATCTCCCAATGATGGCAAGTCTCATATTAGAGTAAAACACCAAAGGATTAACATCATTAATGTAATTAATATTATTAGCTGGCCGTCTTTCCCCTCCAAGTGATAAATGTATGACAAATTTCCTTGCATTATCTGTTCATCAATGTATCTATCTTTCTTTTAAACTTTCTTTGGGATGTTAGAATAGGAATTTAGAAGTGAGATGGTTGTCATGAAGATACCTATTTATATTTTTATTTGAATTTAAATCCAATGTCAGGTTTCCTGTCAAAACTGAATGGCTGGTAATTTTTTACTGTGAGATCTAGTTTTGCCAATTAGATAATCTGGTGGGCAGTTTCCTTAAATGGAATTAAATAAATATGCAGTGCCAATGTTTGGACAAAAATATGTTTAACACACATGAACAATATAAAATATGAAAGATACTGTTTACTTTGCAACTATTTAAACTTATAAAATGTTTGGATATTAACCTAAAAATGTGCAAATGGGTATATTTTTCAAGACTCTTTCTGAGACCATAACCCAAATGTTTGGGTTTAAGATCTTTTCCACTTCCTTAATTTCCTAGAGATAAAACTAGGCCTATAAAACTTTTGTCTTTTTTTATGACAAATGAAAAGCTTACCACTGGATCTCAAGTCTTCTGGCTACAATTAATATATTTCACATTATATACTCATGCCACTGTTGTAAAAATATTTGGTGGAATTAATCAGGGGACAAGATGGGGGTAGGAAATGGGAAGTTAAGGTTTAAGATGTACAAGTTTCCTATTTAGAACAATGGAAACATTTTGGTAAAGGATGGTGGTGATGGCAGCACAACATTGTGAATGTAATTAACAGCACTGAAATATATATATCTGAATGTGGTTAAAAGAGGGGATGTTAGTTTGTACATATGGTAACAGAATAATTTTCTTTTTTTTAATCCACTGCATAAACAGTGAACCCTACATTAAACCATGGGCTGTAGTTAATAGCACAGTTATGCAAATGTGCTTTCCTCAATTGTAACAAATGTTCCACACCAATGAAAGGTGTTAATAATCGGGTGGTATTTGGGAATCCTGTATTTTATGCATGATTGTTCTCTAAACCTTCTTTAATAATGAAAAAAGTTATTTGGAATGTGTCCCAAATATTTTTGTTGCTAATAAATTGCCCCCACATTAGCGGTATAAAACAATAAAAAAATACTTCAGTTCACATTATTTTGAGAGATTGGAATATTGCAGGCAAATTATGGGGGGAAAGAAGAAAAGGGTGGCGATTAAAGGCATTTGTAGTGTTCAGTTGTGACTCTGACTTCTAGGGAAGCAAGAGCTATTCTTTGTAAACTCGGGATAAAAATAACAAGACAAAAAACATTTCTAGGATCCATGCCATAAATAAAATTAGGCAAATTGTGCATGCTTCTGATATTGTTCAGAGAGGAGCTATGGAGTGGTTTATTCTAAACCGTAATAGTACAAGGTCAACAGCATCCACATAATGGAATGCAGAGATTTCATGTTTAATGGAATATTCCAATTCACACTTATACAAATTCACAAAGCATATTGGAAAACAGATAGGAATCTGTCCTCAAACATTTCTTGTTGTTTCAGTACAACATGTTAAGCATATGTCAAACCCACAGTCCAGTGATAACTGTTGCTAAGCAATGCTTGCTTAGGTTTGTTTCCACGTAATCATCTTAAAATATTCTCATGCAAATAGAGATCACTTAGAAGAAAATTGTCCTCTTATGACTAAATTTCTTAATATGCACGTTTCTCTCCCTTTTTAAAATTTGACTTTTTTGTGATGACAACAGATGAAAAAACATCTGTGTATTTTGGAATACCTGCATTATAACTGAATTGAAAACTCCCACTAATTTTATTCATAATAAGTTCTATCACCTTTTTTTCATTACCATATCCTGACTAATAACTACTAGAAGTTTAGGGATTTGGGTGAAACATAAAATAAAGGATTTCTAGGAAATGGTCACAGTCTGAATAAAATGACAACAGTGAAATCACTTTATCATCAGAATTTTTCTCAAAAGCTGTTTATTGATTCATGTATCAGTTTTCTATAACTGCAGAACAAATTAGCACAATCTTAGCAGTGTAAACCAGCCAATTCATTATCTCAAGAGTTGCCTTGGGTCAGGAGTCAAGGCATGGATTAACTCGGCCCTCTGCTCAGAGTCAACAGAAAGATATCAATTTGTTGACAGGTCCTGTGATTCCATCTGAGTCTCAGGGCCCTCTTTCAAGCTCAGTCAAGTTGTTGGCTGAATTCAGTTCCTTACAGCTGGAGTCCCTGTTTTCTTGCAGGCTATCCAAGGGTTTGCTGTCAGTTCCTAGAAACTACTTCTGGATCCTAGTCACATGGCTCTCTTACAACATGGCAGCTTGTTTCTCCAAAGCCAGCAGGAGGATCACTTACACTTCAAATATTTCCATCCAGTCATGTAGTGTAACCTAACCAAGGGAGTGAAAATCCTATTATATTCAAAGGTTCTGCCTATGTAGATTACAGAGTGGATTACAGAGGGTGCGTACACCAGCATGCAGGACTCTTGGGGGTCACCTTAAAAGACTGCCTACCGCACTCAACAAACACAGTTGGATGTCAACACTATTTTGGCAGTTTAAAATTGCATTAATACATTTTTGACCTTAGTCAGTGATTCTCAAGCCTGGTGTTTAATTGAATCAATTGTGAAGATTTAAAAAACAGCAATATATAGGTTTTATGCCAGCCAATTAAATCAGTATTTTTGAGGGTGTGAGCAGACAACGATACTTTGAAGGCTTCTCAGGTGAATCTAACATGAAGTCAAAATCAAAGGGCACTACTTTCAATAGAAGAAACACATGAATATCTACATTAACATAACATATAAGTTCCCATAAATCTTTGATTTTCTTTTATTGCATTTCTGCCTTACTGAGTTTCTGCCTACCTGGAATCTTAAAGTGATCATACACAAAACAAAGTTTCCATTCTGATAGAAAATGAGCACAAAGCCCAGCATATTTTAAGAAAAAATTATGAATTTGTTGGATAAAATTCAGAAGGAATATTAATGCATTACTGAAATGTATTAGTTTGTAATAAGAGCCAATGAAATAGGAGATGAGGAATAAAAGAAAGGAGAGAAAGTGATTTAAAATATATTGAGTACATCTATATATTAATTGAGGTAAAATAAAAAAATAAATGATTAATTACTAGTTTTAACAAATGAGTACATTGAGATATTGAGAGATATCAGATCCTGCAACTATTTAATGGTGGAAGGGGTTATTGAGACCAAGATCTTCCTGATACAAAACCTGTGGTTCATGGTGCTCAAAACAAAACCCTTCCTTGACCTTGACTTAGAAGGGATATTCTTTCTTGTTACAAAACCCTTAGGTACAATTTGTACTTTACTGCTCTGTTTCCATCACTAGAGGCAATTTTATAGGGGGAAAACCTAATTTTATTCCTCTGCTATAGACTTTATAGTATTAATGAAATGATATGTTTGGAGTGTGGATTTAAAACAGTCTGAGTTCATGAATGGAGAGCAGAAGATATAAATTTCTAATATTTCAGAAATATAAAATTTTATATTTTCTGAAAATATTACATTTTATGTTTCAGGGAATGTAGCAGTTGATATTTCAGCAAACATAACAGGGAAATAAAAGTAGCTGTAAAATCACTGACAGGCTGCTCTTCGAGTTCAAGGAGATGTTACTGCAGAATTTTGTAAATTCGAATCACACAAACTGAATGAAATGGTACCTCAAGGTGTATTTACATGGAAGTTGGTAATTATTTTTCATATATAGGCACCTTTCTTGCCTTTAATTTAGCTGATTGACACTTGGACTTGGGTGTTTCTCATTATTACAAAGTGATCACATCCTTTATGTCTGCTGTCTCAGAATAAAGCACATCTAAGAGTATTGCACCTTGGAGATATCTGAGTCTGTAATAAAATTCTGAAGTGACACCCCTAGTGTGTCTTACATTTTAGTTTCTGATGCTGGTGAATCAGATACTGAGCAATTTTCAGCATGGGATACAGAGTCAAATCTAAGAAAGCTTTCTCTTATTAATTAAAGTAAATATGTACACTTGTTTAACAGATTACCAGTATTATATGACGATGTCTAGCAAAATGCCTAGTACCTAGGAGGCACTCCATAAATGGAAGTTATTTTAGTAATTTAATATTTTATCCATTATAGGGTATTTCAAGATTTTGTGGATGTTTGTTTGTTCTCCTATAATTCATACATTATTTTGTAATATGGAGGGGTAGTTGAATGTTTTATTTAACCTATTTTATCAAGATGTTAGTATGTGGGAGGTAAACATAAGGAAGCTGTTGGTATAATGAAGAATTTGCATTGATTCATACATTGTTTTTCCAATGAACTAATATTTTGCATCATTAAGTAACATCAGGTAGATGCAGAGTCCCTTAAACAACTAAATGCAGCAGCAGTAAAAGCATGGTCATGTAAATATCCATTTACCTTGTGTTCCTTCCCTCAAGTCCACTTTTGCCTTGGAAGTGTTTATTGCATGAATGTCCCGAATGTTTGTTGTACGTTTTGTACTTTGGTTCTCCCATAACTCAGCAATCTAAGTCCTCTCTAAATGTTCCTTTTTATCAAATATTTACATGTGTTTTAAAAACAGATAAATTTCTTTAAGTATAATGGTGTTTATTTGTTAGGAACATAACATGTCTTTTTAAATTTTTAGTTTTTTTTATGGCTGTTTTTCTTAGTGCTCTGGTCACAAATTTGCATTTATTCTTGAGTTGTCTGGCCCTAAACCAATTTTCTCCCATAATCTCTGTTCCTTGTAGAGCAAATTTTGCTGAATGCAATGTTTATGGAAACACATATATTGTATTATAGCAGAAACACTTCAACTTAATTTCCTATGATATATTGCGTCACATTATTTTCCGTAAAAAACACATTATGATTTTATGATGGGTAAATAAAAAGCAAAATATGTAAAAGTTTAACATTTGCATGCAAGTTCTCAAATTTATAATTAATCCAAGTCACCTAATACATATTTTTAAGAGCATAATTTGTGCCAGTCTCTGTATGAAGTGCTGAGATAACAATTGAAAAAACAGAACAGGTAGATTCAGTCCTGTTCTTGAGACTTTTATATTTTAGCCAGGGAGAGAGAGAAATAGAGAAATAGCTAGGAAATTACAATGGAAAACAATAAGGGGACTTTGGAAAGGGTGCAGTGTATTTGATAGGACATAAGAAAGTGCTATCATATATTTCTCGATCGAAAATAATATACACACACTAGACAGTTTTATCAGAAAAGAGGCTTATTAAATTGCATTAAATGGCTTGCAAACTTTCCATGAAATCCAAAAGAATCAAGTTTGGCAGCTAACAGCGAAGAATAATACCTAAATTGCTTCTCAGTATTGTTGCAATATAGACCACACTCTGTCTCTTTTGAGAACTGACAGCATAGTTTGCATCATGAGACTGGGCATCAGATGTGATACAGCTGCTACTAGATTCACCAGAATAAATTCTGTGAGGGGTGTGTTTCTACATGACCCTAACTTCTGAATAGAAGTTCCATGAAAAAGTAGCTAATTGCAGGATTCTGTACCATATGCCTGAGCCACAGCTAAATGTTATCTAAAAAGTAAGGTTCTGGTTTCTACTTTTGAGCATCATGGAATTTTATTAGTTGAAAATTTCCCCAAAACTGAAGAAAAGTGCATATAGATGCTAGTGGACAATTTATTTTGACAGTTGTCCAGTACTGTCCACTCCTTAGCTGGCCACCTTATTCATCTAAATTCACAAAAAACAGCAGCAAAAACAATAAAGCCGTAAGGACAACAAAGAATTAATTCACCATAAATTAACTAATCCTCTCAAATGAGATACAGCACAAAATGTCATAAATCACACGGGGTGTTGTCCATTAACCTTTTAGTTCCCTGTAGTCTCACTTTGATACACTAGAAAATTGTTTTGTATAAACATAACCAAGAAAACAAATAGGACACCAGGAGAATGGGGGAATCCATTAAAATATATAAATGCATATTATACAGGCAAGGAAATGATACTTTACATAGCATCTCGGCATCTTTGTCTAATAGTATAAGAGACATTTTCACCTTTGAATAGTCTTACATGCATAGTGGTGTTGTAGACCTCCTTTAACTTCTACTTTACTGTGGATAGGAAATTGGATGAAGCCTATCAGGGATCCTGAGTTTCAGAAATACCCCACAGAAGCCACATAGCATCATCTTATCTATATTTTGTCTCTATCAGATAGATAGATAGATAGATAGATAGACAGATAGATAGATAGATAGATAGATAGAGTGATGGTTAGGTTCATGTGTCAGTTTGGCCAGATGATGGTGCCCAGGTGTCTGGTCAAGCAAGAACTGACCTAACCATTACTGCAAGGACATTTCATGGCTGATTAATAAACCAGAAGGCTGGTTTATTAAGTCATCAGCCAATTGATTGCATCAGTGGCTGATTACATCTATAATCAACTAAGGGAGTGTCTTCTGCAATGAGAGAATCCAATCAGTTGGATTTAATCAAATCAGTTGAAGACTTTTAAGAAAGAAGGGAGAACTTTCATATTTTCTTCAACCAGCCAGCCTCTCCTGGGGAGCTCATCGAAGACCCTCATTGAAGTTGCTAGCTTGTGGCTTGCCAATGGAATTTGGACTTGTGCATCCCCACAGCTGCATGAGACACTTTTATAAAATCTCATATTTACAGATATCTCCTGTTGGTTCTATTTCCCTAGAGAATCCTGACTAATATAGCTAGCTATCTAGCTATACAGATAGATAGGTGATAGACACACTGATGTTTTTTTGCTCAGATGTCAAGGTGACAGTCTGAGTTTTTAATTCAATGAAAAACATTGTTATGCTCTTTGTGGAAATATTCTTTCTGAGGAAGCTAAAACTTCTAAACCATAAGATACCAAAAATAGATGAAATATGAACCAAAACATTGTCTTTCATTAGATATAATATTTGGGGGAAACACCATGAATTCTGGTTCTCAGAAAAACAGTGCCACATATTGCTTCCTGACTCAGAAATACGCCAATCATGTAGGACATGACCTCAATCTAACAAGAATTATTTTTATTATTTCTTGTTTTATAAATCCAGCATTTTCTATGTCATATAAATATTGTAAGACCAAAAAATCCCAAGGAGATTATCTATTTCTATAACTCTTCCACCACAAATATATATTTTGGTCAGAATCAACATTGTGCATGAGATGTGTGGTGAATGACATTTGGTAAATCTATGAATGCATTAGATGTAGATGTATGGTGAGTAAGAAGGATAAATCTAATTATAATAAGCATCTGTTTCACCTTTTGTGAAGGATGAGATTCCAAGGGATAAAGTGGCCTCTCCTAACAATGGTGCACCAGATATGTGGGGCTAAGGTAGTAGTTAGATTTGCCAGAGCTGTTGGCAATATTGGGCACTCAATAAGACTTCACGTATGTCAGTCTTGTTGAAAGGAAAATTATGTTGCTGAGCCCATGATAGCAAAACCACTCTGTTTACATGTCCATGTCAAAATTTTTAGGGTTGCTGGGGTAAAAGACAGACTGACATTCATAGGCTGAATTAACCAGATTAGCTGAATTTTGAAAGCCTCATATGCAATCAGAACATTTGTGTAGGCCTTTACATTCAGTCACAACTGTTTTCAGTTTTGATTCACCTATGCCTTTTTTCTAAAATTTTCCTTTAAACTAATTCCCTAATCATTTTTTTTTAAAAGCCTAACTACTGACCAAACCTTTAACTTTCCCCCTTCAACTGCTGTAGATCTTTATCTCCATTATTATTCCTACCAATGAGGATAAAAAGATAACTTTTATCTAATAAAAAATGTAATTTTCCTCCTCCACTGCTTTTGTTCCCTAAAAAATCCAATATAATTATTATGCCAAACAGTTTAGTTCCAGTTTATGTCAGCAAATATTGTACAGCCATTTTCTATTTGTAACCAGATTTAAAAAAAAAAAAAGTCCTCAGTTAAGTGGCCATGACCATAGATGAATACCCAAGAAGCTAAAGGTGTGGTGTTTCAGAGTGACAGCATCCTACCAAGAGTAAACAAACGAGAAATGCAGACTATCTATTCATGCTTCTTAATTTTGTCTCCATTTAATTGGCTTTGTCATATATATTGCTTCACCTTATTAAAAAAAGTTGCTAATAATACACAATTGTATTGCCTTATGGATGAGAAAGCACCCAGGTTTATGATACGCAGCTCAGTTCAAATGGTTACCTGGTGTTCCATGTCAGTCATTCCATCATTTCTGCAACCTAGTTGCAAATCAAAAGCAATTTCTCAAAAACAGAATAATTTCTTTCAGTAGAGGATATGAAATCACTCTAAAATATGAAAGTCCTTTGCTATGATTTGTAATTTACTCCAGAAGGACTATCCAAAACATTATGAACAAATGAGAATAATCCATATCAAGTGCCTATATTTCAAAGAAAGATGCCAAAGTACTATGGGGATTTTAAGGCATCACACCAAAACCAGTTCTATAAATCCTAGCTCTTCATGACCCCTGGGCTAAATACACAGAGACCAATGATACAGAGTGAATAAGAGCGGCTATCAGAGTAACTTTGAAAATAATTGGAGTGCTGTTCATTTCCCCTCCAGCTTCTGCATAAGGAATGAATTCAGAAATTCTAATGGTGCAGAGTATATCCAGTCCAAACATGATAAGAAAATGAGGAAATAATATTTTGGTTTCAATGGCCCTAATTGTTTGCATCCTCAGATCAAAAACTCCACTTCTCACTTGAACCCCAGAAGTCCTCACCCTAATCATTCAACTACCAGGTTGCTTCATGTACTGGGGGATTAGCTTTAACTCATGGTTTATTTGCATTAATCCCCATATCCCATCTGGTTATTTCCTTACCCTTATGAATCATTATCCTCATAGCTACCCTGAATGAAAATTGACTGTGAAGAAGATTCTAAATGCATAATTATAATATCTTTCTAAGTTTTTTCCTCAGATATTCTCAGCTCCTTATTTGTCAAGTGACTGAGTTTGAGAATTGAATTTGGACCAGAAAATGATTGAGAGACCATTGTCCTTTATCGAGGCAATTCAAATCTGTGTTAGAGTCATTTTTCTTGTTAAACAGATCAAGTATTACCTTGTGGGTTGCTCACCCATTTCCAAAGTAAGAATTTAAAGATCTATTATCCATCATCAAATATTCCAACAATGGTCAGCTTAAATTATAACCACTCCATTCCTGGTGCTTAAAATGAATACCATGTTCACCTTACCTCTGAAGGTTAAGTGCTTGTCACTTAGCTTCAGAAACTCTAAACTCCTGTATCCCTACTAAAATCAGAAAGCCTATTTCAATGTGACATACAGAAAACAACCACAGTAGCCTAATTAAAAGATGCTGTAACTCTAGTCACCAATAAACTCATCAATATTGAAGTTAAAGTAGTGCCTTTCGTACCTTAAAGGGATATATCCTTTGTTTAAAGAAATATATTTAGTGACTAGGAATCATTATTTCCCTAAGCCTTTAGATTTCTTCTTCTCTTAACAGGGAATTTCTCTCTTTCCTATTTCATTTACATGAAGCCACAGTTGTGTACAAATTTCAGTTACTCAACCTAACAAACAATTAGAACATCTGTCTGTGTACTGAGGCAGATTATTGTAATCATAATCTCTAGTAAGTATTCATGTCTTATGTCAGATGCCCTGGAAGCAGAGCCCATGATGTGGAATTGTATATATTTAATTTATTAATGTGTTCTTAGGAAAAATCAGAAATGGATAGAAAGAAGCAGGATAAGAATGGTGAAGAAACTATGAAAAAAATGTAGTTTCAGGTAATATTTAGAAAGGTTCTAATGTAACCAACTTGTTACCAAGTAACTTGTAGATCTCTCCAAGTGATTATAGGTAATGGGGGTCAGCTTCTTTCTTTCTTCGTTGTAGATCAGACATTCCAAAGCAGCACTAGCTAGACTGGCCTTGCTGAGAGTGTGGCCCTGCTGATAGGTATAGACTTGGTCTCTGCCACCTAATTATTGTATTCATGAGCACACTGTATGAGCTAGGGGTTCGCTGAGGAAAGAGATTCGTATATCTTGAGTCTCTTGGTTCATATATCCTGTCCACTGTCTTTTCTGCAATGGATGCTTTTTGCATATGTTAATGGATAATACAATGATACCCATAATTTGAATCTTGTCCTTCTATAAACTTCTTCCTCAAATATCCATGCCCATAATTTTTGAAACTTCCTTCTTTCCTGCCCCTGACTAACCAGTCAAGTCATTTGTAAATGTACATGGATCTGTGTATATTCTTACATAAGGCAACTTTCTTTCCACATCACATGCACTGTCAAAAGGTCTGGCCACTGGAGAACACCCAGATCTCATCCAGTGGCTTTTAAGAGCACCTCTAAGTGGGTTTGTAGCACAGCAACAGGCCATTTTCAGTGTGCACCAGCCTATCCAGTTAATTCAACTATGGGACCAAGTCCAATGTTCCCCCTCCCTTGGTGTTGTAATGAATATCCCATAAGGCCATAGGTGTGAATGAGGTTTTCCTGTAACAGTGATTATTGACAAGAATATCCGGACCACCTTAACACAGCTTATACTCCCAGGTACCATATATACTGCTTTTATCTTATGATGGATTGCTGCTGCGCCTGCTCAGAAACCTAATGGTATGGTGAATCTGAAAGCAAAGAGCTCATGATGGGCAATTCAGTTCACGGATTCATTTGTAACCTAAGGTCAGATGCTCAGTCACTACCAAATCTAAGTAACATGACAGGAGCAGCTTTTGAATGTTGTATAGCTTTCTGTTGCAAATGGCAACAGACACCTGTAACTTTGCATTAACACTTGTCTTTTGTGGCTTGCCAGAAAGTCCTCATAAATATTTTTCTACCCCTCATGTAATGTTTTTCTACCAAGAATACCACTATTACTATAGTATTTGATGGGCAATACGGCCAAAGTGTCATCCTGCTTGTATACTTGCACTGGACATCACCCATAATTAACAGACACTCATGTCCCTGATAAAAGCGGCTAAGAGTATTCCCAAATGCAGAATATCCTGCCTCCAAACTTCAGAAGCTAATAAGTGTTAAGAAGTTTAATAACTGCTTCATTATCTTAGAAGAGATGAGTTGGCATGTCAAAGAACACTAGAATCCTATAGTGTTTAATAGTACGGTAAACCGTTGAAACTTTATAAGGGTAATCCCTAACGTTCTAGAGTGTTTGTGTCTCATGAAGGTATCCAGAGTATTGTGGTGTGAATAGCATACCAGAATCGAAATGGCAGACCAAGGGTGATGTCTGCGGAATGTCCAGACTTCAGGTCCCTTTGGACAATATTGTGACAGAGCTGAAGAAACATAATAGCCTTAGGGCAACATGTAAATCTATACTGACATCAAAATCAAGTGATTGCAAACTGTTGCCCAACCTCTTTCTTGAATGGGGTTGTAAAGAATGCACAGGTCAGATTAAAAGCTCCATATCACCTAATAGGTGTGTACTTAATCTACTTTAGTAAAAACGCCACGTCTGACAGAACAGCTGCAATTGGGGCTACCACTTTCTTAAGCTTACAATAGTTACCTTCTATGACGTATCTGGGTTTTGTAGGGGCTCTGCCATTCCGTCTGGAATTCCATATAGTTTGTCAGCTCAGGCTTAGAGGTCAGCCCCTACTAAGTACTCCTTCTGCCCCTTCTGGGATACCTGAGGAAAAATTGTCAGCTAGTGAGTCTGCAGGCCTCACCCAATAGATCTTTTCCAAAATTCCAAATTCTCTGAGCCATTGTATCATTTTCTATACTCTGTGGTAGTGCTTCTTACATTTCTACTTCATTTAATATGGGCCATATTTTTTGTCAAACTTCCAAGGACCACTTTATCAACACTGACTTCAAGGACATTGCTAGAACATCAAATGACGTATCCATCAAATGATGCATCATTGCAAAATGCCCAATTTTTATAAAGTTTTTGTAAAGTTCCTCTTTTTTAGCTGCATTTTATTCCCTACCCTTAAGTCCAACACCCTCTCCTAGGCATTCTCTCCAACTTCAACAGCACTTTCCGTATATAAGTGTCATTTCTCTTTTCCCAGGTCCTGCTGTTTCCCAGTTAAATCTCTGTGAATAAAACTTAGTTATAAATATAATGGGTGGGAGGAGAGGGGGTGACAAGAATTGTCATAGGAACCATTTGCCTCATTTGAAGCACCTGCTTAGTCTTCAAGCATAGGGGAATGTTGCTGTCCTCTAATAAGGGATTGAAGGCTATTTCTGCAAGCCCAAACATTTCAGAGTTCAGAGTGCTTCCATCCAGACCTCGTCATCCTAATGTCAGTGTTTGATGGTTTGAAGCTGTATATACCCAGAAAAACATGTTGCTAAACTGAATCCATTCCTGTGTGTGTAGACCCATTGTAAGAAGGAACTTTTGATGAGACTACTTTAGTTAAGGTGTGGCCCAACTCAGTCAAGAAGCTAAAATCAGTGGAACTTGGAAGAGAAGAGAGAGACCAGCAGACACCACCATATGCATTGCCATGTGGCAGAGGAGACAAGGATTGCTGGGACAGCTAGTCTTCCAGAAGAAAGTGTCACCTTGGTGATGCCTTGATTTCAACATTTTCCCACCCTCAAAACCATGACTGAATAAATTGCCATTGTTAAGCCCAGCCCATTTCATGGTATTTGTTTTTAGCAGCCTAAGAAACTAAAACAGAGGGTAACACCATTTTCCTGTCAGGATGCTGATTTTATCATGGAAGATTTGTCTGGGATGAAAATTCAGCCTTCTACAAAATTATGCAGTTGCTAAGATTATGACATGAACCTGACTTCAGCACCATCAGCCCTCTGGTTGCAGGAGTTGAGTCACTGCCAAGGGTGACTCTGACTTTAACCTTTGCCTTAAATTGATGATTAATTGAATGGAGGCTGCCAATTTCTCCCTTCAGTGCATCAATGGTGAACTGCAACAACCATGGGGGTCCACAGTCTTTATAATTACTGTCTTTACTATACCTTTCAAATGCCAGAACATAAGCTGGTGCAAGCTTTCCACCTGTATCTTGTCTGTGGTCACCACAGTTGAAAGCCTTGTCATTGTACTCCAACGGCATACCAGAGGCTACCAAAGCTTCATGGGTCATCAGTGAGGGAGTCCTTACTGTCAGCCAGCTGGAAGGTGACCCAGCTCCAGGATTCCAAACTGAGTGATTTTCTTAGGGCCACTTCTGATAATGACTGTCTTAGGTTAGGTTCTTAGAAGCAGATCCTGAATTGGGGATTTATGTACATGTGATTTACTGAGAACATTTCCCAAAAAGGAATCAGAAAATGAGTGAGGAAAGCATAATAGGTGGGATAGTTATAAGCAAGGATGGGGCAAGATCTAGCTTCAGCTGGAGTGAGCTCTTGGGTCAAAATGATACCACATCCTGTCCCAACTGGAGGTAAAGGACCAGAGCTTTTCTATGCAGTCCACAATCAATCATTGGCTAAGGCCTGAGCAGTGAGGGGTTGTAATGTTAAGGAGACTCCAGACAGCATGGCTTATGGCACCCAAGGGTGAAGTTTGCTGGTTTCAGCCATCAACAAAGGGTCTTCTGCAGCACTAAAATCAATATTTAGGCTAATCTGAAATTATATTTTACCTTTCCTGATGATGCACATTTAGAATTCATAATTTTTCCACATATAGTTCAAGTGTTTTTAGATAATATGTATGAAAATCTTCCAATTTTTTTAGAGACTAAGCTGTTTTTGCCTTGGTTTGACTTTGTGATTGGTCCCTGAAGTTATGTTCAGGTCTTATTCTTATTTTAGATCTAGAGAAAATGAGGCATTAGGGGAGGCAAAATGAAGATATGTGGATTCTCCTCACAAGTTTACTGCCTTAGGTGAGATGGGTAATGCTTTCTAAAGCAAGGCAGAAACTGCTACCTCAAATAGTTAAAAGGATCAACATGCAGAATTGCTTTAGCTGGCAAAATCTGATCAGTGAAGTTTCTGATTTGAATCCCATAAATCACTTCTTATGATCTCTTTACAATTTTTAAATCTCATCTTTACTGAAAAATGTCCTAACTTCCATGTAAGAAACCCAATGAGACTGTGAATTAAACTGATATAATTTGGCAGCCCAAAAGAGCAAATCCTTTGTGTGAGTTTCAGCTGTATGAGCACTGTATCTGAAAGAGATGTTAATTTCAGTAGACAGGAAGTTCCTTTGCCTTTGACTGTATTTTTGAGCCGAGAATCTAGGACTTATCATACCATTCTCTTCTTTAACTTTTCCTATGCAGTCATAAATAACCAGTACAACTCTTTAGTTTTTGAATTCTCCATGTCTATCATAATATTCTCTATCAGTTGATATCTAGTTCCCAAAGACTCGCATTAATTTCGCACCTCTTTCCATATGTGGTAATTTAACTGCTTTACCCTGCATGAGATGGACTGATAATGTTCTCTTCCATGATAAAAGCATGGTTTTCATTGTCATCACACCCAAACAGATCCAATAACTAAACCAATTATCCTTTCCCTTTCCTTAAGAGTCTCTTACTAGCAACATTCCTGGCAGCAGTTTAGTCACTGTTTTTTGCTGGAAATCATAGAGATAACTGTTCAAAAATTAAGCAAAAAAGATTTGTTTTCAAAATATTCATAGTCAGTCAATTTCTAGGTAGTCTCGAGAATCAGAGTATGAAATTAGAGAGGTTTTTTTTTTGTTTTTTGTTTGTTTGTTTGTTTTTAAGACATATAGCCAAAATGACACCATGAGCTATTTGGCAGTGACACTTTTTTGATGTCAGGGAACATGGAAATAAAAAGTTCATCAGATTCAAATAAGAAGTTGACTCTGAAAGCTGATTATCTTTTCTGTTTCCCTGTCAGGATGGTATATCTATGTGGCCTAATTTTTCACTATTTCACTAGCTCTAAAATAAAGTGTATCTGGTTGGCAAGGTCATAAAAGAGTCTGGAAAGATGAGTTTTTGGTCCCAGTCTGGGAAAATCATGCACTCAAACTTGGGAAATCTCCCAAATATGAGGAAGGTTTTCAAAATTGCTCTTTGACCAAAGAGCATGTTAAACAACCAATATGGTGAAAAAATTAATCAGAACTTGGAAGTGCCTATTTTAGTTTCTTTCGCTCATGTTACACAACGTGAATTGATTTAGCTCACAGATTTGAGGTTAAAAAGTTTGATCAAGGCATCATCAAGGTGATGCTTTATTTCCAAAGACAGGACTTCTGGGTCTGGCTGCAAGTGATCCTTGGCCTTTAGTCTGTGGCATGACAAGGCATGTGGTGGTGTCTCCTGGGTCCTCCCATCTCTTCTGGGTTCAGTTGATGTTCAGCCTCTGTCTGCTCCTTCTGTGACTTTCTCTCTGTCTGAATTTCATTCCACTTTTAAAGGACTCCAGTTAGAGAATTAAGACCCATCCTGATTGGGCTCGGCCACACCTTAACTGAAGTAACCTCATCAACATGTCCTATTTACAATGGGTTCATACCCACAGGAATGGATTAGGTTTAAGAACATGTTTTTCTGGGGTACACACAACTTCAAACAACTGTGTGCCTAAAAGATGGATCTACTGTATGAATATGTCAGCCATATATAAGTGGAGACATAAGGGAGAATGTACAAAGCAAAAGGGAAGGTATATAGGAAAAAAAGGGAAAGTATGTCAGAATGTCAGAAATGTAAGTGTATAAGTTAGAGTTATGGTTAGGGACATTGGAGAGGGTACTACAAAGGATAAGGCTCAATAAGAAGGCAGGGATATCATGCAAGACCTCATGAGTCTTTTGAAAGTAATTGGACTCTAAGTAAGGAATCAAGAACTGTGTAGGGTATGACACTGTACCCTACTTCAAACTATCTGGTTTCGAGGATGTCAAGTTTCATAGATGCTAACAGAAAACATGAGATTTCTGGAACAGAAATAAAGGACAGTTTATCAATCACAGTAATAGCAGCAAGTAGAATTTTAAGTGTTCCTTTTTCAGTTCCCTAAGTCTGAATTCCCTCAGGACTGTATGAAGGGATCCAGATGATACCTGCCCATGCTGTGTATTGCATTACAGGAGAAAAATCCTGAGTTAGGTGACCAAAATATTTTATATTGAGTAGTAAGCTTCCCAGCATTTGCTCTGGAGGGAGCCACATCATCATTACACTGGACAGTAGGCCTGTCTGCCCTCTTCTCCAGAGGGAGACAGTATCTGTGATGGTTTGAAACTGTATGCTCCCCAGAAAAGATCATGTTCTTAAATTTAATCCATTCCTGTGAGTGTGGACCCATTATAAGCAGAATTTTTGATGAGGAGGATCTTAACTTAAGATCTGACCCACCTCATTCTGTGTGGGTCTCGATCCTCTTACTGGAGTCCTTTATAAGAGAAGCTCAGACAGAAAAATCAGTGAAGCTAAAAGAGAATACACAGAAGGTAATATAAAAAGAAGAGAATCTGAGAAAGAATGGCTCATACAGAAGCTCAGAAAGAATGCCATGGATGGAGCAGCCAGAAGCTGAATGCAAAGAAACCCTAAAAAGAAGGGAGAGACCAGGAGACATGCCATGTGCCTGGCCATTGACAGAGGAGCTGAGGGTCTCCAGTAGCTGGTATTCAGGGAGAAAGCACCCCCTGTTGATGCCTTGATTTGGACATTTTCACAGCCTCAGAGCTGTAAACTTGGAAGTTAATAAATCCCAATTGTAAAATCCAACCCATTCTGGCATATTGCATTTTGGCAAGTTTAACAAACTAAAACAGTATCTCTACCTTCTAAGGCTTATTGCTGTAAACATAGTCTTGTGGAGATAGTGCAAGAACAAAGTGCTGTTAGTGTCTCTGCCTGCAAGATATGCAGAAATGCAAGAGACCCAGGGAATACTCTTTCAAGAGGAAATCATTGAATATTCCCAAGTACACATAATGTGTCAATAAACTTTCTCCTTTTTCTTTACCCTTTTATAAATGCACTGTGTAATATGAACAGTGATTTGAAGATATCTTTGTTGAATAATGTGAATTAGAGTTCTAGCAAACATGTTTAAAGGAAGGGAGAAATCATATGTTGGGTCAAGGAAGAGGAAGTGTAGAACTATATAGAAATTAGAATATGGGGAGAATTATTCATAAATTTTTTTCTAGACCTGGTTGTATGTATAATAATTACATACACTATCACTTTCCCACATACAATCCCTTTTTATATACTTATAGGTACTAATACCAAAAATGCAAAGAACTGTTTTGTGTCAAGTTAAAATCCACACGCACACACACATAACACAGACACCATAAGTTTGTAAAACAGCAATATTTTATATATATTTATACTTATTATACATATATATTATATTTAAAACTATATTTATTAGGTGAGACTTGATTCAGGATGGAAAATTAAACATTGCTACTTTTGAGCTAAACACTGCCCCAGAAGACCTTATGTTGCTGAGAATGGCATTGGCAAGTGAACCATGCATCCTAGACAATGATTCAAATCTACCCTGCTCATCAGGTTTTTTTTGAATCAAGAAAACCAGATTATAGATGCTCAATGATATTTTTTTAGATTTTAATATTTTGTTGGAGAATTGCAATTATAATTTGCACACCAAATTATTTACTTTTTGGACCTAGGACCAGAAATAAAGGAGAAGAATGCTACCTAGATTTTTAAAGTGAGCCATGGTTTCATCTTTAGCTGAAGAACAATCTGCTTTCTACATATCTGAAGTCTTGTTTTTGAGTAATTTCTACAATCATAACCTTAAGCTATGGTTATCACTGCTTCTGTTGATAACAGTCTCTGCTGCCCCCTTCACATGCTTTATCGTTTATATTATTTATACTCTCTTCCTTCTCTATGAATTCTCCAAGGACTCATTTTCTGTGTTAGAATTATAGGTTTTTCACAGACTCCACAGGCAAGCTGTAAATGTAACAGTCATGCATATATGAACATAGAGACTAGGTATTCCATCCTTCCCAAATGCATTTATATATTTTAGGGACCCAGGAAGTATATATTTTTTTTAATCAGAGCTTTTATTATTGTTGTTACTGCACCTGCCTTGTTGTTAGATTTGCTGACAATGGATTCATTATACTAGAATCATGAGTGCTTCAAAGATTGCCCCTTGTGTAAACCCCAAGTCATGTGATTCCACTTAGTTTCTATTTTCCTAATAGAAATTCATGCAGATATATAAATACTACCACCTTAAAGTTCCACTTTATTATTATATAATAATAATAAACAATTTTATACTTAAAATCTTATAATGCTTCTAAATAATATACTTTTTCCTCATTAGATGGTAAAATGGTCTTTAAAGAATATTTATTTTGACAATATAGACTCATTATACTTATAATTGAAATGAATCTTCTCTCTATTCCCTTAATTATGTATTATGATAGTACTTGGAGAATTTGGTTTAATATTATAAATAATATAACATTTTTCAAGTGTTATGATTCCAAAAAGCATATTTATTATTAAATGCTAGGTTTGTTGGCAGCATGAGTAAGACTCTTAAAAGTTAATATTGAAGATAGTAATATTTGAAAATGATGTAGTGTAAAGAAATCTACTCTTAATTTCTTGGGTCAGAAGATATGACAATGCTATATTTGTTAATTAGACTTCAGGGATGTTTTATGATAAATATTTACAGGGTGTGGTGGTATAGAACTGTATGTACCCCAGAAAATCATATTCCTAAAGTTAATCCATTCCTGTGGGTGTAAACCTATTTTAAGTAGGACATTTTAATGAGGTTACTTCAGTTAAGGCATGGCCCAGGGTGGGTCTTAATTCTCTTACTGGAGGTCTTTATAAACAGGATAAGTGTGTGTGTGTGTGTGTATACACACACACACACACATATATATATATATATATATATATATATATATATATATACACAGAGAGAGAGAGAGAGAGAGAAAGAGAGAGAAAGTCACAGAAGAAAGAAGCTGAATCCATGAAACCCCTAAGAGAAGTGAGAGACCAGCAGGTGCTGTCCTGTGCCTTCCCATGTGGCAGAGGAGCTGAGGATCACCAGGGCAGCCAGTCTTTGGGAAGAAAGCATTGACTTGATGATACCTTGATTTGGACATTTTCTTGGCCCCAAAACTGTAAGTGAATAAATTCCCATTGTTTCAACACTTCCCGTTTCAAGGTATTTGCCTTAAACATCTGAAGACACTAAAACACAAGCTATAATGTATAAGCATGAAGTGAGTATTTTAATTTTTTAAAAAAAGTCTTTTTGAGGAAAGCAATATGAAATATTTTTATGGCTGACTCATGAACTTAAGCTATTCTAGTATTTTCAAAATGCAGTTTCACTGGAATTACCTTCTGCCTTTTCCCTTATCCTGAACAGGAGGGAACATCGGAGTGAACTTGGCTTCCTCAAGTAAAAAGCTGACACTCAAAGTTAGCTGTTAGGTTACATTATTAAATTGGCCCTGAATCTTCTTTGTTTAATTACTTCATTGTGCTTATGGTGGCTGGCTTGGAGCTATGTATCCCAGAAAAACATGCTCTCAATCTCAACTTATTACTCTGGGTGTGATCGCTTTGTAAGTAGGTTCTTTTGGTGAGGTTACTTCAGATAAGATGTGGCCAGCTGAATCAGGTTGGGTCTTAATCCTGTTAGTGGAGTTCTTTATTAATAGAGGGAAGGTCAGGCAGAGAGAAAAGCATGTATATTTATGTCTTTCATAAGAGTCGAGTGTTTTTGGCCATTATTTCCTCAAATTTTCATTCTGCCCCTTTTCCCTTCTCTTCACCTTCTGGGAGACCCATGAAACATATGTTTGTGCACTTCATGATGTCACTCAAATCCCTGAAATGCTATTCATTTTTTTCTATTCTTCCTCTATCTGTTCTTCTGACTGTACAATATCTATTGACCTGTCTTCTAGTTTGCTGGTTCTTTCTTTGCCCTGTTCAATCTGCTGTTGTATACCTCTAATGAATTTTTAATGTCTACTTTTGTGCCTTTCATCCCCATAATTTCTTTTATGTTTTTAATATTTTTAAAATTTTCTTTATGCTCACACATTGTCTTCTTAATATCTTTTATCTATTTAGCCAAATTTTCCTTCATCTCCTTGAATTGATTTAGGAGATTTGCTTGAACATCTTTTATTATTTTTCTAAAATTCTGTATCTCCTCTGGAGTTTTAACTTGCTCCCTTGAGTGAGCCATATCTTCCTGTTTCTTAGTATGGCTTGTGATTTTTTGCTGCTGTCCAGGCATCTGATTATCTTGAGTTAACTCTGAAGTTCTCTGAAAGTCTGTTTCTCCCTCTAGGAATTTATTTTCTCCCTCTTCCACTTTTGTTGTCTCCCTCTAGGATTTTATCTAGGGTTTTGCTGTTGATTGGCTTTGTGTTAAGGGTTTTTTTAATGCAATTTCATTGAGATATGTTCACATATCATAAAATCATCCAAAGTGCCCAATCAATTGTTTATAATATCATCATATAGGTGTGCATTCATCACTAAAATTTTTGAACATTTTCATTACTTCAAAAAAATAAAAATAAGAATAAAAATTAAAATAAAGGTATAAAAGAACACCCAAACATTCCATACATCCCACTGTCCCCTATTATTCATTTACTTTTTGTATCCATTTTTCTACTCATCTGTCCATACACTGGGTAAACGAAGTGTGAGCTACAAGGTTTTCACAATCATATGGCCATACCATATAAGCTATATAGTTATGCAATCATCTTCAATAATCAAGGCTACTGGATTGCAGTTCAACAGTTTCAGGTATTTCCTTCTAGCTATTTTAATATACTGAAAACTTAAAAGGGATGTCTATATAATGCATATGAATAACCTCCAGAATGGCCTCTTGACTCCATTTGAGATCTCTTAGCCACTGAAATTTTGTTTCATTTCTCTTCTGCCTTTTGATCCAGAAGGCTTACTCAATCCTGTGATGCTGGGTCCAGGCTCTTCACCAGGAGTCATGTCTCACATTGCCAGGGAGGTTTACACCTCTGGGAGTCATGTCCCATGTAGGAGGGAAGGCAACAAGTCCACATGTTGACTTGGCTTAGGGAGAGAGGTCACATCAGAGCAACAAAAGAGGTTCTCTGGGGGTGACTCTTAGGTAAAATTATAAGTAGGCTTAGCTTCTTCTTTGCAGTAACAAGCTTCATAATGACAAGCTCCAAGGCCAAGGGCTTGGCCTTCTAAACTGGTAGTACCCAATGCTTGTGAGACAATCAGGAATTTCCCAGGTGGGAAGTCTAATATTTCCACATTTCTCCCATCCTCCAATGTAGCCTTGCAAACACATTTTTATTCTCTGCCCAAATACTCTGGGATATACCAGAGCTTCACATTAACCTTTCAAACAAACCAGTTCTCACTCCCTATTCAAGCTTCCATGTAATTATGGTGTTGAATAAATGGACCATACAAGTTAAAGTATGTAGTTTGCTACAGAAAATTTAGATTTTGCACTAAATAAATTTATCTTCTTTGGATCTCACACAGAAGCTGAAGTTTTAAAACACCATCAGTATCATCCTTTACCCTTTAATTGGATTTACCTTAGTCCTAACCAAGTCCATTTCATTCATATCTCTTATTGAAGTCTGATCTCTTTTTTAGCTTTTTTAACAGTTGCTGACATTCCCAGGTTCCAAACTCTGGCTCTGAGTTTCAGGTATCACACAGATACTCAAAGTTCCAGGGACCAACCAGGTTATACACAAAAAGCTCAGCATCTCAGAATTTAGAAATCACCATTTCAACTCATGAATAGATGTGACTGCTGTAAGAGCCTACAGTCTACTAAACTTTACCATTAACCTTCCTCTGATAAACTATGCTATCAGATTCAATTCTATTATAGTGCATTCTTATTAATGAAGCATTATAATATTTGTCTTTTCATTTCTGGTTTATTTCACTCAACATACTCTTCTCAAGGTTCATTCACCTAGGTGCATGCCTCACAACTTCATTCCTTCTTGCAGCCACTCAATATTCCATTGTATGTATCCACCAGAATTCACCATTCTGTTCATCAGTCAATGTACCGTTAGGCCACCTCCATCCATTCTGAATTGTGAATATTGCCATCATAAACACTAGGGTGTAAAGGTTAAGTCTCTATGATGCCTGGTCCAACTTATTCCAGACCTTTAGAATAGCCCCTAGAATAGCCTTTAGAATAGACTATTTTTATTCACAGATGTTGCTTACTACCAATATTTTATAATGTATAGTTTTCCTTATTTTCCTCTCCGACTAAAAGTGAAGCTCCATTACCACAATGGTAATTGTATTCCCACTGTCATAAACAGTATTTGGCATAAAAATAGACCTCTGATAAATATGTGCTGGATGAATGAATGAATGATTGAGTGGCTTTTAAATATTGTCATAATTCTGAAGAGATTTTTAATTGAATACACACACACACACATATATTCTGTTCATCAGTCAATATGCCCTTAGGTCATATATATAGTCACGTATGTATATGACTTTTGGCTTTTTAAAGGTGATTTATTAGGTTACAAATAAACAATTCTAAGGCCATAAAAGTATCCAAACTAAGGCATCCACAAGAGGATACTTTCACTAAATAAAGGCTGATGGTGTCTGGAATACCTCTGTTAGCTGGGAAGGCATATGGCTGGCATATCCTGGTCCTTTCTTCCCAGGTTCTGCTTTCAAAGTGGCTTTCTCCAAAATGCCTCTGGGCTATTGTTTCTCTTAGCTTTTCTCTCTCAGATCCCATGCTTCTTGGCTTGCCCCCGGGAGTTTCTCTCTAATTGTCTAGGGGTTCTCTCTTAGCTTCCCTTGGGCAAACTCTGGGCTTCATCTCTTAGCTTAGCATCTACAAATGTCCTTCTGTCTGCATCTCCAAATGTCTCCAAGCATCAGTGTCTATGTTGGCTCTTGAGCTCTCTTAAGTACTCCAATGAACTAATCACGACCCACTTTGAATGGGTGGGGTCCACACCTCCATGTAAATAATCTAATCAAAGTTCTCACCAACAGTTGGGTGAGTAATATCTCCATGGAAACACTCAGTCAAAATGCCCTACCCAACAAGATTGGGTTAAAAGATCATGACTTTTTTGTGACTCATAACAGTTTCAAACCAGCAGAACAAGTATCACTATTACAACTAGTACAAGACTGTTTCTGCACTGTACTCTGCAGTAGCCCCCATCTCTTTCATTCAAACCTTGCTTCTTCATAGTCCCTTTTATGCACAGTAGCTATAGAGTTAGTAATTGTTGTAGATAATAAAGTTAAAAGAATCTAAAGACAAAGGGCCCCAGAAACATTTAGACCCAAGAAAATTCCAGTGGGGGGAAAAAGATATTCAATATTTCCTTACATTGGTGAGTTACCTTCTTTATTCAATCTCTCTGAATGCCACTAAATATGTACATCAGTCTCACCACAACCCCTGCTGTAGTGCATTTCATTATCATCTGACAAGTGTGTGTGTGTGTGTGTGTGTGTGTGTGTGTGTGTATACATATATACATATACTTGTCCTCTTGTTAAGTGTTCATCTCATTCCTCTAGAATGACAAATTCAGAAGTGGAAGCTTTGCCCATGTTTTTCATTGCTTTATCCACAGAGTCAAGAACTATGCCAGGCACACAAATATTGCTTCTTAGAGAGAGAGAGAGAGAGAGGAGGGAGGGAGGAAGGAAGGAAGGAAGCTAATATTTAAATCCAAGCATCAAACTTCAAAGCTTATGCCTCACCACTAAACTGGGATCCTTCCAGGTCATGAACGGCTTTAGGAGCCACAGCAAAGAATTTCAATTCTATTTCCAGGGCAAGAGGTTACTGAAAAGTTTTTAATGAACAAGTAAAATGATTAGATTTGCACATAAGAAGGATTCCTTTTCAGTATCATATAGAATGTTTTGGATGGAGGGAAATGACTTAGGAAGATTTGAAATAATCCTATTCAAGGCAAGAGACATGGGTGGCCTTGAATAGGATTTTGGCAATAGAGCTGTGGAGAAAAGGACCAGTTAGAAAGTTATTAATAAGACAGATTCAACCAGAACTGGTGATGGATTAGCTGCTGAGTGGGCTTATATTTCTTCTCTTTCTTCAGCTCAGCATCTGCAGGGCCCTTCTCCAGTCTGTATCCTCCTTCAGAGTTTCAAACAATTCAGAATTGTCCTTTTTTCATTGAATCTCTGGAGAGAAGTTTTCAGTAGCTATTTACATCAACATGCTGATGATGTCACCCCTTGTGTATATGATTTCTCTCAAATGTTTTTGTTTTGCTTTTCTTTTTCAGCACTATTAACTACACTAAAAAGAAATAATATTTGTAACTGTAATTATTATCAAATCATAAAAGTAATTATACAGAGGGATAATAAAGATTATGTCTTACCTAAATTTTTACAAACCTAATTATTATTTGAAGTTGCTGAGTCATTAATGCCCAGAGTTTGTTTGTTTTTATTCAAAAATGTCCAAATTTTATAGATACTCTACACCCCCAAGGAGCAACTCTACCTCACCCTAACCCCATCACCTGTAATCTACTTTTTTTCTCTATGAATTTGCTATTTATAGTTCTCTCCTATAGATGAAATCATACATTATTTGCCTTGCTTACTTCATTCAGCATGTTTTCTAGGTTCATATATGTTGCACATACCTCAGAATTTTTTCTCTTTCTTATGGACATTCCAGTGTGTCTGTGTACCTTATTTTATTTAACCATTCATTTTTTGATAGATACTTAGGTTTTTCCCACATTTTGGCTATTGTGAATAAGGCTGCTGTAAATATTGGTTGACATGTATCTATTTGACCTCCTTTTTTCAATTATTTTGGGTATATACTTAGGAGTGGGATATATTTAGGAATTACTGAGTCATATGGTAATTCTATATTTAACTTTTTGTAGAATTATCATACCACTTTCCACAGTGCCTGCAACATTTTATAGTCCCACCAACAAAACACAAGTGTTCCAATATCTCTGCCTTCTCTCCAACACGTTATTTCCATTTTTAAAATAATAATCATCCTTGTTGGTGTCAAGTGACATTGCATTGTAATTTTGATTTGCATTTCCCAAATGGCTATTGATGCTGAGTGTCTTTTCATATGCTTATTGTTCATTTTTATATATTCTTTGGAAAAATGCCTAATTATGTCCTTTACTCTTTTTTAAATTTAGTTGTTTGTCTTTTGTTGTTGGGTTGTAAATATTCTTTATGTATCGGGGATTTTATACATTAAACACATGAAAAATATGATTTGCAACTATTTTCCCACATTTTTTATGTTGTATTTTTCATTTTCATTCTAAGGTCCTTTAATGAAACACAGGTTTAAATGTTTGCAAAGTCAAATGTTTTATTGTTTCTTTTGTTGTTCATGCTTTTTATGTCTTATGTAAGAATTCATTCCTGTATCCAAGGTCATGAAGATATCCCCCATGTTATCTTCTAAGAGTTTTGTGGTTTTACACATCATATTTAAGTACTTCACCTGTTTTGAGTTAATTTCTCTATGTGGTGTGAAGTACCAACTGTGTTCCTTTGCATGCAGACATCCAGTTTTCCCAACACCATTTGTTGCAGAGACTGTTCTTTCCTTGTAGCATGTACTTAGCACCCTTGTCAAAAATTGGTTGGTTATGGATGTATGAGTCTATTTCTGTTCTTGCAATTCTATTCCATTCATCTATATGCTTATCATGATGCCAGTACCACACTGTTTTGATTGCTGTTGCATTGTAGTAAGATTTTAAAATTGGGGATTTTGAGTGCTTCAACTTTCTTCTACTTTTTCATTTTTTTTTTTTTTATTTGTCTGTTTGAGGGGTAGCCCCTTGCAGCTACTTATGAAATTGATGATTGGCTTTTCTGTTTCTACAAAAAACAGTTGCTGGAATTTTAGTAGAAATTTTATTGAATCCATAAACTACTTTAGATAGTATTGACATCATAACACTATTAAATTTTCCAATCCGTGAACATGGAATGCCTTGAAATTTATTTAGGGCTTCTTTAATTCATTTCAACAGTAAATTGTAGATTTCAATGTAGTTTTCAATTTACACCATTGGTTAAATTTCTTCCTAGATACTGTATTCTTTTCATGCTATTTTAAATGGGAAATATTTTCTTTATTTCCTTCTCAGATTGTTACTTGCTGTTGTATAGAAACTCAATTTGTTTTTGTATGTTGATCATGTACCCTGCAACTCTGCTGA
This sequence comes from Choloepus didactylus, assembly GCF_015220235.1. Lineage (NCBI taxonomy): Eukaryota > Metazoa > Chordata > Mammalia > Pilosa > Megalonychidae > Choloepus > Choloepus didactylus. The sequence goes on from NC_051317.1 coordinate 44,491,036, forward strand.
ATGTATTAGCCTTAGGAGTTTTCTTGTGGATTCCTTTGGATTTTCTATGTATAGGATCATGTCATCTGCTAATAGAGATAGTTTTACTCCTTCCTTTCCAATTGGGATACTTTTTACGGTGGTTTGGAGCTATAGTCCCCAGAAAAACACTTTCTTAAACTGAATTCATTCCTACGGGTGTGAACTCTTGTAAGTAAGACATTTGATGAGGCTACTACAGTTAAGGTGTGGCCCAAATGAATCAGGTTGGACTTTAATCCAGATTACTGGAGTCCTTCATAAGTACAGTGTATGTCATACAGGAAAGTCATGGAGGAAGCAGCCAGAATCTGGAAGTCAATGAAACCTGGAAGAGAAAGGAAAAGTTAGGAGAGGCTGCCATGTGCATTGCCATGTGACAGAAAATCCAAGAACCAAGGACCATCAGCAGCCAGACCCAGAACACCATAATCTTCTGTAAGAAAGCATCCTCTTGATGATGTCTTGCTTTTTTGTCTTCACCTAACCTCAAATCCGTGAGTCAATAAATTCCGATTGTTTAGGCCATCCTAATGCATGATATATGTTTTGGCACTCCAGAAACTGAAAATCCTTTTATTTATTTTCTTGTCTATTACAATATTGAATAGCAGTGATGAAAGAAGGCATTCTTGCTTTCTTCCTAAATTAATGACTATAAACTGTAGACAGCTTATATTATTGAAAAATGGGTGCCTTGGTCTGAACTTCAGCTGTTGCTTTTATTTATAGAGAAATGTGCTTGAAATTGACTGATATTCTTCTTTACTTAGGTTCAGGGACTGTTGATAATAGCCTGGTTTTATTTAAGTTTATTATGCCACCAATACTAGAATATTAAAGTCACACCCATGTGGACCAACCTCCAATGGAAACAAATGCAGTAACTCTCACAAACTCAATATTTACATCATATATTACACATATTGATGACCAACAAAAGGAACAAACTTGAAGGAAAGCTTCTGGAATTAAAAGGTATGATTAAGCAAGTTTTGTCATTGTTTCTTCTGTAGACTATTGGACTCATGCTTGAACACACTTAGAAATGAAGACATCAGCAAAGAATGGGACCAAATGATTGATTTCCAAGACCTCATATCCAAACTCAGAGGCTCATGTTATATCTATTACCTCAGGGACTGAATTGTTATTCTGAGCTCTATCTTAGCCCTCATCTGAAAGAAGATTTGTGAATAAAAAATTCATTGACTAAAGATTTTGTATTAGCAGAGTGTGATTACAGTACAGTGTTCTAGAAATCCATTGGCTGTTAGGCATAACTGATTACTGCTTAGTGCCTTTAGCAATTGCCATAATCCAAACCGCTCTACTATTTTTGTGATCATCTCTCTCCTGCTCTTCCTCTCTCTAGATTAATCTTCCTACCTTCTTACATGTGGTATAAGTAAGCAAACACACTTTTATCACTTTATTTGAAAAAAAAAAAAAAGAAATTTGACTTCTCTTGGTTTAAACTTCTCTTGATTATACTATGCTCAGTTGAGCTTCACTAAAGTATTTTCCTGAGAAAAAAGAAATAAAAGGAAATTATTCCCCTTAGAATAATTATTTCAAGTTTTTCCAATATATTCCCCTCGAAATTTGTACTCTACAAACTAGATGGAATAATATTGATATGGATATCCATAAGGATAAATTATTGATAACAAAGAAAACTAGAAAGTTGTTTTTAAAAGTAAATTCCAGATATTGACTACATTTCTGAATTAAACAAAATGGCAGGTTGTTTTAAGAACACTTGTGTAAATATTTCACATTTACTGTTAATAAAGTGTGGTTTATAGACATAGTTTAATTTGAGTAGGCTCCTTAAATTGCTATATGACCATTCTCATTGGAAGCTTAGAAATGTGCTGCTTCTTTATTCTGTGTGTCCAAAGGAAATAGTCAAGCTATTTATTAGTGACCTGACTAGACAGCCTCTACAATGTCTGTAATTGTTGTTAAAGAATATCAGAACTGTTTCTTTAGTAATGTATACACTCTTCTGCATATTTACAACATTGTAAGCTCAAATGCAATAGTAATAACAAGTGGGAAAGATTCTATTTTAGTTGAGTTTAATTAAAACATGGCTCTTCCAGTTTAAGATGAAATAGAAACAAAGGCATAAGAGAAAGGATTGCTGGAAAGTGTCACAGAGCTTCTTTACCAGCGTTTTTAATGCCTTATGAGGAATTATGTACACCTATTAATCTTTTCCTTCTCTCTTTTCTCCTTTTTTCTGTTCTTATCCCCTTTGCTCCTGATGTCTAAAGTGACTTTTAGCAAGGAGAATAAAGATGCTTGTTTTGATGCTATTAAAGGAAAAAGTAGGCAGATTTTATTACCCAAATTTTTTACCCAAGATCTGAGTCACAAATATTCATAAGCTTTGATACACCAAAAGAGCAGGTGCAAATATACATTTTCATACATTCAAAGTTCCAGTTTATCCTCCTTTCCTGTCTCTCATTATGGAAAATTCTTTTTAAAAAAGTAGTTAATGCTACAATATTTAAGTTTACAGGACAATTCTATAATTCTAATGTAATTAAGTCCATCAACAAGCATTAAACCAATTGTACACGCGCGCACACACACACACACACACACACACACACACACACACACACATATATATATATACACATATGCATATATTGCATTTTGTGGATTGTGTCAGAAATACAGCCCTTTGCCCAAAATCTTATTTAAAATGAAATGAATTAATCAGTAAACACAGAAAAAACAGTTTCAGTTCCTACAGATCTTGTGAAAATTGCTATTAAATTAGCAGGATAAACCCATTTGAAGTGGTAAGCCTTCAGCAAATGAAATATTTTTGCTCCACAAGCATAGTTAGCATTCTAACAGCCTGTTTGTTTTGCCTCAGTAAAGAATTTTTTGTTATGGAAAAATATCGAACAGAAGAAAAAACATCTGAAAGTAGAGTTAACTGTGGAAATTTTTATTGACTGTGGTAGGAAAATGCTTTTGCCTGATAACAGAATTGTTGCTCTTTCTCAACCCCACACTAATAACCCAGCCTGCTCTTTTCAGTTATAAACCACTGCAGGCATCCAGAGCAGGTGCTCAGGTTTGTCTCCTGGGCTTGCAGTTATGAGCAGGACAACAGGCTGGCAGGGTTTCCGATGCTTGCTGCTGGTAAGCTGCATTGGTTTTCACACCTTTGCCCTCACTTTTTTCCCTTTCTGCAGTTCATTTACTTGTTAACTCTTTGGCTCAATCTTAAATGAAATAAAGTGCTGATTCTGCAATTCCTATGGCTTTCCTGATAGTTTGTTGTATTTTATAGACCTTTCACTTTTCGGTGTCTTACTTAACCAGTATTCTTCCAATTCAAAGCCAAAGACGTGTGCCTCATACCTTGTTCCTGAAGTCAAAGTCTCCTAGCTTGGGTGACTCTGGTCCTTGTAATCCCCTTGATATTCAACCCCTTAGCAGGATAATTTTCCTGAATTCACACCGGTGACTGCTCCCTGGTCACCTTTGAATCCTTGGCAGGATTTTTATGGACTGTTTTAATTTCAAATTCTTTTGCTCTTAAATCATAGAAAATGGTTACTTCCATTTTTCTCTTCATACTGGACAACCCCAAAACCAGTCTTGACTCCCTTCCCACACCAAATCACGACAGGTAGCCTATGTTCTTGCTTGGTCTTCAAGTGAATTTTCTGAATTAATAGTGCAAGTTCTACACATGATTCCAGACCCTAATTAGAAGTGGATGGGATCAGGTGCCTCAGAGAATATTTATTTTCCAGCTGATGAATACAAGCTCAGGGGTTCTGACTTGTGCCTCTTTGGAGCCTCTTGTGTTACTGTTCACATAGTTCTTCTGTTATTTTTACAACCACTTTCCTGAGACAGAATTAATATACCATACAATCTGCTCACTTAAAGTGGAAATTCAATGGGTTTTTTGTGTATCCACAGAGTTGTGCAACCATCGCTACAATGTTAGAATATTTTCATTGCTCCCCACAATAAATCCTGTACCCATTAGCAGTCATTCTCCAGTATCACCCCCCTCTCACTTCAGTGAACAGACCACTACTCTACTTCCAGTCTGTAAAGATTTGCTTATTCCAGGCATTTCATATAAACAGAAACAATCAATGCATGGTATTTTTGATGATTTTTGTTTAGGTAATGTTTTCAAGTTTTTCCATGTTGTAACATGTATCAGTACTATAAGTACCCATTCTTTTTATTGTTGCAGCATAATATTCCATGGTAGGGATATACTACATTTTATTGTTCCAGTCAGTAGTTGATGGACATTTGTGTTGTTTCCACTTTGGGGCTAGTATGAGCAATGCTCCTGTGACCATTCATGTTTTCACTTCTCTTTTGTCTATACCTTGGAGTGGAAATTATGTTTAATCATTTAAGAAAATTCCATACCATGCTTCAAAGGGGCTTTACAATTTACATGCCCACCAGGAGTTTATGAAGGGTCCAATTTTTCCACATTCTCCTCAACATTTGTTATTTTCCATTTTTAAAAATATATTTATTTTTTAGTATAAGCATCCTAGTCATTGTGAAGTTGTATCTCATTGTGGTTTTGATTTGTACTTACCTGATGTCAAATGATATTGAGCATCTTTTCAGATGCTTATTGGCCATTTATACACCTTCTTTGAAAAAAAGTTCTATTCAAATTATTTGTCCATTTTTATTGGGCTATTTGTCTTTTATTCTTGCATTGAAGTGTTCCTTATATATTTTAGTTATATGATCATATATATTATCATATGTATGATTCAGATATATTTTCTCCCATTCTGTGGCTTTCTTTTCCTTTTTTGAAGATATCACTTGAAGCACATTTTTTTTTTTACTGAGATTGTTCACATACCATACAAGCATCCAATGTGCATAATCAATTGCCCACAGTATCATCATACAGTTGTGCATTCCTTATTCCAGAAAGGAAATAAAAACAAAAATGAAAACTCAAATCTTCCCATACCCCTAATGACCACCACCCTCCGTTATTGACTCATAATATTGATATAGTACATTTGTTACTGTTGATGAAAGAATATTAAAATACTACTAACTGTAGTACATAGTTTGCAATAGGTATATTTTCCTCTATATACCCCTCTATTATTAACTTCTAGTTATAGTGTTTTACATTTGTTCTAGTTCATGAAAGAGTTTTCTAATATTTGTACAAATATTTTCTAATATTTGTACAGTTAATCACTATTTTATACACTACCATATTTTAACCTCCAACTTTCCTTCTGGTGACTTACATGACTCTAAGCTTCCCTTTTCCATCACATTCACACACCATTCAGCACTGCTAGTTATTCTCATAGTAACATGCTACCACAACCTCTGTCCATTTCCAAACACTTAAGTTCAACCTAGTTAAAATTCTGTTCATAATATGCAACTGTTCCCCATTCTTCAGCCTTGTTCTATATCCTGGTAACTTATATTTGATGTCTATGAGTTTATATATTATAAATAGTTCATATCAGTGAGACCATACAATATTGGTCCTTTTGTGTCTGACTTATTTCATTCCAATAGTGCCCTCAAGGATTCTTCATCATCCTGTTTTTTGTTTTTTGTTTTGTTTTGTTTTGTATTTTTTTAAGATGGTTTTGTTCACCCACCATACATTCCATCCTTAGTAAACAATCAATGGTTCCCTGTATAATTATGCATTTATGCATTCACCACCATCACCGCTATCTATATAAGCACATCTCCATTTCTTCCACAAAGGAGGAGGAAGAGTCAAAGAAGGTAGAGAGACAAAAGAAAAAGAAAAAAGAAAGAAAAAAATGGGAGGTAAAAAGAAACAAAAGGAAAGAAGACAGAATTAAACTAAAGTACAATAAAAGCATCAGACAATGTCACTAATGCCAAGAGTCCCTTACCCCTCCCTTATATCCTCCTTTTAAAGGTATTTAGCTTTGGTATATTGCCTTTGTTACATTAAAGGAAGCATAATACAATGTTTCTGTTAACTCTATTCTCTAGATTGCATTGATTGTATTTTTCCCCAGTTCTACCCCATTTTTAACACCTTGCAAGGTTAACATTCATTTGTTCTGCCTCATGTAAAAACATATTTGTACATTTTTTTTGTTGAGCACTCTAGGTTTCACTGAGTTACACAGTCCCAGTCTTTATCTTTCCTCTTTCCTTCTGGTGTCCCACATGCTCCTCACTTTCCTCTTTCAACTATACTCACAGTCATCTTTGTTCACTATACTTACATTGTTGTGCTACTGTCACCCAAACTTGTGTTCCAAACCTCTCATTCCTGTCTTTTCCTATCTGTCTGTAGTGCTCCACTTAGTATTTCCTGTAGAGCAGGTATCTTGTTCACAAACTCTTTCATTGTCTGTTTGTCAGAGAATATTTTAAACTCTCCCTCCTATATGAAGGATAGTTTTTCCGGATATAGGATTCTTGGTTGCTAGTTTTTCTCCTTCATTATCTTAAATATATCACCCCACTTCCTTTTTGCCTCCACAGTTTCTACTGAGAAATCCACATATAGTCTTATCAAGCTTCCTTTGTATGTGATGGATCGCTTTTCTCTTGCTGCTTTCAGGATTCTCTCTTTGTCTTTTACATTTGATAATCTGATTATTAAGTGTCTTGGCATAGGCCTATTCAGATCTATTCTGTTTGAAGTACACTGCACTTCTTGGATCTGTAATTTTATGTCTTTCATAAGATATGGGAAGTTTTCATTGATTATTTCCTTTATTATTGCTTCTGCCCCTTTTCCCTTCTCTTCTCCTTCTGGGGCACCCATGACACATATATTCATGTGTTTCATGTTGTCATTCAATTCCTGAGATGTAGCTCATATTTTTCCATTCTTTTTCCTATCTATTCTTTTGTGTGTAAGATTTCAGGTGTGTTGTTCTTCAGTTCCTGCTCTTGTATGTCTCCATTGTGTTTTTCATCTCTTGTGTTGTGCCTTTCATTTCCATAGATTCTGCCAGTAGTTTTTTCAAACTTTTGATTTCTACTTTATGTTCACCCAGTGTTTTCTTTATATCCTTCATCTCTTTCACCATATCTTCCCTGAACTCATTGATTTGGTTTTTGATTTGATATAGAATGTTTCTTTGAAAATCTTTAATTGACTTTCATTAAAATGAAACAATACCTCCACTGTATCTTGATTGAAGTGTAAGTTCATTCCTTTGACCGGGCCATATCTCTACCCTTCCCATTGTAGTTTGTAGTCCTCTGTTGCTAGGCATCTGGTTTCCCTAATTACCCTAATCAGATTTTCCCAGACCAGAACAGGTTCACATCTCAGAATGGGGTTATATTCAGTGTCAAGTCTCCCTGAGGTGTGTCTTAGAGTTTGACAGACTTTCCTGTGAGGTCTCCAGTTGCTGTGCTTTTCCTAACCTGCCCATCAGGTTGCACCTATCAGCCTGTTGCTCCCAACTGGTGTAAACAGGTGTGGCCTCTTTAATTCTTAGCTTAGGTTGTTTCTGATTTGGCTGTTTTTCCCCAGACCCTGGGGTCTGAGTTCTGAGAGGAGGGCAGGCCCTTGAGCTGGTCCCCACCTCCTTCCTCTTAGGGAAGATACACCCCCTAGGGAGCTATCTTCTGCATTTCAATAGTTTATTTGTCTCTCTGGCTCTGTCAACTTTACCCCTGTCTGGGTCAGAGTGCTGTGAACTGAAAATGGCTGAGGCTCCACTGAGCCACTCAGGTTGAGAGAGGGAAAGAGGAAAAGTCCCCCCAGAGTCAGTCTACATCCCCAATATCACCTACCTGGTCTTCTGGGCTCCCCCTTCTGGGACACAGGTGCTTTTTGGTTCTCTAGGATCAGTCTCTGAAAGTCTCTGTATTTTTTTCTTGTTTTCATTAAGTTTTTTTTTCCTCTCCATCAGCCCTAACTCCTCTCCACTGGGAGCAACCTCAAGGTACTTTGCTGCTTGATAGGGTTTTGTGTTTGTAGCTTGTATTCAGCAGTTCACTTTTGTTAATTAAAAGCCCAGTTGAAGCTGGGCTGAGCTATAGTCACCTGCTCAGAGATTGCTACTTTCTCCCACAGGGAGGTCCTGATGCTTAGCCTGCCATGGGAGGAGGCTCTTGGCATGGATCCACAGTTTTTACTCAGCCTTTCCATGCAGGTTGGTGTACAATGTGTGGACAATTCACGGTTGTCCCCCAGCAGTTGTTCCAGATTGTTTACTAGTAGTTTCTGGTTGTTTTTTAGTTGCTCCAGGGGACTAACTACATTCTACTCCTCTGTATGCTGCCATTTTAGCTTCTCCTTTAAGTGCAATGCTTTAATTTTGGTGAAGTTCAATTTATCTTTTTTTTCCATCACTTGTGCTTTTGGTATTCATGATGTTCTGAGATTCTTTCCTGTGTTTTGTGTTTCCACAGTACCTCCATTTCTAATCCTGAAGCATCTGAACATAAGGGATCTGTTCAGTGTCTATTGGCTGTTCATGATGCTTCTCTGTTTGGGATGTATAATCTTTGACTTTCAAGAGTCTAAACATACACATCTTCTTAGGGAACATCAATTTTACCTGAAGGCTACAGAAGAATTTAATATTGAAAAAAAAAAAAAAACAGGGGAATAAGTCAAGATACCTGTCTACTATTGTAGCCTTGTTATTACCAGAAATAAACAATTATTTGCTTCTTGAAGCATGTTATTCATCATAACAGCTAATACTCCCTCATATGCTGCTACTAAATCATTTTATTAAAATCACTGATTACTGCCCACTTTTACACATCAGATTTTAATATTTAGTATGAATTATTTTCATGTTTTTAAGATATACCATGAATGTTGCCTTGCTAATCTTGCTTGATAAGAAAAACCAAAGCAGTAGATATTTTCCTCCAGTATAACTGATTTTGCCAAAGAGTTGCCATATCATCTATGGGTTATATCAAGATAAGATGAGAAATCCACTTCTTCCAGACATCATACCATTATCAACTGAAATTGCAGGAGTAAACTGTGGAAAGGTGAATATTTCCTACATTTTTTCCAGTGCCTACCTTTTAACAGACTAATTATCCATTCCACTGTGTGGCCTTTTAGCATCTGACCCAATGCTGACAAGTCATACTTGGCTGCTTGAATAATTATTCTCACATCCAGCAGGGTTTCTTTCATTGCAAAAACTGAAGCAATCATACATTTTATAATTGCTCATTTCAAGAAGTTTTCTACTAACACGAATTGAGGTGGTTCCAGTGCTGATGAGCACTACTGATGGACACCCAGGAACAATAGTGAATAACATTAAACTGCAGGCAGAGATTGTTAGAAAAATATGATTTTTATGTTATATGCTATTTATAATAATATGACCAATACTGATATTAAAAAATGCAACATTACATCAGACATTTTCTGATCTTCTTCTCATGTCCCATAGTAGATAGGTGTCTTGGATAAATGTTTCAGTTGGTGTGGGATTTTCTGATTAGAGTATTTTATTTCCATGGTGCATCCCCAAAGGGAAAAAATGCAAAGGGAGAAATGGAGAAATTATATATACTATGGCACCAAGATGTTTAGGCATATTATGTACTATGATGCTGTGACTTGATATTCAGTAGTTGATGTAAACCTAGCCTTAAAAGACACAGTTTTCCAGTATGCAACTCTGTATTCATCAATGTTCTCTAGGGAAACAGAACCAACAGGAGATATATGTAGATATGAGATTTTTGTCAGAATTGTCTCACACAACTGAGGGGCTGGGCAAGTCTAAATTCTTTATGCCACAGGCTGGGAACTCTGATGAAGGTTTTTGATGAATTCCCCAGAAGAAGCTGGCTGGCTGAAATAGAGATGTAAAGTCTCCTTTTTGACTACTGAACTCATCAGTTCTTTTAAAGCCTTCAACTGATTGGAAAAGACATCTCTCATTGTTGGAGGCAATCTCCTCAGTTGACTGTACCTGTAATCAGTCATAGATGCAATCACCTTACTGATTATTTAAGCCCACAAAATATCCTTACCATAACAATCAGGCCAATGCTTGCTTGATCAAACAACTGGGCATTATAACCTATAGCCAAGTCAATACATGAACTTAACCATAACAGACTTCAACATGAACACAGCACCAACAGAAAGATTTCTGAATTCATAACTTGCTCCTCACTCCCATGCTGTACTCCTAGCACTTGACAATCATGTTCAACATCATGGAATCCTGGATGCCATTGAAAGAGATAAAAGAGCATCTCATTTGAAGCAAACTATTACTCAATTGAAGTCATATCAATAGGCATAATATCTATACATTGCCCCCTAAACAAATGCGTTCCCCCCAAATAAACTCTAAGCTTCATACAGGTTGGAATGGTTATTTTCTAAGTCTGCTTTTCCTGGATCTAAAAGGATGATATAGCTGTAAATGAGAGCTTTAACACAACCAGCATACAGAGATAAATGCAAACTGGGACCTATGGGCCATATGACTATCAGAGAATAAACTTGTACATTATAAACCAGATTATTTTGTTTATGTTACTAAATCTTTGATTTTTTTAAATCACTTAATATTATTTTCCTTTATGTGGAGGAAAGAGCAGGCTACAATGATACTTTAGAGATGAGGAGTATTTTTTACCAACATATTGAAACAGGCTTAGATTTTCTTAAGACAGAAGCCTGGGGTACTGGAAGGCAACACTCAGTAGGATAGGAAGAAGAGGTGAATACCTTCCTTACTGGGGATTTGCCAGTATAATGGTTTGGTGCCTAAAATATTTTGATATGCCTGTGATACCCCTTGGAACCCAAGGGAAAGGCTTTTACAGAATTATGAATTAACTATGATCTACCAGAATGTCCATCTGCCTTTTGTTATTGAAAAATAAAAAAGAAGATTCCCTTATCCCTAATGCAGTCATTGTCCATGAATGACTGAAACATATTCTCCCAAGCTGTAAGCAGCAGAGCAAGCATCATCAGATGACTGAGCATTTACTAAAACACCTTTAGCTTTGCCTTGCTCTGAATGAAGTATGCCCTACATGACTTATTATACTGAAGTACATAATTTTCCTATATGTGAGCTCCTGATCTGTTCAGTCCATGATTGTTCACTATCATTCGCTTCATATTCAACCCTAAAAAAACATGGGTTAGCCATTGAATTAACTTCCTGTTTAGACAAAATATGGCAATGCATTGTTTAACAATGGTGTGATTGTTCCCCAGATATACCGGAGCAAGTCATTACTGGAGTCCACAAAGGAAGACACTTAGGTAAGTATTTTAGTTTCCTTGGCTGATTAAGCAAATACCATGAAATGAGATGGCTTAAACAATGGGAATTTATTTGTTTATGGTTTTAAGACTGGGAAAATATCCAAATCAAGGCATAATCTAGGTATGCTTTCTCCTCAATGGCTGTGGCTCTGATCCTTGGTTCCTCTGTCACTTGGCAAGACACAAGATGGCATATCCTGGTTTTCTCCTCTTTGGGTTCTGTTTCAGCTGTTTCTGTGGCTTTCTCTTTCTCTGTCTGAATTTCTTTCTCTTATAAACAACTCCAGTAGTAGGATTAAGACCCATTCTGATTGAGGTGGGACACACCTTAACTGAAGTAACCTCATCAAAAGGTCCTATTTACAATGAGTTCATACCCACAGGAATCGATGAGACTTAAGAACACAATTTTCTGGGGTAAGTACATACAGCTTCAAACCACTGCAGTAAATCAGATAAAGGAATTGCAGTAAAGGAAATTACCTTACCCTAATCCTATCTAAATAAACTACAGGGATATTCAAATTAAAATCTCATAATACCAGCTCTTCAGGGAAGGAAAAAAGTCTTTTTTAAAAAAGTATGAACACAGAAAAGGAAATAGGGCCAGTAACTTTCCATCCCTCCCTCCTTCCTCTGAATTTGTCATCCTTAGTCTTGGGGAAAGATGCTCTAACTGTGCAGACTTCCTTCTTGTGCATGTGTAGAATGATACTGTTGCTTCTTACATCGTGATTTACCTAAGCTAGATGACTCTCAATAGTGTATGTTAGAGAAAATGTCATGAAGTCAGTTTTCTTCTTGGTGCTGTTTTGAACAAAGGAAGTACACAGCAGAGTAGCCCAGTTCTTTGATCTGGAAAAGTAGCAGTTAAGAGTTTTGCCTTTGCATGGCATGGACTTGAATCCTGGATCTGTCTAGGATAATAGGGGTCTGTACTTCAGAGGGCTAATAGAGAGTTAAATTAGATATTATGGGGAGGCATATATACTGTGTCTGGCATGTGATAAGATTGATAAATCCTAGAATAGTTTTTATTAGCATGACAATAAGAATATATCTTTTTGTATACATCACTTTCCTTGTGCCATTACTTTCATCACAAGAAAACATGCCTCTTCACTTGTTTGAGTTCCCCAAGGTGGTTTTAGAAGAGAAGTAGCGTACTTCTCCTTGCAGTGATTATTTCTAAGCCTCATTTTTTGAATTAATGTGGGTTTTGGGCTGCTGTCTCTCAAAGTGAAATATTTCTAAAGGTAATGAATTGTGACCAATCCCTATATATTACAGGTCTTCGTAAGTCACTAAGATCATACTTATTGATCATGCCTTCACTAACTGGAAAAAAGGGAAAAGACCAAATACCAGTGTTGCACAATTTTTCAGTACCTGACCATTTTTTTTGTGATTTCTTTTGGTTATTTTTTCTCAGTCATGTTCTGGCCATTGGTATATATTTTTTTTACAAATTATACAGAAGATTCTAATGGGCGTTCACTTTTGAGACTAGCTTTTACAAAGTGGGCCTACATGTGTATACTCTCATAAATACTCATGTTATTTTTGGAAGCATGTAATGTGATTAAAAGAACACATTTTATTAAAATTCAGGTGATCATTTCTAAGGTGTAATTAACAATTCTTCTCCATGGACAAGTTGATCAACTTCTCTTTATCCAAAATAATTTCATAAATCATGAGAGGCAGTTTGTATGAAATCAAATGCCAGTGTGGGATATATTTCCTAAAATAGAAAATACACAAGAGCACAAATAAACTAGTTCTCAGACAACATAATCTCTTTTCAACCCAATGGAAGGAAAGAATTAGCAGAACAGAACTGTTTTACTCAGTTCTTGCTTATATCTGGTAACTGCTGGAACATGGCAATGACCTTTGGAAGTACGTGAGAACTAAACACATAGAATTCAGAGCTCAGAGACATACTTTTCCACATAGGAAACCACAGTCTGTGAGAGAAGTGGCTTGTTACATCAGTGAGGAGATGAGCTAGGAAGAAATTATTATTTTATGTCAAATAAGAAATCATATTCTGACCAAATGATTATTTTAAGCAAAATAAGAAATTATATTCTGACTTCATACTAATACAAAAATCAGTGCCATCTGGATTAGGACTTAAATATCAAAATAATCCTTCACATTTTTGTTAGAAAACGTGAATATCTTTTGATTTTGGAAAAGGGGAGGATAAGGCACAAATATTGTTAAAATAAATGACTGATATAAATTCTCTATACTAAAGTTAGAAACTTGCATGAAAATAAAGTTTCAATCTGGGAAAATATAATTATGATAAAAAAACAACAAAGATTATATAATATATGAAGAACTACAAATTGATAAAATTATACAAACTGTACTATGAATTATGAGATTTATTTTAATTAATGGAGCCAGAAACCTTAATGAGCTTCTTTTGTTTCCCTAATTCTTTCAAGTGATTCTTTACCTGGCCTCTCATACTTGCTCACATGCATGTGTTGATCAGCACTTAGACTCAAGGGAAAAACATTGCAGGGCTTTGGAGCTCTTTCTTTATGCAGCTCTTCCCTCTGGTACCCTTTCTTGCCTGCTGTCGTCTTCTTGGTCTTTCTGGACTCCTGCCTGTAACTCTTCACTTAGCCTGGCTTTCCTTGATTCCCATTCTCTGCATCACTATCTGGAAACTCTCCAGACTCTCAGCTGGGGCAATCATAAGACCTATCTTTTTTGTTTCCTGTCTCTAATGATCAATGTCCACCCTTACTTGGTGTCCCATTACTTGAAAACTGTTGTTCCACATATTTTCTCTGATAGTTTCTCTTGTTACAGATGGGAGGGTAAAGCTGATCCCTGTTTCACTATGTTGGCTAGGGCCAGTATATTTTCATATAGAAAATTAAGGATTGATATTTTCACATTATATTTCCCTGGAAATATAAATGTACATAATTGGTCACCTAAATCTATCTTTACTAACAGTCCAGATCTGACCCTTGGGTGGTCTGAGGCTATGAAGGTATCTGGAGGTTGAGGGTAGGGTTGCAAGATTTGGAAAATAATAATATAGCACGCTGAATTAAATTAGAATTTCAGATAGTTTTTGAGCATATTTTGGCATAACTATATCCCAAATACTTTTGAGACATACTTTTACTAAAAAAGGTCATGTTTTCTGAAATTCAAATTTAACTGCATGTCTCATATGGTGGCTAGCAATTCTAATTGGGAGGGGAAGGCAAAGGACATAATAACACTGACATCTGAGTTCTCAATAGACACATGAATTGGAAGAAAATGGAATCATATTTATAAAGGGCCAAAAAATGTGCTTCCAAGCTAGAATACAATATCCACTGCAAATAGCTTTCAAAAGGGAGGTAAAGAAAAATATTTCCAGATAATAAATGAGAGAATTCAACACCATCAGGTCAATCCTAAAATTAACACTGAAAACATTTCTTAAACCAGAACAAAGATGATCAAGAGGAAACCCAGGAATACAGTAAGAAATAAAGTGAATAAAAGAGTAATTTTGTAAGTAAATACAAATGAATATTGACTGTGTGAAATTATGATTCTAATGACTTGGGGGATTTGGAATGTGTAGTATTAAGTATTACAAGATAATAAAAAAAGTGAGTGAAGGCTGAATGAAATTATGTTATTTCAAGGTCTTAACATTGTCTGGGAAATGTTACAAGTATTAAATTTTATTTCACTCTAATAAGTTACGGATTTATGTCCTAACCATTAAAATAGTAAAACAGTTTACAGCTCATAATCTAAAAAAAGGGAACTAAAAAACAGTAAAGATTTTTTTTTTATTTTAATAGAGAAGAAGACAAGCAAGAAGAGAAAAGTTTGCATAAAACAACTATTAGAAAAAGTGAACGAAATTGAGATAGTAAATTTAAAGCTTAATATTAGTGGCATGGTGAAAGGAACTGAGTGTTACAATTTAAAGGACAAGATTTTAAGACTCTTGAAAATTTGGTGATTGATTGCAAAAATGGCTACAATTTTACCCTAAATGTATCCATTCCTTAGCAATGTAAATGCACACAACTCACATCAGTAAGTGGACTCTATTCCCCCACGCCAGGCATCTGGACTGGCCTAATGAATTGCTTTATCCACTACAATGAGGTAAAAGTAATTACGTGTGCCACTTGTCAGCTAGACATTAAAAGCCCTGTGTGCTTCTGCTCTTTCACTTGAAACCTGTTATACCCTTGCAAACAAGCCTAGGTTAACCTGTTGAAAAACAATAAAGAAGAGATAAAATGTCTTAGCTAAGACAGCCTTAGAGAAGTCTATATGTGAGGTACTCATCCAAAATTAGAAGGTACCCACAATTAACCCTGTCCACTGACTTGACTTCACATGCCTGTTGGAAACAGCCTAAACCAGGAAAACTGCCCACTTGACCAACATACTTATGATCAATAAGTGCTTATTGCTTTAAGTTACTGAGTTTTGAAGTGATTTGTTATACATTAATATACAACTGCTAGAAACCTATATGCCACTTACAGCAGAAACAACTTATAGATAATATTGAAAATGAAAAGATAGGAAATATATGCAAATACCAATTATAAGAAAATGATTTGGTTATACCAATTTCAGAAAAAAGCATAGACCTAAGGCAACAAGAATTTCTATACAAAAGAAAAATATTTCTAAACAACTAAAGGACAACCTACTAAAAAGATAATACTGGAAATTTGTATATAACATGCCTTCAAAATATATAAAGAAAAATTGACAGAAATGAAGAAGAAATAGATAATTCCACGATTAATATAGGAGTCCCTGCTCAATAAATGACAGGATGAGACAGGTAAGCAATGGAGATAGGGAAAAATGAAACAAGATAAACTTGGCCTGATTGAAATATATAGACCTCAGTATCAAATCATAGTACACACATTTTCTTCAAATGCACATGGAATATTACCATAATTGATCATAGGTGGGCCTATAAAGCAGGCCTCACCAAATTTCAAAGATGTTAATTGTTTTATTATTTTTACTGACCATAGTGAAATTAAACTAGATATCAATAACAAGAGTTTTCTAGAAAATTTTCATATAATAGGAATGAAAGAAGATGCTTTTAAATAACACATGGATCAAACAACTAATCAAAATATAATATTTTTAAATGGGAATAAATGAAAAACAAAGAAAATTTGTGGAATGACATTAAATATAGGTTGAGAGCGAAATCTATAGCCTTAAGCGCATATATTAAAAATTAACAAAGGATAAAAATCAATTATCTTATAATTATATTTCTTAGAAAGTTAGAAAAATAAAGGCAAATTGACTGAAAGAAAATGAAAGGAAGGAAATAATAAATATAAAACTACAACTTAAGCAAATGTTACAAACATACAATAAGAATATCAACAAATCAAAGAGATAAAATTTATAAACACATGGCAAAACTGATCAACAAACAGATGACCCAAATTACAAAAATGTTACCAGAGTACTAAATGGTAAAATTTGGACATCACTACAGAAACTGATATTAAATTGATGTAAAAGATATTATGAACAAACTTTTCAAATAATTTGAAAACTACCATAATTTGGACTAATACCTGGAAACAAAATTCTGCATTCAAACAATGCCAGAGAAAGGAATAAAATATTTGGATAATCATACATATATATTAAAGAAATGTAATCTGTAATTAAACCTTCCACCACAAAACAACTTAAAACCGAGATAACTTCACTGATGAATTGTTCTAAACATTTAAGAAAGAAATAGCCCCAATTTCTTCAGATTATCTCAGAATAGAAACTGAGAAAAATAGAAAATGAGAAAACATTTCCCAGTTTATTTCATGTAGTCAGCATAACATTATTAAAGATTAAGTTCTTTTATGAATGTAGACACAAAATTCTTAAATGAAATAGTTGCAATTTGAAATAGCTGTATTGTAAATGGAAAATGCATTATGAATGAAAACTTTATTCATGAAGTTAAATTATTCTGTTGCTGTTGAAAGATATATCAATGTAATTCACCACATTAAACACAAAAGAGGGAAAATCACATGACACTATGAATAGATGTGGAAAATGTATTTGTTTAATTGCACACCTATTGATGGAATTTTTGCAGTGCAGGCATAGAAAGGAACTTTATTAATCTGTTAAAACCAAGATATTAATTTGAGGCAATATGTTGAAAGTATCCTCTCAGAAGTTGGGAATAAAATAATATTAAACTACATAATCTTTTCTATTAAAATGATACTAGAAGTCTTAACCAATGCAATAAGGCAGGTAAATTTAAAAAAAGTAACTGATATTGAGAAGCAAGAAACTAAATGTCATTATTCTCAGATCATGTGACTATGTACATAAAACCTATAAAAGGAATTATAGTTAAACTATTAGAATTAGAAGGTGAATTTATCAAGGAATAATATCAAGAAACAAATACCAATTGCATTTTATATACTAGAAAAAAGCAGTTAACAAATACAAATTAGAAAGAAAGAATATTATTTTTAAAATCTGTAACAATGTGTAAAAAATAAGTAACATGTATGGATCATACTATTAAAGATATGTCAGACTTCCACCCAGGGTGGATCAAATTCATAAAAATCACACATCTATATAAATGTCAAGATGTACCATATTTATGCATTGGAAGAGTCAATATTTAAAGATACAATTTATCTCTAAATTGACATGTATGTAGATTTATTGCATGCTCAGTCAAAATTCAAGTAGGTGTTGATATTGCTGTTGTTTTTAATATAGTGTGTAAAGAGATAAGTAAAATCTAAACATTATGGAAATGCAAAGAGACCAGAATAGCCTAGAAATTTGATAGCTTGCATTTCCAGATACCAGTATTTATTTTTAAAATACAGAATTAAGACAACGTAGTATGAACAAAAGGCTAAAAAAATAGATTAATAGAAATAGAGATATGAAACATTCCCTCACATATATGTCACTTGATTTTATTAAATTAAATGTGACACTGTGGTGAGTAGTAAAAGAATGCTTGGTCAGTTGGTCATACATATAAAAAAAGAAAAGAAAAAGAAAAGTGATTCCTGACTCTCACTTCATATGTATTAGGTTCCTCTGGCCGCTATAACAAATCACCACAAAATGGATGGTTAAAAGAAGAGCAATTTATTCTCTTATAGCTATGGGTTGACATCAGATGTTAGCAGGGCTGTATCCCCTACAGACGCTCTAGGGGAGAATCTGTTCCTTACTTCTTCCAGCCACTGGTGGCTTCCAGCATTCTTTGGCTTGTGGAAGCTCACCCCAATCTCAGCCTCCATCTGTGGGTTTGTGTCAAATCTCCCTCTGCCTCCTACTTATAAGTATATATACAGTGGTATTTAGGGCCCACATAAATAACCCAGGGCAATCTCCCCATCTCAAAATCCTTAACATAATCACATCTGAAAATACCCTTTTTCCAAAATGGTAATATTTACATCTTTGGAGGGCCATTTTTTCAGCCTATAGCAACACCATATGCAGACATCATTTATGGGGGATTGCAGATTTGCATGTGAAAGGAAACATACTTCTAGGAAAAAATTAGAAAATATCCATTGGTATGTTATGAATGTCTCACAAGTAAGGACTATGTATTCTTCATCATTGCCCTGACAGCACATGTCTTATATTTGATGCTTGAGAAATGTACGTTGAATGATTTAATGAAAGACTGAATGTGCATGAAAAATAGAACAGTGATGTACAGAAAATAATCAGATCATAAAAATAGAATTGTCCAAAATAATTTTAGAAAGTGAGGGAAATTAATTGACAAATACAGTTTTCCTAATATAATAGTAATTAATTTTAGTAATCAAAATATGTGAATGTGTCAGAATTGAAATATGCAATAAATTTGATATGAATATCAATGCTCTTAAAAATAAAAACACACTGTATATGTCTTCCTTAAAAGCATAAAATTACAGCATGTGTGTGTGTGTGTGTGTGTGTGTGTGTGTGTGTTTCTCTGATAAGAGTGTGGGTAGTAAGTTCAGGAAGAACTTCTCACAATGTATTCCTATTAACTGCTTTTATTTTTGCCTCCTTCTTTGCCCTTGCCCCTCACCCCTTCCCATGGAGTCACCACTTGATTTTAAGTTTATTATGGTTAACATAGCCCAGTGACTCTCCATAATTATGTGTTGTGTATTGGAAGATGATCCTTTCTCTCATTCCTTCATCATAATTCACCACCAGCAGAATCCCTTACTCAGGTGAAAAGGTATCAGAAATTCAAAGTGGAGCCTTTGCAAGGTCTCTCTAGCAATACTCCCACTACTGTTCTGGGTGCCAACTAAGTCTCTACAGGGATCTTTCCCTAATTCTTCTGAAATCTGCCCCGATTTCTAAATCCCAGTACTCTAATCAAAGGGTGAATGCAAAGACCTTTTAAAACTCTGTCACTTGATTTTAGGGTAAAATGTAGCCAACTTCAGGTCATAGGAAGCATCTGACAGCTCTCAATATTCTCTCTAGGTTCCCTTCCCTCCTGTATTTCACAGTTGTCAGATGTATTGTACAGTTTCCTCATCTCTTTGAAAAATATCTGCCCCCCACCTTAGCTAGTTGTTGAATGAATAAGGTGTCTTTTTTTTTCTTTAATGGGATTCTTGTAGGCTCACTTAAATTTTGCAATAGCTGAATGGATTACTATGTTTGAGTTTCTTTTCTTTTCCTTTCTTCAAATAAGAAATTAATGAACTGTGAAATAGCCAACAGCTATGTAAGAAGAGGAAAAAGAGGTGGTCTCTCAGTTATTATTAAAATGGATAATCAACTATTTTCTTTTTTTTTTTATCAGTTAGGACACTATTCTTTGCAAACTAAGCTTTTATTCTATTATTGTAGTCATTTGGAAGTGCAAAATCTCTGGTGGAATTTATGACATTCCAGAGCATATATATTTTATTTCACCTTTTCCAGACATCCAGACTCAAACAGTTTAAGTGAGCCTGACTAGCTCTCAACACTATTATTATTCTTTGATGGGAAGAAAATAGAATAATTGAAAACCTGACTCCCATTCGGTAAAAGAGAAGAATGGAAAACAATACATTGTAGACAACAATTCATAATTCCTTCTGTATTAGACAGAACATGAATACAAATACCTTTTTTTCCTAGTGATGAATTAACTGTATCCATTTGTAAATCAGAATAGCTAACATGGAATAAATTATGTTTACTTTTTATTTTTCAAAGTTTAGCTAAATTATTTCTAAGTTTATATTTTATATTTGTTAATGGGCTTACATTCAATTAAGATCAGATAGTATAGAGCAAAGATACATGTACCTAAGATTATGTTTACAAAAGATGTGAACATTTGCCATATTTTCTTCTAATTCATTTTTTAAGAATTACAAAGATATTAAAGATTCTTTTTACAACATCTCCAGAGGCAATTGCTATTCTCATACATATTTTTATATATTTACTCCATGTGATTATACCCCAAAATTGTTTAAAATATTATTTTGTGTTTCAAAATTTATGTATCATGAAATTTGCTAATTTCACTAAATATTAATTTGTTGAGAGTTTTCTGTGTTGGGTATACAGATACAATTTGTCTACTTGAAATAACGTATAGTTATGTTATTTGGAAATGTGTTCCATTCCCAGTGATGAGAAAGTTATTTAGTGGTTATTTAGTGTCTAGCTAAATAAAAGGACACTTTTGTTTAAAAAGTGTCTATGGTTGTGGACATTCTTATTTATGACTCTTGAGACTACCTAGAATAGTTTCTTTGGAGTACATTTCATAACAGAAAATTTGGGGGTTACCATATGGATATTTTTCTCTCTCTATTAATCCTCTTCCAGTGTTGGTTATGTTTGACCATTTTTCCACATGAAATTTGCGATCTGGTTGTTTGGACTGAAAAGTGGACTCAGATACTTGTTTCTTTGGATTTGTATATATTCAAATGGTTTAGGCTGGTTTTGCTTTTTCTATCAATAGACCATTGCACAATTAAGACAATATTAATAGCTAATAGTATGGCAAGTCAATAAGAAGAAGTAGCTCAGATTTTTTAAAAGATATGCTGAAAATTCCTTTAAACATATAAATATATTTCAAAAAATCCAGTTTGTAAGAGTAATAAAGATATGTGGGTTCATTTTTTAAAGAAAATTATAAAGTAAACTATAGAGGGATTTAAGTTTGCATTACACCACCTATTAATTATTAAAATTATACTTTTCAAATATGTGTTGAGGATAACAAAGTCAGCCTACCCCAAAGGCCACCGCTTAAGGTCTAGGAAAACCAGTGCATTATACAAACACATTTATTTTATTGTTAGGTATAATGTTATTGATATTACAAAACAAATATAATATATTATCATGGGTGGCTTTGTGGAGGACCTTGATAAAGTTAAAAATCCTTTATAGAAGTTTTAATATTCCCATTTATTAAATTAGGAGATTACAGGATTATAAGAGCTCACCTCTTCTAATGTGATTTTACGCAGTTTCACTCTTGCTGATTAAAACTAAATCTGAAGACGAATAGTTAACACCATATATGATACCAATCTGTGGTAACATAAAGATTTCATTCAAATCTCTTGGCTCTGTCTTGAACCCCCGTGTCC
Source organism: Choloepus didactylus (assembly GCF_015220235.1). Lineage (NCBI taxonomy): Eukaryota > Metazoa > Chordata > Mammalia > Pilosa > Megalonychidae > Choloepus > Choloepus didactylus. The sequence goes on from NC_051317.1 coordinate 44,513,017, forward strand.
TACCTTTACTAGCTACAACTATATAGTGTTCTTGAGGCAGCCCTTTTTCATGAAAATAGTGACATATTAACATTCATTGTAGATTAGATCTTTGTCATATAAAATGCCAAATCCAAAGAAGCAACATAAAATAAAATGGCTGCATATTTCTGTTGCTGAGCTGAAGTGTTCTGCATTCTAATAATATGGGAAAGAAAGAATGACAAGTGACCTGTCAGAGGATAGAACTCATTTTACAGAGTTTGCAAATGAAGCAGAAGAATGTAAGAATGTACCTCATCAGCAAGTTAGCAACTACTTTGCTATTATCACCACTCTCCATATTTCAGTTGGAATTTTATACCACAAATAGCATTAAATTCAACTGACTAGAAGTAAAATATCCAAATGTACATTCCCTGGAACATATTATATTTCAAAGTTTTATTTGTATTCAGGCAGATTAAAATGGAAATGATGTGAGGCAAAGAATTCATCATTTCTTTCAGTTTCAGTGACTCAGACATTTATTCTGATGTCACCTGCAATGTCCATACTTTTTTTTCTTTTTTGCATAGAGTCTTACAGTTCTACTTTGTTGTAACATGGAGAAATAGAGTCAGTCGAGCTAGCCTCTAAGAGGCTGTATTAATTTTTGCCAAAAGACTTGGATACTAATGAATAGGATGGCAATGGCTGCACATAAGAAATGCAAGTCTATTCTTTCCCTTACTCAGTTATAACAAACAAACATACTTAATTTCAAGGGTATAAATCCAATCTAAGAAAAACCTATATTGTATGGATGGAAAAGGAGAATGAGTCAGAGAAGGACTTACGGTTAAATTAACTTTGAAACTGTGTGTGTTTGTGTGTGTGTGTGTTTAAAGCATTGCACACGATGGGAAAAAGTAAAATGAGTTAAACTGAAACTTGGAGTAATATTGGTAATTTACATGGAGATTTTTAGGAGTTCTACCTTAAATTAGTAATCCTTGCCTCTTCTGACATTAGGATAATATCTCAAATAAAAGTTTATTAAATAATGGCAGACAAAACTACATTAATGTCTAATGCTCATGTTTTATAATACTCTACTTATTTTATATCTGTAAGATATATCTGCTTTTCACACACAAAATTTTAAAACTTATGTAAAATACCTGTTACTCATCATTTACCCCCAGGCAATTATTGACATTAATCATTTTATCATCTTTATATACATAAAACATGTATAAAATTAAAGTCCCCTTTTGACACTGTTTCATTTCACTTCTTTCTGCTATTCTCCAGATGCAAACAATATGATTCTAATGTTTTTTTAAACATGTATTCATATATTTTATTTATAAAACATATATAATTTATACATGTGTGTTTAAATGTCTATTAGTGATATTCTCCATGGTTTTCAATGTAGAAATTACATATTACGTGCTTGAGTTCAACACATGCTGATATAGATATAGATAGAGCTACATAGAGATAGCCTATAATGTGCCCAATATTTTGATAAACTCTTCACTTACCCATTACTCTCTTGATTTATAGTTACATTGCTTTCAGTAATTTATATTTCAGGCTATAATAAACATAATTTTACATATCTCCTTGTGTGCATATAGTAAAGTAATTGCTGGGTCACAGAGAAATATCATGAGGCAGTGACTAAAGGCATGGGTTTTTCTCCCAATTTTTAAAATTACTTTTACCATATTTTGGAGATTTTTGTTCACTTCATCAAACACTAGAGTGGGACACTCCATGACACCTTATCCCCAGTTTGAGTTTTCTCTTGCTGTAAAATGAGCTTTCAGAGTAGGCTTTTCAGTGACACAGCTAAATTTTTTTTGAGAAGTTAAGTTTGTTTACAATGTAATAAAGTGTTTTAAAATTTCAAATTGATGCCAACCTGAATAAGTTAGACTATAATAGAAAACTTGCATTCATTTGCCAAATGTAATCTACTCTAAATTTGCATTACTCTGTTGTGCATACTTCAAGTTTTTTCATCCTTCTGAAAGCTTGTCAGAAATGTAATTTATTCTCATGTTCTACACTCAATTGATAGCCTCTAACTTGCTGTTGCATTTTGCCATCAAGTTAAATTCAATGTGTAACTTTTTCTGTCAGCCATCAACATGTCAATTCATATTTTGTGAATAGATTGATGTTAACAGATACTCACAAGATTAATTTAAATCAATTTATTAAAAATTCCATTTCAAAATTTCTCCAAATTTTATTCATACTATTTAACATAAACATTTTAGCTGTCCTTTTTATGCTGCAATCAGAAAAAAAATAATGAGTAAAAGACGGCTGCTACTAATATATAGACGATTACATGTAAATATGCATTTTGTGTATATGTGGCTATTGTTTCTAGATATAGATAGCAAATCTTCATCCACCAGAGAGAACTTCATAAAAATATTCTTTTACTAAAAGGATAGCATTCCACATTGATTCACCAGTTTCTATCATTTGACTTCAATTTCATTTCATTTATAAGTATAGATAAATTACAAGAAAGTAGTTTTGCTCATTATTTTTAGTTTTTATCAGTTTTCAGATATTAAAATTTTACCCTACACTATGGGAAAAATCAGAAATGCCTCAAGTCAAGTTTAGTGGCTTTCCTTTTCTTCAAACTCCCCTAATCATAATGTTCTTATAGAGATTACGTATACTCTTGTCAACATGTTATCTTGGGAAGAAATAGAAACTAACCAGCGTCATTTGCAACTATATGGTTTGGCCATTTGATTTATTTGGTTGTGTATTAACATAATTTGTTTCCTTGAAAAAAAAATCAATCAAAAGTCCAAACAGCATAAATCAAAAAAGGCATTATATATAAAGACATTTTACCTATACAGATCTAAAAGCCAAAGAATTTTTCACTGAATACATAGATACTCTTATCAACATAGATTTTAATATTTAAAAAGAAACTCATCCTTCCAGTCATTAATGTTTCCATTTGAATTTATACTTGGGATAGCAGGTATAAAATTTTCCCCATTACTGATTGTTAAGAAAATATTTTGGGATGTCTCCCCATTATTGTATTTGGTGTTTTCTTTCTCAAAGATTCTATGGGAACAAGAATACATCAGAGTAGAAGTAGGTAGAGCCCATAGGTTGTTTTATTTTATTTTATTTTATATCTTATTTTATTTTAGGAATCATGAAGAAAATGCTTAAGGACAAATAGGTGACAGGAAATAACGAGTTATAGGAACAGGGGTCTGAGAAACCTTTGAAATGACATTGGACAAAGGTTTACAATTATTTCAAACACTAGTCCAACAATAATCACTTCCCTTTAGTTTCCCAAGAAAGATGTATTGACAAAGTTCAAAGCCAATTAAAAGTTTTAGAATGTTTTAGGATGCTTCTCCAAGCCCCAAAGAAATGGTGTAGCTAGACACTTTGTGCATCAGTGTGTGTGTGTGTATGTGTACATGTTAACAAGTTTACCAAGGCACAGTTTCCCCTGGCTTCTCTTTCCTTGCACTAAAACCTGAAAGTTTAAGAATCCAATGAGATTAAGGGGATAGGCTAGGCCCACAGGAAGTTGGACTATATTTCGGCAAAAAGTGCCAAACCACACTATTTCAACGGCACCTGAGGGAGCATTCTAAAAATTACCGGTAATGTACACTTTACCATTGTGAACTAATTAACAGTACTGAATTATATAGTTGAATGTGGTTAGAATTGGAAATTTTAGGTTGTATATATGTCACTAAAATAAAAATTCAACACATGTCATGTAACCACACAAAACAACCAATGAACCCTAAAGTAAACCAAGGACAACAGTAGAAGTGTAAAACTATGTTTTCATCAGTTGAAATGAATGTATCACACTAACACAAGTTGAAAATAATGGGGTGGTATACGAACATTGTATTTTATGGATGATTTTTCTGTAAAGCCACAACATCTCTAATAACACACATATGAAGAAAATTTCTCCCTGAGGAATATTGCTACTTTAGGGTAGAGAATATACTATCTGGAATACCTGTGATGATCCTAGTTTATCTTTGTTGTGGAGGCATAATTATTAATAGGAACCACATCTATTCTCAAAATGTGAAAATTATGTTGCCACCTCATATGTTGATGATTCAAGTGGCTTTAGTTATTACTGAGTCATCAGTAGCCAGCATTAGCCATAGCTGGATCAGATGTGCTCTGGGTAAGTTCATACTGTTGATTTCAATAGAGGACTCCATCACTGATTTTGTGGTTAATTTGTACATGAGACCATTGAGTAAGAAAAGGTAGTCGTTTGGGAAAGAGGTTGATTGGTACAGGTTATCATGTCTACTTGATAGTCTAGGGTCTTTTTGCAGAAGAACATAACCTGGTGAACATAACCTGAAACACAGATACCTTCACATTCTGTCCATTCAAAAAGGCCTCAAACTTTCTTGTTGCCAATCCTTTTATTACAAGTCTCTGACCAGGTGGCCAAGCTTTTAGCCATTGCCATTGAATTGGTAAGATCTATAACACAAACCTTTCCATGTAAAGTGACCAACTAGGTAAACTTCCCATGACTGTGTCCACTTGTAAGATTATCCATTAGAACTATTTTCAGGTACACCTCAGGGGAGGGCTTTAATGCATGGGTGCTCAATTCCCATTACTGTCAGGAATTTATGCAGACAAATTTATAAATCTGACTTACAAATTTTCTCTTCTCTTAGTTGACAGTAGGAACTTATCATTAATTCACAGATTCAGGTTTAGTAAAGAGATAGGAGGGTCGATGGAAGTCTTAATACTTATTCATATAACTGTGCTTTCATGACTTTCTTGGGTCCAGTTTCATTCCTAGCTAAATTATTTGGTAGATAGAGTAATATATGATGGGCAATTTAAGTTTCAGATTCATTTTGTGTCCCATGGTCCAATGTTCATTCTTTGAAATGCTCAGGAGCAAGCCAGCATCTTCTTTTCAAATACATGAAGTATGAATACCACACCAAGAGATGGCATGACCTTCCTATGGAACCTCAGAAATTGGAAGCCGGGGATATAATTTTACCTTGGGAACTTTCTAGAAACCCAAAGTACATTCCTATCTGCCAGGCAGTTCAAGCTTAATTGGGTTTGCTTGGTAATAACTGCAAATTTTTCAGTTAGCTTTACCACAACTTAAATGTGCTACAGTACCCACTCTTTCTCTGGACCCATCCCAAAGCTGTAAGTCATAAGCGGATATCTAGAAAATATGTTATAGAAATACACCCAAGTGTGCAATATGTCAATTAAAACTCCAAGAGTTATACCAAAGAATGTGCCCATTTCTTCATGTGTTGCAGTACAAAGCACAATAAAATATCTCTCTAGTTAGAGGAAGTATACTGGCACGTTGTCAGAAAGTAGACACCAAAAAAAAGTAAACACCAAGAAACCTCATCAATGTATCAGACATTTGAACTTTCATGGAATTCATCTTTGACTTTTGTCATTAATGTGTCTTTCTAAGGCATAAAGATTACTTGATATTCCCTCATCAGCAGGTTCAATTAGCATAATTTCATCAATGACCAGAAGGCTTGAATAATCAGGGAGCAAGGGATTTGACATTGCCCTGAGATAAAATAATGAAGATGTCCTGAAGAGGCTCTGTATCTTTTTGAGAGTCAATGACTCAGTTGAAGTCATTGAAAGATTATTTGAGGTATAAAGCTGGATCTCTCAGATTGGATGAAAGAACTGCTGTCTTTAGTAATATTGATTCAGAAGACATTAGGTTTCAATAGTCGAAGCTTTCTCTGTCAAAAGTCCCAATCCCAAGTCCCTGAGTACCATTTCTTCCTAATCAGTGACTTAGCTTAAGAGATGTGTGCATGAGGGCAAGGGGTAAGATGTGATGATGCATGTTTAAAAGATCTTGAATCTCTAAAACCTGCAAAATCAGCCCTGGGGATGAATTTCCATTCATGTCTGTCCTGAAGCTATGTAAGATAAGAAATTCCTTTCAGGTCATCACTAGGCTTGCTGAATTTCCTCTTTTGCAATTTGGCAAGTACTCCAATGCAGTGAGAACTAACTCTCCTATTTCACAATCCTTTTTGTCATCACCCTTGCTGTAGAGACTAATTGTTATAGCCACTTGGTCTCCCAAAGTTTTGCTTTCCAGCATTACTAAAAGTTCTAGCTTTGATTTTGTATGGTCTTTCCTCAAGGGGAATCATGCCTCCTCTTCCACTGCAGTGCTCTATGTGAGAGAACTGGCTCAGGTCTGGAAATTTATAAGAGATTTTGATTTTTCAATTGCAATAGCTGGGATGACTGGAACAGATAAGGGCTGGCCAACTCTCTCTCTCTCTCCACATGGTCTCTCCATATTGTCATCTTTGGTTTCCTCACATCATTGTGGTCTCAAGGTAGTCAGAATTTTTACTTGATAGCTGCCTTTCCTCAGAATGAGACTTCTAAGAGATCCGGACATAAGCTTCAAGGCTGCAGATAACCTATCTCTGGAAATCACAAAAGCAATTATTCTGCATTTTGTTGGTTAAATAAGTCACTAATGCCCATTCAGATTCAAGGGCAGGGGAATTGGACTCTACCCCTTGATATGAAAAGCAGCTTGTGCATAGGAAGAGAGAAGAAGTTTACAGTGGCTTTCTTTGGGGATGACCTCCCACACCCTCCACTGGCTTCCTTGTCTCCTCTGTGTGGTGTTGCCTCAGCTATAAAGTGCAATTTAAAAAAAATCTCCCTGGTGTGACTGTCATGAAGATAAAAAATAATACACATAAACTGATTATCACAAAGTTTGGAAATAATAATCATCGATATTTTTACAATTTATTTTATGTTTATAAATACCTCCACACATCCAACCAGAAAGATGGGCTACAAAATATTTAAAGTAACAAGTACAAACAAAAATAGATTGACAATATAATTGAAGAAATATAATAAAAATTCTGAGGGATAAACAAAACAAGAGTATTTTAACCAATAATACAAAAATACAAAGAACACTTCAAATATTACTGTGAGCCAAAAAAATTCATTAACTCATGGAAAAGCATAGCATGCTTTATTACAACTTAATATTATGAAGATATTAATTTTTATCTATTTATGTATGAGTCTATAAATATATGAATCTATTTTGATCCTGTAAGAAAGGGTTCAGTTTAGCTTTCCCATAAAGGCAACATGGAATAGGGAAAATAGCGACTTGGCAGCAGAATTGGCTTAAACAGGCTCCATGGTAAAGGCAAGGAGGGAGAGACATGATGTAAGCCTAGAATCAACACCAGCTCCTTATATGGGAAAAATAACCAGGGTTACTGGAATGTAAAGGGATATGGGTTATAATCAAAGGCGGGAACTCTGGCGGGGGGGGTGGGGAGTGGAATTTAGTTAACTCTCTCTGATAGGCTGTACAATTCAAAATCTCAAAGATGGGCTAGTTAGCTCTCTTGGATTGGCTGTAACCTCTGGAGTACCCAGCCAATGGGGAAACAGAGGACAGATGTGCATATTAGGTGCAGGATATAACTATTGCCATGCTCTTTTGTTTGGTGCACCTGCCACGTTTCTTTGGTGGTGCACCTGCTCTTGCAAGATCGTGAATAAATTCTTTTTTCCTCCACAACTGAGTGAGCATTTATTCTCTTTCAGGTACCACTTTATTTCCAACAGATCCTAATAGATGCACATCAGGGACTGGGGATTATGACAAGCGGATTCAGAAGCTGCAGTGTTGATACAAAAATTAAAGACTGGGTTGTTTAAGAATTAAAGTGAAGAAAATTGACAATATTAATAACAATCATAATGATAGCAATGAAGGGCACTAGCTCTAATAGGTATAGCTTACTGTATTTAAAAATGCAATAAAAGTAGTATCTTGATAGAAAAATCAATGGAAGAAGATGAAGGGTCCCAAAACACATATAGCTGCAGATGGAAATTTAGTATACGATATGTATATAAGATTTCAAATCAGTAGCAATAAGATGGCTTACATAATAAAACATTTTGTGACAACTACTTAACTAATAAGTAAAATATAATGCTGTAACATTTCTCATATGTTACAACAAAATAAGGTTCATTTAGATTTATATTTAAATGTGAACATTGAAAATAGTAGAAGAAAATATGGTGATTGTTTATTTAAAAATATTTTGAGTTTGAAAGGACTTTCTTTGCATAACAAAAATTCTATATTAAAAAAAATCCAGAATTTGGAAAATAAAGATTGATACATTCACTATATAAATACAAAATATTCAGCATGGCAAGAATCAAACTCACCACTAAAAAGTCCAAAAGAAAAATGAAACACTAGGGGGAAAGTTTGTGCATCATATGTCACAAAAAATTCATTAATTCAATTAAATATAAATAGTATCTATAAAAAAGGTTAACACAGAAGGAAAATATGAAAAAGATATCAACAAACAATTCTCAGAAAAGAAATGAAATATCTCTTCAAACATACGAACAGATCCTTAACCTTAATCATTCAATAAATAAAATAATTATGTATCTGTATCTACAGCTCATGGTTCCAGAGCCTAGAAGGCTGACCCCTCACCTGGGTCTGTATCTTCTTGCTAGCCAGCAACCTTTGGTATTCATTGGCTGTTTCATCACATAGAAAAGCATATGGTGTTATCTTCCTTCCTTCTGTATCCCATTGATTTCCAGTTTCTACCTGCTCCCCATGGCTTCTCCCGTGTCTAAATTTCATTCTGCTTAAAAGGAATTTCAGTAATCCCCATTAAAGCCCAACTGATTCAGGTGGCCATGCCTAAACTAAAAACATCTTCAGTAGGTCCTATTTAAATGGGTTTGTACCCACAGGAATGAATTAAGAATAAGAATGTGTTTTTCTGGGATACATAATTTAATCCGCAATGGTGCTTATGAGAGCATATAGCTTCTATTAAAAGAAAATTGACAATATGTATCTGTGGTGGTTTGAAGCTGTATGTACCCCAGAAGAACATGTTCTTAAATCTAATCCATCCCTATAGATGTAAACCCACTGTAAGTAGGACCCATTGATGAGACTACTTTAGTTAAGGTGTGAACCACCTCATTCAGGATGCGTATTAATCCTATTCCTGGAGTCCTTTATAAATGGAATGAATACAGAGAGAGAGAAAAAGCCATGGAAGCAAGAATCTGAAATCAATAAAACCAGGAAGAGAGGGGAGAGGACAGCAGACATGGCCATGTGCCTTGCCACATGGCAGAGGATCCAAGAATTGCTGGAAGCTTGTCTTCAGGAGGAAGCCATCTTCTTGATGATACCATGATTTGGACATTTTCCTGGACTTTAATCATAAAGCAAATAAATTTCCATTGTTTAAGCTGAACCCATTTCATGGTATAGCTTTGAGCAGCCTCGGAAATTAAATTATACCTACTCTTAAACATAACATTTCATTTTAGATAAATTATTCTACAGATATACTCAGATGTGTGAAGAATTACATCAGTATAGAGTATTAATTTTAACATCATTGATAATAATATTACTGCAGTAAACTTAAAGATGAGTTGAAAAGCACTTTTTAAAAATTATCATGGATCTATACAATGAAACAAGAGAAGCATTGAAAAGAATGAAGTGACATTTTGTGTATTAATAAAGACTACCTTTCTGCCATATTTTGCATATGGAAAACAAGTAAAGGGCATGACAATATATGTGGTATACCATATTTTATGCAAAAATAAAAAAAAGAATAAAAAATTACTTGTCGATTTTCCAGTCTAGAGAAATTGGTGATTGGTGGTATGCATTGGAGAGAGATGTGCAATTCAAGTAAATGTTGTTCTATATCATTTGAATTATGTACCATTATATTTAAAATGATATGACTACAATAATAATAATAATAATAATAGCAATAATAATTCATTAAGACCAAAAGAGTCTAAATTAAAAGTAGAATACAAAGAAGACAAGTTACAGGAAGTTCATAAAAGGTGCCATTTCACCACAATATCATCCTAAATTCCCAGCCATCTTTGGCACAGTTTATCAGACTTGGTTTGAGCACCTGATCCACATGGACTCGCGATGTTCTCTCAAAACGCTTCAATAGCTATGTATTCAAATATTCATTCCAGAAAGCAGAAGCGATCAGAGAGTCAGTGCAAAGAAAGAAGAGACTGGATGATTTGATGCAGATTCCAGGAGAGAAACAGAGAATGGAGAGTAGGTTCTAGGACCACTACTGTCAGCATTTCAGTCATAGCCTTCAGTTCTTTGAAGAGCCAAGCTCCTACCCAACCCTAGATTTTGAGATACTTTCTAGTCTGCTGACAAATAATCCCCTGCTTTTTAAAGTTGCCTCCATGTTATTTTAGTTATGTAAAATGAAAAGCATTCTAATGAAGGTATGACTTTTTTTTTGCTGCTACTGATATAAAATGCTCACCATATGTCAGAGTATTGGAGATAAATAAGGAAAATAAATACTTAAGATGACACAGAACAAAATTTGTACTGATTCATGTTTAAAAAATCAGCACAATTATCATTCTTCACTCTCCCATTTAATTATGTTTTTACTTGTATACCCTACAGAATACTTGCTGAGTGATAAACTACTTGAATACAAGATCCACATTCGACTTATAATTATGCTACACATACGACTATTAGTGCATTGCATGTATAAAGATACACATATTCATAAACATATATATTGACTGAATGAATGAATATTTGCCTAAATAGATATTGATAAATTTGGATTATTTTACAGGGATGCAAGGTATATGCAAGCAGCATACAAATAATCAAGTGTGATTTCTGCTGTCATTTTGTGTGAATATATATAACAGAATTTTTTAATAATTGTACTTCATGCTCACAACCAATATATTCATAAATTATTTCCCAGAAAAATATACTCATTCAGTCAACACATTTAGAAAATGTGAACTAGTAATGTAATAATTATGAGTCTTTTAGAAATTATACATACATATTATTGCAAACAAAAATATACTTAGCCATCAAGTACTCATTTATAATTATAAGATGATTAATACTAAGTCATTCCAGAGGATGTGATTCACTCAGTAGCTCATGGTATATTACTTCCAAGCTCCCTATATTCTGCCCTCTTATGTCTTCCTTGATAATAATCAGTATGTTCTTCGCCTTTAAGTGGGACTTGGGAACAAATGTCTCATTTGTCTGTCCCTGGTGTAATAATTAAAGGCAATTTTTTCAAAAAAAGGATTTTCAAAATTCCCCAATGCTGAAATGTTCTATAAGAAATAAGACAAATGCAGCTGTGAGGTAAGATGTACTATAAAGGAATTAAGCTCAAAGTCACCTCTAAAGATGTGAAGTTCAGGCTATGCAAAGAGCTGACTAAGGATTTCTTGATATTCTGCTGTATTTTTATCCATATAATGATCTTGGCAGTCATAAATCTATCATTACTATCCCCTGACCTGTCCTAAAAATGAAATATTGATTTTTATGATGTAAAATGTCAATGTCACATTTTAATGCCTAAATGAAGCAGATAAGTGTTGGCCATATGATAAAACTTCTATGAAACTGAAATTTTAGGGTAAAGTTTTTACTCTCGCTTTTTTTAAAAAATCTTATTCATTTCTTGTGTTCTAAGTTATTTTTGTTTATATGGAACCCTGCAATGAATTGTACTATCATGTCACATGTAGAAAAAATATAGCAGATGTACAAAAATGATACTGATAAGTTTACTTACTCTACTTGCCTGAAACAAATGCTAATATTTATTTGACTCTTCACCTTGACAATTTAAATTATATTAATCTGTCTGTTGTTAAATTTATTATTCTTAGGTCAGAAATGTCTGTATTTTTTTTCAGATAAAACCCATATTATTGCTTACATTAAATTATCTTTTACCTAACAAGCCTCTTTGTGGAAGTTTCATATTCAATGTGTATTTCTTTTTAATAAGCTATTACACTGCCATAACACTTTTTCATAGTTGTATTTCCATGCATCAGAGAGGTCAAAGGTAAAATACAATGTAATGCTTTGTGAATTGAAAATGCTTTCAGAAGAAATAACAATGAGAATTTGACAGCTTTTTATGCAAACAGCATTTACAGCATGGTGCTATTCTATTAAAATAATGAATAATGCTTTGTTTAGGGATTTTTTTGTGTGAACATATTTATTTCAGTAAGTTTGTGCATTGTAACAGTGAATGTGTAAGTAGTTTGTTTCCTTGAAGCAATGACATTGATTTTTGTTTCTGATTCTGTTTTTGTTTTGTGTGTTCTGTGTGCAAACATATGTTCTTCTGTAGTCTTCCCTTATTCCTTCTAAAGGTCTTCCATTTCAGAAATAAAACAGTTTAAAAATAATGAGTAACATGAAAAATGCACACTATAGGGACTAGGAAGACAGTAACAAGAGATACATTTTCACTAAGAATGACACATTCTGTAGATGGGTTTACATACATAGTGAAGGTGCTAATGCTCATATGAATCTTAAATAGACCAGTATGGAAGTTCCTCTCTCTCACGACTCCTCTCAGTGCAAGCCACACTCCCAGCCTAATACCATCCATTAATAAGTAATAATATAATAATCCTTCAAGTGAGAAATAATGTATTGATTGTCAGACCGATTTAGTACCTAAAAATTGGATTAGAAAAATGATCACCCTGAAGAAAACTTGATAGGAAACATGCCAAAGATTACATGTTATGAAATTATTCTTTTTTTCTCAGCTATCAAGGTAAAAAAGAATTTGGAAAGCATGACATATTTGAAAACACAGTTTGGCAGCACATATAAAGGGGGTGGGAGTGGAGGGAGGGCCCAAATTTGTGTTTCATCAAGCCCTCCCTGGGATTCTGATTCATGCTGAAATCTGAAACCCACTCCTTTCTAACATTATCTTAGGTTCTCAGAAAGGACCTATCAAAGAGTGGGCCATGGGCTACCAGGCTCAACATCAAATTGGAGCTTGTTAGAAGTATAAGGTCACAGGCTTCCCTCCAGATCTACTGAATCAGATTTTCTGAGAGAAGATCCCAGTTTACTAATTGGTTTTGGTGATTCTTACTCCTGAAAAGAGGACCCTGGAATATAGGTCCAGGTGCAATTGATTTATTTTTAAGGAATTCTTCCATGATAAACCAGGAAGGGAGTAGGGAAAACAGGATAAAGGGAAGAAGGCACAAAGCAAGCCTGCAATCTCAGATGAAATCTCAGCCTTAGCCTGATCCTGGGTAAGAATTACACTTTACTGTCAGTCCTTCAAGGCTTCCTTACAAGGCACTGCCCTCCACCCTGCCCTTGTACTTCCCCTCTCTAGCATCTCTGGTGAAGCAACAAAAAAGGATGAAGAAGGTTCTGGAAATAAAGCACACAGAACTTGAGGTATGAGTGGTCAGAACTTGTGAAAGGAATCCAAGAGGACTCTGATGGAGGAAAAGATGTGCTGGGCTTGGAAATAGAGGAATTGGATTCAAATCCTCAGCTGCCTTATTGCTCTCTTTTAAATACTGAATGAATTATGTATTTGTCTGAACCTGAGCTTCAGTATTGCACCCATAAAATTGGGATAAAAATGTACAGTAGTTTAAAAATCTAAAATAACATAAGATAGATTGATGCATCATAGGTATGCATGAAATAGTTGAAATGAAATAGATATTTTGTTTCCTCTGGAGTTTTCTAAATTACTTGCACTTATTAATTCAATATATCTTGAGAGAAGCCCTTGAAGTAGATTGAAAATAATATTGCAAATATAGAAGAACCTGGTTTAGCCTTTTTTTTTTTTTAGTTTAAAACTACCCTATCAATGGTCCATGACGTGAATCTCCATATATTCACTTGGATCGAAAATATATTTTAATTTTTGATTTGTGATCAGTTAGTATTTTTCCTACTGTGATTAAAATGTAGTCACAGTAATTTTTGAGTTGGCATTTTAAGGAAATCATTGCTGAAACAGCAGCGCAACATCACAGTACTCTGTTTTAGTCTTGCTCTTCATAGAATGTTTTTTGTTGTTGTTATCCACACGAGAGAACATCATGAAATACAATAGTAAAACCAATATTTTGTGGAAAAAATGCACTTTAGTTTCATCAAAGATAATTCTACTCCTCTGAGCATGCAAGGAAACTGTATGTCTTAAAATTACTGTTATTTAGCTACAATTTTATAGCTTTTACAGAAATATTATGTAGTTTTCTCTCATTCATAGATGATAAAATACATTGTGTTCTCGGATTTACTGGAAATCATAACATTTTATGATACATGAAACATGTCAGTTTGAAGTTTTTAGATGGCTTCAAAAACATTATATTAGGATGGAAGCTCTTAAAAAGCAAAGCAAAACAAAATAAAACAAATATCTCAAAGCAAAACCTTGTCACAGTTTTGCTCTCCTCTTCTGCAAAATGATAATGTAATATAACCTAGTTAATCAAAGGTAACATCTTACGCAGCTTAATGCAAAGCAATTGACAAAATAATCAGGATAAGTGCAAAAAATGAACAAGTATTATTCTTAGTGTTTTAAATTTGTTTTGCAATATAATCTGTTGTTTTATATCCAATATCTATAAGAAAAAATTGGATAATACATAAAAGAAATATGAGTAATTTTATCAGTCTTTCATCCTAAAATATTTATACTTTGTATCAATTCTAAGTGTAATTAGCCAGTAATACTATATATCTAGATTTTAGAAATAATAGTCAACAGTTTTTTGCATATCAAACATTCACATATGCATATAGGCATCTGTGGTGATATTATCCACTTTGTGTTTCTAAGGGCCCATTAAAAACAACAATTTAAGATTTGTGTCCACATTTCTGTGTTCACTTTTGAAAACTGGCCTCCTTGATACTCTAATATGCAGCATAATTCAGAATTATACTTTGAAGTCTTAGAGTGTGGTGATGCATGTTGACTTTAGTTCATATATTATTTAGCATTTTTTATCATTGTGCATAAAGTCATACTGCATGCTTAAAGCAAATGAATAAGACCCAAAACTAACCTTTTAAAGATGTAGAGACACGGGAACATATGTCGATTCTGTTATTCTTCAGTATCAATGTTTATATAAATTAAGTTCGAGTCTTCAAATTTAGGCAGCCATGGATATTATACAAAAGGAATCTGGTACAAGATTAATAACAAAAGTTATTTTCTTATGTAACATGAATTCACTTTTTCATATTATATTTCTATGCATATATTAATACATTTGTGTATATTCTAAGTTATTCATGTGATTTTTTTGAAATTTTACAGTTATGATAAATCAAATCCATAAAATCATTTTTTTTTTCTTTTATGTAACTGCTGCCCAATCTAAGTGAAATTATATTGTTGGGGATTTTAATACTGTGCATAAACTCTTAATTAAACATTTTTTTGTAAACTTTGGCCTTCATCTTTTATTAACAGAGCTGACATTCCTTATTAAACTATTTTCAACATTCTTCTTCACAGTTGAGCTATATTGCAAATGGGTAAGGTTGAGTTCCTTCTAACTTCATTCTTCCTCTCAGCTACTTGAGCAATCTGTATCTTTGTTATGACACATTGCTATTTATTATGCTGGTAAACTCATTCTCCCCACCCTCATTTAATATAGAGACCACCTTAAAGATAAGTATGATATGGTTCCTGAGTTTAAGAAGTTCAATATCAAGAGGATGATAGACACGTACAATTTAAATGTACTGTACCACGGTGGAGACAGGCTAATTGCTTGTCTTTCCATTTCCTTCTCCTTGGTATCCAGAAAGACTCTAGTTGGGTTGGTTTTATGGGACTCGTTATGGCCAGTGTAATGTGATCACCAGTGACGCAGGTCATTTTTCATCCTAGATTCTCCCATGAGATCCTTGGCTCCCTCTCTCTTTGTAAAGTGGTAATCTGAAAGCAGGGGATCCAGGGAAGGACTCTAAATCCTCACGGGTGGGCAGTAGAGCCATCAATTGGAAAGAGCCCTGCTTCCTGCGTTACCTTATGGATGGCTCCTTAGTAAACACCAATTATTGTTTGATATGGACAAAAAAATAAACCTTAATTTGTTAAGCTGCTGAGGTTTTGGAGTATTTTTGTTTGTTGGTTTGCAGTGCTGATGCAGTAATAACCTACCTACCATTGCACTTTTCTTCTTCTTTCCTTATTTTACAACTGAAGCAGTGTCCCACCTCTCATGAAGAGATAACCCTACCTTTGTGTCCTGCGCTGCACCAGCTCTTACCTCTAAAGAAACTTAGCTCATTGTATAGTCCTTCTAGTCTCCTTCATCTAGAACCATCCAATTCACTATACAAATGTACTCAAATCTCTTAAGTTCCACAGACTTTACATTCCCCTTCCATTTTTAAAGAAAATATCTTGGAAAATAGTGTCTACATACTCTGTCTATACTGCCTCATCTCCATTCACTGCTTCTCCTCCAATCTGGTTTCCATTACTGCACACAACCAAAACAGCTCATGGGTATTATCCTGCTTTCGTATTTGTCACCCACTAATTAGCATACGGTAACAGGTTAATTTCTCCTTGAAACACTCTCTTCTTCCTTTTCCACAATACCTCATTCTTCTTTCTTCATGTTCCGCCTCATGGTGATGGCGTTAAATACAATCTGTATGATACATCACCAGGATCTCTCCATCCTCTAAGCTCCAGGCTTGGGTATGGTAAACCACGTATTTTGATAAAGTCCATTGCCCAAATAATTAGAGAAACACATCTCTATTCAGTGTTAGGTTTGTCAACTTGCTGCAGCAAGGGAAGCATACAAAATGGGAAATTATGTACCTTTGAAAAAGAGAGTTAGGGAGGAGTAATTACAGGGATGGGTGGATAGAGTATTTTATAGGAAAGTTCAAGCAGAGAATGGTCTTGAATTGTAAAATGGGTTGTTTCTGGAACAGCTAACAATTTTGTCTTTGAACACTATGAAGTTAAACCCTTAGACCAATTTGTTTGTGGTCTTATCTTGGAAGAGATAGGTCTCAAAAAACTTGGTATGAAAAGGGTTTGGGCTTAAATAGTTTCTGATGTACATCGTGGCTTGTCTGTAACAATTTATCTGTCTTGTGAGTTAGGGGACATTTTGCAAATTTTGATTTCTGTTTTAATTTTAGTTTTCCTCTCACAAACCAGCAAGGCTAATTTTCAGTTTATCATTTTAAATTTTCATGTGAGTGTTTAAAAACTTTCATGTGAGAGTTTAAAAACTTTTCAAAACAACGATATGAATATCTACAAATAAGATATCCTCAGTCTTTCTCTTCTCAGTAAAGACACTACCATCCACAAAAATATTAGAAACTTATTATTTTCTATTTCTCATTATTTGATTTTTTTTATTTTCCTCATTCTCCCAAATATTTTATCAGCAAATCTGTCATTTCTAACTCTAAAATCTATCTCAAATTTACCTACCTTTCAAATGACCCTTGCGTCTCTTGTCCCAAGCCTTTACTTTTCTTCTCAATACACAGCAAATGCTTACAAAACAGAAAAGCATGTGTGTAACTTTCCTGCTTGATATATCCCATGCCATTCTTTCACCAAGAATAAAAATCAACACTCCTTAACTAGACCAATTTTCCAATTACCTGGCACTAGCCTATCTCTCCAATCTCACCTTGGGCACTCTCCCTATTCTTGAATATGCTTTAGCCATATGGTCCTTTTTTCAATTCTTTGAAAATGCCAAACTCTTAAATAATGCAGACATTTTTCTACATCATTTCTCTGCTCTATGTAATCTCAAAGCTCTCTTCATACCAAAAAATTTTTAATGGCTGACTCCTTTGCTTTTTCATATTTTCACGTACAGTTTGCTTTCACAGAAAGACCTTCTTTCACAGACAGCATTTTTCATTAGTCAAACTCTACCAGTTAGACATAAACACTAAACCTTAATAAGTTATTTTATAGCATGTATTCAAATTGCAATTATTAAGTTGCTTAATTTTAGTTGTATGTATGTGTATGGGGAGATTATATTCCCTTCCAAATTTCCCATCTATATGAGAGCAAGGACCATGGCTTTTGACTAAGTACTGTGAATACAGTACTTATTATAATATTTGGCATAAAGTAGGATCTCAATAAATATTATCTCTACATATAGTAATAATAATAATAATGACAATTGAGTAATAAATTAATAATACCAGTTCGTGAAGCTAATAAGCAACATAATTAGGTTCCTACCATAGCCAGGATTCCTTAAGTATATTATATGCCTTAATTTCATGGCAGATGATAGTCATAATATGAATTTCCAGCTTTCCAACCTCAGCTGATCAGCTCTGGAACTAATGTCATGTATTTGTATTTGTAGCAGCAAGTTTGCACGTATAATTAACAATTTCTCCATCAGTTAGATGACACTTTTGTAAAATATGGTCCTTGAAATAATAAAGATTTATGTCTTTTGTGGGGCTAGGTTGAGAAGGGCCCAGTAAGGAGAAACCACAAATATTTTGAAGCAATAATGCAATCTTTCTCAAGTAATAAGATTTGATTTTTTTTTTAAAATGTTTTTGTTCTATACTTCCCTAATTACTGCTCTTTATATTGTCTTCCTTAAATTTCATTTAGTTTACTTAAATTCTTAAGTATCCAGTCACATTAATTTTCCACTTTACTTCTTATATAAAAACCATCTATAAAATTCCATCAAATTAAATCAATCTTAAAAACATTACATTTCTCTTATTAATTTTTAGTTATTTTCTAATTCTGTTCCCTTTTCAGTGACTCATAATTTATTTAGAATTGTATCAAATAATACCATCAAACATATGGATTATTTTAATTGTCCTTTTGTTACTGTTATCTAAATTAATCTTACTGGGTTGAAGAATGCCATTAAATGATGCTAGTGTTTGTATTTTTGCTCAAACACATATCATTATCTAAGAAATTCAGCTTTTATCATTTTTTTCATGTATACTTGAGAATAAACCATATTACATACATTTTAGTTCCATAATTTTTATGAATACATTGGTTCATTCTTACTCACCATTTTTTTCAAATTTTTATGATCCTACAAACATTGTAAAAGTTTTGTCTATCAATTTTGAGAGAGATTTTCTAATATCTCTCATGTCATGAAGTAGTTTTCTTAATTTGTCCATTTTGGATTTTGCTCTCTAAATTTTAATGCAATATTAAAATGTTTGTGTTTTTTGGTGAATCAAAACCTTTAAAATTATAGTTATGATCAGTATCTTGATAATGAATATTGACTATAAATATAGTTACTCCATTATTCATATCTAAGCCAAGTTTCTTATGGTTAATATGCACTAAATATTTCTTTATCATTTTTACTTTCAATATTAATTTCTGATAATTTTTTCACATTCATCTTCTTAACTTCCTTTTTCTTAGTAGTGCCTTATTTAACACATATGCAGAATTTTTATTTGTACTGGTATTATTTTTTTTAATAAGGAAAAATACTATTTTAAAACTCTTTGAGCCTTTATAAAATTATTATTTTTTTTGTTCTATTTGTGGTGATTTGAAGCTGCATGTACCCCAGAAAAACACATTCTTAAATTTAATCTATTCCTGTAGGTATGGATCTATTGTGAATAGGACCTTTTGATGGGGCTACCCCAGTTAAGGTGTGTATGGCCCAATCCTATCAGGATGGGTCTTAATCTTATTATGGGCAACCTTTACATATGAAATGAATGCAGACAGAGGAAGAGAGAAATTCACAGAGGAAACAGTCAAAAGCTGAAACCAATGGAACCCAGAAGCAAAGGGTAAGACCAGGAGATGTCACCATGTGCTTTGCTTTGTGACAAAAGAGCCGAGATCACTGGCAGCAAGCCCAGAATTCCAGTCTGCAGGAAGAAAGCATTGCCTTGATGACACCTGGATTTAGAATTTCTTTCAGCCTCCTAACCATAATCTAATAAATTCATATTGTTTAACTTGAACCATTTCATGGTATTTGCTTAAGCAACATGGGGAACTAAAACATTATTTAAAATATGTAATTTGTAAAAACATGTTTGTTATTATCCATTTAATGTTCTATAATTCCACTATATGGAAGCTAGGTATTAATTGTGCTGTAGGTTGTTTCAAGTAAGATACCTTCTCACTTTTTGTCTTGTAATTTTACATTGTGAGCTAATGTTCACTTGAACTTTCCTTAAAGCTGAGTTGATAGTTTATTCCTCAGATAGTATTGCATTTTTGGGATAGGTGTTGGGATTGCTACACACCCAGGACTAATTTTATTTAATTATGTTCTTCAGAGTTTGGGGATAAAAGGTATGAAAAAAACTTACATCTTGTTATAGGTTTCTAATGTAATTAAAATTTTTCAATTTTTTTTTTAATATTATAGTAACATATATACAACCCCAAATTTCCCATTTTAACCACCTACAAATGTAGAATTCAGTGTTCTACCATCTCCCACATCCATTACCCAAACTTTTTCATCACCAAAAGTTTGACTATACAGGATCAAGCTAGCAGGGTCTTATTTTCTTATTACCTCCCTTGTTTTGTAGCCTGTTCCTTTTAGCTGTATATGGAAGTCACTTTCTTTCCAACTATTGATTTTTCTTAAGATCTACAGCCTTCTCTCATTATTCTGGGGTAATCTTTTCAAATGCTATCCTATATACTGCTAATAGAAGCAAATTCCTCAAGGAAAGTTCAAATTTCCATTTCATCTTCCAAGTGGTGTTTCCACTCTCTGTTTTCTGGATTTTGATGGTTGATCTTATTTTTAAGATCACAAACTATATAAGGTCTTATTCATTATTTTTAATATGCATTTATAATTATCTTTATAGTGAAATAAAAAAAAAATCCCTAGATAATGGATTCATAGGAATTGGATTTTTCCTATTTATTTTCTACAGCAGAATAGTGAACTAATAATAAAATACTAGAGTCAAATATTCCAAAAAATTAATTGGAATAACTTTTCTGTCAGTGCCAGAATTCATCCTATAATACTTCTGCTAGATGCTTATTTGTCATCTACTTCAATACAAGAGAGACTTCCTATTCTGTGGGCAGAATATAAATGTTCCAATTTTTTTCCAAATATTAAGTCTTAATCTTTTTCATATTGGGTTAAACCTTTGGGACATCTGTAGTCTTTTTATTTTTAAATCTTAAAATTTTCTTTATAAAATACCTTCAAACTTTCAAGACAGTTACAAAAATAATATAAACCCCATGCGGAGAACTCCAACGTCCCTATCCCCCAATACTCAGATCCATTAATTTTAATATTTTGTCACATTTGCCATATCATTCTTTCCATCTTTCCATGAATCAATCAATCTATCTACCCATCTATGCATCCATCCATCTACCTGTCTATCTGTCTGTCTGCCTAGCTATTTATCTGTCCATTTTCTGAGCACTTGGGTGTAAGTCATGTCCATCATGCTCCTTGAACACTAATACTGCCACGTACATTTCCTAAGAACAAAGGTATTCACTTATGTATCTACCTTGAGTGCATGTGGCAACCCGTGGCCTGAGCAAACAGGCCTGCAGATCTTTGGTGCATAGCAGTCTGCATGACCTAGGCAGCTAAATGTTTACCCTATTGTCTTTCTAAGCCAGTAAAGAGAGAAAGGGTAAATTGACCTTAAAATGTAACTTTATGCAAAAGCAGGCAGGAAGTGAGAGGCTCTTAGTCTCACTAACAGAGCAAAATGTAATTATTCAAGTGCTATTCTAGTCCTTCCTGCACCACCCCCCAGGTCAGAGTGACCTGTTCCTGCATCTATGTGCCCCCCACCCTTAGGAAGGCCTTTGTCTTAAACCCTCATAAACGGCTTTCTGCCCTTTTTGCATACCTCAGTCATGTTTCCTGTGAATGTGATGCCTGCCCACCCTGAGAGAGCCATCATGATCTCTTCATGACTTCTCACCCTGTAAGTAAGCCCTGAATAAAAGTTCATGTATCAGAAAATGCTCGTGGTCTTCTTTGGCCTCTGGACTGGCATGGCCCTCTTGGGCTGTGACAATTGGCAGAGCCAGCCTGGAGAATTAAATAGCTGCCAGCTGGAGACTAAGGAGATCCTGGGCACTGATGACATGAATTTGGGCAGGGGAAAGGAGAAGGCCCCAGGTGGGATACTGGGGAGGCCTGCAATGTCTGTGTGGGGAGGGCTGCCCACCCTCCCAGTGGAATGGATGTCTATGTGGGGAGGGGTGGCTACCCTCCTAGATGAGTGGAATCTGCTGAGGGAGTATGAAAATGTTTATAACTCTCTGGCTGGACAAATAGCTGTCCTGTATCAGGCCACAGGACCACTGAAGATTCAGAAAGGAAAAAAGGGCCGCCAGATTGCGGCTGCAGTAGTCTGGCCATTGTTAGAGGCTGTATGCACCGCTACTGAGGAAGCTTTAGCAGCTAAGGTGGCCATAAGCCGCCTGGGAGGGTAAATTAAAGCTAGAAAAAGATATGAGGCTATCACAAGTGGAATTGAAAGATGCTCTGGATAAATGTTTGGAAATATTGGCATGCCAGCCCACTAGAGTAAGAGGCCACAAACTGCCCAAAGGGTAAGTTAGGCAGATCCTGGCTTCCCCTGACTGGAACCGTAAAGTGTGGGACACTGTTGATTCCTCATCAAAAGATGATGAGCCCCTGTATGACTGGGAAATTGATACTAAGGAAAGTAGGTGTACTCAACCTCTGTTCCAACAAAGGGTTAAAGCAGAGGAAGTTCAGCACCCTGATCCCCCATGGAGGGAGGAAGGTGGGGCAATGGCAGCAGCTTCTGATCAGAGGGTGCTCGTTTCATCCTGGGAGTTTTCCCCAGGGGAATTAGGAGATGTTAGTAACTAACATTGACAAAAACCTAGGGAGCCATTAGTGAACTGGTTGCTCCTGTTTAACTTTGTGTTAAACCTTGCTAATATGTTATTTAGAATACTTTTAGATTTTTTCCAGTAAACCTGTTTTAGGCTTCACATGGGGAAAACAACAATGGACATTTGCTGTGCCTCCACAAGGATACCTTCAAATGTGGAAACCTCCAGAAGAGCCTGACTACTCTATCAAGTTCTTGGGTATTGTCTGGTTGGGTAAAACTAAGGCTATTCCTTCAGCTATTGTTGTGAAAACACAGTTATCCCACATTGCCTACTTCTGAACAGTTGATGGCTTTTCTTGGTTTGTTAAGTTATTGAGAAGTGTTTATACTCTATTTAGTATGAATTTTAAAAGCTTTGTATGACCTAATTAGAAAAGGAAAAATGTGGGAATGGGATTTTCCACAGCAGGCTGTGTTTAAAAAGACTAAGTGAACTATTATGCAAGCACAGACTTTAAGGGGGGGTAGACCCTGATATACCCTGTGATTTGGATGTGGCCAGTGCCAATATTGGCTTTGGGTGGGATTTGTGGCAAAGGCAACAAGCTAAATGTGTACCTGTTAGATTCTGGTCCCAACTATGGAAGGGCACAGAACTCAGATATAGCCCCTTAAAAGAGCAATTGTGCACAGTTTGTAATCCTCTGTTGCAAGTGTTGAAGGTCTAACTCAGGTGCCCAGTAACTTTACAGAAGACCATACCCACATAGATATGCAGATATGGGACACTATAAATAAGCCCCATTTGGGGAATGCTCAGGTGAGCACACTGACAAAAGGGAAAGTCTACTTCCTACAACATGGCATCTTTGACAACGGTTCTTTAAAAACAGAGATGCATGGAATTTTAGGACCAGCCTCCTATGTGAAAGAGTAGTATGCCCAGCTTCCTGTGGATACTACTGAAGTGGTTCCTCCCATGCCTGCCAGAGATGGACAAGGAAATACACCTGGCTCTGCATGGACTGGCACATGGGTAATCTGCTGCCTGGACAGCCGTGACTGTCCAGCCCAGTACTGACACCATCTGGTGGGAAAACATCTGGACTGCCTGCCACAAATATAATGTAACTGTTTTTCATGTGTCTGCCAACAACACCAGTTCATTACCAGGTAACATAGAAGCAGAAATTCCACACCCTAACACCAATGATGCATGAAGTGACTGAATGGCTGTGTCAGAAGACTGGGCACCGAGGACACCAGATTCCTGTCACCTGGTGGCAAGTAAACTATATTGGCCCCTTCCTCTGTCCAAAGAAACAAACAAACAAAAAATATGCTTTCACTGCTATGGATACAGCTGAACACTTAAAGGATGATAGAAACAATGGACTCGAGGACTGTATCAGCATTAACTCCAGATAAAGGGGCTGGCTGCCTTCAAGCCACAATGGGGCAATGATAATAACTTTCTCTTGCCTATGCCACATACACTAGAAATTGGGGAAAATAAGTTCAGTTGGCTCTGATTCTGGCCCATGCAGTCATGCTGGTTGAGACTCCTAAGCCCATGGGTATTAGAATTATATAGGAAACTAACTATAGATCTGACACTGAGGGGATCCCTGCAGGGAGGAAACATGGTATTTAAAATCCCCTGGAACCCTTTTATCTACTATGAAGACTCAGTTTATATATATTGTTAAACCACTCAGCTGTTCAATTTAACGCTTACATGTGTTGTTAATTCTTGTTAAAAAAATGTGTTATTTCAATAATGCATTGACTAAAATATTTTAGTATTTAGCCTTATAATGAGTGTAATGTTATTGGTAATAATATGTTGTGAAATGCTTAAGAAAAATTTCCAGAATTATTCTGATGACTTGAATATAGAAGGTATGAGGGATGTCTTTTTTTTTTTTTTTTTTTTTTTTGATTGAAGGAAAAGGAAGTTGTTTTTCCCTAAATGACTGGTTGTATCAAAATAAAAAATAGGGTATATGGAACAAAACCTGAATGAATATAGAAAGTTGCAGAAAGTTGGTGGAAAGGGAAATTTATTTCTGTGACCAAGGTCAAAAAAATGTTAAAAACTAAATATAAAATAAAGCAAAATGCCTGGTAGTGTTATCCTTTAGCTATTTTATCCCAGGCAGTACTTGTGCTAAATGGTAAAACTCATTAACCTGGCCATAACATCACTTGCTAATAGGTATATTATCTCTCTAGACCAATGTATTATTACTATGTTGTTTATTGTATTGTTGTAAATTATAGATGTAAAGTCTGTCCTATGGTCAATACAAACTGTTGTGCAGGGGTGGATTGTGGCAACCCATAGCCTGAGCAAAACAGGCCTGCAGATCTTTGGTACACAGCAGTCTGCATGACCTAAGCAGCTAAATGTTTAACCTATTGTCTTTCTAAGCCAGTAAAGAGAAAAAGGGTAAATTGACCTTAAAAAAGAGCAAAATGTAATTATTCAAGTGCTATTCTAGTCCTTCCTGCACCACCACCCCGGTCAAAGTAACCTGTTCCTACATTCTATGTTCCCCCCACCCTTAGGAGGGCGTTTTTCTTAAACCCTTATAAAAGGCTTTCTGCCCTTTTTGCATCACTTGGTCATCTTCCCTGTGAACATGATGCCTGCCCAGCCTGAGAGAGCTGTCATGGTCTCTCCATGACTTCTCACCCTGTAAGTAAGCCCTGAATAAAAGTTCATGTATCAGAAAATGCTCATGGTCTTCTTTGGCTTCTGGACTGGCATGGCCCTCTTGGGCTGTGACAGTGCAGCTTTCAAATTCAAGAAATTTAACCTTGATATAAAGCTTACAGTCTACATTCTAATTTTTTCATAAGTTCCAGTACTGTTTTTTGAAACTTCGCTCTCCCCTTGTTGGATACTGTCTAGAATCATGTGTTGCCTCTAATTGTCATTGCATTTTTAGTTGCTCTTCTTTTGTTTAGGAACATAAATACAACATAAACTTCCCATCTCAACCACTCTCAAGTATACCTTTCAGTGGGATTAATTACTTTATGCTATGGTACCCTCACCACCATCCATTACTAAAATTTTCCTATATCCTCAAACATAAACCTTACATGCATTCCCTGTTCTTCCTGCTCCTCATTCCTGTCAATCTGTACTTTAATGTTTGTGTATACAAGCTTGCATATTCTCTGACATTTTCTTTGTAGCTACCATGGAGCTTAAATTTAACATCTTAAATTTGTATCATCCTTGCTTGCTTTGATACCAATTTAACTTCATTAGTATGCACAAACTACGTTCCTATACTCTCTGACCTCCCACCTTATATAGTTTTTGTTACAAATTATATTTTTATACAAAATCCAAAACCTTGTTTTATCATTACATGTTATTCATTTGCCTTTTAGATCCTGTAGGAAGTAAAAATTGGAGTTAGAAACCAAAAACACAATAAAATAATGGTATTTATATTTACCACTGTCATTATCCATACTGGAGATCTTTCTTTCTTATGCAGCTTCAATCTATTGTTTATCAGCCTTTCCTTTAAACCTGAGGAACTCTCCAGCATTCCTTGTAGGGCTGGTGGCAAACTACCTTAGCTTTTGTTTACTGGTATTGCCTTATTCTTCCCCTCATTTTTTGAAAGGTGGTTTTTCTGGAGATAGAATTCTCAGCTGGCATTTTTTTTGTGCCCAGCACTTCAAACATATAATACCATTGCATTATTGTGTCAAAGGTTTCCAATGAGAAATCAACACAACCTTTCTTTCTCTCTTTCTACTGATATTCTCTGTGTTCATATACAATTTTTCTGATTTCCACTATTTAGTCATGATTTCCTTTAGTTTTTGAGCATATTTAGGACCATTTTTTAGACTTTGTCTGGTATGTCCAAGGTTAGGTCCTCCTTATTGATAGTTTCTAATTCTTTAATTTTCTCCTTTTCCTGGGCCATCACTTCCATTTTCTTCATATATTTTTAAATATTTTGTTGAAATCTTGATATTTTAACATGTTATCATTGGAATTTGGACTCTGAGGTGTCTAATTCTTAAGCTTTTATTCAGCTAGTTTTATGACAGAACTTTCCTTGAATGCTAGAGGCTAACAAAAAAAGAACATAAAAAGGAGAACACCAAATTTAGTTTTCTTGCTAAATCAAATGCCATAAAATGCATTGCCTTAACAACAGGAATTTATTGGCTCATGGTTTTGAGACTAGGTTAAGTAAAAAGTTGAGATGTCAGCAAGGAAATTTTTTTCTCCCTGAGATTGTGGTATTCTGGGGCTGGCTGCCAGTGATCCTTGGAGTTCCTTGGGTTTTCTGTCACATAGCTATGTCCTCTTCTTTTGATTCCAGTTTCCATTGACATCTGGCTTCTAGTTTTTGTGACTGTTTTCTCTGGATTTCCATATAAGTCATCCAGTAATAGGATCAAGACCCATCCATATTCAGTTGGCTGCAACTTAACTAAAAATAACATGTTCAAATGGCCATATATGCAATGGGTCAACACCCACAGGAATGGATTAAGAACACATTTTTCTGTATTGTATAACTCTAAGCCACCAAATTATTCTCAATTTTTGAAATTGTCCTGTGCAAAGGCTCTCCCTCAGGCCTTATTCATCAAGTTTAGAGAATATCTCAAAACCAAAACATAAGGCCCTCCCTGATCATTTCAATACATGTGTCTTGTCTTGGGCATGCACATGTGGCCTTAGGAATCACTCTGTTTGCATAAGACGGATGTCCCCTCTTCCCTAGGATGCAGTTTTCTAATGGTCCTGGCACTGCACTTTATGTCCTACAGTCAGCAACCCCTTTCCCCTGGCAGCCAAATGACTGCTCTTTCACGGTGTTGTTTACTAGAACTCTGTTAAATGCCTTTTACTGTTAGAACAAGTTCTGAGACAGCAAATTCCTCAGGCCACTTCCAGACAGATTAGGACTAGACATACATGTCCTCAGTATGTGCACAAGGGTTATTCTGCCCCCTCTGGAACTGGGACCATGGATTTGCACCAGGAACATAAGTTGGCTCTGTGCTGAGCCCAAGAGGGTGGGGAAAGAGCCAGCCAGGATGCCATGGGATCCTACCACTTTAACTATCCTTTTACTGTTTTGACCTTCACCCATGTTACTGCCATCCTTTAACTATTTTCTGGAGCTTTGGGAAAGATGTTTCTGCCAGATCTTGCTGGTTGTTTGGAGATTCTGTGGGGGGATGGAGACATGAAGCATCTCACTTTGCCATCTTGCTTGGAATGGGACTCCTACTGACTTTATTTCTAATATGAGAAATTCCTTAAAATTTGAAGTCATATTTCAACCTTGTAATCCCATGTGTCCCAAATACATAATATAAAAATATGTGTCCAATACCCTGAGTACATAAAGGAAAGGAGCCAAGGATCACAAACATTTTGGTATGTACCATTGAACTTACCACTGTAACTGCCTTGAGGCCCAAGGACAATTATACAATTGTTCAGTTGAAGAAGAGTACAAAAAGCAAAAATCAGTATTCTAGAATCATGCTTTAAATATTTACAAAAGCATTTTAAAATAAATATCATGAAATACAGCTTCTTAAGAAAAGCTGAATTACAAAGTATGTCTTATACATTTTTAAATGCATTTTTATTGTGAACTTTAACATATTTATATAACAGTGATAACTTTCAAAGTATGATTTAATAATTTTGCTTAGATAAGCAAACCAAGGCTCATATGGAGCAGTGAGACTAAGAAACTTCTGACAGTGGACACTCTCCAAGGAAAACCCTTGCAAATAGAAATAGAGAACAGTCAGCAAGAGTCATGACACATCTTAATTGGCATTGCAGAGTGTGAAAAAAGCATATTTCCAGTAAACCATAAGTAAGGAATATAAATGCAACCTATAGCCTTGTTCATCTAGAGCAGTGCTTTCCAAATTAAAGAGGGCTAAGTCTTTTAAACTACATTTCCAACTAATATGCATTTAGGAATTCATAAAACAAAATTAATTCTACATGTAATACAAAGTGACAGGAAGATGCGATAGTAATAAGAAAAATATTTCAAAATACAGATCTCTGTGATTTTTATTTCTCTTTAAAAAAGCAATATTCAGATTTGACCTTACCTATGGATATTTTTATAGTGTCTGCTGGCTTTCATTCAAGGTTCTGCTCTTCACTCCCCTGGGATCAATTCAGTTCAGAATAATTTCAAAGATGGTTCACACAGTATTTTGAAACATCTTTCAGAATGTAAGTTGAATTTTTTAGATGCATTATGAGATGCCCTGTAGGGTAAGCTAAATGTGCAGTGCTTTTGTTTTTATAGTTTGGGGTACTTATTTTTATTGATTTACAAAATATTTCTATGGAATGCATTCTTCAAACACTGGGTGCATACTTAAAGTTCCTGCTCACCCCCTCAACCCCTGGTGTAACAAATATAGAATATCTAGTAGAATGGAAAAAGGATTTCAAAGTCTGTTGTGAGGACATAAACTCATATATACAATTCAATGGGTAGTGTTCAGCCATATTTCGAGGACATTTTATCTTTTTTTTTTTTTAATTCAGCTTTCATTCAACGAATAGATGTAGCATTAAAATTACTTGCTTTTTAATGACACCCACAAGATCTGAAATCATCTTCAAATCCTTTTCTCCTCTAAAGTAATTTAAGTTCTTAAAAATAAATAAAAGTATCATGCATTAAAATTATGGGTTAGTAAGAAATTTTGTCTGTTTATTTATATTGATAATGAATGACAATGTGATTTCACTATTGCTTTAGTCTTTATATATTAGCAGCTACATCTCTTTGTCCTAATTCTCCAATACCTTCCAGAATATATAAATGTATAACATTGAATGAATATTTGTGACTAAATGTATTCTGCTTATTATTTTGATCTATCAATTAAGTTAAATTAGGTAAATAGTCATTTTATAGTCCATGCTCATGTATTTGCCAGTCTACATTGCATTGTAAGTTCATGTACAGCATCATTATAGTATTAAACATTCCTATATATATATATATATATATATATATATATATATATATATATATTTGTTTCTTAATTTATTTACAATAGAAAACATTAAAAGCTTAGGCCAGCAATATTTTTCCCAATACAACTTGTGAAATATATCCACATTACAAATAATAAAAACATATATAAATTAAAAATTCAATCCTCAAATTAATATGACTATAAATATGTATACTAATTAATAAAACATTGATAAAGGTATATGTTAAGTAATACATTATTTTAAAGAATATATACATAAATTAATACATTCTGTGCTGGTTTGAATATATTATGTACCCCAGAAAAAGCCATATTCTTTAATGCAATCTTGTGGGGGCAGATTGATTAATCTTTCTAATTAGGGTGTGACCTCTTGATTGATGGTTTCCATGGAGATGTGACTTCCCCAAATGTAGGTGATTACTCTGATTGAATTACTTCCATGGAGTTATGGCCCCATCCATTCAGCATGGTCTTGATTAGTTTATCAGATCCCTATAAGAGCTCAGAGAGAAGGAGCTCAGTGCTGCAGGTGAGAGAGACATTTTGGAGATGGACCCTGGAAGCAGACTTTTGCTGACACTGATGCTTAGACATGCTTGGAGATGCAGACAGAAGGACATTTAGCTAAGGGATGAAGTCCAGAGTTTGCCCTGGGATATGCTAGGACCAGAACCCCAGGTGCTTTGAGAGAAATGTCCTGGGAGAAAGACCCAAGAATGCACAGGAGCTGAGAGAAGAGCTGGAACACAACCTGGCCAGCCACCTGCCTTCCCAGCTAACAGAGATCTTCTAGACACCAATGGCCTTTCTTCAGTGAAGACATACTTGTGTTGATACCTTATTTTGGACATTTTCATGGACTTCAGACTACAAATTTGTAACTTAATAAATCCCCTTTATAAAAGCCAATCCATTTCTGATATTTTGCATAACAGCAGCATTAGCAAACTGGAACACATTCTAACCACATGAAAGCATTTGCACTTGGCACAGTGGAAAATACAAAAATAAAGACAATATAAAATCTACCTAGCTAAATATATGTATTTATATATATTTAAAGCATAAAGCATAAAATGTCATTAAGCACCTGGTGCTTTGACTTAAACTGTTCTATGTGATCAGAAATTGCATGTGTTTATAAGGAAGTCACATTTTTGAGACCTGAAGAATGGGTAGAAATAAATAGGAATGTTAACTATCTACTAAAACTTCATATGTGAAAGGTCCTAGGGTGCAAAAGAGACAGGGTACATTTGAGGAACAGAAAAAAGATCATGGCTAGAATACATGGATTAAAAGGTAGTTTGGTACAAGACAAAGCTGGAAAGGCAGATGACATGAGACTATTCAAAGTTTTAATGATCAGTTTAAGGATTTGGGACTTTAATGATAACTGGGAAGACAATCTTGGTGGTTTTAAGTTAAGGATCTAAGTTGCATATTTTTTTAATTTTTAAATCATTTTCTTTATTCAAAAAATAATTTGAAGTGGGTAAAGATGGATGCAGGGAATCTGATTAAGTACCTTCTGCATACACTATCCTAGAAAGTATAATAAAAAGATTGGATACATGGTTCAATGTTTGATTTCTACATTTCAAATATGAAAAAATATGAATTTAGAAATACTCTTCTTTGGAGGAGGGAAAAATGCATGAGTTCAAATGTTCTCTTTGAACATCAGATCAATATCATTTACCAAGAAGAGAGAAACTTGGTGGATTTTATGAATGTCTGATGTTCAGCTCTCGTATTTACTTGAGTTAGTAAGTATCAAATGAATTCTTCCAAATGTTTGGTCACAAATAAATTATAAACTTGGAGTTGCCCTTGACTCTATTCTTTCATAATTTATGTCAGAGCCATCACTTCAACTTTCAGAAATATTAGGATCCTAAAACTTATGACTTCTTCCACTGCTGAGACCCTGTCCAAGGCACTATCATCTTTTGCTTAGTTGAATACAATAACATTTTAACTGTTCTACCTGCCTCTCTTTGTTCCACTTCAGTCCTAAAGAGCAGCCAGAAATTGTCATTGCTTTGCTCAAAACCATCCAGTGACTTTCCATCTCAAAGAGAAACCACTTATAATAAGATCCTATTGATCAAGGTTCCTATTACTTCTCTGACTTCATTATTGTCTGTTATCCCCATCCTTCATCCCACTTCAGCCACACTGATCTCCCAGCTATTTCTCAAACATATCCTCATTCATCTACTTCAGACATTTTGCACTTATGTGTTTTGATTGAAATGATTTTTTTTCCCAGAGATGCTAAGATGGGTTGCTTCAGCTTCTTCATAACTTTACACAAGGGTGCCTTCCCTGGAGTTCATCTAAAATTTCAAACCTGCCCAAACATATACCCCTTTCTTCAGCTTTATTTTTTTCTCTTTAGCCATTAAAAACCAATATTGTATATTTTACCAATGTATCCTCTTTTTTTGTCTGCCCTATCTTCTAGAATAGAAAGCACAAAAAGGCAAATTTTTGTCTTGTTTTCTTTCTGTTTTGTTCACTGTCATATTCCCCATACATACAGTAGGTAATTAACAAACATTTTCTTAATGGATGGATGGTTGGATACAGTGAGATTGAACTGCCTGCAAGACATCAAAACAAATTTGTAAAACATGCATAAAGATATGATAGCTTGGAGCTCAGGTGTTAGTTTTTGCTGGAGTTACAATTTGGGATGCTTTTCACATATTAATGTAAATTAGAAACATGGGAATAATACAATTATTAAGGAAGATTGCCTATGAGACTACTAATAATGATGTGGGTAAGAATGAAACTCTGGCACACAGGGCCCAAACCCGTGGTTTAGTAACTGAAAGGAAAGCCAAATTTATATGAAATCCTGAAAGCTAGGAGTTAAAAGTTAAAAACAAGCAAACTAAAAAACTAAACCAAACCAAACAAATAAAACAAAGATCCTTTCAGTGTAATTGCTGTTAAATGAAAATTGGGCCATAAATATTGAATTTTAGTCACCAAGAATTAGTCAACAACAGAAACACACACACACACACACACACAAAACAAAACCATGTGGCATAATGAGGAAGAAAGTCATATTAAAAGGGATTCTAAATGAATGACAATTTAGGACATGGATTCCTCAAGTACAGAGAAGTCAAAAGAAAACTGACTATGAATGGGAGAAGCATAAGGTGGTAGTTGGATGGAAATAAAGAATTAATAGTAGAGGGTTGTGGGAGGATGGCAGATT
The DNA here is from genome assembly GCF_015220235.1 of Choloepus didactylus. NCBI lineage: Eukaryota > Metazoa > Chordata > Mammalia > Pilosa > Megalonychidae > Choloepus > Choloepus didactylus. The sequence continues at coordinate 44,546,157 of NC_051317.1, forward strand.
AGTAAGCTGCAGGAGGCAGCCCTTCCACCAGAGCAATTATTAAACAGAAAGAGACCTGAAGTCCTCTTCCCTAAGAGAACAGTGGGCAAAGCCAATTGCTGAACCTGACTTTTGATAAATGAGTTCAAATCACTGGGGGAGGGGGAGGAGCTTCTCAGAGGGAAGTCATTGTTCCAATCCAACCCATACAAAGGTGACTGAGGAGATTTAAAGACACCATGTTTCTGCAGGGCTACAGGAGACAGTGAGTTGAAGGGCTACATTTGTTGGTCAGACCAAGAAAGCAGTTTTGGGAAAGTATGGAAGAAGCTCCTGGTGCCCTACCTAATCCCACCCCCCCCCCCAGATCTGTTTGGAGCTGGTCTGCCTCCCTTTTGTGGGCCCCTGGCTTTGTTCTGACTTGGAAAGACTGACAGGAAAATCTCCTCCAGCTTGTCCCTGCTCTCAGAATTTGCTGTCCATGCTAAAGCAGCTAGAGACAAAAAAAAAAAAAAAAAAATAGTGTGGGAAATTACTGATGCAAACATCCCTGGGCAAAGACTTGACTGCTTTAAACACCTGTAAGGGAGATCTGTCTCCTGGAAAATAGAGGATATTTTCAAAACTCCTAGACAGGGAAACTCCAAAACAGCTAACAAGCTCAGGACAAAACATGAGCCTAGAAAATACAGGAGGAAATCTCTCAGAGAATATTGACAGATTTCAAATGGAGTTGAGAGGTCATTCTGGAGGTTATTCTTATGCATTACATACCTATCCCTTTTTCAGTTTTTAGTGTATTGGAATAACTAGAAGGAAACACCTGAAATGTGGATTCCTGAAGACAACTGTATCCAAAAAGACCCTGCACTCTGCAGTCACCTTGGGGAGACCTCCCTGATAGGAGGGTTAAAACTCAAGAAAACCTGTCTGTTTACAAAATCAAGAAACAGACATCTCCAAGAACAAGAATAAATCCCCAAGTTAAACTTTTAGAATATTAAAATGTACAGTGTGTAACAAAGGAGTACAAAGAAAAGAAATGGGAAATGATGGCAAATTCAAAGGAAGAGGATAAAAATCCAGAAACCACCAATGAAGAAAACCAGAATGTGGGCACAATAAACAAAGACTAAAAAAAATCTTTAAAGTGCTCAGGGAGATGAAGGAAAATATAGAGAAATGACTACTACAGTATATCAAAAAAAAAAAAAATGAATGGACAATATGAGAATGTAAGTAAAGAGATAGAAATTTTCAAAAGGAACCAAACAGAGCTACTGGAATTGAAGAACATAATAACTGAAATGAAAAACTGACAGAGGGGTCTCAGCAGCAGATTGGAGCTGGCAGAAGAAAAATTCTGCAGACTTGAAGAAAAGATACTTGAAATGAGTCAGGCTGAGGAGAAGAAAGAAAAAAAAAAGTATTAGAAAAAGCAAAAAAGAGCCTAAGAGACCTGTCTGTGACCCCAGCAAGTATATGAAGATATGCATTATAGGAACCACAGAAAGAGAAGAGAGAAAGGGGCAGAAGGAATATTCAAAGAAATAATGAAAGAGAACCTCCTAACTTAGCAAAAGGTAAGAATATACCCATCCAAGAAGCCCAGAGAACACCAAGCAGGAAAAATATGAAAAAAACATACACCCCATTATATACTGACCACACTATCAAATGCAAATGACAAGGAAAAATTACTGAAAGCTGCAAGAGAAAAGCAATGTGTTATATTCAAGGAAATCCCAATAAGATTGACTTCGAAGTTCACAACAGAATTCATGGAGTCAAGAAGGCAGGGGTTTGAAATACTTAAATTGTTGAAAGAAAACCACTGCCAATCAAAAATTTTATATCCAGTGAGACTTTCTTTCAAAAGTGAGGGAGAGATTAAGACCATTCCACAAAAACAAAACTGAAGGAGTTCATCACCAAATAGACTTGCCCTACCAGCAATCCTAAGGGGAGATTTTCAAACTGAAAGGAAAGGGCAATAGAGAGTGGTTCAAAGAGGTATAAAGAAGTAAAGACTTCCAGCAAAGGTATGTTTTACCATTTGGGTAATTATAAATGCCAGTAGTATGATACTGCATTTTTTGCTATGTAAGTCATCTTCCTACCAGTGCTAAAAGGGAAAAACATAAAAAAGTAATGATAAGTTTATAGTTGTGTACATAGAATATACAAAGTCATGATTAGTAAAAAGTACAAAAAGAGGCAGATGGATGAAGGGGTGTAGGAAAAGAGTATGTGTATGCTATTGAATTCAAGTTAAAATCAAACCAAATATGAATGTTATGTACTTAGGATGTTAAATTTTAACCCCACAGTAATCACAAGGAGAATAGATGAAAAATATATCCAGATAGAAATGAGAAGGCAAGCAACATGGTACCTCTCAAGAAAAAACTCAAATAAATCTAAAAGTAAGCTTTGAAGGAAGAATTGAGGGAAAAAAAACAAATAAGACTTACAAGACTAAATAGGAAATTTTCAGAGCAATGTCCTGTATTATCAATAGTAACTTTAAATATAAATGGATTAAGCTCTCCAGCCAAAAGTTAGAGCTTGGGAGAATAGATTAAAAAGCATGGCACAAGTATATGCTGTCTACAAGAGACTCACCTTAAATTGAAAAACACAAATAGGTTGAAAGTGAAAAGGTTGAAAAAAAAACAATCAAGTAGTAAACAAATGAGAGCTTGGGAAGCTACACAAATATCAGACAAATTCAGGCTAAGGAACTTCTTTACTATCCCTTGTTTGCTAACAACTTTATCCTGAATGTGTATTTGTATTACTGGTACTGGCACTATGGGGTCAGGGTGTCACTTATGGAGGAATTTTGCTCCTATTTTGTGAGGGAAACTGGTGTGTTTATTGTTCATCTTTGTAGGATTTTTTTTTTGATTAACATTCATCGGGCAACTATCCTTTGTTTTGCAGGCTTTGAAATATTTTGCATAATATACAGTTTTATCTGTTTCTTAGATTTAGTTTTATTATATTTCAATTTATTATGTTGCAATTTTATTAAGATATATTCACATAACCTACAATTATCTAAATTGTACAATCAATTATTTACAGTATCATCATACAGTTGTGCATTCATGACTACAATTTTGAATATCTTCATTACTCCAAAAAAAAGAACAAAAATAAAAATAAAAGTAAAAAAGAATACCAAAAACATCCCTTACCTTGAATATCCCCCATTATTCATTTACTTTTTGTCCCCAAATTTCTACTCATCTCATCATACATTAGATAAAGGGAGTGCAAAACACAAGGTTTTCACAATCACACATTCACACTGTATAAGCTATTTAGTTATACAGTCATCTTCAAGAATCCAGGCTACTGGATCACATTTCAACATTTCAGGTATTTTCTTCTATCTATTCTAATAAACTAAAAACTAAAATGTGATATCTATATAATGCATAAGAATAACCTCCAGAATCACCTCTCAACTCCATTTGAAATCTCTCAGCCACTGACACTTTATTTGTTTCATTTATCTTCCTCCTTTTTGTCAAGGAGGCTTTCTCAATCCCATGATGCCAGGTTTAGGCTCATCACTGAGAGTCTTGTTCCATGCTGCCAAGGAGATATACAACCCTGAGAGTCATGTTCTACATAGGGGAAGGGCAGCAAGTCCAGCTGTCAAGTTGGCTTAGAGAGAGAGGCCACATCTGAACAACAAAAGAGGTTATCTAGGGGTGATTCTTAGGCACAAGTGTAAGTAAGCTTAGCCTCTCCTTTGCAGTAACAAGCTTCCTACAGGCAAGCCCCAAGATCAAGTTCTTGGCCTTCCAAATTGGTAGTCCTCAATGCTTGCAAGAATATCAGGAATTCCCTAGGTGGGTTAAGTTTAGTATTTCCATATTTTACCCCAGTTCCTCAAGGGGGATTTACAAATACTTTTTTATTCTCTGCCCATTTTACTCTCTGCCCACTGCAAGCAGAATGATGTATAGGGGCTCACAGTAACCTATACAAATCAACAAGCTCTCACTCCCTATTTGAGGGTCCATGTAATTATGGTATTTGAATAAACTGACCATACAGGTTAAATTATATAGTGTGCTACAGAAATATAGGTTTTGTACCAAGTAATCATCTCCTTCAACACAGAAGTTGAAGCTTTAAACACAGACAGTATCATCCTTTACCCTTTAGTCTGATTTTTAGTTCTAACCAAGTCCATTTTGTTTATATCTCAAATTGAATTCTGATCTCTTTTTCAGCTCCATTAACAGTTTCTGTATGGGGTAATACTGACATTCATAGCTGCTGAACTCTGGCTCTGAGTCTTAGGTGTCACACAGAAACCCGAAATTCCAGGGACCAATCTGATTATACACAAAGAGCTCAGCATCTCAGAATTTAGAAATAACCATTACAACTCAGGAATAGATGTGACTGCTGTAGGAGCTTACAACCTATGAAACTTCATAAGAAGCCTTCCTCTGATCACCTATGATCTCAGGTTCAATTCTCAGTGTTTGTGAATAGGACATTTGGTTGACAATTTTAACTTCAGTTAAGTGAGGCCCACTTCAATCAGGATGGGTCTTAATCCTATTACTGCACTCCTTTGAAAGCAGAATGAAATTCAGAGAAAGAGAGAAAGCCACAGAAGCAAGAAACTGAAGTTCAATGGAACCCAAAAGAGAATGGAGAGACCAGGAGAAGCTGCTGTGTGAATTGCCATGTGGCAGAAAAAGAAAGGACAAAGGATCCCTGGCAGCCAGCTCCAGAATGCCACTATCTTTGGGGAAAAAAGCATCACTTTGATGATGCCTTGATTTGGCAATTTTTCCAGCCTCAAAAGCATGAGCTAATAAATTTCCATTGTTTAACCTGACCCTTTTCATGGTGTTTGCTTAAGTGGCCTAGGAAGATAAAATGCTCCCTAGTTCATTCTCTGAGGCCACCATCACCCTCTTGCCAAAGCCAGATAAAGACACGACAAAAAAAGACAATTACAGACCAATATCTATGATATAGATGCAAAACATCATACCAAAATAGTAGCAAACTAAATCCAACAGTACATTAAAATAAATAAATTCTATGATAAAGTGTGATTTATCACAATTATGCCACAGTGGTACAACATAAGAAAATCAAATAATGTAATACATCATGCTAACAGAATGAAGGGGGAAAAAAGAACATGATCATCTTAATTGATGCAGAAAAGGTATTTGACTAAATATAGCAACTTATTGATAAAAACACTTAGAACACTAGGAGTAGAAGGAAAATTCTTCAACATGACAATGGGCATATATGAAGAACCCACAGCTAACATCCTACTTAATGGTGAAAGCTGAAAGCTTTCCCTGTAAATCAGGAAGAAGACATGGATGCCAAAATTAGGCAAGAAAAAGAAATAAAGGATATCCATATTGGAAAGGAAGAAGTTAAATTTTCCTATTTGCAAAGGAAATGATCCTATGTACAGAAAATCCTGAAAAATCCATAAAAAAATCTTCTAGAGCTAATAAATGATTTCAGAAAAGTGATACGGTACAAGATCAACTCCCAAAAATCAGTAGTATTTCTCTACAAAAGCAACAAACAATCAAAAAAGAAGTTAAGAAAAACTTCCATTTACAATAGCAAACAGAAACAAATATATATGTGTGTGTGTGTATATATACGAATAAATCAAACTAAGAATGTAAAGGACTTGTATACAGATAACTACAAAACATTGCTAAATGAAATCAAAGAACAGCAAAATAATGAAACTACATGTGCTGGTTTGAATGTATTATGCCCCCCAGTAAAAGCCATATTCATTGATGCAATCTTGTGGGACAGACATATTAGTGGGGATTAAGCTGGAACCTTTGGATTAGGTTGTTTCCATGGAAATGCACCCCACCCAACTGTGGGTGATAACTCTGATTGGATAATTTCCATTGAGGTGTGACCCCATGGGCCTTGATTAAGTTCACTGGAGCACTATATAAGCTCAGACAGAAGGAGCGAGCTTGCTACAGCCAAGAGGGATACTTGGAAGAACGTACAGAAGCTGAGAGGGTAGCTGCAGATGAGAGACAGTTTGAAGATGGCCGTTGAAAGCAGACTCTTGCTCCAGGGAAGCTAAGAGAGGACAAACATCCCAAGAGCATCTGAGATTAACATTTTGAATAGGAGCTGTGGCCTAGAGGGGAACATTCTGAGAGAAAACCATTTTGAAACCAGAACTTGGAGGAGACACCAGCCACATGCCTTCCTAGCTAACAGAGGTTTTTCAGATGCCATTGGCCATCCTTCAGTGAAGGTACACAATTGTTGGTGCATTACCTTGGACATTTTCTGGTCTTAAGGCTGTAACTGTGTAACCAAATAAACCCCATGTATAAAAGCTAGTCCATTTCTGGTGTTTTGCATTCCACCAGCATTAGCAAACTAGAGCAGATTTTGGTACCAGAGAAGTGGGGTTCTGCTGAGTTTGCAAATACCAAACACGTTGGAATTGATTTTTAAACGGATAAGGGAAAGATTCTGAAAGAACTGTGAGGAGCTTGATAGAAAGTCCTAAACTGCTTTGAGGAGACTGTGGAAATATGGACTCTAAAGATACTTCTGATGAGGCCTTGAGCAGAAATGATGAATGTGTTGTTGCAAACTGGAAGGAAGGTGAACCTTGTTTTAAAGTGGCAGAGAATTCGGCAAAATTGAGTGCTGTTGTTGGATGGAAGGCAGAATTTGAAAGCAATGACCTGGAATATTTAGTGGATGAGATCTCCAAGCAAAATATAGAAGTTGCCTGGCTTTTACTTGCAGTTTATAGTAAAATGCGAGAGGACAGAGATAAGCTGAGAAATGAACTCTTAGTTTCAAAGAAACCAGAAATTGATGGCCTGAAAAACTCTGGGCTTCCAGGGGATGAAAGCCCAGAAGCTACAGCCATGCGGGACACTTTGAAGAATGCACAGGAGCTGAGAGAGGAACTGCAGTTTACAGAGACATTTTGGAGATGGCCTTTGAAAGCAGACTTACGCTCCAGAGAAGCTAAGAAAGGAAAAATGCCCTAAGAGAAACTGAGACTGACATTTTGGAGAGAAGCTGAAGCCTAGACAGGAATGTCCTGGGAGAAAGCCATTTTGAAACCAGAACTCTGGAGCAGGCACCAGCCATGTGCCTTTCCAGCTAACAAAGGTTTTCCGGACACCATTGGCCATCCTCCAGTGAAGGTACCCTATTGGTGATGACTTACCTTGGACATTTTATGGCCTTAAGACTGTAACTTTGTAACCAAATAAACCCCCTTTATAAAAGCCAATCCATTTCTGGTGTTTTGCATTCTGGCAGCCTTAGCAAACTAGAACAGTACATTCCATGTTCATGGTTCAGAAGACTAAATATTTTTAATATATCAATTCTGTCCAACGCAGTTTACAGATTCAACACTATTCCTACCAAAGTTCCAACAACCATCTTTATGAAATGGAAAAGCCAATCACCTAATTTATAAAGAAGCATAAGGGCCCCAAAATAGCCAAAGCCATCTTGATAAAGAAGAATGGAGTTGGAAGACTCATTCTTCCTGAACTTAAAAGTTATTACTAAGCCACAGTAATCAAAAAAGCATGGTACTGGCACAAGGACAGACATGCAGACCAGCATACTCAATTAAGAGCCCAGAAATCAACCTTCATATTTATGGTCAATATCTTTTGACTAAGGGGACAAAGATCACTCTATTGGGAAAGAATAGTCTCTTCAACAAATGGTGCTGGAAAAATTGGATCTCTGCTGGCAAAAAAAAAAGGAGTACCCCCACTTGACAGATTTTACAAAAGTCAACTAAAAATGGATCAGAGACATAAATATAAAAGCCAGAACTATCAAACTCCTAGAAGACAAAGTAGGGAAACATCTTCAGGACCTTGTTTTTGGTAATCATTTCTTATAATTTACACCCAAAGCACAAACAACAAAAGAAATAAAATAGATAAATGAGACCTCATTAAAATTTAAAACTTTTGTGCTTCATAGGGCTTTATGATTAAAGTAAAACAACAACCTACACAATGGGAGACAATATTTGGAAACCATGTTCCAATAAAAGTTTAATATCCAGAATCTATAAAGAAATCCTTCAACTCAGTAACAAAAACACAAACACCCCAATAAAAATTGGACAAAAGATTTGAGTAGAAGTGTCTCCAGAGAAGATATAGAAATGGCCACCACATGAATAATTGCTCAACATCACTAGCCATCAGGGAACTGTAAATCAAATCCACAATAAGAAACAATTTCACACCCATTAGAAAGGTTAGTATTAAAAAAAATAATAAAATTGCAAGTTTTGGAGAGGATATGATGAATTAGGAACACTTGTTCATTGCTGGTGGCAATGTAAAATGGTGCAGACACTGGGGAAGACAGTTTGGCAGTTCCTTGGAAAGTCAAGTATAGAATGACTATGTGACCCTGCAATCCCACTTTTGGGTATATATCCAAAATAATTGAAAGTTGGGACTGGAACATATATTTATATACTGATGTTCATAGCAGCATTATTCACAATTGGCAAATGATGGAAGCAACCCAAATGTCCATCAACTGATGAATGTATAATCAAAATGTGCTATATACATATAATGGAAAACTATTCAGCAACAAAAAAGAATGAAGTTCTGATACATGTGACGACATGGTTGAACCTTGAAAACGTCATGTTGACTGAAGTAAGCCAGGCACAAAAGGACTAATATTGCATGATCTCACTGCTATGAATTGATTATAATAACCAAAATCATAGAGTAAGAATCTAGGATACGGATAACCAGGGAATGGGTCGAAGATACGGAATAGGAAGTTGTCTTAAAATGTACAGAGTTCATATTTGTGATGAAGGAAGTATTTTGATAATGGATGGTGGTGATGGTAGCATGGCATGGTAAATGTAATCAGCACTGAAATATACATGTGAATATGGTTAAAAGGGGAAATGTTGGGTTGTAGATATGGTAATAGAATATAAATTTTAAAAATACCATGCAACTGCACTACACAAACAGTGAACCCTATGTTAAACCATAGACTATAGTTAATAGTATAATTATAAAAATGTGCTTTCATCAAATGTAACAAATGTACAACACCAATGCAAGGTGTTAATAATAGCATGGTATATGGGAATGCTGTATTTTATGCATGATTATTTTCTAAACCCACAGCCCCTTCAATAAAACAATTCCAAAAAATAGAATGGAGAATTTTATTTTTAAATGTATTAATAGTGAATTTTATTTCCAAATATTCTTTAATCATGGGATGTCTTAAGTATCCTCAATATCACCATGGATATAATCAATACAGTACACAAAAGGAGATACTGAAAACACAACAGAAATGACGATTATTTAGCAATGTTCTTGATAAGGAACAATATGATCAGATTTGAAATGCAGATGAATGTGCTAGGTAGGAAGAAATATTGGTGTGAAGGTAGATAAATTTACTATTCTTGAGGAAGAAAATTGAGGAGGTTTCAATCTCAACTTCTATTTTCTTTATGAGTAAAAAGTTGAGTAAGAAGGTGGAACCGGGCGGTATTCTACAGAGGCTCTAAGTTTTAGATATTCTTGTGTGTATTGGAGAAGATAAATTGGCTGGAGAAACACATGAGCCCACTGAGCAGAAATGTGGACTTAAGCAAGGTTGTGCACTGGGGTAGATTAAATAATGCACCCCACAAACGCATGTTAATATCCTAACCCACAGACCTGTGGGTGTAAACTCATTTATAAATGGGATCTTCAAGTCCTAACTCCATGTCTTTTGAGTGCCTTAAAATTAAATGGGATCTTAGGAGATATTATAAAATGAGGTCAAATTGAATCAGGGTAGGCCTTAATCTAGTATGACCAGAATTCTTACAAACAAAGGAAATTTGGGCACAGTAGTAAAATTCACAGGAAACAGAAAGAGACAGATCACCACATGACAAAGGCAGAGATTGATTAGCAGCAAGCCACAACTAGTTTTCCCTAGAGATTTCTGAGAAGGCATGGCCTGCAGATACCTTGGTTTTGACATCTAGACTCCAAAGTGGAAACCAATAAATTGTTGCTGTTTAAGCCAACCTGAGTGAGGCATGTTGTAAATAGTAGCCCTGGGAATCTAAGGTATCTACCTGAATGGTAGTGGTTTTAATCTCCTTCACTGCTTTTCACTACTGCTTTTAGCAACTCTGAGGAAAGCATACACCTCTTAACACTTTCAAGGGGAGATTTTGCATGCTATGTTATTGTCACAGAATTGTTTGTACTTGATGCTGATCAAATTTGTTTTGTGAAAGAAAATTGTTTCATTCATATGTGAATTAAGTTATTTACAGAATTGCCCTCCGTATTTGAATATTGACTAAGAAAATGTGTATTTCTAGTTCTTGAATGAGCATGCATTTCACAATATAAATTTAAAAGTGTGTATGTTTGAAATTTAACTTCACAGGCCTGTTTTCCTTACTCTTCATGCAAAAACTGAATCAGCTGCCTTAAAATTAAAAATGTCTGAGAAACACCAGAAAGCAGCCAAAGAAATGACGATATGTCAATATATGTGGAGTTTTAAAGTTTTATAAGTGCATTTCTGTGATCACATCCTTTATAGGTAGTCAGTACTGAAAGAGATATTCATTTTAATCCTTAAAATGTAGCAGAGAGCTTGTCATAAATTTCACTTAAACTATTTTGGTAAGAGTGGTTTTCAGGACAGAGAACTTTTAGAATTTCTTGATGGTAATAGTAAGCTCTAGTAATCATGCAGTCATTTTTTACTGAAACTAGTACCAAAGTCCATTTGCCAGATAAAATAGAAGATGGCCAATTAAATTTGATTTTAAGAAAAACATGTATTTTTTAATATAAGTATGTCCTTTGCAATATGTGGCCCAGGCTTACAATAAAAAATGTTTCATTGTTTATCTGAAATTCTACTTTAACTGAAAGTCTATTTTTCTTTATTTTGCTAAACCTGGCAACAGGACACCAAATCCATACTCACTGTATTACAGATTATAACTGGACTTGTGTGTGTGTGTGTGTGTGTGTGTGTATACACACACACACACACAAAATTATATACTTACGCACATATATGTGTACATATATATGCACATTTGCATATCAATCATCCTTTTTTGTGAATCATTTATCCTATACAGTTCCCATAAATCACTATTTCCATTAAACTACCTTTATTCTCAACAATTATCCTTTGCATTATTACTGGAATGAGGTTGATTCAAATGACAGTGGACATGAAGTAGACAAACACTCCCACTTCAAAATGTGTATAAAATTTATATATAATTTTATAATATAATTATATTATTCAATTCCATCAAAATGGCTAAAGTTATAAAAATAAGGCTTTCAATCACCACAAGACCTACTGACATATTGTTGTATTTGACTTTTCTATTTGAACCTTATCCTTTAGTTTAATATTTTCATTCTTGTTCATATTGATTTACAAGTATGTGGCTATCAAAATATTATTTTGTGTGTTCATCTGCTTTTCTAATGCTTTTCCTCATAGAATAAGACAAAAGAAAATGGAATATTTTATCATCTGCCTCCTACATTTGACAAATTCTAGCAGGCATTCCAAGAAATATCATATGCTCTTTCAGCTTGGAAATTATTTCAGAAAATGATTGAATCTTTAGTACCAAATTTTTCCCCAGATGTGCATATGAAATGTTCAATTTCAAAGGAGCTCAACGTAATAGAGTTATAGGACACACTGCTTATTCGAGAAGTATGTAAATCAGATTATAGGTAGAATATTTTTTAAAATTCCTATCTGATATCCTATTATGCACATTATTATTTAATTAAAATAAATATGAGAGGCAGATCTTTACAGTGTTTAAAGACCAGCAAAAGAAAATAGGTATGAATTTCTTTACACTTATTGAAAAACATTGAAAATCTGTCAAAATTAGAAATGTCTAAAAAAGATGATGTCCTTACCATTTATCTTATGTTAAACTTTCAAAAAACACTTACAGGAATTGAATAATTTGTTTAAAACAGTTTCTCCCATTTTTCTGAAAGATCTCTGTAGGGAATTAGATGCTAAAGTAGTATCACTGACTTCTGCACAAAGGATACATTTTGACCTAAGAAACCATAGTTCTTGGTAACTCTTAACTTATTTCTAAATTTCTCAATTCATTTTGTACATTACTTTGAAGTGCCATGTAATCACATGCTAATTTTAATTATTATTATTCATCAGTGTAGGCTTAACTCCCATAGTGATGAAATGAGAGAAAATGCATAAAGGACATAAGGACAAACATAAGCCTCTGAGTCTCTCAGGCTGGCTCCAATATTGTGCACAAAAATGTAAAGGAGAGTACTTTAGTTTCATCAACTTTCTGTGTCTTTCTGACCTTAAATATATCATGTGATGCTAATATCTTCTGATTCATACTTCCTTTCACTATCTGCCGTGTCGTAATATCATGTCCCTCCAGCCACATTTCATTGCATGAGACTCATGAATTATTCTATTACACAGATGGGAAAAATAAGAGTCTGTGGCGATTAAGGTGTTCAGTTAATGGTATTAAAAATATAAATTTACATAATTAGGGGAAGGACCCAGACTATACATTTCTTTTTCATTTTTATTCTAATGCTAGCTTACTCAGTAAAATTGAAGGTTTAGGTTTGTCAGGGTCCTTTGGAGATAACCTGTATTCAATTCTAAGTTTGATTGCGGGTTAGTGATTGTGCTCAGTAATTAATACACAGTGACCATGAGGAAATGTATATTCCAACATTATTTCCAAGAAGACTGCATACTAAAGCAGAATGGTACCTGAATCAGAACACAAAATACTTGAATTCAATTCTCAACTCCATTCATAATAGTTAAATGCACTTTGCAATTTGATAATGCCCTAGCTATCCCACAAAGTGGTTGTGCATAGCAAAAACAAATAGTATGCTTGGAGCTTGGACATTCATTGGTAATTTTTAATGTTATATTCATATTTTGATAATCATTGAGGTTTTTTATTTAAAATTTTCTTTGCAGCTCTTTGTAGCATTTTGGTTTGTTTGGTCTAATTAGATGTTGACGTGACAAAAACTACAGGCTCATTTCATTGGTTAGAGAAATTGTGCAATTTCCTGTTAATATCAGAAGAGACCCAGTCACTTGACAAAGCACAAACAGAATTCCAGAGCTCCATAAGACAAGATAAATTGTACAACCTTCATTATGTTGTATCCACATATAAATTATTTTGCCCAGTTCATATGACTTAGGGAGAATTCAACAGAAGTTAATGATTGTTATTATTAATCGGAGAAGGAAGAAGAGACAATAATGGGATGCAGTTTGATGGTAAGCATGCATATGTTAGGGCACTTCAACTATGAAAAGAGAGCCAAAGTATGCTAACTTTACGTTCCCAAGAATGTCTGAGGGAACAAAAATGTAATACAGTGAAGCAGCAGAATAATAGGCATAATTCCTAGGCATAATTCCAGTTTCTGCAAATGTGTGATGTGCAGATTGTGGCGTATTTTACAGTTCAGTGTAAGGAGAATTGGCTGTATTCCAAAATGAATGTTGGGAGCAACAACATAGAGCAGATTCTTTTGCTATGAGGGGCCTGGAATAAGCATCCTGACTAAGAAATCAAAGGAGGAACAGAAAAGGGAATTGATTCATCTAACATATTCATGGATGTGTTGTGAAGGCCTTTATATAGATGGTTAAGTGGAGCAAGGATGCGTTACACCAGACATGTATGAAAGAAAAGTTTATTTGTACTCACAGGTCTAGAACAGAGAGGAGTATTCAGCCTCGCGGGGACACACAGGGGGAACACATCAAAAGTGTAGGCTCAACCAAGCTGGCAGGAGGCAAAAGGAAGAATGGACCTGGGCACCGAGCCTTTATAAGGTTGCATGGTTGAAGCCGTAGTGGTTGGTCAAGCAAGAGTGGTTTTGGGGGGAGCTGGTATTTGACTGTTATGGGCATATGAACCCAGCATGATGAGGGGTGTATGCAGGTGTCAGGGGTGGTCACTGAGGGACCTCGTGACAGGGCCTAAGATTCTGAGGCATCATGACAATGCGTAAGTCTTTTCTGTTACTACTGACATCAGAGATACTGAGGCGGTAAGAAAATGTGAGGGAATAAACAAGATTTCAATTTTATGTTTATTCACTACAATGAAGAAATGCATATATGAAAACTATGAACAGGGAATAGTTAAAATTCACAGAATTTTATTCTCTCCTCTCAATATTAGTATTAGGAAATTTGTTACTAGTAATGAAGGGATTTTTAATAGTCAAGAAACTTGAAAAGGTGCCCTCAGAGAGGTTAACACATGAAAGATTATAATGAACTCATAAAAGTATATAAGCTCCTGCCCCCATGTTTGTCCAGTCACACCCTGATTTAACCCACGGTGTCTCCTATATCTGAAACATTAATTATACTTTCTCCTTTGGGCTTGACAGAATGCTGAAAAGAAACAGCTTTGCTTCAGCACTCCAAGACGATTTGGTTTGCACTCAGCTCCTTTAGTATTTGGTCTAATGAAGGGCTTGAAGGATTGAGAGATCTTTGCAGTTAACTCACTGTAATGAGCCTTGCCTTCTAGCTGCCCCAAGGGACATATGACAAAGAGGGTCATACTCTGATCTCCTCCCATCCAGACTACAGATTACATTTGTCTACACTGATTGCAGAGAAACAGTAGGATACCTATTACATCGTAAGATATTATTATTATTATTATTGTTACATGTATCAAGTCATATTCTTTGAGTTAATTAACTATGGGCAAAACACTTGCCCTTACCAGATAGACTAAGAAAAGCACAGTAATTAATAATATTGTGTACTAGCTCTTAGTCATCTGTAATCCAATTGAGTATCATATTTTAAGAAAGCTCCTGAGAAAAATATTTTAATTAGTCCTTTGCATGTATGTGTGTGTGCATTTGTATAAAGAAACATGAAGAGCTCATTATCAATAGAATACATTCTGCAAGTGTAGAAAGGCAGGGATATACAATAATTGTTGAAACAACAGCAAATATAGAAGAGCTGAGGGTTTTTTTCCCCTCACCTAATAATAGGTGGTATTTTTAGAGGATTATAATACTTTATCCTAGTTTTATTGATATGTATTTAAAATTACCATGAATCTTTAGTAGAAGTGGAACATAAATAATACTTAAATTATTAAAAGTAAATTTTTCATTTACTTCCTGCTTTGGTGATACAGCATTTCTGAGCATGCTTAAAATTTTCTGTTTGAAGTGGTTTAGGTGAATTGCTAAGAGAAAGAACTTTAGCTTAAAACTTTAGTTTTGAAACTTTTCTCTCTGAGCTAACCACCCAATATTTATAAAATTACGAGGTAAAAAATCATACTGCAAATACTTTGAAGATTAAATGAGAAGATACGCATACAGGATGCAGTGTGATATCTTACATCTGTATAATTATAGCATGGGAATAACTGAAAAGTAACTCCTGTGTATTTGAAGTAAGAGGGGGTTTAATCTCACAACTCTGTGTTTAACAGTATGCTTTTTGCATATCTTAAACCTGCTGAAGGATTGAAAAATTTTCCACTGATGCTAAAAAGATTCTTGGCCCTTAATTATACCTGCTCTCTCATTGTACTAAATCGAAGTTAACCAACTAACAGCTGCTTAAACCACAGCTAAGCTTTTGCAATCCCTGCCCAACTAGGAAAACCCAACATCCTCTACAATTTGTGAATTTGATCAGTTAAAACTGAATTTTAGCTGACCTCCCCAATCTGACATACAAAGAGCTTTAGACTTTCTGCTCCCCAGAAAACCAGTCATCTTAAAGTCTTCTCACACTGAAATATTTCTAACAAAGGCTTTAGCTAATGTCTTCCACATATGTTGATGAGCTCTCTTTTCTCAAATTTCCCAGGACAGCATTCTATTTCTCAGTTATAATTTTCAAAGTAAATGAATTATATGTAAGGTATGTTTAGAAGTCAGTTTCCTCGGGTATTAGGCTAAAGGAACTCAAGTAATATTAGAGAGACAATATGCTTCCTTGCTTATTGTAACCCAACCACATACTTCTGAAAAAGTGAGTGAGGAAAATTGAATTGATGTATTGCTACATTTCTACTAGACTCAACCCTAGTTATCCATTATATGAGGATTCTCCACTTTCTCTCTAGAATGGTAATTCTCAAATTTTAGTGGCATCTGAATCAGCTGCAGGGCTTCATAGAAACCCAAGAGCTTCTGATTTGGTATTTCTAGGGTTGAGCCTGAATATCTGCATTTATTGCAAGTTCCCATGTGATGCTGAAGCTGCCGTTGCAGGGAACACACTTTGAGAACCACTGCTCTCAAGTAGCTTTTACTACAGGGAAGAGTTGAACCAAGTTCCAGAGATTTTAGAATTTTCTCCTTTTTAATCTTTTTCAGGAAGGCCTTATAGTGGTCTCTCAGTCAGACAAATCAGGAAAAAACACCCAATTACATGTTGTATTTCCATTCTCTATTGGAGTACTACATTAAAAAATGAAAACTTTTACAGGTGTCCTGTAAGGCTAGGTAGGCTGAAAGAGCAAATATTTCAACAGCTATTCATTACTTGAATTTACCTACTTTATTATGTGAAGTAGTACAGTGAGTTTTTTTAAATCTTCGATAATAATCGTTTTCAGGGAGGTGATTTTATATCAAATTGCCTTAAATTTCTGTATAAACTCCTTTAGTAGGAAAACTTGCTAGATTTTTTAAAAATCAAAATCAAGTCAATGCTGAAATTTTATAAAACAAAACCATGTTCTCATCACTAATGTTAATTTTCTAATGCAAGAGTAAGTTGTATTAAATAAATGAGTGTTTAAAAAATCATACTCTAATATATGCAAGTAATATGTTGGATATGAAATAACTTTCTTGAAATTTAAATTATTCCTGGGTCACTTGAAGTAATTTGTAGTATATATTATTTTTTGTTTATATTGCTTTTTATTTGATTACATAACCAGCCTGTTTTATAAGAAAACCAATTTACATTATTTTCTGTATAATGTACAGATAACAACTGTGCATTTGTTAGAAGAGGCTAAGCTTCCTCTCCACTTACATGTCAGTAGCTACATATTCTTGGTAAGAAAAGTTAGTTATATATTTTGCATGAACTTGAGAAGCTGTTGTCCATTCCTTACACATCCGGCTTTATGCTTCAAACTGAATAAATGACCTTTATTCTCATGAAGATTTTATAAGACAAACATCCATGAGTGCATTATTTAGTTTAGTTCTCTTGCTCTGTTATTCACAATATGCATATTCTATTTCCTAATGGATTTCATGGCAACCTTGCTGTCAAGTTGTGCATGAAAGACCAAAATTGATCAACAATGAAAATCAACCTGAAAATTCTTACTAAATCATTACAATTAGAAGGCTCTCTGATACCTTCTTATTTTACACATAAGGAAACCAAGATGCAGAAATATTAGATAATGTCTTTGTTAAAGATCATAAAGCTGTAGATGTATTTATTCTAGAACCTAGGACCCCTGTCTCAGTACTTTTTCCACTCCACCCCAGTGCCTACTGAGATGCACCAGGTATTTTTCACCCTGAGAAAGAACATTAAGGACCACTAGTCAGCAAAATAATCTTGAGCATTTTTATCCCTCTGTGCTCTACAATTTTCTAGTAAACATGGAGACATTAATGCTGAATAAATTGCCATCACATGAACTATTACACAAAGAAGTAATAAATATATAAAAGTTTTGATGAGAATAAATACAGTATAACTTCAATTCCAGAGGGAAAAATTTATCTAAATTATAAAATATGAATAAAAATATTTTATGTTATCAAATTGGAAACCTAAGTGTCATCTGAATATTTTCTCTCATTAATACAAAAAAAAAATCAATTCATTTGCCCTTGACATTCTTCTTCTTGAGTGTCTTTCGAATGCATCCACTTAACTCCATCCCCACATGTGTAATGTAGTCTATCATTATATTAACCATGCTTTATTGTATTTTTGTTTAATATCTATGTTCTCTGTGACTCTTTAAGGTATATTAGAGTAGGGGAAACCATTATTACCTTCACCACTCCATTACCGGAACTTAGCCCATTGCCTCAAATGCAACAGGGATGAGTATTTGTTGAAGAATGAATGAAAACATTTTCTCCAGCACTATTCTTTACAAGTCTCAACTTTTCTTTTTTGACCAAAAATCAATAAATATCCACAGATTCTTCCTAGGGCAGCCAATTTAGTCATGTAAATTGGCAGTGAAACTGATCATGAGTGACAGGTTCAATCTCTGCAGAATGAACAGCTTTAAGATAACAGCAGTTTGCTACGCCCCCTTCTTTCTTTTTTCCCATACTGATTGTGTTCAATATTGAAGCTGCTTCTGCACCTTGGACTTAGGAAGCAAGATGAGGCACATCCACAATGAAAATATAGAATAAGAAATGAATCTTCAGTCTCTAAGATTTGGGGTATTTTTTTGTTACCTCAACATGGCTAACCTACGCTGACAGAAACACTGTTTAATATATTGACTATTTCACTGTACTCTAATATTATTCTAGCCTCATTCTAGTCTAGATATATCTCTATGTCCAGTCCGCATTATAAAATAACTACTATATTTTTCATTTAGTATCTATAAACAAGAAAATATGAAAACATTTGTGATTCCTTTTGGTAACAAATTCATAGATATCACTCACACTACTACTGATTTTTCCTATGTTCTTAATTTAAAGACAATGCAACATTTTAGTAAGACATCAGTAAACTTAAGGAAATACATTTTTCTCATCCAAGTTTGAAGGAACTTTGAGTTCTATCCATAAATATCCAAGGGGTCTGTAAACTACAAATTAAGGACTTCTGATAAAATAGAACAAAGAATATCGAGGAACATATGACTTAGGGGCTATAATCATAACTTACAAATTGTTTTCAAAACAATAAGTCAAAATTATTGTATTTTGTTTATTTCTCTGTTCTAATGATTTTTAAGAAGACTCAATTACATAAAACCTTTTTTAAAATAATGTGATAAAAATAATATAATAACGTAGATAATATTTAATTTATTTCTTCAGTGTGTTTTGAAAAATTGCCAAATTAATATGATAGAGCAGGCTTAATATTTAAAATCTTTAAAAACGTAAAAAGCAAATGGGAATGACTGTAGCATAATGATTTTTAAAAGTGGACATATGTTCAATTGTCAGGTTCAATGCTGAGCTCCTGTCCATTCCACAACAGCATAATATTCACCTGCTTATGAGAGCAGTAGCTCTGCCATGGATCTATCACTTTGAATTGCTAAGAATGTTGACCTCGGTCTGTATTCAACTTCGGAGTATTTATGTGCATATATTTACCACAGCATGCTAAGAGGAAATAAATTAGTAACCACTCTATTTTTTTACATGCTTAGCAAACTATTACATTTAAGTCATTTTTTTCCTCACAAAATTGTGGAAATACAGAACTTATGTTTACTGTACAGTAAAAGGTGTTCTCCTTAAGGAATTTGCATAAACACAACAGTTTACCATAGCATTCTGCTTTTGAAGTATCAGAGAGTAGTTTCATTTATATTTCAAAATTGCCAATTAGCAAGGATGATAAAAAATTATTCTTTAAAAAATCATGCATATGGTCATCTTGGAAAAAAAAACAATTGAATATCTAACTATCTATCTATCTCCACACATACACACACATACACACACACATATTAATCATTATATGTATATATATACACACCCATATATATATGCATACACACACAACAACTTTATAAATGGAGTGTATCGGTGCATATGTGTGTGTGTTAGATCAAGAATCTAATTTTTAAGTGTTAATTAAGCTACTGGAAAGACAGTCTTGACACTAGAGAGGAATTAGAGAGAATATTTTGAATTTTTCCCATATGTTCTTCTTTTTTATGTTTTGTAGATTGAATGCTACACTATAAAAGCTAAAATGTCATTGATTTTATGTTGCATCTTTTCCTTTTTCCACTAATAAAGAAAAAAATGCCTACAATTAAATCGTAACACAGGGTTTCTCATCAATTATTTTTCCAGTCAGCCATTCATGTGAAATGCATTTATATGAAAGATCTGGCAATTCCAGTGCCTTCATTTGCATTGCATGGCATGTGACAAGTAAAACTTTCATAATATAGCATCATTTACATAAGTATATTTTCCTTTCCTAGGTTTCATTAAGCACTTTGTGCTTTGCAAGGAAACAGATATTGCAGCTATTTTTCCAACCAAAAATATTTCCTCCTTAATGTTAAATTTTTTCCGCTATCTTTGCTTTCAGTTCTATTTCACTTTCCTCTAGTTTCTGCTAGAAATATAAAAAGATCACTTTTAGTTTTATTTACAAATGATATTGTAATGTCTTGATGGCATTTAAATGCAACTAACTCCATCCTCTTCTTGTCACAATGCAAATAGCTCAACTTTTAAAATGCAATTTTACTGAGATATATTCACATACCAGATAATCATCCAAAGTGTACAATCAGTGGTTCACAGTGTCATCATATAATTGTGCATTCATCACCCCAATCAATTTTTTAACATTTTCATTACTCCAAAAAACAAAACAAAAAAAAGAATAAAAGAATAAAATAAAAATAAAAAAGAACACCCAAAACATCCCATACCCCTTTTTCCCCCTTTATTTATTGATTTTTTTGTCTTTATATTCTTAACTCATCTGTCCATACCTTAGATAAAGGGAGTGTTAGTCACAAGGTTTTCACAATTACACAGTCACACCATAAAAGTTATGTAGTGATACAATTATCTTCAAGAATCAAGGCTACTGGATTACGGTTCAACAGTTTCAGGTATTTCCTTCTAGCTATTCTAATACACTAAAAACTAGAAAATGATGTCTATATAATGCATAAGCATAACCTCCAGAATGACTGTTCATCTCAACTTGAAATCTCTCAGCCACTGTAACTTTATTTTGTTTCATTTCTCTTCTCCCTTTTGGTCAAGAAGGCTTTCCCAATCCCATGATGCCAGGGCCAGGCTCATCCCAGGGAGCCAAGTATGTTTTTGTCAGGGAGATTTACACCCCTAGGAGTCATGTTCCACACTGGGGGGTTGGGGGTGGGAGTGAGTTTACCTGCAGAGTTGGCTTAGAAAGAGAGGCCACATAAGAGCAACAAAAGAGGTTCTCTGGGGGTGACCTTTAGGCGTGATTATAAGTAGGCTTCATTTCTCCTTTGCAGGGATAAGTTTCATAAGGGAAAGCCCCAAGATCAAGGGTTTTGCTTATAAAATTGGTAGTCTCCAATGCTCACAAGAATATCATGAATTCCCCAGGTGGGGAAGTTTAATATTTTCACATTTTCCCTCTGTTCCTCAAGGGGGCTTTGCAAATACTTTTTATTCTGTATGCAAATTACTCTGGGATGTATCAGGGCTTCACAATAACCTGTACAAACAAGAAGATCTCACTCCCTTTTCAAGGTTCCATGTAATTATGGTGTTTGAATAAACTGACCATACAAGTTAAATTAGATAGTACATTACAGAAGACAAAAATTTTTGCACCAAATAAAGATCTTTTCCTTTGGTCTTACCCAGAAGTTGAAGTTTAAAATACAGTCAACATTGTCCTTTACCCTTTAGTCTGATTTGCCTTAGTCCTAACCAGATCAGTTTCATTTATATCTCTAATTGATGGTTGATCTCTTTTTCAGCTTTTTAACAGTAGCTATGGGGTACTGCTGACTTTCAAAGCTAATAACTCTACCGCTGAGTCTCAGGTGTCACACAGATACCCAAATTTCCAGGGAACAACTATGTACACAAAGAGCTCTGCATCTCAGAATTTAGAAATAACCTTAACAACTCAGGAACAGATTTGACTGCTGTAAGAGCTTACAATCTAGGAACTTTTACAACAAGCCTTCGCTTGGTAACCTATGCTCTTGATTTCAATTCTCAGAGTTTGCACATTATATTTAGTACATATTAGTGAGACATTATAATATATATATATTTTTTTTATTTCTGGCTTATTTCACTCAATACACAGCCCACAAGTTTCAGTCACCTGGTTGTATGCTTCACAACTTCCTTCTTGCAGCCGCTTAACATTCTATTGTATGTATAAACCACATAGCCCTTCAGTTCAGCCTTCCCTTCATCAGTTGATGTACTCTTAGGCAACCTCCATCCAATGCAAATCATGACTATTGCCACCAAAAACACCAGTGTGCAAATGTCCATTTATTTCCCTGCTTTAATTCTTCCAACTATATATCTAACAACAGGGTTGTAGGATCATATAGCAACCGTAAACTTAGCCTCCTATGGAACCACCACCCTGCCCTCCAGATGGGCTACACCATCCTATTTCTATCAACAGTGAGTACGTACATCCTCTCTTCATATTTTCTCCAGCATGTGTATCTTTCTGTTTATTTTCAAACAATTTTATTCATACACCATACAATCCATCCTAAGTAAACAATCAATGGTTCCTGGTATAATCGATAGTTATGCATTCACCGCCGCAATCTATATGAGGACATTTCCATTTCTTCCACAAAGGAAGAAGAGGAAAAAAAAAAGTATAAAAAGTAAAATAAAATAAAATAAAATAAAAAGGAGACACAACAAGAATAACTTCAAGAATCCCATACCCCTTCCTTTTCTCCCCCTCTTCTTGACATTTAGCTGTTGTACATTGCCACTGTAACATTTCCTGGAATTACATTACAATGTTCCTGTTAACTGTAGACTCTAATTTGCAATGATTGCATTTTTCCATATACCATTTCATTTTCAATACCTTGCAAATGCTGACATTCATTTGTTCTCCTTCATGTAAAAACATTCTTATATTTGTACATTTAATCATCATCATTGTCCACTATAGGATCCGCTAAGTTATACAGTCCTAGTCCTTACCTTCTGTCTTTCCTGCTGGTGTCATGCCCCTTAGCCTTCCTCTTTCAACCATTCTCACACTGTGCTTTGTTCAGAGCACTTATAATATTGTGCTACCATCAGGCAGTAATGTGCTATCCACTTCTGGATCTTTACAGTCAATCCCTATGAACATCCAAACAGCTTAATTTTAAAGACAGAAACTTGAACAGCTCTGATCAAATCTCTATACACTCAAGTAATGCCATCTTTGTCATGACTATGTCATGGCTGATAGCAATGATAAGATGAAATATAGTCTAAGAACACATGCTTCTTTCAGAGATGTTAAAATGTAACAAAACAAAACAAAACAAAAATTTTACTTAAAATTTGTTTAAATATAATGCATTGATCATATATAATAATTACAAGGCATTTTATCTATATTTCCCTTTAAAATATCTTCCAAAAATATATTACAATAATTTCAACTAGACTCATAAATTAATTTGTCTCATTTAGTCTGTAATTTAATAAAATAAAACCTATACTTTTTAGAATTCAACTTCTATGAACATTAAACTTCTCAAAGAAGCTTAGAGTCTTTTTTAAAAAAAGTCAGACAAAATGTTCTGAGATTGAAAAACTGATAATAAGGTTGTTATTATTTCTTTAAAAATTTCTTTAGTTAGAAGACTAGCTCAGAAAAAAGGCCTCAAGGAGTAAATATTCCATTTATAGTCCATACTAATCCATATTAAACTCCTGTTTTCCTTCTTCAATATCACATTTTGGAAAAGAAAGTAAAAGCAATTCTATGCAAAAGGACTAAAATCTCTCTGGAAATTCAGATAGCATTCAAAAGATATTGCATATCGAAAGCAACTCCAGTTCTTCATTTATACTGAAATATTTAATTACCTAAAGGAGGAAATCTGAACCAATAATGTTGGAAGGTAGTACTAGCGAGAGTATTTTTGTGGTCTTTTTAAAAGCAAGACAGGAGATAAGACAAGTTTGAGAATAAGGTGGAGTATTTGTGTTCTATAGCCCAGTTAAGCAGTAATTCTCCAGCTTTGCCAGTGAGGAATTTGTAAACTGTTTACAGTCCCTAAACACTTTAGAAGCAGGAGGATTGGCACCCAGGAGGGGAAGAATGGATCCCCAGAGGAAAGAATTTCTGCCATTCAGGGGTATGGGACTATTAACACAAAAAATGCAGCTGTCCACCTCACCTTAAACAATTATGTAAAATGTGTGTAGTCAATTCTCTACAAAAGAAAGCACACTTTTAATTTTTTTTTTTTTTTACTATATGCAGTCATCTTCAGGTTCTTATGTTGTTCTTTTGTTTTGTTTTGAATTAAGTCAAAGAGAATTCACATTTTTAAAGTCTTTAATATGTTATTATCAAATTTCCTTCCAGAAATGATGGAACAATTTCTTGTCAGTTCACCAGTGTGCTAATACAGATTCTATTATTTGTAGTTGTTAGGGCTCATTCCAAGTTGATATAATAAAGATATATCAAAGTACCATGGCATAAACAAGGTAGAAGTTCATTTTTCTCTGTGTAATGGATGAACATAGAACCCAGTGTTGATAGAGTGGTGCTACATTCCCAAAGCAAGCCTCTCCTCAAAGCCCAAGGCAGCTGTTTAATTCCTTCCCATTTTCCAGCTAGCAGCGAGAACGAAAGGAGAAATGCAGAACACACAATTAGCTTTTAAATTCAAGATACAGATACTGCAAACAATCACTTCTTTGCATTCAATTGACCAGATATCAGTAATATTGCCACCCTCAGCAGTAAGGGATAAAGAAAATATAGACTCCAGCTGGGTTTCCATATTCTGAGCTAACACTTAAGGGACACCATCTTAAATGCCTGCAAAATCCAAATGTTTCCTTTTTCTCCATACAGATTTTAATTAACTCTTCATTTATAAAGAACATTTATTTTCCATATATTTTGGTTAATCATTGCATAATTTGCCAGTTATGGTTTTAAGTATTCTTGCTATATTGAATGCTTTTTTTAACAAAGTAGTTGGTTGGAGCCGTTTATTTTATCACATATTTGTTAAGTCTTAGATAATGTTTTTATGATTCATCTTTAGAAAGACCACAACTTTTTCAATGTTTTAAAAAAATATGTTTAAGTACTTCTTTTTCAGAATGTCTGTGGTTTGAGACAATTGAATTTACGTATTTGATAAAGGTGGACTTATTTTTGGTTAGACAAAAAGTTAAAGATATAGGTTTATTTTTCTCTAGAAAATATTCCTCTTCACCTAAAAAATTACTGAGTAGTAAAACTGCCACACTGGTGTAAACATTCCCTTTTTGCAGAGAGAGGGAGAGACAGAGAGAGTGAGAAAGATTTGAAATAAATTATTATAATGGAGAGTAAAAATCATCCAGATATTTCACTTGGCCATTAGTCCAGATGAATTTTACAATAATAATATTAATTTCAATATAAAAATGAATTTGGGATTTTGCTTAGGGTTTTCTTAAATATATATTTAATATGGGATGGAGGTTATATCTTAATAATAATGTACCTCTCCATTTAGGGTTAAACTGTGTCCCTTTATTTATCCATGACCTTTTTGTATATCTTACAGCTAAATTATTATTTTATAGTAAGAGACTTAAAATTGAGGAGTCAGATGTTTTAATATTGAAATAAATGAAAATCCAGAAAATGATAAAGTGATAAACATGTTAGTATTAGTTAATATGTTTCATATATATATATATATATATATATATATGCATACATGTATATATATTTCTGTTGATTTAATAAATGCAATCTTTTTCCTATTATATTTCTATATTGACATTCTTCCAGTAGAAAAACCTATTAATCAAAAAGCCATTGATAGCTTTTCCATGGGAGAAAATAGCTTAGACTCACCTATAGAAGCCACTCTGTAGCATCCATGTTTCAGCTGGGGTGATTCTTTTCTCCTACAAATAGCCAATTTATGGGGATAACACTTTCCCTATATCTGTGGTACATTCACCTACTGAAAATTTAAAGTTCCCATGGAGATGATTTAGAGAAGATCTTTCATAAATAGATTCATATTGCATGCTTCTGGAAGAAGAAGAAGACAATGCAACTGGACAATTACTGACTAGGGCAAGTGCCCCCCTCTTAGATCTTTCTCACCACCTGCCAGCCCATCAGCATCCAGAACACTCAACAATTATTCCCCACACAGCTACTCATGAAAAGCATCTGCTTTATGGAGGTAAAAAATATGGGTATATCCAAAGTTGAGTGTGCAGTTACTAAAATATTGCTGGAAACTTAATATGATTCAATAGTTGAAGGAGAAAGGGCAAAAAAGAAATCAGAATATGTGGGTACCTCTTGGAAAAACCTAATGGTAAAATCAAAAGAGACTATATATTTAAGAAAAAATATTTAATACAAATTTTAATGCCATTGAAGTAGTTAAAGAAAAAAATGTGTGAATAAGAAAAGGCTAGTCAATTATAACAATAAATGATACAAAACTAAGTTATTGGACAAGTAATGAAAAATAAGATAGGTGCTACTGAGAATAGATTAGAACCAGAATATAAACTTTGGGAATTATCTGATCCCGGAAAAAAACATTAAAAAATTCAGAAATTAAATTATGATTGATAAAAGTAAGATATATGAAATATAGAGTCAGGAATTTTAATATTGAAATAAAAGGAATCCCAGAAAGGACAGAGCTACAGCTAGAGAAGAAATGAAAAGGAATAAGAAAAAGCATTTTCCCAGGGTAGTGTCAGCATTTTAAATGTAAGCAAATTGTGTCTTTGAGTTTGAGGCTCACAGAGGAGTAGAATTTAGAACATGCACCGAGACATGAATAGACATCAATGAAGCTATACATTAATCACTGTTGCTTGTGTTCTCTCATCTTTTGCCTTGGACTTGTAGGCACCATGCACCTTGGTATCTTAGAGAATGTAATCCTAAAGGATGTAGAAAATAACTGAGATAAGGAACTAATGAAGTTCTCCAGACTCTCGTTACGTTACCCATGATGATTATCTTTCTTTGTCTCTAACATGTATAAAAGCCATGTGAAAAATCACTATGGAGAGGCAGATTTGTGAATTTTCCCCTGCCCTACCTTCGGCTTAAATAAACCCTCTTTTCAACCACAGAACGTTCGGTGTAGCTGTGTATTAAGCCATTTCAAGTGACAAATTGAGATTTGAGGGGGACTCATCTTCACCAGAAATGAAGAATACATGTTTTCTGGCTGAATACGCTTACTGAAGCCTGGATAGAATCAAAGGGGGAAAAGCAAATAATGGACTCTGGCTGTTACCAAGGTGGCAGCTAGAACAAGGTACCAATTTCAACAATGGGGATACTACCTAGAGAAAGAGAGCCATTGATCTAAGGGACTAATGAGAACTATGTAGGAACTATGAAGAAAATGATGATTTACAAAATCAGTGTATGTGTGAGTATGTATGCAAGTATGGGCTGGTGAGGATGTGAGGGTGAAAAAGTGTCCATATGTGCATGTGTGTCTGAGAGAATGTGAGTGTGTGGATGAGTGTGGATTTGTGTGTATGAGAGTGGGTGAATGTGTGTGTGATCATGTGTATGTATGTGTGCACTGAAACATGACATTTGGGTGGGGATTGGATGCCTGAATTCAGGGACTGAGGTCAGTGAGATGATAAGCAAAAGAATGGGATTTAGTTTTTTCTTTTTCTTATTGCTTTTCACTACATTCTACTACAAATAGTTGGCCCAACTAAGCAGGTTGGCCTGCTTTACATGCATAATAAATAAATAGAACCTGTGTGCAACCCACGACAAATTCCATGGGGGGGAAAGACAGAAATCAGCTAAACAAAATCATACACATTAAATGCATGGAAGCTATAAGTACATATATGAAGCCAAGAAAGAAGCAAATAAATTCAACAATGTTTTAGGCATCTAAAACAGGTCAATGAGATAAAAAAAAATATAAAAGATTAGGTGAATCATTACAAAGGCAGTGGTCAACAGAAATAATTGAAGGAAATTCTATTATGTTAGAAAAGGCAAAAGAAAGAGAAAGAAGGAAAGAAAGTAGAGAGTTTGAAATGAAATGTTCACATGTATTTGAGGTTATATTTGAGAAAAAGTCAGGAAAAACAAAATGCATACTAGAGCTATTAATTCAAAGCAAAGTAGGAAATTGGAAAATATAGATGGTAGACAAAGCATATTTAATATAACCATAATTTATATTCTTCTATGACAGAACAGGAGAAATGGAACAAAAACAGCCAAGATATAATAAATGAGAATTTGCTAACATAAGGGAGGACATAAATCAATAATAGAGCACAAAATAACTCAGGAAAATTTGCTACTGAATTTATAAAGTCATAACTAAATGTAACTGTCAATTAAAAATTAAAGGTGAGAAGATTAACAGAGGTATGTGACTGGACAGGAATCAAAAAAGGAAATTAGTCATATTCAAATCATAAAATGGTACATAATATTTTTAAAGCATCAAAGCAGGATAGATTATGAATTTATATGAAAATATGTATTGCCACATAGTTTTTAAACACCCCAAAGTGTAAAATAATAAATCAAACATATATATATATATATTTCCACATAAATTGGCTGAATAAATACACACAGATGAATTTCAAACACTATCCAAAACATTTTATTTTCATGTGCTCATGGATACTGACAAAAATTTGTGATAAAGGATACCATAAGTAAATCTCAGGAACATTCTATAAGATATGTATGCATGTGTGTGTGTAAGTGTATATATGTATGTGTATGTGTGTATATATATGTGTGTGTATATATATATACTTTCACACTCTTATCACAAAACATCTGGAAATTAGTAGCAAACAAAATAAATCATCCCACTTATAAACTTAAAACAGCATCAATTAATGTTCTCTCTTAGAACTAATGTTTGACGAAAACAATAAACAGAGCAAATACTTTTAAGAAAATAATATGAATTGAATTCTGTGCCTTAATGCCAATAGGATGTAGTTTAAATCATGCTCAGGATAAAATTCTTAAAACCAACTTTTCAATAATGAAACACTAGAAATAACATATTTAAAAAGACAGAGAAAGTAAGCATTAAACTCAAACTGTTAGAAATAGAACAGAAATTAATCCAAAAATATAAGATGAAGTTTGTGAAAAACAAAGAAAAGAAAACAAATTATTAATTAAAAAAAAACAACAAAACATAACATCATATCCAGGACTTACTGATTATATACAGGTAAGTCATAACCTGAATGAGGCAGTGGTCTGAGCCCCTTCACTTCAACTTTGGGAAGGTCCCCACCCTCCAGGAAAGAGGGCTGTTTTCTGTATCTGCACAAGAGTGGAGCGTGAGCTAGCCTCATCCTTTCGAACGCTAGAGGAGATCCAAAACGGAAAGACAGGCCGGGTCAGAGAGATCCAAAATGAAAGAAGGCTGGGTCAGACAACAGCTGACAGCTGGCTAACAGCCAGAACTCACGAGAAATTGAAAAACTTATAAAACTGAAAATTTTAATATATCTGCACAATTTAAATATTAGAAATCACAAATCTATACTATCTATTCATGAGCAGTATTTGCTGAAATTGAAGTCTAACAAGCGCTAAAAGTAAATTTAATAAATTGGAAAATGTAAATATGATTTTCAAAATCTATTGATGTATTAGAATAGAGTAAATAAACTTATGGTAAAAGCAACTGTGCTGGAGGCGGGGTGACTTGCAGGGATGCCACTGCAGCCAGCTGAAGGCATGAGAGGGGTTTTCCTGATGTGGCTGTGCAGGTCACCTGGGGCCTGGCAGCTGCTGGATCCTGCTCCGAAGGACATGTACCGAGATGTGATGTTGGAGAACTGCAGCGATCTAATGTCACTGGGCTATCCAGTATTCAAACCAGATGTTACTTTCAAGTTAGAAACAGAGAAAGTGCAATGGAGAGTAGAGAAAACTTGAAGACACCATTGTCCTGAAGTCTGACCAAGTGACATTCATATACCTTGGCACCGGGAGACTCAAGATCCCCTTAAAGTATGGAGAGAGATCAAGAATGTGCTGCATTTAGGGAGACACTTTATCTAGGGATAAACCTCTGTCTTGTAAGAAAAAAATATCATAAATGTATCACATGGAGAAAATTTGAAACATAACTCAGATTCACTTATTCAGTATAAGATCTATGCATAAAGGAAAACTGAGGAAATTAGTACACATGGGAAATCACTTCTCCTTATTGAATGCAACAAAATACACACCAAAGTGAAATGTCATGTATGTCATGAATGTGGAAAAGTCTTCAGCCATAAGTCAGACTTGATAGACATATAGGAATTCACACTGGAGAAAAGCCCTGTAGATGTGTTGACTGTAGAAAAAATCCGCTATGAAGCATCACCTGCATGTACATCAGGAAACTCACCCCGACAAGAATCCCTATAAATGCAGTGAATGTGGGAAAGGCTCTAGAACAAAGGCAGATCTAGGTAAGCATTATAAAACTCATAAAGAAGAGAAATCCTATCTATGCAGTGAATATGGGAAAGCATTTACAGATCAGTCACACCTTAAATAGACATTTGGGAACTCATGCAGGAGGGAAACCCTATGTTTGCACTGGCTGTCAGAAGACCTTTAGTGATAAATCTTACTTAAACAGACATCAGAAAATGCATTCAGGAGAGAAATCCAATGGATGCAGTAAATGTGGGAAAGCCTTTCTTAATAAGGTTCATGTCAATCAATATCTTAGAACTCATTCAGGAAAGAAACCATATGCATGCAGTGAATGTGGAAAAGTCTTTCAGACCCAGTGTGCCACTTTGGATGTATTATGCACCCCAAAATGCCATGTTCTTTGATGCAATAGTGTGGAGGCAGACGTATTACTGTTGATTAGGTTGGAACCTTTTGATTGTTTCTATGGAGATGTGACTAGTAACACCTTTGATAAGGGTGCGACCTGTAGATGGGATTGTTTCCATGAAGGTGTGGCCCTGCCCATTCAGCTTGGGTCTTGATTTAATTACTGGAGCCCTATAAAAGCTCAGAATCAGAAGGATTTCAGAGAAGCTGCCGCTTAGAGAGAGATGGCTGTTGAACACTGAAACTGATGTTTGGGAGAACACCATTTTGAAACACAACCTGAGAGCAAAGGAAGAAGACACCAGCCACTTGCCTTCCCAGACAACAGAGGCATTCCAGAAGTCATTGGCCATTCTTCTGTGACGATACCCTATTGTGGACACCTTAGCTTAGAGACTTTTATGGCCTTAAGACTGTAACTTTGTAACCAAATAAACCACCTTTATAAAAACCAATCCATTTCTGGTATTTTGCATAATGGTGGCATTAGCAAGCTGGAATACCAAGGCATACCTCAAAAAATAACTCACAACTCATTCAGGGGAGAAACCTTATGTATGCAGTGAATGTGGGTATGCCTTCCGCCAGAAATCATATTCATGAGACATTACACAATTTGTATTTGGCAGGAAGTCTAAGGATGCAGTGTAGTCAATCTCCATGGCCCCCAATGATCAAGGATTCTTGGTATTTACACCCTTGCATGATCCCCTTCCAAATTGCATTAGGGCTACCCCTGTGTGACCAATAGAATATGCTGGAATTGATGGTGTCTGACTTCCCACACTAGGTTATCCACCTAGGACACTTAGATTGTTAACTCTGGGTGAAGTGATGAGATCAGGAGAACCTTCAAGGAGCCCTCTGGAGAGCCCATAATGGAGAGAAACTAAGGTCCCCAACCAAGAGACAGCATCTACCCTGTTTGTGCACCTTGGAAGTGGATCTGCCAGCTCCAGTCAAGCTTTCAGAGAGCTGCATCCCCAGCCAACATTACTGCAGTTTGGTCATATGGAGAGAACCCAAGTGAAAACTGCCCAGCCTAACCATTCCCAAATTCCTTACTATCAGAAACTATTGTAAGAAAATGACTATTGTTTTAAGCTACTAAGTTTTGTGCTGATTTTATTATGCAACATTATAACTGCAAACACAGTAAAAGACTTTATTAACAAATGACATTGTATGCCAGGGAATATATACAGGAATGAAAGCTATGATTTGGGAATGCTGTTAAGCAAGAAGTCTAATCACATTGAATATCAGGGAATTTATCTTGAAGGACATCTCTGTCAAACGAATTTGGAGAAAAATGTTTTCATTAGACAACCCGTAAGTGAAAAAATTTATAGGTGCATTAAATGGGTGAAAGCATTTTAACAGCAGACATGCCTCACATATAAGAAAAAAAAAAAAAAAAAAAAAAAAAAAAAAAACAGAATTTAGTATATAAATCACTTAGTGTGTGGCAGAAAATCCATAAATTAAAACACTAACATTCTAACATAGGTATGCCTTCAAAAAGAATGACCACATTACATACAAGAATTACTATTTTAATGCACTAAGAAAAGCTTTTTCTCTTGGTAAGAATGATATAAGAAAAGTCACAATTCCCTATTTCTGTGGCAAATAGTACAGAAAATGTTCAAAGTAAATCATAAAGCTGTTTAAAGTTGCAACAAAATAATGTTTACAGAAACAATATGGATAGCTTCAAAGGTATAGGGATTACATTACTGAAAATGTTACATTAAATGATTTAATGTATTTTGGAATGCTTGTGTAATAATAAAAATTATATAAAAAAGCAACTGAGCTGTAATTCAGCATATTCACAGTTTTCTCTAGTTGACTAGAACAAGGATCAGAAAACATTTATTTTAAAGATCTAGACTGTAAATATTTTTAGCTCTGCAGGCCATATTGTCTCTGTTGCAGCCATTCAAAGTTGCAAGAAATCAGTCATAGAAAATACACAAATGAGCATGGCTAGGCTCCATGTTCCAATGAACATTATTTACAAAAACCGACAACAGGACGGGTTTAATTCCTAGGTGTAGTTTGCTGAACCCTGGTCTACGAGGAAAAAAGGACTGATAGAAAAAGAATTAGAATTCATGAAATTTATTAAAATTGGCTAAAACTGTTCAAGTACATTTTGTTTCTTTCCCCTTACTCTTATTTAGTTTTCAATAACATTTCAAGATGTGGATATTATCTTCCATTTTTATTTCCATTTTACAAATAAGGATACCTAGGTTCATTGAAATAAGAAAGGTTACTCAAGCCCACAGAGTTATACACAATGGTCAATATTTGAAGGCAGATTCTTTGACGCCACGTAACAATGCTAAATAATTAAAACCTTTGGATGGATCTCATTTTATCTATGCAGTGGAGTTTCAGATGTGAAAAGGAGGCACTGAACTTCACTTCAAATATATTTAATAGCTTAAGTCCAAAATGTTATTCAAACAAAACTTCATGCTAAAATATTACTTGGTGAAAGTATTTGAGAAGAAGTTCATTTGCCTACCATTAGTTTGCTGCAGAATAAGACGATCTCATGTTTGATAAGCTCCTTTAGGATTTTAGCACTTAAGGAAGATCAAATATTATGAGACTACCACTGGCATAACTTGAAGTTTACACAGCTTTGCTTTCTCAAGAATTATATTCATGAATGTGTACAAAATAATTGAATTCACCAGTGATTATCCCTCAGATAGGATAAATATGTCTTTTTATTTGATCTTTGATACAGTGTCTGTTCATGGAGCAAGGTTGATAGCTCTTGAGCTCAACTTCTCTTATAGTTCTATTATGGTATCAAATATTTACAAACTGAAATATTAACTGTTATTGTTTACCTTGCTTTAGGCCAGCATAATTAATGTGCATTTTTCCATTTAAAATTATTAAATGTAATTTGGTGATGCTTATTTTTTTCGTGTTTTAAAATTGTGATATAAAACTTAATTAAATAGGGGTTCAAGAAGTTAACTGTTTTATTATCTCAAAGGGATGACTCTAAAATCTGATTTACAAGTACATACTAAGCCAGGAATGGGACCAAATCACTGGTGCCCCAGGCCTGAAAATAGTTTGTAATGCTGGAAATGAAATAACTTCAAATTTGAAATTGCTTTTAATGACTCATCTGATTATTGAGGTGTTTTAAATTGCTTTCCTATTTTCTAAGGCTATCTTAGAGTATAATCAGTAAAATAAAAGAATTCCATTATTATTTTATTTAATACACAGACTGCTCACAATGTCAGAAAGTATTTCTTACTTTGAGCCACACTTCTCCTGAAGAAATGATTGAATGGGTCACTAATTCTATCAATTTAGATTATATCAATTATTTACTCTCTTCATATATGCAAATACTGCTCTAAAGGTCTTAAATGTTGATTTCTTATCATTAATTTGAAGCCTCTTCTGCTGCTTCTCATATAGCAGGCTGTCTGTTTGTACTGTCAATTATTCAGAATGAGGTACTGAAATTTCCGACTATAATTGTGCATTTGTTTATTTCTACTTAAGTTCTGTCACTTTGCTTTATGTAATGTGATATGTGAAATGAAATTTTGTTAAAATGCTTCATCCTACATTTGCATAGGAGTGAGTCTATTGTACTTAAACTTGGTAAATAAACTTTCCCACCAATGAAGTTTTAATCGAATACAGTTAAGATTGTAATAATATTTACCCCACTAAAATAAGCATATGGCTATGTGTCTCAATGAAAATCAACCCTTTTGTACCCTACCCCAAAGTTGTTACCCAGAAAATATTAAAAAGTTCTAGATGTATTGATAAGGTGTTGTGTAATTTGTGTAACCAATGATGTAATGACTTATGTACCATTGGGTTGAACCAATTAAAGTATGACTGGTATCAACAGCAAACAAGTAGAAAGCAAGTTGTGAAAAGAGCATTCAAATTAGCATCAATTAGCATCTAATTAGCATATGGGACTAGTCCCCAGACCCAGATGAGTATTGCCTTCATTCAAGTGTGCTCCCCTGGTTGAGGACCACAGCATACTTACCATGAGATTACCCACCCTTTGCCGAAGATTTGCACAAAGAAATCTGCCAGCACAGACCATTAGATGTGCTGGATGTAAGGAAGCCTCATCAAGCTGTTTCCCTTTCCTGACTAGTAACACATGCCTTTCACAGCTTTCCCCTCTTGCTTCCTCACAGTTGCCACTTAGCTTATTAAAGGAAATAAATGTGAAAGTTATTGACATAGTAGAAATCAGAGTTTTGTTTAATTTACCGCTTTTATCAAAAAAAACAGTAAACTCTTAATACATAGTTAAATCTAAGTAGAAATTCTCATTTTCAAGCATTTCTGTCCAGGGTGAAATAACAGGGACTGGATTTACCATCCTATACTAAGCAACCAGCCCCCTATATATGTGTGTGTGTGTGTGTGTATGTATGCATGTATATATGTATGCATGTGTGTGCATGTGTGCACGTGTGTGTGTGTGTATACTGTTTTCAGATTTTCAGCAACAAACAGTGAAGGATAGTGATTCCTGGGAGGCAGGAAACACTTGAGATCAGTTCTAGGAGGACCCAGTTTACTTACTGTCTGGAGAGTTTCCAGCATATAGCACAGAAAATGGAACTCATTCATAGCCTGATAGTATTGCTGAGTAGAGGAAACAGAGTTGGAGATCAGAGAATTCAAAGAAGAAGTCAAAGAATGTGTGGGGCAGAATCATGGAGAATTGGAAACTGTGTAGTAATGGAGAAAGAGTCTGGAGAACTGCTGAAAGGTTCTCTCATGTCTTTGGCATTGCTTTGAGAGCCAGTGGCTGGGAGAAAGGAAGGAGCCTAAGCTAAATCATATTTCCATCCTTGGGGTAGAAAAGGAGGTCCTTTATCATAAAAATGAGGTTAGCTATGTCACCTAAGTATCTGAGAAACCAATGGAACATTAGGTTTAAAGAGAGTATGGAACCCAGGAAAGAGATCTGATTAGAAAAAGTGATCATGAGGCTGAGAAGTGGATAAGAACTTCAAGAAACATTAAATAGGATGAGAAGGAGGAAGAAATGTGCAAGAATGGGGCACTCTGATTACATCTGAGGAGCAAAATACCAGCTTTGAAATGTTTTAAATGGTTCAGATAATTTTTTGTTGTTGTTGTTGCATCATTGTTTCTATTAGAAAAGTTACTTCTTGATATACAGAGTGCCAAGTTCTAAATAACAGAAAAAAAGTATATACTTTTGGTAAATGGATAATGAAGAAAGAAAACTGAATGAATTCTACAGGGGAGTTTTTCTTCAAAGCAATATATGTTCATGTTAAATAAATCTATTAAG
Organism: Choloepus didactylus; assembly: GCF_015220235.1. NCBI lineage: Eukaryota > Metazoa > Chordata > Mammalia > Pilosa > Megalonychidae > Choloepus > Choloepus didactylus. Next base: position 44,582,416 of record NC_051317.1, read on the forward strand.
TTTGGTGATGTAAACTCAAGAGAGCTTTCTCTGAAGTAAATTGGTCATTCAGTACTTTCCTTCGAATTACTAATATACTTTAGTACATTTCTCTAGCAGAGATTTTATTTTAAATTTCATTTTACAAGTTATTTTGCATATGCTGGAGAATTACCAGTTGTGTGAATTTGTATGAGCCACATTTCTACTCATAGACACAGCTAGAGCATAATTATAACTTATTAAGCTCTCATTCTTAACATGTGTCAAAGACCGGTAAACAGAAATCCTGGAGAGAACCAGTGGGATGCTGTCTTTTCTTAAGATATTCTTCTTCAGAAGTAAAACAGATTAGACAATTTTTAGGATGCACTGATAGAACTATGCTTTTCCATTTGAATGTTTAAAGTAAAAGAATAAATCCTAGAAAATAGCTGTGGATGAAGAATTAATTGTAAAGAACAAATGGCAAAGAAGTTACAAATAAGCATATGATTTATTGAGAGATACCAATTCTACCCAAACTAAGGAAGAAAAAATCTACACCTTTTTTGATTCTCAGTTCCTTTAAAATAACTCTTTATAGATTTAGTTAACATAGTGAAAATCTTTTATTAATGCATGATTAATTTTCACATCTTAATTTTATATCCTAAAACACCAGATTCCTCAAAATATTTTCATATCCTGAGATTGTTTCAGATTTACATATTTTAGTATATTTTAAAAAGTTCATTCTAGTTGTCTTTCACACATGCTCCTTCACTGAAAATCTCCCTCAAATTATTACTTTTGGTAATGGTGGTTAAGGTAACGCAGAGCAATTAACATGGTAAAATCACCTAGGAAATTAGGAATGAATTATGGAACCAAAATCTCTTCTGAGAAGGATATCTAGAGAAGTAAGCCCAGAATTTTGGGTAGCTGTTTCCAAGAATAGGGGAAAAGGCAGCTGAGCGACTGAAGGGAATTGTAGAGTTTTTAAATGTGTCATTTATATATGGACACAAAAATATGAGATCATATACTGCCAAGGAAGGGAGACCCCTCATAAACACTGCACATTTTAAGTTGAAACTCCAAAGGACAACCTATATCAAAAATGGTAACCAGAAATAGTAAAATCCTCACAGGATCTAAATATTGCAGCTTTGAAATATTGCAAGCCCTAAACATGCATTAAAGTGACTGGGATTGCTAAAGTCACTGGTCTCTTGCCTGAAGCAACCATATATCTTCTCTGGAGAAAGACAGTGTAATCCTAGCCTTAACTTTTCTTCCACTTTTCTTGTATACAATGTCCAGTAGTCAATAAAAAATAACTAGGAATATGAGAAATAAGATAACAGGAGAGAAAAACAAAATGAAACAAAAAAATTCGGAATCAATTTCAGAATGAATTCAGATAGTGAGGTTATGTGAAAGAACCTTTAAAATTGCAATTTTCCTCTAGCTTTAATATTGTAATTTATAAGGTAACTACTAAACTAAGATTTTATAACAAAGTATCTAATAGGGAAAAATGAAATAAAAAATAATGGATAAAATATTAAAGGAAATAAATCAATAAATTTAAACTAATAAAAAACATAGTTATGATGGAAAAGTCCAAATATATCCATAATTATATTACATGGGAAATGACTAAGTGTTTTGATTAAAAGACCAAGATTTTCAGAGAGGATGAAATATGTTGATTAAAAGAGATACACCTTAAATATAAAGATAAATATTGAAAATGTAAGATGGAAAAATAGCTCAACACATATAATAAAAAAGAAGAAAGAATGAAAGTCACTGACCAAATCATAAAATTCTGGACTGTACTTCTTTTTCCGATCAACTTGTCCAGCCTTTTCTTTGAACATTTCTCATTTTGTGAAAACATATCTGCCATCATTTCCCTGATGAAAAATACTTCTAGGACTATGAGCCATTGGTTTGATTTATAAACATGACTTTGTTGAGTATATTTCCAAGATCTTTTTTGCATATTTTCCAAACCTCTAGCTGTTTCTCGATCATTTTATTTTCATTTATTTTATGCCTTACAAATGAATGTAAGTAATACATTTAATTTATTCTTCTTCACCAAATATCTAACAATTTATGATAGAAAAAAATGACCAGAAAAACAGTACATAGATTTGAGATATCTAGACATTTTCACTTAAAGCATTATGAATAAGATGTAAGAAGAAAATATTTTATTGTTTGTTTTTATTAGTATTTTAACCACTGACTGTTTAATTAGATGTCTTGTGTGAAAGCCATTATGGAATCATAAATAAAAAAAAAAAAAAAAAAACACAATGAGAAGTTACTTAATGCACTTCTAGTACTTTGTAAGAGATATTAAGCCACCAGAGAATGGAGCTATGTGAAGGTCAGAACAAACATCTTTCAATTTGGAAATCTATTAATACTTATAGTGCTGGAAGAAACCATTAAATAAAGACATAAAAGTTTTGAAAATGCCACTTGGCTAAGATGAAACTGCACTGACATATACTTACAAATGATACATGGATTCTTCTTCAAGAAGTATTTATGAATTAGTTGTGAAATGTCATCATTTGCACATAAAGTTTTATAAAATATTTCCTTTCAAATAACCATTTATTCCATTAAATTAATTTGATTATCAGGACTCTACTTTCTCTGCCATAATATTTGATGACTTTTATGTTTTGCTTACTTCTTAGTTGAGAAGTATTGTCCTTCATCCTTATTCAATTACATAAATAAAATTCTCTTATAATTTCTATTTTAGTTTTAGGCTCTTAAGCCGTTTTCAATTCATGAGCAGAGCATTTGAGAAAAAGGCATTTTTTTTTTTCATTTCAAAAAGACATCTATGACTAGTATAGACATTTGAGTCCACTGATAAAAAACTACTTTCCTAGAAAATATAAAATGTGAAATTAATTGAATATCATAAATCTATTTTAATTAAAGATTTGTATTTTCCTCAATATTGTGTGAAACTAACATTTTTGAGTGTCTTCTGTGGACAAAGGCCTTCTGAACATGAAGACATTTAATCTTCACAACACCCTTTAAGTTAGTGTTATTGCTACCATTTAAAAATTTTAAAAAAAGAACACAGATTTAGAGAGAATAAGTAACTTGCCACAGTTCAACCACCTGGTAAGTCACAGAGGCAGAATTTTAAATCCTGACTCTCTAAAGCCAACTCCATGCTGTTTTTATGATTCCATGTGATAATAATATGTGGTGGATTTCTTAAAAGATTTAGTTTTTTGTTGTTTAGCACAGGGATGAGACAGTATTTATTAAGTATCTGTCATAAAAAGCAACATGAGATCTTATATAATTCAACAATTTGCCCTACTTATTCATATATAGGAACTGTTGTAACTTAATACTCTTATTTAATCTTTTAATCAACACATAAAAGTTAGAAATTATTTCCCATGAAATCAATTTTTAGTTTTTTTATTGTAATAATTTAATTGTTCAATGAGCAATAAAAGTTTTGGTTACTGTGTGAGGACCTAAGGATACAGTATTGAGAAAATGGTTATGTTCTCTACCCATATGAATCCTATGATTGAATAAGGAGGAAAGACATCACTTTGAAAGTCACATGGATAGGTTTTTTTTTTTTTTTGAAGCTACATGTATATATTTTTATTAGATAACTTAGAAGATTACAGGGAAATCATGCAGGAAATACAAAGTTACTGTATACCACTCCAGCGCTGTTTTCCCTATTATCCACAATTTGCATTAATGTGGTACCTTTGCTACAATTGATGGAACAGTAACATTATAATTATACTATTCCAAGTATAGGCCATTGTTTACATTAGGGTTTACTGGTTGTGTTGTACAGTCCCATGGTTTTTTTTGTTTTGTTTCTTTGTTTGTTTTTTTTCCCCCCTTGGATTGATTTTTTTTTTTATTAATAATAAATTTTATTTTGAAATAAGTTCAATCTTACAGGAACAGTTGTAAAAACAGTACAAACCCCCTACATAGAACTCCATCACACCCTGACCCCCCTCCCCCGATACCCTGATCCATCACCTTTAAGATCCTGTCACACCACTCTTTCTTTCCCTCCCTCTCTCCCTCCCTCCCTCCCTCCCTAACACCCATCATCTATTGCTCTATCTTCTGAACATATGGGAGCAAGCTGCATATATCTTTGAACAGGCAATATAATTCACATATACCTTTCCCATGGACAAGAACATTATTTTATGCAATCTCATTAAACGCAGCTAAGAAGTTCAAGAAACTCAACATTGGTATAAAGCTTACATTCTATATTTCCTTTTTTTTTTTTTTTTTTTTCCCTTGTGTCCCAGCTGTGTCCCTTTGAGCCTCCTCTCCTCCGGCCTCAGATCCCGTCCAGGATCATCCTTAGCATTTAATTGTCATGTATTTAGACTGTCTTATTTTTTTTTTTTTCAATTTTGGAAAGATATATATAGCCTAAATCTTCCTATTCCATCCCTCCCTAGCATTCCCTTAGTGGGATTAATCACATTTAGAATGTTGCAATGCTATCACCTTCCGACCATCTATTTCTAGAAGTTTCCCTTCACCCCAAACCAAAACCCCTACTCTCATTTCTTAACTCCCCATTGCCCCTTCCCCCACTTCTTGGAACCCCTACCCTACTTTTCATCTCTTTGGTCATATTCTTTGATACTTTCTTTGTGTTTACCATGGGGCTTAAATTTAACCTCTTAAATCTATAACAATCTTGTTTTTCTTTGAAACCAACTTAACTTCAATAGGACATGTAAACTGTGTTCCTATACTCCTCCATTCCCCCACCTTTATGTAGTTCTTGTCAAGAATTACATATTTTACATTGAGTCCAAAACCACCGATTTATCATTACAGTTTACGTATTTTATATCCTGTAGGAAGTAAATAGTGGAGTTATAAATCAACAATACAGTAATAATGGTCTTTATATTTACCATGTGATCTTTACTGGAAATCTTTATTTCTTCATGTGATTTCAGTCAGTTGTTTAGTGTCCCTTCCTTTCAGCATGCTTAGGACTGATCTACTGGTGATGAAGTTCCTCAGCTTTTGATTGTCCGGGAATGTTTTCATCTCCCCCTCATTTTTATCTTTCAGGTGTTTGTGAATTCTCCAAGTCTCTGATGGTTATTGACTTCTATTTGTATTCCATTGTGTGCAGAGAATGTTCTTTGAACAAATTCATTTTTTTATTTTTTATTTTATTGAGGCTTGTTTTTATGTCCCCACATACAGTCCATTCTGGAGAAAGATCCGTGATCACTAGTGAAGAATGTGTGTCCCAGTGACCTGGGATGTAATATCCTATATATTTCTGTTAAAAGTCTGTATATCTCTCTTTCATTTCTTTGTTTCTCTGTCGGTAGGGCTCGCTTTAGTATCTGAAGTAGGGCAGGTCTTTTATTAGCAAACTCTCTCAGCATTTGTTTGTCTGTGAAAAATTTAAGCTCTCCCTCAAATTTGAAGGAGAGTTTTGCTGGATAAAGTATTCTCGGTTGGAAATTTTCCTCTCTCAGAATTTTAAATATGTCATGCCACTGCCTTCTCACCTCCATGGTGGCTGCTGAGGAGTCATTACTTAGTCTTATGTTGTTTCCTTTGTATGTGGTGAATTGCTTTTCTCTTGCTGCTTTCAGAACTTGCTCCTTCTCTTCAGTATTTGACAGTCTGATCAGAATATGTCTTGGAGTGGGTTTGTTTGAATTTATTCTATTTGGAGTTCACTGGGCATTTATGCTTTGTGTATTTATATTGTGTAGAAGGTTTGGGAAGTTTTCCCCAACAATTTCTTTGAATACTCTTTCTAGACCTTTATCCTTCTCTTCCCCTTCTGGGACACCAATGAGTCTTAAATTTGGATGTTTTATTTTATCTATCATATCCCTGAGATCCATTTTGATTTTTTCAGTTTTTTTTCCCCATTCTTCCTTTTGTTCTTTCATTTTCTGTTCTGTGCTCCTCGAGGAGGTTGAGTTGTTGTTCAGCTTCCTCTAATCTTGTATTATGAGTATCCAGAGTCTTTTTAATTTGGCCTACAGTTTCTTTAATTTCCATAAGATCTTCTATTTTTTTATTTACTCTTGCAATATCTTCTTTATGCTCTTCTAGGGTCTTCTTTATGTCTTTTATATTCTGTGCCATGCACTTTTTCAAGTCTTTTATATCGCGTGCCGTACTCTCTTTGCCTGTCTGTAGTTCTTTGATTAATTCTGCCAGGAACTGTGTGTCTTCAGATCTTTTGATTTGAGAGTTTGGGTTCGGGTTCTCCATGTCGTCTGGTTTTATCATATGCTTTAAGATTTTCTGTTGTTTTTGGCCTCTTGGCATTTGCTTTACTTGATCTTTAATTTGTTAGAATTGCAGTTTGGTGACATACACTTTCTCTTACTGACCAGCAGATGGCGTCCGTGAGTCACTTATTCCCCTCAAGTCAGTTCTCCCCAACTTTGTGTTATGTGGAAATCTGATTCTTTTGGGGTCCAATTGGTGCACTTAATTTGGGTGTGTTGTCAGTGCTGTCTGCCCTCAGTGAGGGGTGTGTGCCTGAGTGGTTAGGGAGGAAGGGCAGGTTTAACAATCAAACCTCCCAGGTGTTCCCAGAGATTTAAGGCTGTTCTCTGCTGCTGACACAAAAGTCCTTGATATTGGCATAGGTTCCCTGGGATTTCCAAGCGGTTCCCCCCTCCCTGCTGTGCTTTTCCAGGACCTATGTTGGGGGGGGGGAAGGCTGTGCTACCTCACAAGTGAGCGCCGGCCTCCAGGGAGGCCCTGGGCTGCCGGGCTGTGTAGGGGCATTCCCAGCCCACTTCAAAGATGGTTGAATGGGACACGTTAACTTCCCCCTTTCTGCACAGCTCCGCTCTCCCAGCTCTGGGACAATCAGCTGTGGGTGTATTCAAGGCCACCGTCCATGGCCGATATTGTGTCATGTGAGCGGTGCTGCAGGAAAGACTCCCTGTCAGGCTGGGTTTCTTGTCTCGGTTCTGTGCTTGTGCTCAGACCCGGGCAGGAGCAGCCCCGCCCACTGGGGAGGCGGCTGTAAGTCATGTGTCTCCCCTTTGTTTCCCTGGACCCAAGACAATCTGCAGTGGGTGTGGGAAGGGGTATCCTCCACCCCAGACACCAAGGCATTAGTCCAGACTGCTCCTGTCTTATCTGCAGCTGTTCCCGGGCTTCTTTCTTTTTTATAAAAAAAAAAAACACCAGCCCAGCGTCTCCCCCCACTGCAGCGTGGCCAACGGATCAGCCTACTCACTCACTCGTTTCAGAATGCAGACTCCTGGTTTCACCAAACTCACATTCCCTGTGGCTTTAGCAGAACTTGTCTGGCTGGTGCTACTTTGGAAGTGGTGTTCTGGGTCCTTTCTGGTTTTTTATCTAGTGTTTTCCACAGAGGTGTTTTTTTCTCTGTCTCACCTAGTCGCCATCTTAGGTTCCTCCTCTCATGGATAGGTTTTTAATTAAAACTTGTATAAGTCCTTTGAGGCAAATGTGGCTCATGTTCTGATTATCAGTTATGGGAAAGGGGGTAATCCTACCTTAGAAATTTCCCATATACACCCATGCTTCTGGTAGACTAGATTGTGACTTTTCTCTGGTCGTCCAAATTCCTTTTCTGGACCCTCCTTCCTCAACACCTCCCAAAGGGGCTCAATATCTAATTCCTGTAATAAATTTCTTACTCCAGAGAACTACTCCCATGATTGAACCCTGATTCACACATGGTACCAAAACATTCTGATACCTACTTACCATAAAAGGGAAAATCTTACCTTAGCAATAGAGAGATCTGGGAGTCACCTCTATAATCAAGTGATTAAACTTGATATCACTAAGAGTGGGACAATCAAACATTACAATCCTCTTCGTATAATGCAGTATGGATTGTGTCACATCACTGTTCTAGTTTGCTAATGCTGCCGGAATGCAAAACACCAGAAATAGATTGTCTTTTATAAAGGGGGTTTATCTGGTTACAGGGTTACAGTCTTAAGGCCATAAAGTGTCCAAGGTAAGTCATCAGCAATTGGGTACCTTCACTCAAGGATGGCCAATGGTGTCCAGAAAACCTCTGCTATCTGGGAAGGCACATGGCTGGTGTCTGCTGCAGAGTTCAGGTTACAAAACGGCTTCCTCCCAGGATGTTCCTCTCTAAACTGCAGTTCCTCAAAAATGTCACTGTTAGTTGCTCTTGGGGTGTTTGTCCTCTCTTAGCTTCTCCAGAGCAAGAGGCTGCTTTCAATGGCTGTCTTCAAACTGTCTCTCATCTATAGCTACTCTCAGTTTCTGTGCATTCTTCAAAGTGTGCCCCTTGGCTGTAGCAAGCTCGCTCCTTCTGTCTGAGCTTATATAGTGTTCCAGTAAACTAATCAAGGCCCAAGCTGAATGGTCAAGGCCACACCTCCATGGAAAGTATCCAGTGAAAGATCTCGCCCACAGTTGAGTGATCACGTCTCCACAGAAATATCCAATCAAAAGTCTCCAACCCAATCAACATGAATATGTTTCCTGCCCACACAAGACTGCATCAAAGATAATGGCATTTTGGGGGACATAATACATCCAAACCAGCACAATCACCTATGAACAAGAATGGCTAAATATTTTGCAGGGCCTGGTATCAAACCAAAGTGCAGAACTCCTGGTTCAAAAATTAAGAATTTCAGCACAGTGACAGTAGAACATGAAATTCATCAAGAAGCCCTTCTGTGTGACTTCACATTTGCACACCCATGAAATAGGCCCATTTTATGAAAATTAATAGAATTTGTATTTTAAATGATTTTTGATATTTTAAATTTTTAAAATGGAACAGAAGGAAGCAAAATTTCTCTCTTAAACTCTAATATGTGTGGAGCTTTGGAAAAACATAGCTTAATCTGTTGCTATAAGAGCATTTTTAGATAATGGAAACCAGTTTTCCTAAGCATCAGATGCCTGCAATATCCATTTCATAGTAAATATCCAAATTCTCTCCAGTCAGTATTTACCACTATGTGTTCTCTCCTTCAGTTATTCTTGTGCCTATATAGCCTATTTCCATTTATGGCTTCACAGAAAATCAGCTCATTAAACCATAACAAGTAATACAAAAAAATTATAGGAAATATTCAACATTTCTACTTCCTTTGAATATCACATCAATATACTAACTTTTAATGTGTTGGCTATATTAATTATTGAAGCAATTCGATCCAAAGCAGTTGAACACAGAGCCCAAACATATTTGAAAGTGAAACTTCTAAATATGGTAGTTATCAAATTAGTGTTTATTATTAATAAGGATAATGGCCAGCTTATAAGAAATGTTTAGTAAGAGAAAAATCATAGTACTTCTCCTCGTCAATGTAATTAATCATTAATTGGAAGGAAATAAATGGAAAAGGTAAGTGAAGTCCATTTTACCATGATAGCATGTCCTATTGTTATTATATATTTTTAAAAGGTTTTAAGCATCAAACTCATTGCTTTGCTGTCCATTATGAAAATAAAGCATTATTTTCACTTTCTATGAAAAATAAGAGATGGAGAAATAAATAGAAAACAATAATACCACATATACCTTCAATTATATGATAAATATATCCTGGATCAGTAATCACCAAACATTTGTCTCATAAAAATATTTAATGTATCTTCTGAATATAAATATGAGATTTATTTTCACCCTAATTAAGATAGGAATATAAAAAATGTTAATTAGAAATTATTATATTTGAGGCCACTGGAGTGATCTAAAAATATGTATAGAAACTGTATGTACAAACAAGGCATTGATTTCATTAATTAGACAGTGGTAGTAAAACGTCTTCACCATAAGTTTCATGCATGCAATTTAATAAAGATAAATATGTACTTTATTCACCATATTAGAAAACTAAGGTGTTGGTGTAGGTGCTGACAGAACCTTATTATTTGATAAAATAATAAGAACCGCTTGACAGATACTTAGATAACCCTTAACAGACAAGAAAGGTGTTAGGCTAAGTTCAATCACGATGCCACCCTACAATGCATTTGATCTAAGAAGTCAATACACTGTTTAGAAAAGTAGAGTGTCTGCCACTTTTATACATCCCCAGGAAAGGGATCTGATGTGAATTATTTTTTTTTTTTATCAACAAATCAGACACTACACATCCCGGCCTGGCTGTAGGCAGTCACTGCCTTTTTCCAAACTCATCTCTCATCCTTTCCTTCTCATTGAAATGATATCAACCTCTCATTTTTTTATTCTCTCTTGCTCACTTGGCTCCAGCTACAATGATGTCTCTTTCTCTTTTTCTACTTAGCACCTCAAGCTCTTTCCTGCCTCTGGGATTTGAATTTGCTCTTTCTGCTCTCTAGAATGCTTCTCGTGAGACTCTTCAAATCTGTCTCCCATTCATCTGTCAAGTCTCATATAGACAATTGCTCCTCGTCCCTATAACCCACCTTCTCCCCACCACCACCCCTGTCACTCTCTATTATATTTCCTGTTCTTTTCCTTTCACAAACTATTCATAATTTATTGTTATTAGATTTGGTTATGAAACATCTTCATGTGAAATAGGAACCATTTGTATCTTACGTACCCTAGTACTACCAAATCCTTGTATAAAATATTTATGCCAAGACCTTATGCTGAAAAACAAACTCTGCTTTAACAACTTGACATTCTTAAATAAGCCAAAAAAAAAAAAAGAGAACAAAAAAGAAAAAAAATTCCTCCAATGGATATAATACTCATATAGTTAGCTAAATACGTTACCTTAGTGATAGTAAGGTAACTGCATATAAAAATGCACGTAAGTGTTATCAACAGCACTCTGGAATGGTCTTCAAATCAGCTTTCTGGAGCCAAGAACGTGGAATAGATACTATTCCAGGTCCCTTCGCTATGACTATCACTTCATTTTGATTATAAACAGTGATACTACAGCTGCTACTACTGAGAATGATAATAATCATAACAAAAATAAAGTTTGAAAGGAAGTATCACAATTTCCATTTTACAGAAGAGGCAATTATAATTTAATACCACAAATAAAGAAGAGAACACACTTCGTACCAGTCAATGAATTTTTCTTTGATTCCAAAGACTCTTTTCCCCACAATGCTACTCCTTTGCCAGAAACCCATGTAATTTGATAGACATGATTGAGATTATTTTACTTAGGTTATGAATAAGGAATTACATTTCAAACTTTTATGACCATAAAAGCTTGCTAGCATGATAAATTTCAGGGCCTTTTGTCCCAGAAATTACAAATTAGATTAAAGCTCTAGAGGAAGGATGAAGGGATATTAATGTTTCAACGAGAAGTCCCAGTCAATCTACTGTAAGTGATTTTGGAAAAACAAATGTCAGGAAACACCTGTCTGAGTTAGAATTCTAAAATGGCTTCTAAGATTTCTACCCCCTGGTGCCCCCTTGAGTGTGGCAGAACATGGTAATGTGATGGGATAGCCATGTCCTGTCCTGGATTAGGTTACATTATATGGTAAACGGTGAGGGAATCATCACTCCCTTGATTATGCTGTAAAAGTCTCTGTTATACAAGATTCTGAGAGGAAGAAAGCTGATAGATGATCTCTGGCAGACCATGATAAAGAAGCGGACTTCCACACTGTGAACTGCTCATGGGGCCAAATGGCAAAGTACTCTGGGTGGCCTCTAGGAGCTGAGGGCAATCCCAACTAACAGATAAGAAAAGAGGCCGTCAGTCCTATGGAAGCAAGAAACCAAATTCTAACCTAGAAAGAGTTGCAGCTCAACTGACACCTCAGTTGCAGTCTTGTGAGATTTGAGTCACGGCCAGACTTCTGACCTACAGAAACTGAGCTAATAAATGAGTACTGTTTTAAGCCACTAAATTTGTGAAAATGATTATGAAGCAATAGGAAACTAATATAAAATTCCATTTTTTTCTTTTTCTTTTTTTTTTTTTTTACCATTGTCTATTTAATATTTTAACTAATTGTGCTGGGATTCAGTGCAAAAGCTTAATTCTTGTTTTCAAGTTAAAAACTTCTTTTTTCTGCATTCAAGGGAATTGTATCATTAGTTTTCATTAAATTATATTTCTCTGGAAGATATAGTGAATTTGACATATGGGTATTCATCTCTTTTTTGTTAATAAAATTATGAAATTAGCAATTAAAGGACATTTTTGCCTCATTGGATAACTTGCTTTCAGAAAGATATCATATTGTTCAAGCTGCTGCAATTTTCCAAATATCAGATGGATATACTTCAAATAAGTGTGAGGTCTGGACTAGGGATGCCATCTTTTGTGAGATGTTTAGTGGAGTCATTATTTCATATTCAATCAAATCAAGGGCATTCACTCAATTTTCAAGGCAAAAAGTTGGGTCCTAGACTGTGTCAGATTTACAAAGTTTAATTCCGTCTTACAAGGTTTCTTCCTGGTCACTCATAACAGGTGAAACTCTCCTTGAAAAATATGCATTTCAGAGACTTTAAGATTACTGAGGAAAGTATCTATGGCTGATTCAGTTTTATATCACCATTGCCCTTAGCAGAGCACAATATGGTTGCATTAAAAAAAAAATTTGATTGAGTTAGTGAGTAAACTGATCAATTTTATAAATTGTGGAGTACTTTTTAATAATTGGATTTTAACTCTGCGTTAATCAGAAAAAAAAGTTCCCAAAAGATTGATGTTAGCAAATGTATACATACATCTATGCAAATATATGCATATATATATATATATATACACACACGCAAGTATTATTCAGTTACCATATTTTCACAACATTTTGATAGAATCGTCACTCCTATTAGCTTAAGCATCTGAATAGATATTAAACTGTATATGTGTGTTAACCATGTGGTGATTGGATATCCCTGAATAGTTTTCATTTAAGAAATGAATTGCTATGACTAACTTTTTAAAGGAGCACTATGTCTGCTCTGTGGAGAATATATTGTAGGGGCTAGTAGTCACTTGGAAAACCACCACAACTATCCAGGAAAGGTATGATGGTAGATTGGACAAAGATATTTGCAGTGAAAGTTGTTGAATTCTGATTATTTTAAGAAAGTGTCAACAGAGATTTGCTGACATTGTAGAGTGAGAGAAAAAGAAAGGATTTGAGAATGACTACAAGTTATTTGATTTAAATTGCCAAAAGTATGAGGTCCATTTTTCTAACAATGTGGGAGAAACAGATTTTGGGGGCTGGAGAGATAAAGAGCTTAGTTTGGGATGCTATGTTTAATACACCAGTTTTATATGCTGGTGAGGATGCCAAGAAAGAGTATAGTAAAACGCTCTTAAGATAGAAATATACAAAATGGAGCTTTCAGCCTTAAGAAGGAATTTATAACTATAGAATGAATGTAATCAGCTAAAGATGGAGTAAGGTAAACACAGATGTGTTGGCCCTAGAGAGGGGCAAGTGCTCTTCATCCGTAGTAAGAGGATGGAAAGCAGTGTTTATGGGCACAGACACAGCTCAGTGAATGAAAGGGTAGGATGGTGGGAAGTTGTGGAAATTCCTATATTATCTTTTGTTTTACTCAATGAAAGAAAATGCAAGGCATTTAGCTGGGCTGGAGTACAGAGAGGAAAATGCTGAAATTTGGAAGGGAAGATAATATTCTAATAATATGATTAAGGACTCATTTGAAATAATTGTCATTAATTTAATGTGATTCCAGTTACAATGGTTGTGTGCTTTTAAACAGTCACATTCAGCTATACCAAAGAAAAATCCTGAGGGAGCTATTTAAATAAGATCAGGATTTTGCCAGTGGATTTCAATGAAATGAGCAATAAGCAAGTGAATTTGATATTTAGGCAAAAGAGCATTTACAAAACCTGACCATTGAAATTAAACTAGGTAAGCATCCTGAAAAATAGATCTTTTTGCAATTGCCACCTGATAGGATGACAGGGTTTCCAGACCAATTCCATAATTTAAAAAAGTATGAATTAAAGCTTTAATGAAGAAGCTTATATGTTAGGGGTCAGCAAGAAAGAGACGACTCAGGTCTTAGGCTTTCATTATAATAAAAAGATGTGGGCCGGAAGCCACAGCCCTGAGCCTGACATGCAGCATGGATTTGCTTTCCAAGGAAGGGACCCAGCTGCCTGTTGGTTTTCCTTATCATAGTTCAAAACTTTTTCAGGAAGGAAGTATATATGAATGAAGTACCTTGCAGGCACGATTTAGATGGCAGCTGCTCTGCTTCTGTGGAGCTGGGAGCCTGTGGGTAGTTGGATTTCACTAGAGTACCTTCTGATGGGGAGAAGAAGCCAATAGTCATGTGGGAAACTGAATTTGGGTGCCATATCTTTTTCTGGGAGAGGTGAAGTCCTTCCTCTACCAGTTGGTGCCTTGTCCAGTAACCCAGATTACCTCCATGGTCATTTTTTTTGACAACACTGCTTCTCATGTCACACTAAATAGTGAAGTGAGACCATGACATATTAAAAAGATATGAAATAAAAAATTGATACTGTTAAATAACAATAAATTAGGAAAAAATAACCACTGTGACCTGATTTAATAGTTTCAGTCCAACTTTGTTCCAAAGATGATAAAGTACAAGAGAGAATATAAATAATTAAAAATAAAATGTTGTGTTAGCACCTCTTAGAGTGATTTAAACACAAAAAAGGACTCATCAGTTAAATAAATATGAATCAAAACTTAACAAAACTCATGGAAAAAAAAGGAAGCTGATGATATTGGCAAATAAACAACAAAAAACAAGAATTACAAAGAGAAAATTTACCTAGAATAAAAAACATTAAAATATGCAGAGTAGAATTCAGTGGAAAACAAGAGTAATAATCCTTAAAAATCAAGGGTAAATGAGAGACTGGACATAAATGGCAATAAAATTCTCAAGAGCAACTGCAATTTTACAGCAAAATGAAATGATGAACTATAAACCAAGAGATTTGCAAGTAGAAATTCTTTCAACTGATCTATTCCTTTTTAATTTGAGAAAGAACCTTTTTTATATTTTTTATATTTCTCTTCATGAAATATTTAACTGTACTCTGGGATATAAAACTGATATTCAGGAGGAATCAGAATGAAGCACAGTTCTGTTAAAGAAAAATCAAAGGACAATTATGCTTGTTCTCTCTTCCTCCTACCTTTTTTTCCCTTTCCTTCATCCTTTCCTTCCTTTCTTTTTTTCCTTTGAAATATTTCAATAAGACCTACCACAAGTTTTCCAGGTATTTAGATACATGTTCCCCTCTCTGTTTCAACATTTAGTTGGTGGCTAAATAAAAAAGTGGGCTTTTATATTCAATAAAACTACAGAAGAAAATTGCTTTGATTATGTTCATAACACCTTTGTTGAAAGATAATTGAATTAACAAAGTGAAACAGTCAATTGAATTGCAAAATAATGAAGGAAAGAAAAGTGTTCAGAGAAAAACAGAGACTTTTGCTTGATTCTCTGAACATAATAATTTGCTTGGAATTCTGCATGCTTTCACTTTTGTGTCTTCCATATTCAAACATCTAAGAAAGTCAATTGGTCAGTGACATCATAAAATAGACAATACTAGCATCTGTTTTATGGAAAACACTTGTCAGTTTAGACTCAGTTTCACCCATGTAACTTATATATATTTAATATACCTAAATTACGTGAGATTTTTATATGCCATGTGAGTAAAAATGAACTGATAATCAATATTTATATTTATATATTTATATATTCTTACATACTTGATAATATTCAAACTTTTATCTAGAGACTAATAAAGAAATATTATTCAGACAGCACCTCAAATCAGTATGTCCAAATGCCTACTGTATACTGTTTGCCATATATTCTTCTGAATGTTTTTCCTGTTCAATAAATAATGGCTTTATGTAACCATAGAGTTAGGTGTCATTCTTAATTCCTTCTCTCCTTCAGGCCCCACATCAAATAAAAAACTGGCTAATCCATTTTCCTCTAAGGCTCTCCAAATCAGGCCAATTCTCTTAGCCTCATTGCCTTAAACTTACTCCAAGCCACTTTCCTCATTTGTCTAAAGAGGTAAAAATGTCTTGTTAGCCAGCATTTTTCCCATCTTAATCGCGTCCAATCCATTCTCTGTATTTTAGCACATTTCAGTTTTGTTTTAATATCACCTATTCCTGACATACCTTTTCTTTATATATTTGATGTCTTTCCATTTCCACACAAGATAACCTGGCTCTTTAATATGACTTACTTCGATTTATAAGGTACTGTGTGGTCGGAGCCCTGCTTGATTCTCCAGGCTGACACATGTTTTTCTTTGGACAGCTCCTGACATTTGGTTGAAGGTCCGCCAAACCAAGAGAGCATGAGAGACCTCATCATTGACGTAGATTGTTGACCTGAAATTACAGTTCAGTATCTCCCCTGAATATCCAAATCTAAATCCTCATTCTGAATATTTCTTCTTTATTCAGATGCAGGTTAATGTTTAAGGACAATTCTATGCACTGTACCTGAACTATCAGGAAAAGTTGAAACCACCCAGGAGACAAATATCAAAAAAGATAAACAGAAAGTCAGGAAATGTTTGAAATTATCTTCAACCATCTTAAATATTAAAAGTGCCAATTAACACATAAAGAAACCATATATAAGTGGAAATACTGGCAAAATTCTGAAAAGTAGTTAGAATGCACTGTCGGGAAGATTTTAATGGCAGGATTAGAAGTGACATTCATTGCTGAAGAGAGGCTAAATTAGTCAAAATTTTTGAAAGGTGATTTACTAGTATATCCTACTAGGATATCATAATAAATCTGTATTTCTTAGGTGTGTAACAATTCTCCTAAGAAATATTCTAGTTACACAAACCAGAGCAAGTGCATATATACATACAAGATTATTCAGGACAGCATTATTTTACAATAGTAATTCTAAGCAAAAATCTTACATGTTACCAGAAAAGAAGTGATAATACAAATCATGCCAAATCCAAACAATTGAATGCTAGGCAGCCATTGAAGAAAATGAGACATAATTATGTTTACTGGCCTGAAAAGAATTATGATGTTTTATAGGAAATAAGGGAAGATGCAAGTCAATATGAACTGTATGATCATATTTTGGTAAGAAAATGTGTACAATTACTTTTGAAAAATATGATTTACATTTTCCATAGAAAATATTACTTTGCAAAGGAATATTTGAATAGATAGGTAGATAGATAGATAGATAAATAGATATAGATAAGCATAGGGAAGAATCAGAAAGATTAAAGGTATGTAGAAGTTTACTTTGCAGAATACATTGGAAGGGTGGAGGGGTTGATATCTGTTTTCTTTAAACTTAATTTTAAGCATAGAGATTATTGATGCTTTTAACATAATTTCTAGTTTTTGTGATATATGTTTTTAAACAAAGGATGTCTGAAAGGTGACTTATCCAGATGGCAGTATTCCTTTTAGAGCTGAAAGAAAGATGAGTGGAAACTTCATCCAGAACAAAGTACTCATCCAAATGGTCCATTCCCAGAAGTGGTTGGTAAAGGAGAAAAATGCCATTTTAATTGCATTCTCACTAAATTATACTCCTAGTAGTCATGCTGGTCTAAAGTGGCCAAGATGGTCTTACTCCGTGTCTGACATGTTGATTCACTAGAGTTTATGGACTGAAGAACCTAAATGTGACAAATATAGCCTGGTACTTTTATACTACTGCACAAAATCTTTGATGATCCCTCTTATTGACAGATGCAGACAAATTTGCATCCCCTTGAATCCTGGCTGAATTAGTGACTTATTTAATCAATAGATATGACACTACCCTTGAGTAGTATGCCAAGGAATATTTTTTGTACATTTTTTTCCACAACTAAATAGATGATTATTATCTGGGGTAGATTTTAGAAATCAAAAAATAATCAACTAGGATTTTATTTTAATATTCTCCACTTATCACTTCTTCTAATAAAATTGTTAATAACTAAATATTCATATCTATCAGTCACTTCAAAAATCCTCTCAGGAGATCTCACTAAATTCAGGATTCTTTCCCATCTGTGGAGATCTAGTCCCGGGACACCGACAAAATAACAACATTAATTACTTTGTCCCATAGGGTAATTTCCCTTCAGATTCTGATCTGATGAACTAACTGATGATAAACTAGCCCTCTCCTTTTCTTCCTCACTATCCCAAATCACAGATATATTTATACTAAATGAATTAAGCCTCTATACACTTAGCACAGTGAGTAATCCAGTAATAGTTGTTACACATATGCTTGAACCCCAAAAGTTAAAGATCATAATGTTTTCTAAATCCTGATGGTATATTTCAATGTATTTTTAAATGATGAAAATGCCATCCTGTAAGGATTGAGGAGGGGCAATAGAGGAGAAAATGGCAAAACAATCTATGAAAAAAAAATAGTAAATAATTATACTCCCCACTCTCTTCAATGAGGGCTCGCATTAGGGTACACATGAGATTAAACCCTGGAATCTTTTCTTTCCTCAGCTGATCTTCACTCTGAGGAAATTTGTTGCTTGGTAAAACATCTTGGGTGTGATTGAGTGATTCTATTGTTTCCTCCCATTCAACATGGCTTCTGAACACAGAAGAATCACTTCATCTAAATCTCATGCACGTTCACATAGAGAGCAAGTTATTTGAAACTAAGAAAACTAGATGGATTAGACCTTTTCGTTATCTTTAATATGGCATGTTCTTACGTTTTCAATGGCAATTTGTATTATATGTGTTTTTTTGGTTTGTTTCAGGAGTCAAATAAAAAGTAAAACTTCATGTAAGATGTAATCCCCTCTTGTATTTATTCATGCAAAAACTCAATCTGGTGACATTTAATACTCAATCAAATTATAAATGTAAACTGAAATGCTGGACTGTTTTTACCTGAAAAGTGAACTACTTGGTTATTTGCTAGGCTGCAGAAAAGGAAGGTAAATATCTTACACTAAAGTTGCATAGGCTAAGTTTCAGACAGAATGGGATTCAAAATTCACTCTTCAATTATGAAATGATGCACAAAAAGTGTTTACTAATGCCTGGCCCAGAGTAAGTACTCATTTAATGCTAACTCTTTATAATAATAATTGATGATAATGATGATGATGATGATACTGATGATGATGATTGTGCTCTTAAATTGTACACCCTTTCAGCAGTCTTCCCAATTCTGACCCCTTTGTTCTCAGGTATAGATTGTATGTAGTATGTCTCACTCAGTTAAGGAAATAAAGACTTTTCTAGAAAGCAGTTTATTTTTCACCTACTGCTGGATAATATTTGTTTCCTTTGACTATTCGATGAACATTACAGCAATAGCAAAGTAGGGATATATTCCACTGTACAACACAGAGAGTGTTCTACTAGTCCTAGAAAAATCCAAGTAGCATGGACCTAAACAAGCTGTACACTGATTTTAAGGAAAAGACAATTATCACCCCCCCAAAAAAAAATGTTTTACAGTTTGCAAGTCACTAGGTGACGTAGGGTGATGATTTAATTAATTTTAATAAGAAATTAAACAAATAAGAATTTATCATTTGTTCACTTTGTAAATAATGTATACAATGTAAAATAAGGCCACTTGTATTTTAATACTTTTTTAATGTAAATTTATATTTATAGTGATAAGTAGTATTGAAGATTTATGCCTTGAGTTTTATTTCTGGAGTCTCTGTATGTGTGTATACCTTTAATTGACTTATTGCTCAAACTCTCTGTTATTAACCATATATTATTTGCATGCTGTGAAATTTTTAATTTAATACAGCTTGGGAACAAAGCAAGGATATGAGGTAATTAAAGAAAAGATTTCTAATATTCATCCAAAACTTTAACAGCCCTAACCTCAACTTATTAAATTTATTTGTTCAAATAAAAATGAAGTGTGTAGAGATTACGATATCCCTTGTTTGATGAGCATAAAGCCACCAGGTTTCAAAGGCTAAGCTTAATAAATTTCATTCATATTTCCATAAATATGAGGCATCTGGTTCTTGAAATACTTATTAAACTTGACCTGCTGTTGCTATTAAAATTTTGGAATTTTATTATTAATATTGGCAACTGCAACTCTTAATCTAATTTCATTTGGGTTTTAATTTTAAATGCTTAGTTTTTAAAAGTCATCCTTTTAAATTAAAAAGTAGCATGTTTTTATTTTGATTTTCAAATTATTAAATAAATTTTGTTGAATAACCTAAGCATATATCATCATCCTTACGACTTCGCTCCCCATTTTTAATATACAGAAGTCTCAATTCTCAAATGACCACAGAATATCCATCTTTTTCAAATGGCCATATATTAAGCCACAAAAACTTAATATTTATTAAAAAAATTATAGATTATATTATTTGACCCCAGTATGCTACTTCTAGAAATTAGTAACTGAAATATTTTAACAATCCAGGTGTACACAGTTTTTGTAATTGGTTTAGTGACTCAGGTCAAAAATCAAAGCAAATTCAAAATAACAGAATATCTAGAAAACATCAACAATGAAATTGGATACAGCACAAATTTACTCATGGGAAATAAACACAAATGATTTCAAAACTAATATCAAGAAAAGAAATATAGTATATTTATGAGAAAAATACTGATATAAATATTGTTATTAATTTATTCTTTTCCTTGTTAATTTAAATGCATCTTAGTACCCAGCCTTATATGACAAATAATACACAATATGCTGGCTTAAACAAGGGGAATTTATGGACTCATGTTTTGAGGCTAGGAGAAGTCCAAAATCAAAGCAACAACAAGTTGATGTCTCTTCCCCAAGGACGGCTGTTCTGGGGCTGGCTGCCATCCTTGGCTTTCCTGTCACATGGTGATGCCCTGTCCTTTCTCTTCTTGGTCCTGTTGACCTCCATTTTCTGGCTCCTTCCAGGGATTTTTTTTTTTTTTTCCTATCAATCCTCCAGTAATAGGATTAAGGCCCATCCTGATTAAGGTGGCTCCACCTTAACTAAAAATAACCTTTTCAAAAGGTCATTTTGCAATGGATTCATACTCACAGGTATGGATTAAGATTAAGAACATGCTTTTGTTTTTGTTTTTTATTTATTCTGGGATATATAACTCAATCTGCCACAATAAGATTTGTTGTATTTAATAAATTTGCAAGTGGAGATTTTTTGTTTGTTTGTTTGTTTGGTTTTTTTGGTATTTCTGTTATCAGTTTTCAGTTTTCTTACACTATTATCAGACAATAGAATCTATAATATATAAATTTTGGAAATTACTTTATGACCTCATATTGTGTTGAGCTAAATGATAAGTGGTTGTTTGGCCATTTATTGAAAACCTATCATATGCCTGAAATACATTTGTGAACAAAACAGAAAATGTATATCTATTCTTTTTGTGTAGTTTAAATACCATGTGGAGAGATAGAAACTATATAAAATACATAAAAGATAGACATATGCATAAATTAAATAAAGTATCTGTGTGTGAGAAGTATATTGGATTTTTTTTTAAAGCTAATTGGGTACATGATGGGGCAATTTGTGATTTTAAATAGGATGATCACGTTAGCCCTAGTAGAGAACATGATACTTGAGAAAGGACTTAAAAGAGATGAAGGACTAAGCCAAGTAGAAAACCAGAGGATTAGTAACAATTAGTGGGAACAGCTAGTGTGAAAGCCTTAGAGTAGGAACATTACTGGGAACACTGGCCCAATCTAACAATCCATATAACAGGCCAATATCTGTTCTTAAACTTGGAAAGAATGAATGGCATCTAATGGTGGATTATCACCATCTTAATTCTGTGACCCTTCTCATTAAGGATCCCAGGTCCCCAATATTATTTAAACTACTGACTCTAACCAATCAGCAATGATAAATATTTTCCTGGTGTATATTGGTAATATGTGCTCTTTGGTGCATATTTCAACAGCTTCCTAACTTAACAGACATGATACACCTTGAACTGGCTACCATGGGGTAACTCAGCACCTTGGCATAGCACACAAACTTTGCAGCCAAGGTCTTAACCACATCCAACTTCTGTAGGAGTGCGGTATGACTTCATATTGGGGGCATCATCCTTTGAAGAGATTCATTTGACACATTTATTTAGGACTTACAAATACTGAAAAAGGAGCTCACAAAAAGGGAGTGAATAATTGCCCCCATATAGCACAAGGCTTAGTGAAATTATTGAAAGTTATTTGCTTACTTGAGATCTATCCCATCTGACACCGTCAAGAAACAGCCCATGGGCAGGCATGACACTAAAAGTAATCTTTATCTCTTAGGCCTTCTAGATTTCTAGAGGTAATATATTTCTCCTTTACAAAATTTACTTAAGCCCATTTATAGTGTTACTTGAAAATTAGCCCCCCTTAAATGGGGACCCTAAAACAAATGCTCTAGTATCTGTCCAAATTTCCATACTACAGTCACTCCCATTAGTGCCACCACAGGCTCCTTCCCTGTAGATGTTTACCAGTCTCCTCTCATGCCTTCTGGAATTTCTTGACCACCCATGATGTCCATAAGTTGCTTATGGACTTCTAATGCAAAAACAAAACAAAACAAACAAAAAACAAAAACAAAAACAACAACAACAAAAAAACAAACAAAAAACTGCCCTCATCTGTCCCCCACTATAAGCCATTCATGTTGAAATTGCTGGCTGAATACAGTATTCTAATGGAACAGAAGTGGTCCCAGAATCTGAGCCTGTGACCCTCCATACCCAGATGTCAGTCATGCCTTGGGTGTCTGAAGCAGCACCTTGCACGTTCAGTGCAGTCACCAAGGCTTCCTTGATAAAATATAAACTAGACCTACAGCATACAGCCAAACATTGGGCCTCTGTCATACCACCTCCAGAATGGCATGGCCTCTCTTATCCTTAGTTTCCAGATGCCATAGTGTGAGGAGGTCAATCTTTTCCCAGAAACGCTTGGCTACCTAGGGAGTTCCTTGGAATCAAATAAGTGAAAAGCAATAGGAATTTGCATATTTAAAGCACAGCAAAATCACATGTAATGGGGCCTTCTGTAGACAGGCTAACTTGGAGGTCCCTGATAAAGGATGGCAACCAACAGTCATTTCAATTAGCTGAAATTCATGCAGTCATCTTAGCACTGGAAGGCCTGGCTAACAATCAGACTTATCTGTAAAGTTTTACAGACCCTTACACCATTGCCAATATTTGTGCTATGTTGTCTGGCCAATGCAGCAACACTATTTGCTTATTCATGGCTGTCCCCTCGGGGATAAATAACTCTTGAAATCTCTTATGTCACAGATATCCAAAATATAGACCAAGGTTAAAATATAAATCAAACTCTACATATACCAAAACCACAATACGAAGCCTCATCAAGACATTCCATAACCCTTTTGAGTTTTAGGCATTATCGATGGTTGCCACATCACTCATTTCACTTCTCAAAATACACAGTGTTGAGCTCTTGCACAAGGCATTCAATAGAACTGTTATTTCCCTCACCAGCCACAGGTCACAGACCTCATAGAGTACCCTAATGGTTTACATAACCGAGGTAAAACCAAATTAAATGAAACATGGGGTATTTCAGTCATCAGTCAAACATCAGGGATGAATTGTAATCGGAAGTCAGACTTTATTTTTGATGTTTGACCATTGTCAAATTTCAAGCCCCACCAGTCCCCTTTCCCTTCTGTGCCACATCTTGAAAAACTAAGGAAATGTCAATGCACTCTGTTTTGGTGTTAGTTACAATTTCAAACTGTGGATGCATGCCAGCAACAGCCTGCAAAACTCAGAAAACCTTAAGCCAGCCAGTCCTCCCTGTTCTCTCAAATTACTATTAGACTGCTGAGGATCCCAAAAAGACTCATTACATGAGTAATAAAACTTTGTCTCCTCTTGATGTGTACATGGCATCATCAGTCTTGAATACAAAGCAAATTTTTAACAGGAATTCATCCTGTCTTTGTAGGGTGACTAATAAAATCTGCCAAAATCACACATGAAGAAAACCTACAAGAATATTCTTCATTTTCTGTTTCCAGGTGTGTTTTGGTTTGCTAAAGCTGCCTGTATGCCAAATACCAGAAATGGATTGGTTTTTATAAAGGAGATTTATTAGGTTACAATTTTACAATTCTAAAGCCATAAATGTTTCTAAACTAAGGCATCGACAAGGGGATACCTTCACTGAAGAAAGGCCGATGGCTTCTGGAACACCTCTGTCAGCTGGGAAGGCATGTGGCTGGCATTTGCTGGTCCTTTGCTCTCAGATTGCATTTCAAAATGGCTCTCTCCAAAGTGTCCCTGGGCTTCTGTCTCTCTCAGCTTTCTGCTTGGTTCTCCTAGGACATTTCTCTCTAAGCATCTGGGAGTCCTCTCTTAGCTTCTCCGGGGCAAGCTCTGGGCTTCATCTCTTAGCATAGCATCTCCAAACGTCTGTCTGTCTGCATCTCCAAGCCTCTGGGTCTGTGTCAGCTCTTAGCTTCTCCCGGGGGCAACTCTGGATTACTTATCTCAGCTTCCCTCCAAAATGTTTCTCACAGCTTCTCTGAGCTTCTTGTTTCCTGAGCTCTCTTAAAGGACTCCAGCAAACTAATCACTGGATGGGTGGGGTCACACCTCCATGGAAGTGCTCTAATCAAAAGGTCTCACCAACAGTTGGGTGGGCCACCTCTGCATGGAAACAACCTAATCAAGCATCTCTGTCTAATCAAAAGACTAATAAGTCTGCCCCCACAAGATTGCATTAAAGAACATGGGGGACATAATAGACTCAAACTAGCACAAGATGTAAGCTTATACAGATCATATGAAGATGTGAACATTTGACTGAAATCATCCCCTGGCAAATCCACCCAATAAATGGTAGGATAATAATTAAATAGGGGAAAGACATATAATTGGACCAAATGAGCAAATCTTTGCAAGCCAAGGATACTGATCCATTTGGAGTAGTACCACTGGTCTCTTTTCCTGTGACAGTTAATCAGTTAATTGTATACATGCATTATATAATTAATAATGAAGAACAGAAACTATGAAAAGAAACTATGTCTAAGACAACTGTGATGCCATTATATGGCCTATTCCTCATGTTCATAGAAGATCATGAATGAGAGGTGATTCTGAATAAAGAGGATTCTTGAAGGCTGAATACTGTTCATTGCTGGCCACCTTTCTCTATGTTACCTGTTCAGGAGTCAACCAGTTTCATTTGGGAATAAAATACTATCAGAGGAAACCATGAATCAGGAACAATTTTGTACTCATGTCTCTCATATCTCAAATTATTTACTTTAATAGTGACATGTAACAAAAATGAATCCCTCTTATGCATAGCAGGAAAGAAATTAAAATCAAATATTAAAAAGCCATGCCATATTATTTTTAATAATAATTGCATGCAAATCTAAAACATTTAGACATTGATTTTTAGCTGCAAGATTGGAGATTCACTTTCTATTTCCTGGATTTAATAGAAAATTAGATTGGGTTTCACATAACATTAATTAAGAAACTTACCCAGGTGAATTTTGGGCAAAACAATAGAAAATATAATGATAATCACTTAAAAAAATCTTCATTCTAACTTGTAGCCTCTAGAGGCACAGGTCACATCACAATCAAAGTAGTGACTATTTTGACAGTGTTGGTGGTATGGTATTATATCTTTTTAAAATGTATATTTGTATATTTATTTTATTCTCAATTAAAAAAATAGGATTTAGTTTCCACTTCCTATAATAGAAATTATTATTTAATTTTTGTTGAAGTTCAACATATGTTTTCAATCATTCATTACTTAAAGATATGTTAAACTAATAATACATATTAGCTATAGCACATTTATAGATTCATAGTGGGCATAGCATAGAGTAGACTATGTTGAAATAAGCTACAAGCAATAAAAGGAAATATTTAATTTGTTAAAAAAATAAATGCCCAAAAATCCAACACCAGAGATCATGCGATGTCTTCAGTGTTAATAATTAGTTTATATTTTCAAGTAGGTTTGCATTTTGCAAAGTCCATTTATACATATTGACTTGGTTGATAACCTCTAAGTTGAGGAAAGTAGGTGTAATTAGTGCTTCAACTTAATGAATGAAGGATGACTTGCCTAGACCTCACAGACATTTTGTTGTTAGTCCAGGTCTAAAACCAAGTTAATCTGAATCTAAGCTAAGTATACTTTCTAGTGAATTTTACTCTCTGGGTTTACCAGTGCAGGAAATCTGGGTTGAATGCCTATGAGAAACTATGTCAAACTATAAATATACCACAAAGATCCTAAAAAGCAAAGGTACAAATGAAGCAGAAGTAGGATATAAATAAATCAACAAAAGCAATTTAGAATGTACAGGAATAGCTTTGTTTCTATCAGATAGGACAATTATTTCTGTGGTTTTAATGATGGAGATAAATACTTCCAATGGGACTTGCAGGGAATAGTGAAATTTTCTACTGTCAAAACATGACACATTGAGCAACATTATGCATTCATGTATTTGTTTATTCATTCTTGCATTTATTTATTCAATAAATATTGAGTGATAATTTATCATATATAAGAAACTATATAGGTGTATGAAGATGGAGAGAATTTATATCTTGTTCTCTAAGGAAGTGCCATTTATAGGAATGAAGCAATAAAAATGAGAATATTTTAAATTAAAATGCTTCATAACCTACACATCCCTTTAGATGTGTAGAAAAAGTATCTAACTACTTCAATTGTCATAAAGCTACCATCAATGTAGGATACTTATTGTTTTTCCTCTTGTCCATACAACAAAACTGAGGTCTTGCAGAATATCTCCCACTTATGATAACACATGGTAGTGGAGATGAAAATACCAACACAATTTTTGTCACTCAGACTTTTGAGACCACGCCATGAAGTCTCAACAAAAAAAATTCTTGCATCAAGATACAAATTTTACTTACAAAGTGATGAATTCATCCTCTTGATAATTAAGCTATGCTTTCACAGATTATCTACTAGTCAGTCAAGACAGATCACACAGAGAAGAAATATTTTATAAAGTTTTTACTGTATGCAATTTTGCTTACAATGCCAGACTCAGTATATTAATTCTGCACTTCATTTTCTTGCAATCTATAAGTAAGTTCTTAAATATTTAACCGTAACAATTGCTAGAAATGTAGTTAATATTTGCCATTTGAATGCAAACTCATTCCTCTTCTTGTCAGCATTGGATTAAACAAAGAAGTAATGCATTATTTATAGCCTGGGGGAAAATCCTATCCTGGTCTAACTTTTAACAATATTTCTATTAACCAACTAGCAGCTCCTGGGATGATATTGTGTACAAACTCAACACCACCAGACTTCCCCCAACACAAATATATTTTTAAGATAATGAGACCATATCAGAGAAATAGCAAATACATTCTGGCAAGGAATTTATTGTTTTTTCAGGAACATAGAGATTAACTTCATAATGTCATCTAGCACTAATTGAGAGAACATTGGATGAAAGCCTTTGTTCAAGAAATGTTCAGAAATGTTCCATATAGGAGTTAATTTCCAGTAAAACTCCTTTCAACTTATTATTACCAAGTAAACACAGAACAAACTTTCTTTGTATTAACCTTTCCAGTTAGTATAATAACATGATATGATTTCAAGTAAATCCCTAATATTCAATTGATTTAAAAATCTCCAGAAGTACTTATGATCATGTGGAGTCATGGAAGGTTCCCTGGCTTGGCAAGTTAATCAGGGAGGGAGCCTCCTAAGCATTGTGTGCCTGAAGGCAGGTACCAAGGCATTGTGCACCTGACAGCAGGCAGTTAAGTTAGAGAATGATGCCAGGCTCCTTCCATGCCCCTGCTTTCCCACCTGGTTCAGAAGAGATCATTCCCTGAGATTACTATTGTCCTCAAGCTTGCACCTGAAGATTGTAAACATGCTAGTCTTGTGATTTTAGAACAAACATGGTTGCCTGGGGAAACGGGAAAAACAATTATGTATCCCAGTCTAATTGGTGCCCTGTGTGAGGACATTCCAACCCTGACCACAATGTTTGGAAGCTGCACAGTAAGTACAAGCAATTTTATTTCACGGTGGTTCAGTAGTTTCAGCCACTCAACAATATGGGTCAGTCTCTTACTGTTCCTCAGCACCGGTATGTGTTAACCCTACAATGGCTGCTGCAGGCTAGTGGGGCTTCTGTCTCCAAGGACACTTTGCATTCTTTGTTACATGATGTTGTTCAGCATAACCCTTGGTTTCCTGATGAGGGCACATTAGATCTAGATGTCTGGGAATGAATTGGAAGGAATTTAAAACATGATTTTGAGCAAGATCAGAAAATTTCCTCTAAGACATTTACTACATGGGCTCTTGTTCACACTGCCCTGACCCCTCTTCATATTGCTGGAACTAAGCTTTCTGAAACTGAGGTACCTAAAAGGGAACCACAGCTGTCTCCAATGAGTGTCTTCTGCCCCCCGAGCCCTCAGCTCCCCTTCCAAAAACTGATAAAGGTGGCAGACAAACAACCATGACCTGGCCCTCTGCTCCTCCTCCTTTACCACCGCTGCCACCTCCTCTCCCTGGAGGTGCCACACCAGTAATACAACGCTGTTTGCGTGAAGCGGCATTGGCTGGTGATCTTGTTTGCCCCATTATGCTTAACCAGCAGAACCAAAGAGTGTTTGAGCCATTAATTTGCCAGACTTACAAAGAACTCAAGAAAAGCATTTGTGAGAATGGTGCCACAAGTCCGTTGACTAACAGGCTATTGAAAGCTTTGTCTGAGAGTTTTGTTTTAACCTCCCTGGGAACAGGGATATGCTTGTGTTTCCACCTCAGCAGGCCCCATTGATGACGTGGGGAGTCCTGAAGAAAACTACACTAAAGGCTGAGGTGGTGCTGCAAAAAACCGGCACCCCTGTAACTCCAGAAACAGTTTTTGGCAATGGTTTCTACTATCCATTGTGAGAGCGCAGTAACCTTAATCTTCCTTTCCTTGTTCTCCTTTCCTCTACAAATATTACTTTCACTCATAATTGTACTCTTGATGTCCTACTCTGCACTAAGTATCCTTACGTATTCCTAATCAGTAATTCCCTTAATATTACCTATTCTGATCATTACAACATTACCTTCTCAAACAACTCACATTTTGCTTCTTGTATTTTAAACACTAACATAACTGAGAGGAATATAGCAAGTATATTAGTCTTAAAGATACAAGCTGAACTATTTCTACCAGTGAATTTTACTCAAGAATGGCAATCTTCCTCCTCTCTTGCTGTTCTTGAACAGGCTTTGCAAAAAATTTGTGTCCCCCATTTCATATTTACTCTAATTGCAGTTCATATATCCGCTGCTGTAACTTTAGCCTCCGCTACTGCGTCTACAGTAGCTATCACCCAAACTGTGCAAACAGCTCACTTTGTAAGTTCTGCTATTGAAAATGTTAGTCAACAATTTATTACTCAACAAAGCATTGATCAGAAAATCCTAATGTGACTTCAAGCTCTAGAGGCTGCAGCTGAATTTGTAGGTGAACGGCAAGATGCCCTTGCCCAGCACCTTACCTTAAGATGTGATTGGCAGATGATGTCCATCTGTGTAACCCCTTTGCAATGGAATCATACATGCCACACTTGGAATGATGTCAAAAAACAACTGTGGGGAGCATTTCATGATAATTTAACTAATGATGTGGATAATCTAAAAACACAAATTTTAAAAATGCTCCATGCCACCCAAATCAATGAAGAGTGAACCAATGCTATCAATATTCTACAAAATTATTTGCAATAGCTAGACCCAAGCTCCTGGGGTCACATATTTTCTCTACCCTCTATAGCTAAATGGCTCTTACTTAGTGCTATATCTCTTGTTTTGCTTTTAGGACTCCGGTGCAGGTGGACCAGCCTAAGAAGATGTTCCGTCCATTCCCAGAATCCCCATGATATCCCTATGAATGAGCTTTATGTTATTACACAAAATTGTAATCATAATCAAAAGGGGGGAAATGTGGAGGCATGGAAGTTTCCCTGGCTTGGCAAGTTAGTCAGGGAGGCCGCCTCCTAAGCATTGTGTGCCTGAAGGCAGGCACCAGGCTGGGAGAAGGTAAAAACATTGTGCGCCTGATGGCAGGCAATTAAGTTAGAGAATGATGCTGGGCTCCTTCCGTGCCCCTGCTTTCCCATCTGGTTCAGAAGAGATCATTCCCTGAGATGACTATTGTCCTCAAGCTTGCACCCAAAGATTGTAAACATGCTAGTCTTGTGATTTTAGAACAAACCTGGTTGCCTGGGGAAACGGGAAAAACAATTATGTAGCCCAAAGAATGCTTATGCTATGTAATCCTGTGCTAAAAAGCCAATAAAGAACTTCTTGCAGGAACAGAGAGACAGAGTCGGCTTCCTTCTTTCACATGATCATAGTAAGAAAATAGTGTCGTAATATTCCTGAAGAGCTATGCCACCCATTGTCATGGGGACCTTCCATATGACCCTGTGAAAGATTAATTAGACATACAGAACTGTCTTTAAGAAGCCTTGGACCTACATTTTAAACTGCTATCAGTGGTATTCCTAGTAATTAGTGACAATAAAGCGACAGGCAAATTTGCAAAGCTCTTTCTAGGTATTCTTTTACCTCTACTTTTTTGCCCCCACTCCCTATGACCTGAGCTTCCCTTTTTTTTTTTTTTTTTTTTTTCCCAGTATCTCTTTTTCCTGATTCTCAGATTACTTTTATTCCCAGTTTAAGTAAATTGAAAATATCCTATCTGAAAATTTCATATACCAAAGTTATTTTTACCCATACTATTTCTCCCCTTTTATCAAAACTCTCATTTTTTAATAAATTCAAATGCCTTATTGAAATTTTAATTGTATAAATATGCATTAATTATCTACTTCCAGGTGCCAAATCTTCTTGGTGACAAGGTTAAAAATCAAACAAAACACACAACAAAAAGGAACAACCACAGCCTGACAAATGATATAGTCTAAAGATTGAGAAATATATTAAACAAACAATTGAACAAATGTACATGATTAATTGCTATTTTGACAAACTTGTAATAGAGAAGCTAGGATCCTATGCAAGGAAATAATTAATCAGTAGCAAATGAACTGCTTTTTTATGCTACAATAAAAGTGCTAATGTTGTAAATATACATTAAGTTTCTCTATATGCTTATCATTTTCAAAGGACATCTCTCAATGAATGTACTTTGGTGTAAGACCTCCCAAATTCTTTCCTTTTAACTCAGTACAGTTTTCTGACACAATCCAGAAACTATGAGAAAAAAAGTCGCTTCAGAGAGAAAGCTTAAAGACATGCTAATAAAAGTTTATTTTCTCTTAAGCAAATATATGGTCCACTATCCCTTAAGTATATGTTACAATTAATTATATTCTAGTCACAACAAGTGGATGATGATGTTGAAGGAAATTTCCCTCACATGGTCTCCTTTATCACATACTATGTTTTTGCTGTTTTTTTAGCTATGCTCTCAGGTTGGGGAGCCACAACAATAAAAGTAATTGAAAGTATAATGAAACTAGACACTAGAATAAAAGAGTTGTAAAATGCAAAAATGCTGTGAATTTGAATTATGAAGCTGCAGATGTTTTTGTTTTTATGTGTTTTTTCCGTGTTAAGATAGTGCGTTCTTATAAACACCTTTGAACATTGCTCATTTTCTTTCAGCAATGGAACAAAACTCGTTTCTATAAGCCTCTGAGTTAATCCACAAGTAAATATAAAATTCAAAGAAGCCATCCCTTCAATGAATAGTCATTAAGCACTAACTTGTAGGTTTGGGTGATACATATATATATATATCAGAAAATTAAATGCCTGAAACATTTATTTCTAGGATGTAAGATAGACAAAAGAGATTTAACTTAAAACTAATGTTCTATCCCAGCCACTGTTAGGAATTGAAAACAATGTACAGGAAAGGGAAATAGGACTTTCAGGGAAAACATCACAAGCAAAGGAGTAAAGGTGCTGAATGAAGCAACTTGCTGCTATGGGGCGAGCAAGTACAAATGCAGCAACAGGGACTATGCTTTCAGGTCCTAGGCACAGCATGAAGGCCAATGTGCCTGGAATTAAGTTAGCAAGTAGAAAAGTGATGGTTTTAACAAAATAATCTAGGCAGGCACTTCTTTTAAGGTTCTTGTAGGTATTTAACAGACATTGTTTTTTAGTTGAATAAGATGGAAAATATTAGAAAGTTTTTAGCACAGGAGTGACACGATCTGTCTTAGTGTTTAATCAGAATCATTCTGTATGCTATAAAAGAAGCCATGAAGAATAAAAGAGACCAATTAGAAAATTACTGCCATATTCTAGCTCAAAGATGGTGATAACACAGGAGAGGATTGGCAGTGAGTGGATGATACACACACACACACTCTCTCTCTATATATGTACATACACACACACACACACATATGCACATAGGGTGTGTTGACAAATTATACAGGGGATGTAAGAGAATAAGAACACAGGAATGTCACCCAAGTTTTTAGCATAAACAATTTAGTAAAATGAAGAAAGATGCAGGAGGAGTAATTTGGAACATGTGTATGGATAGAGGGCCTCTTTTTTTTGTATTAAGTTTGAGATGTCCAACAGATGGCAGCTTCAAGCTAGTTCCCAACAACAAAAGGAAAACCCAGCCCAGGAAGTCCACCTTGATGGCCCCCAGGAAACCTGGTGGGAAAGGCCCTGTGGTGGTTGGGAACTATATGTACCTCAGAAAAGCACGTTATTAAAGTTAATCCATTCCTCTGGGTGTGGACCCTTTGTAAGTAGGAACTTTTGATGAGGCTATTTAAGTTAAAGGATCACCCAGAATAGGTCTTAATCCTCTTACAGCAGTTCTTTATAAAAGAATGAAATTCAGAGAAAGAGAAAGTCATGAAAGTAAGAAACTGGAAGCAACAAAACCTGAAAGAAAATGGGGAGACCAGCAGACTTCATCATGTGCCTTGTCATGTGGCAGAGGAGTCCAGAATTGCTGACAGTCAGTTTTTTGGAAGAAGACATTGCCTTGATGATGCCTTGATTTGGACATTTTCATGGCCTCAAAACTGTAAGCTTGCAAGCTAATAAATTCCCATAGTTAAGAGATATCCTATTTTACAATTTCTGCTTTCAGCAGCTTAGCAAACTAAAATAGGCCCCCAAAAACCAAGCAAGGCAAAGAGGGAGCCTCCCAATCAAGATGAAGTGATAAAAGTTCACAAGAAGCCAGGTTCTGTAAAAAAAGACACCCCCAAAGCAGGTGCATTCAAGAAGGCCCTCAAGAAAGGCCGC
The DNA here is from genome assembly GCF_015220235.1 of Choloepus didactylus. NCBI lineage: Eukaryota > Metazoa > Chordata > Mammalia > Pilosa > Megalonychidae > Choloepus > Choloepus didactylus. The sequence goes on from NC_051317.1 coordinate 44,615,702, forward strand.
AAGGCCAAGGCCAAAGTGGCAACATAAGTCAAGGTCAAGAACTTCCCCCCCAAAACGAAACAAGACTACAAAGTCCCTTCCTGGTGCTGCTGGGCTCAGTGGGAAGGCAAGGGCCAAAGGCAGAATTGAATCTGTTACTGAGGCCCACAGGAAAACAAAAAATGGGAGGTCCAAAGCCTAGGCCACCAACGGCAAGAATGTTGCTACTTCCCCAGCAAAAGAGAAGATGGTGTCCTTGGCCAAGGTGGCTTCCCTGTGGCCTGGGGGAGGGTCAAAAGCCAAGGCACCTGCTTCTCCCAAGGGCACAGAGGCAATGGGTCCAAGACACCACCTGGATGCCTGGTCAGCAAGAAGGAGGTCCCCAAGGATCCAAGAAGGCTGGGGCTGTCCACCTAGTCCTTGTTGTCCAAGGTGCCCAGCTAGAAGACCGATGCCAGGAGCTAGAGCTGGGGTGGAGACAGACTGAGATTCTGCTTGAGTTTTATTTCCCAGCAAACATCACTCTATTTATTTGTAAAATATGTATCAATATGGATGATTTATTTCCCCTCACCACAAAAGAAGAAGTCAAGTGGGAAGCTGCATATTCAGGTCAGGAGTTTAAAGGAGATGTCTAGATGGTAGTAACAGATTGGGGGAATAGTAGATGCTGTTGGTGCCCCACCCATATCCCCTCACATTTACCATTTCTATGTACTTTCACCTGACTTCAAACTGCCAGCAGCCTTGGTATTTTTGCCTTAGGTTCTGAGGTCCAGAGGCAGAGGCCCAGGCCAGTCAGAATTGCTGGGGAATTAACATCCCCTAGAGGAGACCTCAATCAATGGCTGACAAGAGAATGTGCAAATTCTCTGTTTCTCACCCCTCTGGTCAGAAGAGCTTGGCATATGACCTATGTTAATTCTTACGTTTCTCCGCAGGAATTTTAAGCTAAAATTTCCACTGATAACTTATTAACACTCTTATTGAACTCTTTGAGTTCCCTGACTTACTTCCCTATTTGTCTAATAGGGTTTACAAGATCTTATCCCAGATAAACTATTTGCACTGTAATATTGTCTCAGGTTATCTTTCTTGGGGAACAAATACTAACAGAAGCAGTGTCCAGAATATAGATATATTTAATTCCAGGAGACTGGATAAAATCACCAAGAAATGGATGTTGGCATATTACCACTGTGAACAGAGGACAGGGATGTGATCCAAGTCTCTCAGGTGAAGGGAATTAAGTTTTCATACTCTTCATTTCATGGGGCTATCATTGGGCCATCCAGGGACAGATTCTTCCTAAATCAATAGATTTATTTATTCTTTTTATTCCAACCCTTTCATCCCATTCCATTCCCCTCCTCTTATTATATACAATCATCCTTAAACACCTGATTTGCCTTCTTTCATTTAAATATGCTCCTGTAAAGAACAGATATAAAAAGTTGTATATGAATGCATTTTAAAATAACATAAATATAAAACAATGTGAAGTTATAGTACAAAATTTGTCTTTTTTAAACAACAGTATCTTGTTGAGTCCTATCCATGTTGCTCTGACTATACTCACTCCATTAATTCTGAGTAATATTTTTGTTCATTAATTGCTTTTATTGATCAAATTCTGCTGTGAAAGACACCTAGATTGCATCCACCTCTCCAGAAATATGAATAACTCTGTGATAATTGTTCTCATTCATGTCCTCATATGGACTCTATGAAAATGTCTGTGGTGTAAAAACCAAGTAGCAAGGTGACTATTGACACAGATTTTTAAAAAATTTAATTTAACTTTTAACAGTTGCTTGCCAGCATTGCTGAAGCTTCACACTCCTCCACAGTACATAAGGGTCCCATTAAAATCACATTTTCATCAGTATTAATATGAGCAGTTTTAAAATTTTGTCAGTTAAATAGACATAAAGTGAATATACTATATTGGTATTTTAACGGAATTATTAAAATAATTGTGGACTTACATGCAATTCAATATAGAGAGACTCCATGTGTCCTTAACCCAGTTTCCTCCAACACTGGTGTTTTGAATAACTCTACAACAATATCACAGAATACTGACACGAATGCCATCCACCAATCTGATTCATAATTTCCTAGTTTGACATACTTATTTGTGTGTATGTGTGCATGTGTATACTTAGTGGTATACAATTTCACCACGTGCCTGGGTTCAGTGTCTTGATGGAAGTCTTGACCAAGATACAAATCTTCCTTTCTCTAAAATTTTGTCAAATGAAAATTATTACATAAGTATATTCATACACCATTTTCATTTAACCAAGTACATTCAAGTACAATACATTTTAATCAAGTACAGTATATTCCTACAATCCTTTGGAGATCAGTTTTTTCTACTCATCTCAATTCCTAGGGCATTCACCCAAGTTGCTGTATGTATCAATAGTTTGTTCCTTTTTATTGCCAGCTAATATTCAGCTGTTTGTGTATACCAGAGTTTGTTTAATAACTCAAATGCTGGAGGACATTTAGACTGACTCTAGTTTTGGATTATTACATGCAAAGCTTCTATGAACTTCATGTGGTTTTTGTGTGAACGTAAGTTTTCATTTCTCTGGGATAAATGCCCAATAGAACAATTGCTCAGTCATACGGTGCTTGCAAGCTTAGTTTTTTAATAAATAGCCAAATATTTTCTAAAGTGGCTCTACCTTTTCTACATTCCCACCAACAATGTGTAAGTGTTCCAGTTTCTATGCATCCTTGCCAGCATTTGCGAATGTATCTATGTATTTTTAGCCACTAAAAGATAATGTTGATCTTATAGCCTGTGTTCTTACTGAACTTGATTATTACTGAGAGGACTCTTTTCATAGATTTCTTCAGATTTTCAGCATAGACAACCAAATCATTTGCCTTTCCAATTTTTATGCCTTTTATTTATTTTTCTTGCTTAATTTCAGCAATTAGAACTTCTAGTACCAAGAAGTATAAGAGTTGTGAGAGTGCACACACTTGCTTTGTTCCTGATCTTAGGAGGAAAGCATACAGCCTGTCAACATTGTGTTGCTAGCTATAGATGTTTGCAGATAGCATTTACCAAGGGAAGATAATTCTCCTCTATTCCTAACTTGCTGAACTTTTTTATCTTCAATGGGGGTTGGGTTTTGCCATTTTTTTTTCTGTGACAAATGGCTTGATCATGTTATTTTCCTTCTTCAGCTTTTTGATATGGTGGATACCATTTATTGATTTTCAAACATTGTATCTGCCTTGCATCCTAGGAGTGTATTTCATTGGAGTGTGGTCTGTAATATTTTTTATATGTTGCTGAGTTCATCAATACCCATTAGGGGTACTGATATGTAGTTTTCTTTTAATTTCTTTGTCTGGTTTTGGTATCAGGGTAATGTTGGCCCTATAGAATGAGTTGGGAAATGTGTCCCCCCTCTTCTGTATTTTGGAAGAGTTTGTGGTGACTTTGCATCTACTTTTCTTTAAATGCATGATAAAATTCACCAGTACAGCCATCTGGGTCTGAGCTTCACCAGTTCTGGATGACCAAAAATAGAGGCTATTTCACCACCTGTGACAAGAGTTAGGTGTTCTACACCTGCAAAATCTGCATGCGCAATAGCTATGACACCACAAGAGCTGTTCAGGGTAATTACAAATTAATTGCCTTTTAATGAAGAAATTTATTCCATGCTTAACAATACATTCAAATTTCCCCTTCATTTTTTTTTGTCCTTTTCTGCATGTTCTATTTCTGAAAAATTAACTTTTACCTGTGAACCAAATAGCTTTATTTTTTCTGTATCCATTCCAAAATTTGCAATAAGAATTTCAGCACTTTCAATTCACTTTAGTTGATTTATTGCAATGTTTCATATAAAAAAAAGTCTTTGTTTCAAGAGGAATCTTCCAGATTTTTAAAAAAATTTTTAACTAATTTATTTTTTTGATTAGACAAGTTGTAGGTTTACAGAAAAATCATGCACAAAATGCCACGTTCTATGTATTACCTTATTGTTACATTAGTGTTACATTTGTTACAACTGATGAAAGACTGCATCATCAACTTTAGTCCATGGTTTACATTCCCCCCCCTTCCCCCTTCATAGACCTTTAATCCATAACTGCCACACTCCACCACTGCTCAGGATGGTGGGGAGGGTGACGAGGTATGGTCAGGTGAGCCACACCAGCTCGAAGTCCATAAGGGAAGAGATGGGGTCAGGCTGAGGCCTGGGCAGGGGACTCCCAACCCCAGGCAATGAGGGAGTAGCTGGCCTGGGCGAGCTCGGCAACGGACACGCTGCTCCACTGGCGGATGAAGCTGGACACAGTAGCCAGTTCCTCCGAAGTTATATACATGAACTTGCCCTGGTGATCAATCACACCTGCCAGGGACCCCTCATCCAGCAAATCCTGGATCCAGTTTATGGCGTCCTGAGCCCGCAGGTGCACCTGGGGAGCCAGGTCTCCCAAAAGCACCACCTTGGGCTGCTTAATACAGTTGAGGAACTCTGTCAGCAAGCTGTGGGACTGCTCCTCGGTCATGGTCTCGCTCACGCCTTCCTCCTCCACCAGGAAGGCCTCCTTCGGTTTCAGGAACTCCACATGCTTCCACTGGGCCTGCTCTTCCCGGGCCTTCCTCTCCTCCTCCTCCTTCTGCTCCTCTTCCGGAGGAAGCCGTCTCTCCTCCTTCTTCCATTCTGCCTCACGCTGGGACTCCAAGCACTGCCACTCTTCACACTCCACCTCCTCTGCCTCACATTGGGCTTCTCCTCCAGCTTCTGTAGTTTCTTGGCTCCAGTTGTCCCTGACAGGTGAGTTTCTGCTGGCTTCTCGATGCCTTCTTCTTCCTGGCCTAGGATGACTGCCTCCTTCTCATTCTCATTTGTGTGTACAGTCCTATGTTTTGTTTTGTTTTTTCTTAATTTTTATTCTAGTAACACATTTACAACCCCAAATTTCCTCTTTTTACTACATTCAAATATATAATTCAATGCTTTTAATTACATTTACAATACTGTGATACCATCTCCATCATCCATTAAAAAAACCTTTTCATCTGTAGGAAGTTTTTGGATTATGGTTTTTTACAAATATTTAAATTTACTGATTCATAACTGTCTATTTTGTTGTCAAAGCAACTGTTCATTTTTATGGAAATTTTTAAATATTATTTCTTTATGTATCTCACAATAAGAGTATTTAAATATTAACAGCTGCCTTAATACTTTGCTTTATTAATGTTTTATCTTATTTGTTGATATTTAAACTATTTACCAATTTGATTTCTTCCTTTGCTTTGACAAAATGCTACTCAAAGCCTTTCTTTAGTGGAAATCTTTTCCCCCATTTATTTGCTTCCCAATTTATGGTTGTGTGCTGGTTTGAATCTATTATGTACCCTATAAAAGACTGTGTTCTTTTTTATTTAGTGCAATTTTATTTAGCTATATTCACATATCAGATAATCATCTAAAGTGTGCAATCACTGGTTCATGGAATCATCATATACTCATGCATTTATCAACAAAATCAATTTTTGAACATTTTCATTACTCCAAAAAATAAAAAATAAAAATGAAAATAAAAAAGAACACCCAAAATATCCCATATCCCCTGTGATGGTTAGGTTCATGTCTCAACTTGGCCAGGTGATGGTGTCCAGGTGTCTGGTCAAGCAAGTACTGGCCTAACCATTTCTGCAAGGACATTTGACTGCACCTGTGACTGATTACATCAACTGAAGGGCATGTCTTCCTCAATGAGAGGATTCAATCAGCTGGATATAATCCAATCAGTTGAAGACTTTTAAGGGAGAAAGAGAGAGAACCTTTACTTCTTCAGCTAGCCAGCAAAGCATTTCCTGAGGAGTTCATCAAACACCTTCATCAGAGTTGCCAGTTTGCTGCCTGCCCTACAGAATTTGGACTTGTGCATCCTCACAGTTACATGAGACAGTTTTACAAAATCTTATATTTATGGCTATCTCTTGTTGGTTCTGTTTCCCTAGAGAACACTGACTAATATACCTCCATTCCTACCCCCTATTATTTATTTATTTTTTGTCTATTTTCTTACTCATCTGTCCATACACTGGACAAAGGGGGTGTCAATCACCAGGTTTTCACAATTACACAGTCACATCATAAAAGCTATATAGTTATACAATCATCTTCAAGAATCAAGGCTGCTGGATTACAGTTCAACAGTTTCAGGTATTTCAAAGCTCCAGTTGTGCAACCAGTTAGCATGTGGTACTTATAAGACTATGTTCTATTGATCTACTTTTGTGGGTGCAGACCTATTGTGGGGGGGTATTTTGATTAGGTTGTTTCCATGGAGATGGGACCCCATCCATTCAAGGTGGGTCTCAGTTTACTGGTGTTCTTAAGAGAGCTCAGGGAGAGAGAAACAGCTCAGAGCTGACACAGACCCAGACACGGGGATGCATACAGAAAGATGTTTAGAAATCCTAAGCTAAGAGATGAAGCCCAGAGTTTGACTGGAGAAGCTCAGTGAGAACCAACAGACACTTAAATAGAAAGCCACTGGAGTCAGAAGCTGAAGGCAATGTAAGCCGGGAGCAAAGGACCAGCAGATGCCAGCCACATGCCTTCTCAGCTGACAAAGGTGCTCCAGACGCCATTCGCCTTTTTCAGTGAAGGTATCTTCTTGTTGATGTCTTAGTCTGGACACTTTTATGGCCATAGAACTGTAAATTTGTAACCTAATAAATCCCCTTCATAAATTCCAATCCGTTTCTGGTATTTTGCGTTTTGGCAGCTTCAACAAACTGGAACAGGTTGCCTCCAACAAACCCTCTTTTTAATTATTGAGATATAATTCACGTACTATAAAATTCTTTCCTTTAAAGTGTCCAATTCAGTCATTTTTTTTTTAAATTCACAAGGTGGTGCAACCATTAACACCATCTAATTTTAGAACATTTTTATCACCTCAAAAAGAAACCAATTAGCAATCACTCCTCATTCCTCCTCTTTCTTCCCAGTCCCTGACATACACTATGCTCTCTCTCTATTGATTTTCTGTTTCTGATATTTCATATAAATGGAATTATACAATAGGTGGCCTTTCATATCTGGCTTTTTTTACTTAGCATAATGTTTTTAAGTTCATTCATGGTGTGGAATGTGTATTAGTTAAGGTTCTCTAGGGAAACAGAACAAACAGGAGATATCTGTAAATATGAGATGGTATAAAATTGTTTCATGCAACTGTGGAGATGCACGAGTCCAAATCCTGTAGGGCAGGGTGCAGGAATCTAAATTCCATAGATCAGGATGTGAGCTGGTAACTCCAATGAAGATCTTCAAGGAATTCCTAGGAAAGGCTGACTGGCTGAAGAAGGAGTAAAAGTTCTGCCTCTTCTTGCTTAAAAGTCTTCAACTGCTTGGAATAAATCCAGCTGATTGAATTCTCTCATTGCAGAAGACATACCCTTTTTGATGTAATCTGCCACAGATACAGTCAATTGACTGATGATTTAATAAACCAGCCTTCCAGTTCAATGGAATTAGTGATGTGTCTTCTAGTGGGAGCGCTCCTCTTTTTGAAACTAAGATTTGTAGACCAGCAGAGTTTAATGTTTCAGGGACAGGAAGCAAAAATATTCCTAGTGGATCACTAGGTGTGATAGTAGTGTCACTCTCATTTCCGTCTCTTGATTCCTGGACCCGTGAATCTTGGCTATGGGAGAAACAGCACCATAGAGTGGATGCTGATTCAGAGCATGCACAGCCTCCTGGAGAACACTGCCCCAGCTCTGCAAGGTATTGCCACCTAGTTGGTGCTGTAATTGAGTCTTGAAAAGGTCATTCGACCATTCTATCAACACAACTCTCTGGAAGATGAGGAACATGGGAAGACCAGAGAATTCCATGAGCATGTGCCCATTCCATCACTTCATTTGCTGTGAAGTGGGTTCCATGATCAGAAGCAATGCTGTGTAGAATACCACAATGGCACATAGGACATTCTATAAATCCTTGGATGGTAGTTTTTGAAGAAGCATTGCATACAGGGAAGGCAAACCCATATTCAGAGTATGTGTCTATTCCAGTTATAAGAAATCACTGACTTTTCCATGTAGAATTGGTTGAATATTATCAGCCTGCCACCAGGTAGCAGGCATATCACCTCAGGGAATTGTGCCTTATGAGGGACCAAGTATTGGTCTCTGCTGCTGGCAGATTGGGAATAAGCAGTGGCTGTGGCCAGGTCGGCCTTGGTAAGTGGAAGTCCATGTTGCTGAGACCATACATAAGCTCCATCCTGACCACCATGACCACTTTTTTCATAAGCCCATCAGGCAACGACAGGAGTTGTTGGGGAAAGAGGCTGACTGGTATCCACAGAACAAGTCATCTTATCCACTTGATTATTAAAGTCTTCCTCTGCTAAAGTCACCCTCTAGTGAGCATTCACATGTGACACAATTATCTTCATGTTTTTGCCCACTCAGAAAGGTCTATCCACTTCCCCAGACTTCCTTGTTACCAATTTTCCAATCATGCTTCTTCTAAATCCTGACCATCCAGCCAAACCATTAGCAACAGCCCATGAATCAGTATAAAGACACACCTCTGGCGAGTTCTCCTTCCAGGAAAAGTGAACAACCAGGTGCACTGCTAGAATTTTTGTCCACTGGGAGGATCTCCCCTCACCACTGTCCCTTAGGGACATCCCAGAAAGGGGCTGCAGTGCTATAGCTGTTCACTTTTGGATGGTATCTGCATATAGTGCAGAAACATGTGTAAACCAGTCCCAAGGTTTCTCTTCCTCGGTCACCTGATTGTAAGGAACTCCCCAAGAAGCCATAGCTCAGGGCTGGGAAAGAGAAGGTAATATGGCAGGAGTGGGGATATGGGCATTTGGGCCACTTCCTCATGTAACTTACTTGTGCCTTCAGGACTGCTCAAGCCCTATCTCATATATAGCATTTCTGTTTTATGATGGAGTGCTGCTGTACATTTGCAGCTTTATGGCTTGGCAGGTCAGGAAACACCCAGCTCATGATAGGCAACTCAGGTCTCATGGTAACTTGGTGGCCCATGATTAAGCATTCTGTCTCTGCTAAAGCACAACAGCAGGCCAAAAGCTATTCCTCAATATAAGTAGTTATCTGAAGAGGATGGTAAGGCTTTACTTCAAAATCCTAAGGGTCTGTGTTGTGATTTTCATATAGGAGCCTGCCAAAGGCTCCAAACAGCATCTGTATTTGCCACTGGTACTTTCAGCACCATTGGATTAGCTGGATCATAAGGTCCAAGTGGTGAGCAGCTTGCACAGCAGCCTGGACCTGTTTGCAGAGCCTCTTCTTGTTCCGGTCCCCACTCAACACTGGAAGCTTTCCTAGTCACTCAGTAAATGTACCAGAGTAGCACACCCAAATGAGGAATATGTTGTCTACAAAATCCAAAGGGGTTAACTAGGTGTTGTGCCTCTGTTTTTGGTTATAGGAGGGACTAGATGCAACAGTTTGTCTTTCACCTTAGAAGGCTGGGAGGAGGATTAAGAGTATAAATTTAGGGTAGTTTATTGGTGTCCTTTCCCAAAAATATCCAGCCTTCCCCTAATTCAAGGAGCTCTGGATCTGTAAACTGTCTCAAGTCTGGGAATTGATTAAGGGGCCATGACTCTCTGTTTTTGTAATTCAAGTTAGACTTCTGTTCACTTGGCCCAGAATTCTTTTGCTTATACAGATCAAACAAAAATTTAGTAGACTGCTCATCTCTTTTACTTCTAGGTACTCCATGGTCTACTAGTCAATGCCACAAGTCTCTGTGAGACAGATTATTTTGACCTCGGCTTTGAGCTTGCTCTCCATTATGGTAGTCACACCCGCCTTGTCTTGTGAGTAACTGCTGCCATGTGGCTTCTGCCAACTCGGGATCTGATTATCTCCATTGCATTTGAGGATTCCAGCACAGTGACAGCAGTTCCTACAGTAATATCTGACTTACAGAGAAAGGCAACTACAGAGCTCTTCAGGAGTGATGGAGCTCATCTCAAATGTATTCCTCACAGTCCTGGTGAAGGGTGTGCCCTCTGGACATTCCTGGGGTATGTGAGCACATCTTCCATGATAAATACACTCTAATATTCCAATCTCTCTAAGCCTTTTGATCCCCTCCTCTACATTATACCAGAGCAGTTCTGGCATTTTGACTTCAGGTAATGTTGGCCACATTTTCTTCCATGTTTCAGCCAAACACCCAAACTGTTATCACCCTTTCTAACAGCTCAGGTTACAACATTAAACACAGAATCTCTGCTTAGTTGGCGTATATCAATAAATTCACTCTGATCCAACTTTATATTCCTTTCACCATTATTCTACACCCTTAATATCCATCCCTATGCACATTCCCCTGATTTCTGTTTATATAAATTGGAAAACTCATGAAGTTCTTTTGGAGTATGGTGAACTTCCTCATGGGTCACACTTTGTAACTCACCCTTCAGGGCCTGTTGGGACTTTAGTTATGGGTCCTGAAGAAATGGGTGATGGTGAGGATGGGTCATTGTTCCTGTTTGCTAATGCTGCTGGAATGCAAAACACCAGAAATGGATTGGCTTTTTAATAGGGGGGTTATTTGTTTACACAGTTACAGTCTTAAGGCCATAAAGTGTTCAAGGTAAGTCATCAGCAATCAGGTACCTTTACTGGAGGATGGCCAATGGCATCCGGAAAACCTGCATTAGCTGGGAAGGCATGTGCCTGGCATCTGCTTGCTCCCAGTTTGCATTTCAAAATGGTGTTCGGCCATCCTCAAAATATCTCTGTAAGCTGCAGCTACTCTCTCAGCTCCTGTGCATTCTTCAAAGTGTCCCCCTTGGCTGTAGCAAGCTTGTTCCTTCTTTCTGAGCTTATATAGTGCTCTAGTAAACTAATCAAGGCCCAGACTGAGTGGGCAGGGCCACACCTTCATGGAAATTATCCAATCAGAGTCATCACCACATTTGGGTGGGTCATATCTCCATGGAAACATCCAATCAAAAAGTCACACTTTAATCAAAAAGATTAACCAATCTGCCTCCACAAGATTGCATCAAAGTTAATGGCATTTTGGGGGCCATAATATATCCAAACCAGCATAGTCATGAAAAGAATTAGAAGTATCCCCCAAGCCAGTTACCTCAGGACATTTCATTTCAGTTTCATCTGGTGAAATAGCATTATTCTCTCCAGAAAGAGAAGTGAGGGCTGCTTCCTCAGGGGAGGTGATTACAGGTTTAGCAGGCACTGAAAGTTCGTATCTTTAGGTGGAGGATGGATGGAAGACTCCTCAAGGTAGACCAAAGGTCAGGAAGTTGTTTCTTCAAGGCAGGCTGGAGATTGGGTAGCTCTCTCCTCAGGGCAGACTGGAGATGGGGTGCTGTTTCCTCAAGTCAGACCATTTCAGGAATATCTAGCAAAGACAGCAGAATCCAGCACTCCAATGTCCCTACTGTCATTATTATCAATCCATATGTCCCCATCCCAATTTTCAGGATCCCATTCTTTTCCAATCAGTGCCTTTCATAACAGCAGACCCCATGCAAGGTTGAGATTTTAGTTTATGCTGTAAATTTGTTAATTGCACAATGAGACTCTGAATCTGGTTATCAGAGATCTCAACTGTGTGGCCACAGGAAATAAGATTTTCTTTTAGGGCACACATAGAAACTTTTGCATCTGTCATAAGGCATTTAAGTTTCAAATTTGAAGGCTTCAACTCATCCCTTTCCCTTAAAACTTTATCCAGCATATTTAAGAACAATCAGCCAGCATCACTATAGCTCTTAATTCCACAAAACTCATTAAGGTGTCAAAAACACTGTCACCCAGAGCCTTGCCTCTTACAGAAGTATGATTAGGAGAATCAAATGGTGATATTTTGCCAACTCATGCCATGGACTGTCAGTGCCATCTTGATTATTGGAAATGGATTCATTAGTGCCTTTGAATCTAATCAGAGTAGAAAACCAATTGTAAAAGCCCATTTTAAGATTCTGTTTCTCAAGAACCACCCCTGGTACCAAACTGTATTTGTTAGGGTTCTCTAGAGAAACAGAACCAACAGGAGATACCTGTAAATATGAAATTTTATATAAGTTCCCAAGCAACTGTGGGGATGCACAAGTCCAAATTCCATAGGGCAGGGTACATGAGTTCAAAGTCCATAGGGCAAGATGCATGAATCCCAATTCCATAGGGCAGGCAGTGAGCTGTCAACTCTGATGAAGGTCTTCAGTGCACTCTCCCGGAGAGGCTGGCTTGCTGAAGAAGGAGTGAAAATTCTCTCTCTTCTCCCTTAAAGTCTCCAACTGATTGGATTAAATCCAGCTGATTGAATACTCTCATTGAGGAAGACACACCCTTTGATGATGTATTCTGCCACAGATACAATCAATTGGCTGATGATTAATAAACCAGCCTTCTGGTTTCTTAATCAGCCACAAATATCCTTGCAGTAATGGTTAGGCCCATTCTTGCTTTAACAGACACCTAGGCACCATCACCTGGCCAAGTTGATACATGAACTTAAACATCAGACCACGTAATGCTAATTCAATAATTTTATTCCTAAATGATACTCTGTTGTATGGATATACTACATTTTGTTTATCCATTCACTAGTTGTCAGACATTTGGTTTTTTTTCCATTTTTTTTTTTTTTGGCTACTATGAATAATGCTTCTATGAACATTTGTGTGTACATATGTTTTCAATTACCATAGATATATACTTAGAAGTATAATTGCTGTGTCTTATGGTGACTCTGTTTCACTTTTTGAGGAACTGTTAAACTTTTTCCAAAGTTGCTGTACAATTTCATATTACCAACATTTGAATATAAGGGCTTCAATTACTCCACATTCTCACCAACACATGCTATTGTCTGTCTTCTTTATTAATGTAGTTTTGATTTAGATTTTCCTGATGACTGATGATGTTAGGCATCTTTTCATGTCTTATTATATTTGGAGAGATATCTAATGAAACTCTTTTCCCAATTTTTATTTGGATTATTTGCCTTTTATTGTTGAGTAGAAATTCTTTATATATTCTGACACTAGGCTCTTTTTAGGTACATGATTTGCAAATATTTTCTTCCATTCTGTGGATTGTCATTCACTTTTGACAGTTCATTTTAATAAAAAAAGTTTTAATTTCAATAAACTCAATTTACCTATTTTTTATTTGCGTGTGTTATTAGGTTTCATATCTAAGAAACTATTGCCTAATCACCAGTCACAAGGATTTGCAGCCATGTTTTTTTCCTAAGAATTTTACAGTTATAGCTATTACCTTAGATTTTTTAACTATTTGGAGTTTTTTTGTTTGTTTGTTTTTTGTTTTTTGCATATTTTGTTAGGTAGGGTTCACCATTCTTCTTTTTCATGTATTATCTAGTTTCCCCAGAATGTTTTGTTTAAAAGATTATTATTTCCACATCATATTGCACTGGAGTCCTTACTGAAAGTCAATTGCCTACACATGCATGGGTTTATTTTTGATTCTAACTCTGTTATTTTTTATCAAGATTGTTTTGGATATACTACATTCCTTGCATTTTCAAATAAATTTTAAGAACAGCTTGTCAATTTTTACCAGAAGGAAGATGAAGTTTTCTTAGGGAATGTGCAGATTCTGTAGATCAATTTGGAAAAGATCACCATCTTAACAACATTAAGTCTATCAATTCATGAACACTCGGGTATCTTTCCATTTATTTAGATCTTTTAAAAGGCAAATAATCCAAATAAAAATTGGGAAAAGAGTTCAGTTTACAAGTCTTGCACTTCCTTCACTAAATTTACTCCTAAATATTTTATTCATTTGATGGTATAGAAAATGGAGGGATATTATTTTCATTTTCATATTGGTCATTGTTATTGTATAGACATATAATTGATAAGTAAGCAATGATCTTATATCCTGCAACCTTGCTGAACTCATTTATTAGCTTCACTAGGTTGTGTGCATGTGTGTCTGTTTCTTAAGATATTCCATACATAAATTACAAGATTATGTTATCCACAAGTAGAGAGATTTTGCTTCTTAAATTCCATTCTGGATACTTTTTATTTTTTTCTCTAATTGCTTTATCTGGAACCTCCAGTACAATGTTGAATGAAAGTGATGAGAGTGGTCAACCTTATCTTGTTTCTGATCTTAGGGGATACTTGTAATCTTTAACCATTATGATGTTGGCTCAGGGATTTTTGTAGATACCCTCTCTCATGTTGAAAAAGTTCCCACCTAACCATAAATGTCTGAGTGCCTTTATCATGATTTTTTGATGTTGAACCAACCTTGCAATCCTGGGATCAGTCTCACTTGATCTGATCATGATGTCTTTTTCTAAGGTGCTGGCTCCAGCTTGCCAGTTTTTTTGCCAACAATTTTACTTGTTTGTTTCTATGTTCATAAGTGATATTGATCTGTGGTATTCTTTACTTGCGATATCTTTGTCTGGTTTTGGTATCAGGGTAATCCTAGTACCATAGAATGAGTTGGTGGTTTAGTTTTCTGGCTGTCAAAGAAATACAATACAATGGGTTGGTTTATACAGTGGAATTTATTAGCTCAAGATTTTGAAGCTAGTAGGAGTCCAAAATCTAGGCATCAGCATGGTGGTGATTTCTCCCCAAAGATTGGTGTTTAGGATTTACTGCCTGTGATCCTTGAGGCCTTGGCTTTTCTGTCACATGGCAATGCACATGGCCATGTCTTCTTTCTCTTCCGGGATCCCTTGACTTCTGGTTTCTCACTCTTCCTGAGGTTTCACTGTCTATATCCTTGTTTATAAGACCTCCAGTACGAGGATTAAGACCCATCCTGAAAAAGCTCCTATTTAAAATAGATTAAGGTTAAAATATATGTTTTTCTGGGATACATAATTCCAAGCCACCACTGTTGGGAAGTGTTCCAGTTTGCTAATGCTGCCAGATTGAAAAACACCAGAAATGGATTGGTATTTATAAAGGGGATTTATTTGGTTACACAGTTACAGCCTTAAGTCCACAAAGTCTCCAAGGTAATGCATCAACAATTGGGTACCTCCACTCTAGGATGGCCAATGATGTTGGGAAAACCTCTTTTAGCTGGGAAGACACATGGCTGGCGTCTGCTCTGGAGTTCTGGTTTAAAAATGGCTTTTTCCTGGGATGTTCCTCTTTAGGCTTCAGCTTCTCTCCAAAATGTCACTCTAAGTTGCTCTTGGGGCATTTGATCTCTCTTAGCTTCTTCAGAGCCAAAGTCTGCTTTCAAAGCCATCTCCAAATTGTCTCTGTAAGCTTCAGCTCCTCTCTCAGCTTCTGTGCACTCTTTGAAGTGTCCCTCTTGGCCGTGGCAAGCTTGCTTCTTCTGTCTGAGCTTATATAGTGCTCTAGTAAACTAATCATGCTGAATAGATGAGACCACACATCCATGGAAATTACCCAATCAGAGTTGTCACCTAGAGTTGGGTGGGTCACATCTCCACGGAAACACTCAAAGAATTACAATCCAATAAACAATAATAAGTGTGCCCACACAAGATTGCATCAAAGATAATGCCATTTTGGAATACATAATACATTCAAACCAGCACAGGAAGTATTACCCCCTGTTCTATCTTTCTGAAAGCATTAAAGAAATATTGGTATTAATTCTTATTTAAATGTTTTGTAGAATTTGTCAGCCATGGTGAGCCATCTGGCCCTGGAATTTTCCTTTGGGGAAGTGTTTTTTTAATTTGTTTACTTTTTTTTGTTTTGTTTTGCTTTTAATTAACAATTTTATTTCTTTAATTTTTATACGTCTAGTCAGATTTTATATTTCTTCTTAAATGATTTCAGGTAGTTGGTGGCTTTCTAAGAGTTTTTGCATTTCATCTAGGTTATCTGGTTTGTTGACACAGAGTTTCTTTTAAAGCTTTTCCAGATTTTTTGTATCTTTGATTCTAAAATGTGCGTTTTTAGACAAAATTGAGTTGGATTTTTTTTCCAATTCAACAGCCTCTGCCTTTTGCTTGGCTTGTTTAATCCATTCACATTGAATATCATTATGATATTCATGAATGTCATTGATGCAATAATATTGCAAAATATACAAATATAAAAAATATACAAATATATAGAAAATATAATACTACAATTACCATTAATTTAGTTAGAATTATGGCTGCCATTTAATTAATTTTTATTGTCTATATATCTCATGTATTTTTGCTTATTTCTTCCTCCATTTTTCATTGACTGAATATTTTCTAGTGTAACATCTTAATTCATTTAATGACATTTTTCACTATAAATTTTTGAATAAATGTCTTAGTTCTTGCTCTTAGGTTTGCTACATACATACTAACAGATCTACTTCAGATTTATACAATCTTAATTCCAGTGATGTGTGTGTGTGTATATATATATATAATTATTCACAATTTCTACACTATTAGTGGTATGAGTATTAAAACAATGTTGTTAAAACTTCAAAATATATAGTTTTGCCTTTACAAAACATAGATTAAAGCAAGTATATCTTTATAGGATTTGTTATATTAACCATTTTATTTAATATTTCTGGTTCTCATCATTTGTTCCTGTTGATTTATTATTTAGTGTCATTTCCTTACTGCAGCTCAGCTGTGCTTCCCCCTCCTTTTGTGTTATTATCAGATAAACTATATTTCTGTGTGCTACTCGCCTACAATAGTATTATGTACATATTGTTTTATGCCATTGTTTTCTATGTGAGTCACAGAAAAAAGGAAAAGAAATATGTATTTATATTGATTTTTATAATCCCTTCATTACATTCACTAGAAATGCAGTGTGCCATATTTCCCTGAGACTTTGTTCATCTTCCCTCTATTTGTTTTTCTTTCAGATAGAAAAATGTCTATGTACATATCTTGAAGTTCATTTATTATCTCTTGTGTCAGCTCAAATCTATTTTTCACAACATTCTGGGGCATAAATTATTCTTTTCTAACAAAAAGAAATTTGGATCCCTTTACTGCAGTGGTCTTTGAGGCCATTGTTTGAGACTTCTTCTACCCCCATGATGGGTTTTAGCCAACTTCTCTTTGATTCCCTACAGTAAAAGTTAAGCTGGTCTACAGTTCAGCTTATTGTTCTCAAGATGTTACTTGCCAACTCTGAATTGCTTATCAAAAGTATCCCATTGTTTCAGAAGGCACTCTTAGGCTAGAACTTCCCTACAATCTGTTATAAACTCATTTTACTTGGGGAGATCTTGGTCTTTCTGTTCTTTACAGTATTTCTGTCCCCCCTGAACAAAACCACTGCTCCACTGCAGTGGATCTGGGTGCTGGGACAGTGGCTCACTTCTTTTGTAGTGAAACCTCTGTTTTTAGAGCAGGCCACTGGGCAAGACTGGAGCCTCTTCACATCTCAGTTTGCCTGTCCCAGCGTGGGAACTTCCATTCTACAATTAGCTACTATGAAGGATATCAGGATGTACTCCCAAGTATTCTCAGCTTGCTCTGCATAGGGTAGAGCTTTAACATAAAAAATGGATACTGAGTGGAAAGAGGGCCAGAGCCTATTAACCTCTCAAGCTTCTGTAACATGGAGCTATGGGACAAGAAAGACTAACAGCCTGCCCCTCCCAGGAGATACCATTTACAATTAGCTGGGAGCTGGTGGTAAAAGGAATCCTATGTTCTTAGATGCACCCAGCTGGGGTAGAGTACTTCTTCATGCTGAACTGGAGAGAAGCAGAGAGTGGGTCATGGCTCTTTCACTGTTTTTTTTTTTTTTTCTGAGATATAGTCATTTTCTTGAAAAATAGTTTCTTCATTAGCTGTGCCAGGTTGAATGTATTGTGTCCCCCAAACGCCATTATCTTTGATGTAGTCTTGTGGGGCAGATGTTTTAGTGCTGATTAGATTTGCTTGGACTGTGCCCCACCCAGCTGTGGGTGATGACTCTGATGAGATATTCCCATGGCGGCATGGCCCCACCCATTCAGGGTGGGCCTTGATCAGTGGAGCCATATAAATGAGCTGACTCAAAGAGAAGGAACTCAGTGCAGCTGTGAGTGACGTTTTGAAGAGGAGCAAGCTTGCTAGAGAGGAACGTCCTGGGAGAAAGCCATTTTGAAACCAGAACTTTGGAGCAGACGCCAGCCACGTGCCTTCCCAGCTAACAGAGGTTTTCCAGACACCATTGGTCATCCTCCAGTGAAGGTACCTGATTACTGATGTGTTACTTGGACACTTTATGGCCTTAAGACTGTAACTGTGTAGCCAAATAAACCCCCTTTATAAAAGCCAATCCATCTCTGGTGTTTTGCATTCCACAGCATTAGCAAACTAGAACATTAGCTTTTTTACCTTTAAGATAATATCCAGAGACTTTAAATGACTAGGATGTAAAGATATAGACAGACAGATAGATTAATGCCATCAGTTTTTTTTTTTTTGTTTGTTTGTTTGTTTGTTTTTTAATTTGGCTGTGGAGATCTGCAGAAGAGAATTTAGTATACATAAACTTATGGACTAGGGACTAGTTCTGGGGAGCTCCTCACAATACCATCCCAGAAATCTTCTATTTCAAATTCTCCCAATTTTAACAGAATCACATGTAGCACATATTTCAGGAGAAAATGAGTATATTCTGTATGAATTTTTTTCCCCTCATCTCTTCTACTTTCACTATCAGAGATCATTCTCTTGGAGCTCCTTAGCTCTTTATCAAAATGAGGTGTGTTCTTGCCCTAGGGGCTTTGCCTTTGGTTTCTTCTCTACCTGAAATCTGCAGGCTGCCAAAAATTTTAATATTTCATTCACTCACTTGAAAGTCTTTGTTCAAATGTTACCTTAACAATGAGGCATCTTATTATCACTTAAGTTAAAATTTGTCTCTCATCTTCTCCCCTTTCCTCTTAACTGCTTCATTTTTTCTCATACATTTTTCTCCTATATGGCAATTCTTTCTTTCTTTGTCTCTCTCTTTCCCTTTCTTTCTTTCTTTCTTTCTTTTTTTCTTTCTTTCTTTCTTTCCTTCCTTCCTTCCTTCCTTCCTTCCTTCTCTTTCTTTCTTTCTTCCTCCTTCCCTCCCTCCAACCCCTCTCTCTTTCTTTCGTTAATTACTTATATTTTCATTATATGCTTACCTGATAGAATGTAAAGTCCTTGAGGCCAGGAATTCTTGCAAATCTTATTCACTTCTACATCTTCAAAACTTGAATAGTACCTGACATATAATAGAAGCTCAATTAATATTATTTGAACACTTGAAAATTTGAATTTTTTTAAATGTATCATGTATTATCAGAGTCAAAAGATTTTTGAAAGAGAAGTCAAATAAATTTTTTTCTTATTTGCCATAACAAGAAAAATGCATAAAAAAAACTGGAACACTGCCTCCTAAAGGAAACCAAGTTAACAGACAATGCAAAAGAAAGTATAACTCACAAACAAAAGAAAAATTTGTAAATGTCCAGTAAACTTAAGAATTATGACCAGAAAACCAAAAAGGAGATGCAAATAATATTTAGTGTTTTGGGTCTTGATTTTACTTCTTAAAAATGAGTATTACTTGACCATATACAAAATTCAAAAATTCAAAAATTACAAGTATTTTAAAATTAAAATTAAGTCCTCTTGAGACAACTTCAAAGGCAATCATGTGTACCAGTCTCTTGTAAACTATTCTGGAGATTGGGGACCTTTTGTCATCTTAAAAAACTGTAGGCATATGTATATTTTCCACACAAAATACTACCCACCATGTTGGAAATCTTGCTCTTTTAACTGTGTATCTTACAGATTAGTCTTTATCAGTAAGTGTAGGATAACATTATTCAATTTAACAGCTGCATAGTTTTCCACTGAATAGATGTGTTATGATTTATTTAGCCAATTGTGTATGAGTAATATGTATGCTTTTGCTAATCTTTTTCTACTATACTATAAGGGATAACTTTGGACCTCAAGCTTGGGAAACACAGTGTGTGCCGAGGTTGTAAGTGTAGACAATAAAGCTGAAATGTCTGTGTTTCATTGAACTGTATGGCTTTATTCAGTTAATCTTTCTATGTCTCACTTTCCTTATTTGTAAGTTACAACCTATCTACTAGTTGAGATACAAGGATTAAATAACTAGTATTTAAAATGTTTATATGCCAAGTATATATATATATATATATATATATATATATATATATGCATTTGCTAATTGTATAATTTTGCATGCCTGTACACATGTGAAAATTTTCCTAAAGTATTTAACCCTCTATGGCTTCTGCCAAATTTGTTATTGTAGAAGTCATATTTCATATTTTAAATCTAGTTTTACTCTAAATGCTCTTTCATCTTTTTTTTTTTTTTTGTCTCTATTTTCCTTGTTACTTTTCTGTAATATCCTTTAAGAGAGCAGGGAAGATCGTACCTCACTTCCTTTCAATCATATATACTTTTTTTAAAGAAGTTGTGGATTTACAGAACAATCATGCATAAAATTCAGGATTCCCATATACCACCCCACCATGAACACCTATCATTGGTGTGAAATATTTGCTGTAATTAAAGCTAGCAGATTTTTATAACTGTATTATTAATGAAAGTCCATGGCTTGAGTCAGTGTTTACTGTTTGTGTGGTGTAGTTCTCTGCTGGTTTGAATCTGTTATGTACCCCAGAAAGCCTATGTTCTTTAAATCAAATCTTGAAGGGACAGACCTATTGTGGGTGGGACCTTTTGATTAGGTTGTTTCCAGGGAGATGTGACCCCACCTATTCAAGATAGGTCTTAATTCCCTTGCTGGAGTCCTCGATGAGAGGATAAAAGACAGATGAAACAGAGAGAGCTCAGAGAGACATTTTGGATTGACATTATTCCAGTTTGTTCATCCTGCCATTAGGCAAAATACCAGAAAGGGATTGGCTTTTATAAAGGGGCTTATTTGGTTACAAATTTACAGTCTGAAGGCCATGAAAATGTCCAAATTAAAACATCAAATAAGTATGCTGTCAGTGAAGGAAGGCCAATGTTGTCCTGAAAACTTCTGTTAGCTGGGAAGGCACATGGCTGGTGTCTGCTGATCCCAGGTTGTGTTCTGGCTCCTTTCTCAGCTCCTGTGAGTTCTTCAGAATGTTGCTCTTTGTGTGTTTTGTCTTCTCTTAGCTTCTCCGGAGCAAAGTGTCAGCAAAAATCTGCTTTCTGTGACCATTTCCAAAATGTTGCTCTTGGCTGCAGCATCTCTGAGCTAAGCCAGCAGGTGTCTGGGTCTGTGCCCCCGTTTTTAAAGGACTCCAATAAACTAATCAAGACCCATGTTGAATGGGTGGGGCCATGCCTCCATAGAAATAATCTAAAGTTTCACCTACAGTTGGGTGAGTCACATCTCCATGGAAACAACCTAATCCTAATATTCCAACATAATCAACACTAATGCCCCCACAAGATTGCATTAAAGAACATAGTGTTTTCAAGGACATAATTCATCCAAATTGGCACAGACATTTTAGAGAAAGCCATTGAAACAAGAACCAGGAAAGAAGATAAGACAGAAGCCCAGAGACATTTTGGAGAAAGCCACTGAAACCAGAAGGATCAGCAGACTCAGCCCTGTGCCTTTCCACATAACAGAGGAACCTTGGATGTCATTGGCTTTTCTTCAAAGAAGGGATCATTCTGTTGATGCCTTGACTGGGACATTTTCATTGCCTTAGAACTGGAAATGTGTGAACTAATAAGCCCCCATTGAAAAAACCAATCCATTTCTGGTATATTGCATTCCAGCACCTTTAGCAAACCAAAAAAAAAAAATAATAATAATAATAATTTGTATTCTATTACAATATACACAATCTAGCATTTCCTCTTTTAATCATACTCAAATATATATTTCAGTGCTTTTAATTGTATTCACAATGTTGTACTACCATCACCACTATCCAGTACCTAAATATTTCCATCATTCCAAATAGGAACCCTGTACTTCTAAGCCTTAACTTCACATTCCCTATCTTCCCTCCATCCCCTGGAGGGAATATTCTACATATTCTAGATTCTGACTCCATGAGTTTGCTTATTCTAATTATTTAAAAACAGTGAGGTCATGCAATATTTGTCCTTTTGTGTTGTTGACATTTCACTCAACATGATGTCTTCAAGGTTAATTCAATGCTGTTAATTACATTCCCAATATTGTGCAACTGTTACCAAAACTTTACAGTCAACCAAAGTACATATTCTCTAGAATTTAAACATTAACCCATTTGCTACCATAAACCCAGCCCCTGATAACCTGTATTCTAGATATAACTTTATGACTTTGTTTATTCTAATTATTTTGTATCAGTGAGATCATACATAGGATCATTTTGAGTCCTATAGACACAAAGTTTTTAATTTTGATGAGGTCTAATTTATCTATTTTTTTTTCATTTGTTGATTGTGCTTTAGGTATAAAGTCTAAGAAATAATCACCTAACACAAGGTCTTGCAGATGCTTCCTTACATTGTCTCTTAAGAGTTTGTCAGTTCTAACTCTTATATTAAGGTCTTCACTTTAAGTTGATTTTTATGTATCATGTGAGTTAGGGATCCTACTTCTTGTCTTCTTAGCAAATGGAGATACAGTTTTCCAAGCATCATTGTTGAAGAGACTGTTCTTTCCCAATTGAGTGATCATTACCCTATTGTCAAAAATCAGTATGCAATAAATATGTGGGTTGATTTCTGAACTGTCAATTCAATTCCATTGTCTATGAGTCTGTCCTTATGCCAGTACTGTGTTGTTTTGATTACCATGGGTTTGTTACAAGTGTTAAGATCAAGAAGTGTGAGTCCTCTAATTTCACTCTTTCAAGATGGCTTTAGCTACTTTACCCTTCCACATACATTTAATGATTGACCTTTCTATTTCTGCAAATAAGTTTATTGGAATTTTGACTGGAACTGCATTGAATTTATAAATTGCTTTGGGTAGTATTGACACCTTAATGATATTTAGTCTCCCTGTCCATAAACATAGAATGCCCTTTCATTTCTTTAGGTCTTTGATTTCTGTTAGCAATGTTTTGCTGATTTCTGTGTACAAGTCGTTTACATCATTAGTTAGATATATTCTTAGATATTTGATTCTTTTAGTTGCTATTGTGAATGGAATTTTTTTCTTGATTTTTTCTTCTGGTTGTTTATTGTTGGTGTATAGAAACACTACTGATTTTGGGGGTGTTATTATTTTACACCACCACTTTGCTGAATTCATTTATTTGTTCTATGAGCTTTATTTTGGATTTTATTTCAGGGCTTTCTGTATATAGGATCATATTATATGCAAATAAGAAAATGCACTTATTCTTTTCCAATTGGATGTCTTTTATTTCTATTTCTTGCCTAATTGCTCTGGCAAGAACTTCCAGTACAATGTTGAATAACACTGGAGACAGTGGGCATCATATCTTGTTACTAAACTCAGAGGAAAAGCTCTCAGTCTTTCAATATTAAGTAGGATATTAGCTGTGGGATCTTCATATATGCCCTTTATCATGTTGAGGAAATTTTCTTCTATTCATAGCCTTCTAAATGTTTTTATCAAGAAACAGTACTGTATTTTGCCATATGCCTTTTCTGAATGAATTGATTGTATCATGTACATTTTCCTTCATTCTTTGTATGTGGTGCATTGTTAATTAATTTTTCTCATGTTGAACCAATCTTGAATACCAGGAATAAATCCTACTTGATCATGGTGTATAATTCTTTAAATTTGCTGTTGGATTCAGTTTGTACTATTTTGTTGAGGATATTTGCATCTATATTCATAAGAGATATTGGTCTATAGTTTTCTTTCCTTGTGGTATCTTTATCTGGCTTTGATATGAGCATGATATTGGCTTTGTAGCATGAATTAGGGAGTTTTCTCTAATTGGAGAATTGGAGTTAAGTTTTGGAACATTTGGTAGAATTCCCCTTTGAAGCCATCTGGTCCTGGGCTTTCCTTTGTTGGGAGGTTTTTGATTACTGATTTAGTATCTTCTCTAGTAATTTATTTGTTGAGATCTTCTATTTCTTCTTGAGTCAATGTAGGTTGTTTGTATTTCTAAGAATTTGTCCATTTCATCTAAGTTATCTACCCTATTGGCATATAGTTGTTCAAAGTATCTTCTTATAGTCCTTTTAATTTCAGTGAGCCCCCACTTTTCATTTCTTATTTTCATTATTTGTACCCTCTCTCTTTTTTTCTTTGTAAGTCTGGCTAAAGTTGTGCCAATTTTTTGATATTTTCAAAGGACCAATTTTTGGTTTAGTTGATTGTATTTTTTTCTAATTAATTTGTCCCCACTTCAATCTTTATTATTGCCTTCCTTTTGCTCACTATGGGTTTAATTTGCCTTTATTTTTCTAGTTTTTCTAGTTTTTAGATTAGATGTCTGATCTGAAGTCTTCTTTTTTAATGCAAGCATTTAGAGCTATGAATTTCACTCTCAGCCCTGCCTTTGCTGCATCCAATAAGTTTTGGTTTGTTGTAATTTCATTTTCATTCACCTCAAGATATTTCCTAATTTCGATTTTGATTTCCTATTTAACCCATTGATCCTGTAAGAGTAGAGTATGTTTTCTAACTTCCACATATTTGTGAATTTTCTATTTCTTTCTCTGTTCTTGATTTCTAGCTTCATTCTGTTGTGGTGAGATTATATATATATATATATATATATATATATATATATATATATAACATTATTTCAATATTTTTGAATTTATTGAGACTTGTTTTGTGACCTAATATACAGTATATCCTGGAGAGTGACCCATGCACACTTGAGAAGAATATGTATTATGTTTTCTTTGGGTGCAGTGTTCAATATATGTCTGTTAGGTCTAGTTTAGTGTATCATTCAAGTCCTGTACTTCCTTACTGATCTTCTGACTAGATTTTCCATCCATTATTGAAAGTCATGTGTTAATGTCTCCTACTATTGTAGAAACATCAATTTCTCCCTTCAAATCTATCAGTATTTCCTTCTTATATTTTGGGATTCTGCTATTAGGTGCATATATATTTATAATTGTTACATTTTACTGTTTACTTGTCTCCTTTATCAGTATATAATGACCATCTTTGTCCTTCAAAACTATTTTTCACTTAAAGTCTATTTTACTTATATTAATCTCAATACCCCAGCTCATTTTTGGTTACTACTTGCATGGTATGACTTTTTTTTCCATTGTTTCCTCTCAGCCCATTTGTATCTTTGAATTTAAGTGAGCCTTTTGCACACAGCAAATAGTTGGGTTGTGCTTTGTCATCCATTCTAATCTCTGCATTTTAACTGGAGAGATTAATCCATTTATGTATAAAATTATTATTCATAATACAGAAATTTCCTTTTCTTTTCTGCTATTAAACTTTTGAAAGTCTTATGGCTTTTTGTTCCCCACTTGATTAGAGCCTACTTTTATATTTATTTGCTTTCTTTGTACCTTATTGATTGCCTTCTTATTTCTATCTGGATACATTTTTTTATCTATTTTCCTTGTGGTTGCTTTGGAGTTAAAATTTAACCTCCTAAATATATAATATGTTTTGTTTGATATGAACTATGCTGGTTTGGATGTATTGTGTCCCCCAAAATGCCATTATCTTTGATGCAGTCTTGTGTGGGGAGGAAACTTATTGGTGTTGATTGGGTTGAAGGCTTTTGATTGGATGTTTCCATGGAGATGTGATCACTCAACTGTGGGTGAGATCTTTCATTGTATAATTTCCATGGAAGTGTGGTCCTGTCCATTCAGCATGGGCCTTGATTAGTTTATTGGAGCGCTATATAAGCTCAGACAGGAGTGAGCTTGCTGCAGCCAAGAGGGACACTTTGAAGAATGCACAGGGGCTGGGAGAGGAGCTGCAGATGAGAGAAAGTTTGAAGAGAGACATTGAAAGTAGACTCTTGCTCCAGAGAAGCTAAGAGAGGACAAACACCCCAAGAGCAACTGAGAGTGACATTTTGAGGAGGAGCTGCCGCCTACAGAGGAACATCCTGGGAAAAAAGCCACTTTGAAACCAGAACTACAGAGCAGGCACCAGACACATGCCTTCCCAGCCAACACAGGTTTTCTGGATGCCATTGGCCATCCTCCAGTGAAGGTACCTGATTGTTGATGCATTACCTTGGACACTTTATGGCCTCAAGACTGTAACTTTGTAACCAACTAAACCTCCTTTATAAAAGCCAATCCATTTCTGCTATTTTGCTTAACAGCAATATTAGCAAACTGGGACACCAACTTAACTTCAATAGAATGCACATATACTTTTCCTATATCCCTCTGTCCCCCTACTATTTTTTATACTTGTTACCACTTATATATTTGTACATTATATGCCCAAATACCTAGACTTATCATTACTATTTGTGCATTTGCATTTTAGCACCTTTAGGAAATAGGAAGTGGAGTTAAAAACCAACAAATGCAATACAATAATGGTGGAAATTTATAATTACCCAAATGGTTACCTTTACTGCAGGTCTTTATTTCTTTATGCTGTCTAGTGTCCTTTCTTTTTGAAGAACTCCCTTTAGCATTTTTGTAAAGCAGGTGTATTGGTTATGAACTCCCTCAGCTTTTGTTTATCTGAGGATGTGTTAATCGCTCCCTCATTTTTGAAAGACAGCTTTGCCAGATACAAAATTCTTGGATGGCAGTTGTTTTCCTTCAGCACTTTAAGTATTTCAATCTACTGTCTCTGTTCTCCATGATTACCAATGAGAAATCAGCACTTAATCTAATTTGAGTTAGATTTGAGTTCCCTTGTACATAACACATTGCTTCTCTCATGCAGCTTTCAGAAATCTTTCTTTGTCCTTTGCATTCAATATTGTAATCCATATATGGCAGGATGTATTTTCTTCATGTTTATCCTCCTGGGTGTTTTCTGAGCTTCTTGGATGTGCATATTAATGCCTTTTGCTGACTTTGGGAAGTTCTCTGTCATTATTTCTTTGACTATTCCTTCTGTCTCTTTCCTTTTTCTCCTTCTGGGACCTCCATAGTATGTATATTGGTGTGCTAGATGGTGTCCCATAGCTGTTTTTTGCTTTTTTGTTTTTTGTTTTTTGTTTTTTTTGCTCTCAATATTCCTTTTTTTTTTTTATTTTTTCTGCTCAGCCTGACTCATTTCAACTGTCTTGTATTCAAGTTCACTGATTCTTTCTTCTACCCATTCCAATCTGTTAATACCTGATAGGCATTTCCATTTCAGTTACTGTGTTCTTCAACTCTTTTAGTTCTCCTTGGTTCCTTTTTAAAATTTCTCTCTCTTTACTAAGACATTTAGCATTCATATTGTTCACCCATTGTTTTGTTCATATCCTTTAGTCATTTCCATTTCAGTTACTGTGTTCTTCAACTCTTTTAGTTCTCCTTGGTTCCTTTTTAAAATTTCTCTCTCTTTACTAAGACATTTAGCATTCATATTGTTCACCCATTGTTTTGTTCATATCCTTTAGTCATTTCTCTGTAATTTACATTATTGCTTTTAGCTTTTTTTTCTTAAATTAAATTGTACATTTTAGGTTTTACCAATTTCATAAAAATACTTTGGGGACAGCTGCAATCACAGTTTCAATTACTTGATTATTTCTTTACCCATTCTTCTGATTTCTTTCCCAAATAACTTTTTTCAGCTATGGTTCAAGACAAAATTTATCCTCCTCATATTTTGTCCACTGCTTTTTAGGCCAGATATGCTGTCTCATGGTCAGATCTATACTGTTTTTTTTTTCTTCTTCTTCTATTTTTTTTTTATTTTTTAACTTTTTTTTTATTGAGATTGTTCACAAACCATACAATTATCCAAAGATCCAAAGTGTACACTAAATTGCCCATGATACCATTGTACAGCTGTGCATCCATCACCACAGTTAATTTTTTTTCAAATTTTAGAACATTTTCATTACTCCAGAAAAGAAATAAAGACCAAAAAAACAGGAAACTCAAATCCTATGATACCCCTAAGAACCCCTCCTCCATTATTGATTCATAGTTTTGGTATAGTACATTTGTTACTATTGATGAAAGAAAGTTAAAATAGTACTAACTCTAGTATATAGTTTGTAATAGGTATACATATTTTTTTCCATATGCTCCTCTATTATTAACTTCTAGTTATACTGTTATACATTTGTTCTAGTTTATGAGAGAGATTTCTAATATTTGTACAGTTAATCATGGGCATTGTCTACCACAAGATTCACTGTTTTATACATTCCCATCTTTTAACCTCCAACTTTTCTTCTGGTGACATTGTTACTCTGAGATTACCCTTTCCACCACATTCACACACCATTCATCACTGTTAATTATTCTCACAATGTACTACCATCCCCTCTGCCCATTTCCAAATATTTAAGTTCACCCAAGTTGAACATTCTGCTCATAATAAGCAACCACTCCCCATCTTTATCCTTATTTAGTATCCTGGTAACTTATATTTCATGTCTATGATTTTACATATTATGATTAGCTCATATCAGTGGGACCCTGCAATATTTGTCTTTATGTGTCTGTCTTATTTCACTCAATATAGTGCCCTCAAGTTTTGTTCATCAATCCATTTTTAAGATAGTTTTTTCACACACCATACATTCCATCCTAAGTAAACTATCATTGATTCACTCTATAGTCATGTATTTATGTACTCGGCATCATCACCACTATCTATATAAAGACATCTCCATTTCTTCCACAAAGAAGGAGGAAATTCAAAGAAGGTAGAGGGACAAAAGAAAAGGAAAAAGAAAGAGAGAGAGAGAAAAAAAAACATGACATCTAGAAAGCAACAAAAGGAAAGATAGCATTAAACTAAAGTAGAATAAAGAGTCAGACAACATAACCAATGCCAGGATTCGCATACCCTTCCCCTATGTGCCCCCTCATATGTATTTAGCTTTAGTATATTGCCTTTGTTATATTAAAGAAAGCATAATACAATGTTTCTGTTATAGTCTCTACTATGCAATGATTGTGTTTTCCCCCAATCCCATCCAATTTTTAACACCTTGCAATGTTGACATTCAATTGTTCTAACTCATGTAGAAACATATTTGTACCTTTTATTACAATCATTGAGCACTCTTGGCTTCACTTAGTTATACAATCCCAGTCTTTATCTTTCCTTTTTGTTCTGGTGTCCCACATGCTCCTAAACTTCCTGTTTCAACCATGTTCACAATCATCTTTGTTCAGTGTACTTACATTGTTGTGCTACTATCTCCCAAAATTGTTTTCCAAACCTCTCACTCCTGTCTTTGCCTTTCTGTCTGCAGTGATTCCTTTATGTTTCCTGCAGAGCAGGAATGTTGTTCACAAACTCTGTGATTGTCTGTTAGAGAATATTTTAAGCTCTCCCTCATATTTGAAGGATAGTTTTGCCAGATATAGGATTCTTGGTTGGTGTTTTTTCTCTTTCAGTATCTTAAATATATCACCCCACTTCCTTCTTGCCTCCAGGGTTTCTACTGAAAAATCTGCACATGGTCTTATCAAGCTTCCTTTCTATGTAATGAATCACTTTTCTCTTGCTACTTTAGGATTCTATCTTTGACATTTGATACTCTGATTATCAAGTGTCTTGGCATAGGCCTATTCAGAACTATTCTGCTTGGGGTATG
Source organism: Choloepus didactylus (assembly GCF_015220235.1). NCBI lineage: Eukaryota > Metazoa > Chordata > Mammalia > Pilosa > Megalonychidae > Choloepus > Choloepus didactylus. The sequence goes on from NC_051317.1 coordinate 44,645,325, forward strand.
CTGTGCTTCTTGCATCCATAATTTTATGTTTTTCATAAGAGATAAGAAATTTTCATTGATTTTTCCTCTATTATTGCTTCTGCCCCTTTTCCCTTCTCTTCTCCTTCTGGGACACCAATGACATACATTCCTGCATTTCCTTTTGTCCTTAAGTTCCTGGAGACATTGCTCATATTTTTTCCATTTTTTTCTCTGTCTGTTCTTTTGTGTGTAGGCTTTCAGTTGCCTTGTTCTCCAGTTATTGAGTTTCTTGAGATCTGCTGTTGTATATTGCCATTTTGTCTTTCATCTCTTGTTTTGTGCCTTTTATTTCCATGGATTCTGCCAGTTGTCTTTTTGAACTTTCAACTTCTACCTTATGTATGCCCAGTGTTTTCATTATTAGCTTCATCTCTTTTGCCATATCTTCTCTAAACTTTTTCAATTTAGTATTAGTTGTTTAAATTCTTATTTCTCAGTTGAAGTGTAAGTTTGTTCCTTTGACTGGGCCATAACTTCATTTTTCTTAGCATAGGTTGTAGTTTTCTGTTGTCTAGGCATCTGTTTTCCTTGGTTACCCCAATCAGGGTTTCCCAGATGAGAATGGGGTCAGGTCTTAGAAGAAGGCAATAGTATCATGTCTCCCTGAGCGTGTGTCTTAGAAGACTGATACATGCTGTGAGGCCTCCAGTCACTGCTTTTCTGCCCAGCAGGTGGTGTCTCTCAGCCTTTTGCTCCAGACTGGTGTAAGGAGGTGTGGCCCATGGCTGTTTTTCCCTGGGCTCTGAATAGAGGGTGAATAGTAGAGCTGGGACCCATGTCTTTTCTGTTAGGGAAGATACCCCACCCTGGGTGGAGGTCATTAGCATTTGAATAGAATTTGCCTGTGCTATCTCTGCCCTTGTCTGGGTCAGAGTGTTGGGAACTGAAAATGCCTGATGCTCTCTCCACTGAGCCAAAAAAGGGACAGAAAGCCCCCTTCAGGCCAGTCCATGGCCACCCTCTGGGTCTCCAAATTCAGTCATCACTAAAAGCCTCTGTCTGCTTGTTGGGGATTTGTAGCATGTATTGAGCAGTCTATGCTTGTTAATGAAAACCCCAATTGGAGCTCAGCTGAGCTATATTTGCTTGCTGGGAAAGTGCTGCTCTCTAGAACCAAGAGGCTTTGCAATTTGGGCCATGGGGGAAGGGGGTCCAAGCTTGGATCCACAACTTTTACTTACATATTTTATGCTGTGATCTCTGGCATTCCTCCAAATTCTGGTTAGGGCATGATGAATGGACAGTCACATTTGTCCCCCTATAGATATCCCAGATTATTTACTTGTTTCTGGTTGTTTATCAGTTGTTCCAGGGGGACAAACTAGCTTCCACTCTTCTCTATGCTGCCATCTTCTTCCATCTCCTGAGCTTTTTAAGGGCTTTGCTTGGTATGTCCACATTCTCATCTTCTCCATTAGTATTTTCTGTATTTTTATCCTCTTCCTTTGGATGGACCATGATTTCCTGTTTGTTTGTCTTGTACTCTTTTTTGAATATTGTACATGTTAATATTTTTAAATGTTAACTTTGAGATTTACTCTCTGAGATGTCTGTTTCTTGGTTTTGTTACCAACTGATGATAAGATGGAGATTTTTTTTGAGCTTCAGCCCTCCTGTCAGGAAGGTCTTCCCAAGGCAAATATGTACAGGGTTTTACTGATCTTTCTTTTCCTCTGTCTTGTCTTGTTAGTTGTTTCAGAGTTCCACCATTTAAGATGTTTGGTTGTCCCTTCTTTTTTTCCAGGAGGCAGAATTTCCTCTTCCAAGTATTTGATGCTGGAAGGCCTTTATTAGAAACTGCCTTTATAATTTTTACTCTCCTTTCATTGTTGCTTGCTGTTTTTGCCTGAAGGGCAGATTCTGTAAAGAAGGATAACCCAGAAAAGACTTTTCCAAGTCAGTATTTCCCAGCAAAAATAGGGCCAGGGACCCATGATGGGGACACTAACCAGCTCCAAATGCTCTGGGGAGGGGATCAGGAAGAGCTCCAAAATCTTCTCAGATGGCTCCCAAAAGGTGAACTTTCCTAGCTTGCCAGCAAATGCAGCCCATCAGCTCTCTGGCCCCTGCAGCCATGAGGAAACATTTCAAATTTAAATCTCCACTGCCTCTGCCCCTCTCTGGAGAGGGTTGAAACAATGGTTTCAATGGCCTTTGTCACGGCAGGGTTGAAACAAAGTCTGCTGCCACCTTTGTCTGGGGTGGGTTAAATCAATAGTTGCCCTCTTAGCTGGGGCCCAGTGATCAGAATTCACTAATCAAAAGACATGATCAGTGATTGACCATACACATTCCTATTCTTGGGGAACAGGAGTTTTATATCCCTTTCTGTTGCAGCACTTAGCCAGAGAATGGACCTTGCAGTGGCCTTCCAAAGAGTGGGGATAGGCATTGGTGGTCACCATGCAGAGAGAGAAATTTACAATTCTTTACCATAACTTACCTGACCCTTTCTTCCACTCTTCCCTGGATGATTTGCAGTGTACTTCTGGCATGTGAAGTATCAAATTAATTGTTTCAGACTGTTCCCATTTGCTTAATACTTGTTTAGGTGGAAGGACTGAGTCCTGGAATGCTCTACTTTGCCATCTTCTTTGGACATCTGTTCTAGTTTGCTAATGCTGCCAGAATGCAAAGCACCAGAGATGGATTGGCTTTTATGAAAGGGGGTTTATTTGGTTACACAGTTACAGTCTTAAGGCCATAAAGTGTCCAAGGGAACACATCAACAATCGGGTACCTTCGCTGGAGGATGGCCAATGGTGTCCGGAAAACCTCTGTTAGCTGGGAAGGCATGTGGCTGGCGTCTGCTCCAAAGTTCTGATCTCAGAATGGCTTTCTCCCAGGTTGTTCCTCTCTAGGATGCAGTTCCTCAAAAATGTCACTCTTAGTTGTACTTGGGGTATTTGTCCTCTCTCAGCTTCTCTAGAACAAGAATCTGCTTTCAACAGCTATCTTCAAACTGTCTTTCATCTGCCGCTCCTGTGCTTCCTTCAAAGTGTCCCTCTTGGCTGTAGCTCATCTTCAAAAGTTCACTCTCAGCTGCACTGAGTTCCCCCTATCCATCAGCTCATTTACATGGCTCCAGTGACTCAACTTAGACCCACCCCTGAATGGGCAGAGCAACACCTCCATGGAAATTATCCAGAGTCATTACCCACAGCTGGGTGGGTGCATCTCCAAAGAAACACTTAAAGAAATACAATCTAATCAACACTGATAACATCTGCCCACACAAAATTGCATCAAAGATAATGGCATTTGGGGGGCACAATATATTCAAACTGGCACAACATCCTATACTAACATTTTAAGGGCATAAAATGTATTGAGAATTGTGATTATTTTGTCAAAAGTGATCCAGTTTTCATCTCAATAACTTAACTAATTTTGAATGATCAATTATCTTTTGACAAAAATATAACTCATATATGTATGTCTATGAATGTGTCAACGTTTTTTGAATGTGGTAATCTGTGTAATGTAGAGAGGGTTAAAAATGGAAGCTAGTATTACTAGCTCTCTGCTGTAGTGTATTCCTCTCCAACATTTAGCAGAATTTGTGCAGATGTAGTTACACTTCGCAAATAAAAATTGGTAAGTGATCAGTGCTCTGTTAGAATATACATATTTAGATCTCCTTTGAAGGATCTTCTTATTTCCACTTGGGCACAGCTAATCCAAATATTTCTTCCTTTCTTCTCTAAACCATATAGCTGCCTACCATAAAAAGAGGGGTATTTTTTTAAAATATCATATATCCCAACTCCCTTCTCTTCAAGAGGCATTTATTTCCCACTCATGTCTGATATAAGATAGCTCCTTCCTAAATATGGAGAAGAAGCAGGAAGTTAACATCATACCCATAGTAGGGAAACGTGCCAAGGCTCTCAGTTTAAACGCCTCCTCTCATGATTAAAGCACACCTTTATTCCATTCTCAAGACATTCCGCTGAAATTGAACCTGATGAACAGTTGTTTAAACTAAGTCAATTCCATTTTTTAAACATTACTGACTTCTACATGTATCATTGTTTATTCTTGTTGAAGAATGTGTTTGTGTAATAAGGAAGCAGCAGAACATAATCAGTGAGAAAAAGCTCAAAAGCATCACTGAGCTTTGGCTAATTCTAACATTTATGAAGATAATTCAATGAAAGAAAATTGCCAAAGAGTTATATTGTATGTATGCCATGAATATTAAGTGAAACAGGATTTATAGAAGAATTAGAGATTTTGTATGTAAAGGAATTTTATTATATAAAAAATAAAATAAATAATTTACTCCAAATGAACACATTTCATTTCTATATTACCTATATTTTATACTGATCAAAACAATCATTAAACTTACTGTATATGTAGGATTTATTTCTTTTATTGCAATGATGTTACCTCTAAACATTGTTTATTTCAATTTAAAGGAAATTTAGCCATAAAAAGTGGTTTTATTTTCATTTTGTTCTTTTATTTTGGGGGCTTTGTTTCTTATTCAATTGTGGTTAAATTGTTGCAGGCTTTTTTTTTTATTTTTTTGCTGCTGACATTTGAATTATCACTCACCATAATGTACAATTTGATGGTTTTTGATAGACTTATTTCTGAAGACCTATCTAATCAAAGGTATTGTTTTCTTAATCTCGTGTTTTTACTAATCATTTCACTAGATTTTTTTGAAGCAAATAAAATTCTCAAAACAGCAGTCTTAGAGATGTTATATTATATATTGAATATAACTTTATTTGTTGTCAAAATAGATACTTTCTTTAAGGTTCTAACCTTCAAAAACATGCCAAGTGGCAGTTAATCCACATGCTCTTAAGTATTTAGAAATACACATATATTTAAATGTACTTGGCTAATTCCTTTTAATTGGGGTATTAAAATATTTAAAATGGCATACTATTTTATTGCTTCAGGTGTTTGAATGAATGGAATTTAGATGGATTTTCAGAAAGAATTCAACCAAGTTTAATTCATTAGCACTTTCCAACACTAATTTATCCAAGCTTTCACTGTGGAGGGTAAAGAGAAACATCTTCAAATACTTCAAAGAACTGTGGCCCATGGGGCTTTTTATAGGCCCTAGCTGGAATCTAACTAAGTAAAATTTAGTCAAGTAGCATTAGAAAAATACATAGATAAGTATTGCAAAGTACTAATTGGCTCCTAAGGGGGTGTTTGAAGCTCACTGCCACATGTGGAAGTTTTATTTTGTTCAAAATATAGACTGGATAAAAGAAAGCTATATACATATATAAAACAAATTACTGTTCTAATTAATTAAGTGCTTTAAAATTAAATTTGCCTTTGTAGAAGAAAATGTGCAAAGTGAAGTTTATTTGCATATCTCTTTTTACCACTGAGGAGTTCTGGAAGTGATAATTCACAAGTCTGCTTCTTCAAAAAATTTTGAATATAAATAGGTATGAACATTAATTAATAATTCATTAATAATATTAATATTATTATTAATAAATAATTCATTAATAATTAATGAAAAACTTTTTTTGGTTTAGTTTTCCTTCTTAGAAAAAAAATAAACTTTTTATAAATTTTATGTGAGTTTTACAATAATGAGCTCATTAAGAGGAAGAACTATATCTTATAACTAGTACATCTTCACAAAGCCCAGCACAAGTCTGACAATGATAGACATAATAAAATAACATTGGAGTGAATATAGGGACTGCTAACTATTTTAAGGGAAGAAATTCAATGAAACTAGGTTTTTTCAAATATCATTTGTTTACATTTTAATTTCCCACTTAAATCATATTTCTTCCAGAGTTGATTTCCCGCACCATCTCTTCACTACCTCCCACTATGAAACTCACATTCTTGAATTCTTTTGTGAGTAAATAGACGGAATATTGAGATGCTGAGAGGTAATAGGAGACCTCTGCTTCTTGTTTTAATTCTTATTCCTGCCACACTTTTTAGTATAATAAGAAACAGCCTGAAGATTTGAGATAATTGGGAGTTCCTTACTAGGCATGAAGAAAATAGAGGAAAACATACCCCATATGTTTCTGGTGGATTATAAGCAGAAAATGGAGGACAAACTAAATTCCACACCTCTCTATGCTGATATAGCAGGTGATTTTTGTTGCTTCAATTCAGGTGGAAGTTGGGTGCAGAGGCAGGAGGCACTGTGGAACCACTGGATAGAAATAGCAGGGTATGAGACCATCATGGTTAAGGGTCTATTTCTAGAGGCTCCTGGAAAATGGCTGTGAGATTTGGGCAAAAATTCCATGTGTACACATCCATCAGCTTTCAGTGACCATGTGATAGCATAGTGGGCTTCCAGTCAGAGAGCAATTTTGTTGCTACCCATCCTTGATCAATGTAGAGAAGAATTGATTATTCAATAGACAACTACAATGAAATATGCAGGAATGGGGAGGACCCATGCTTGTAGAAAGAATTGGTGAGTAAAATGAAGAGGTCTTCCTGGGCTATGGATTTAAGACCTGAGATGAAGTGCTAAAGTCACAGACTATCATTGAAAGAAATCCTTAAAGCACAGAGATCTACAAGAAGAAAATCTCCAATACAGACCACAGTTCTGAATGTTGAATAGTCAGGCACCTATTCATCATCAGAGACCAAGATGATCAAGAACACACTCCTTGCTCCTCTCTGTCTCAAGACCATGGGCCACATTCATCTCTCATACATGTGCACACCAACTTAGCTAAGGCAATGAGGATGGGAAGGATGTTTAACCAACCATGCATTTACCTGAAGTGATTATGTTATCCAAACAAAATTTTGTTTAATATTGCTCTTAGTGATTTGTTCTAAATTTAGTGCTTTTCCCCTCTTGCTACTCTGGATATGGAGCTGCAAAGGAGAGTAGATCAATTATAAAGAACAAACCATGTGTTCTCTCCATATCTGAATGTACTTTCAGTAAATTATTTAACCTTACTTCATTGGTCAACTGATCAATTGATTATTTATCAGCCATTATAAAGCACAATGTTACTACTAAAAGTCTATAAGCTTATCCAGGGAGGAGGAGCAAGATGGCAGGACAGAGAGGTGTGGAATTTAGTTTGTCCCCTGGAGCAACTAATAAACTACCAGGATTAACTAGTAAATAATCCGCAACAACTGCTGAGGGACAACCATGACTGTCAGTACACCATACACCAACCTGGAAAGGGTGAAATGGCTGAAATCCCAGCATAAAATCTGTAAGTAGAAACTGCAGAACCACATAGAGTGCTCTCTTCCCCCATGGCAGGCTGAGCTGAGGATCTCACTGTGGGAGAAAGCAGCATTCCCAGCACAAGCGAATATAGCTCAACCTAGCTCCAAATGGGGTTTTAATTAACACATGTGGACTGCTGAATACAAGCTACAAACATAGACAAACCACTAACAAGTAGCAAAGTACCCTGAGGTTGCTGCCAGTGGAGAAGAGGTGAGGCTGATAGAAACAAAAATTAATTAAAAAAAAAGAAGGAAAAATACAGAGGCTTTTAAAGATGACTGACCCTAGAGAGACAGAAAATGCTTGTGTCCTGGGAAACTGAGTTCAGAAGGCTGGGTGCTAACTCTGACCAATGGGCAAAACTCGGAGGGGTGTGGATAGGCTCTGAAAGGGGGCTTTCTTTCACTTTTTCTCTCTCTCAACCTGATTAGCTTAGTGGAGATAGCCTCAGCCATTTTCAGTTTGCAGCACTCTGACTCAGACAAGGGTAGAATTCACAGAGTCAGAGAGACAAAGGAGTAATTCAAATGTAGAAGATAACACCCTAGTGGGTATATCTTCCCTAAGAGGAAAGAGGTGGGGCCCAGCTCGGACCCCAGGGCCTGGGGGAATACAGTCAAAACAGAAACAACCTAAACAGAGAATTAAAGGGGCCACACCTCCTTACACCAGTCAAGAGTGACAGGCTGACAGGCACCACCTGCTGGGCAGGTTAGGAAAACAATAGTGGCTACAGACCTCACAGGAAAGTCTGTCAATCTTCTAAGACACACCCTCAGGGAAACTTGACACTGTTTGTAGCCACATTCTGAGATCTGAACCCATTTAGGTCTGAGAAAATCTGATTTTCCAGATTTTTCCCAAGGAAACCAAAAGCCTAGACAAGATAACACTACAAATTACACTAAGAAAAATGAAGATATGGCCCAGTCAGAGGAACAAACTTACACCTCAATTAAGATACAGTTGAGATACTGTTTCACTTTAATGAAACAATCAATTAAATATTTTCAAAGAAATATGCTAAATTAATTCAAAAACCAAGTCAACGAGTTCAGGGAAGATATGGTAAAAGAGATGAAGGATATAAAGAAAACACTGGGTGAGCATAAGGCAGAAATTGAAAGTTTAAACAAACAACTGGCAGAATCTAGGGAAATGAAAAGTACAATACAAGACATGAAAAACACAGTGGAGACATACAAAAGCAGATTTCAAGAGGCAGAAGGGAACACTCAGGAACTAGAGAACAAGATACCTGAAATCCTACACAAAAAAGAACAGGTAGGGAAAATAATGGAAAAATATGAGCAATGTCTCAGGGAATTGAATGACAGCATGAAGTGCATTAATGTGCATGTCATGGGTGTCCCAGAAGGAGAAGAGAAGGGAAAAGGGACAGAAGCAGTAATAGAGGAAATAATCACTGAAAATTTCCCATCTCTTAGGAAAGACATAAAATTACAGATCCAAGAAGGGCAGTGTACCCCAAACAGAGTAGATCTGAATAGACCTATGCCATGACACTTAATAATCAGATTATCAGACCTCAAAGACAAAGAGAGAATCCTGAAAGCAGTAAAAGAAAAACAGTCCATCACATACAAAGGAAGCTTGATAAGATTATGTGTGAATTTCTCAGCAGAAACCTTGCAGACAAGAAGGAAGTGGTGTGATCTAAGATACCAAAACAGAAAAACTGCCAACCAAGAATCCTATATCTGGCAAACTCTCCTTCAAATATGAGGGAGAGTTTAAAATTTTTTCTGACAAACAGACAATGAGAGAGTTTTTGAACAAAATACCTGCACTACAGACAGATAGGAAAAGACAGGAGTGAGAGACTGGGAGCACAAATTTGGGTGATGGTAGCACAGCAATGTAAGTAGACTGAACAAAGATGACTCTGTGTATGGTTGAAAGAGGAAGGTTAGGATTTCCAGAAGGAAAAAGCAAAGATAAAGACTGGGACTCTATAACTCAGTGAAACCTAGAGTGCCCGACAATTGTGATAAAAGGTACAAATATGTTTTTACATGAGGGAGAACAAATGAATGTCAGCCTTGCAAGGTGTTAAAAATGTGGTGATATTGGAGAAAATATGATCAATGCAAACTGTAGACTACAGTTAACAGAGAAAAAGTCTTTAAGATTATCCGAATTGTTTTGTAGCTTAAAAATATAGGTAATGGGTAAAGTTTATCAACCAATTTTTATTCTTACTAAAGAAAAGTAATTACAAATTACTCTCATGGAGATAAATGAAAAAACTCTTGTTGATACAATTAAGATTCATAATCAGAGACATAAAGGCACAGTTGAATTTAAGAATAGGATGACTAGATTAGAGTAACAGAAAAGGAAACCAATGAGGGTGCGCTGGGGCAAAGATCTCACTTAAAGGATGAAAATTGTCAGGGCAATGGGCATTTTCAAACTCTAGATGGTTTAACCAATTTACGCTTGATGTACTCCAAATTAGTGAGTTTTCTTCTTTCTACAATGTAATTTCATCATGAAAAGTGCCAAAGTTCTGAACTACCAGAGCTATAAAAATTCAACCTGTATCAATATGTGCATGCAATCTGGTAATAATTCTTATTTCACACGTATCCTTTGCCTAACAAAAGGCAAAAACTTTAGCTAATAGATGTTTTTTAGATTATTATTATAGCTTAATATTGATACATAATACATAAGAACAATTCAGTTTGACACATTTGTTTTCTTTTTTAGAAAAGAAATACTGGTAAAACTATGTTTTCCTTTTTAATATTCATGTTTAAAGTCATAAGAGATATAAGTTGGGCTTTGTATTTCTATCAATATTTTTCAAAATCATGTGCAGATTATGTTTTAATTTATGGTGTCAATCTTTTTTATTAGAATTGAGTCCATGATGAAAGATATATGAAATCTTGGATTCTAGTGCTATCCAGATGGAAAATATTGAAAAACAGGATTCTTGCTTATTGTTGGGTTGCTTTTTTTGAAGGGAAACTATGTATGCTTTTATATCCAAAAAGGGTAAATTATTTAAATTCAGCATCTTCTTATCAAGCAAAGTTTTAACTTCATGATTAAGTCATGTGTAGCATTTAGAAGGAATTGTAAAATAGAATAAATACACAAAAATGTTATTGTCCAGTTCACATATGTCCTCATAGTTTCTCAGACTGAAATCTAAAGCAAAAATTGAAGACATATGACTTTTAAATAGCATATAGCAAATTATCATTAAAATAGTATTCAATTATTTGTATTAACTTTTCTTTAACTAGAATTCAATTTATATATTAAACTGTATTTTTGGCAAGATTGTTAAAATTGGAATATATGCACACAAATACATGTATTTATCTGGCTGAAAGGTGACTGAAGAGTTAATCAGCAAGGAAAAGGTAGTCACAACATAAACTGTGTAGGAAGAAATCTAAACCTTTCAGAACACAATAAAGGCTCACACTGCAAAAAGTATATGGCTTGGAGGTTTGAAGATTTGCTATGACCTCTAAGCAGTCAGAAGGCTCAATATATTTTCATGTTGTTTTATACTGATTATTATATTGATCTTGATTTGGAGTGTTCTGAACTTGTATGCCATGGTCAAAATTGGAATTCCCCTCTGTGGTAATTTATATTGTTTTGTTGCTTTTGCTGTTGCTTTTTTTTTTTTTTTAATAAAAGCTATGTCAAGATATAATCCATAACAATGAAATTCACCAATTAAAATACAGAATTAAATGGTTTTTAGTACTGTCACACATTTGTGCAACCCTCACCGCAATGAATTTTAGGACATTTTCTCCACCCCAAAAATAAACCCTGTTCCCATTAGCATTCATTTCCCATTTCCCCCTAAACCTTCTGTTATGGACAGAATTGTGTCCCCCAAAAAGATATGTTTCAGTCCTAACCCCACATGATGTGATACAGTTTGGAAATAGGATCTTTGAAGGTGGTATTAGTTAAGATGAAGTCAAACCTGATTAAGGTGGCCCCTAATCTGACATGATTGGTGTCTTTATGAGAAGAGTAAATTTGAACACAGAGAGGCAGAGATCCCACAGAAAGGGGATAATGCCATTGAATGCTGAGGCTGAGAATGTCATAGACTGATGGCAAGCCACCACCAGAACAGGGATGGAACAGATTCTCCTCTCTATGTTTAACAGGAAGAATGGCCATACCAATATCTTGATTTCAAACTTTAACATCCAGAACTGTGAGGCAATAAATTTCTGTTTTAAGCCACCCCTGTCTGTGGCACTTTATGAAGGCAGCCCTAGGAGGCAAAAGAATGATTCCAAACCCTGGGCATTTACCAATCCCTGAACATTGCCAGTTCTGAACTTTTCATATAAGTGAAACCATATAATCCCTTTGTAACTGGCTTTTTTGATTTAGTATATTGTTTCAAGATCCATTTCTACTGTAGCATGTATCAGTGCACCATTTTTTTATTGCCAGATAATATTTTACTATACAGGTGTACCACAATTTGTTTATCCATTCATCATTTGATGAACATTTAGATTATTTCTAATTGTTTGGCTTTTGGACTTACATTATTTACTCTTTTTTAAAATGCAATTTTGTTGAGATATATTCACATAATATATAATCACACAAAGTATACAATCATTATTCAAAGTATTATCATATAGCTGTACATTTATCACTCCAATAAATTTTTGAACCTTTTCATTATGGCAAGAAATTAAAAAAAAATAAAAATAAAAATAAAAGTAAATAAGAACACCCAAAACATCTCATACTCCTTTCCCCCCTATTATTCATTTGCTTCTTTTTGCTCTTTTTTCTACTCATCTGTCCATACACTGGATAAAGTGCATGTGAGCCACAAGGTTTGCAGAATCACATAGTCACAACAAATATGCTATAGAGTTTAACAGTATTCAAGAATCAAGGATACCAGATTGCAGTCAACAGTTTCAGGTATTTCTTTCTAACTATTCTAATACACTAATAACTAAAAAGGGATATCTATGTAATGCATAAGAATAATTTCCAGAATGACCAGTTGATTCCATTTGAAATCTCTCAGCCACTGAAACTTTGTTTCATTTCTATTTCACCTTTTGGTCAAGAAAAATTTCTCAATCCCACGATATTGGGTCCAGGCTCATCCCAGGGAGTCATGTCCCATATTGACAGGTTGATTTATATCCCTAAGAGTCAGGTTCCATGTAGGGGGGGAGGGCAGTGAGTTTACTTACACTGTTAGATTAGAGAGAGAGGCCGCATCTGGGCAACAAAAGAGGGTCTTGGGGGAAACTCTTAGGCACAATTATAAGTAGGCTTAGCATCTCCTTTGCAGTAACAAGCTTCATAAGGGCAAGACCCAAGATCGAGGGCTTGGACTATTACAATGGTAGTCCCCAATACTTGTGAGAATATCAGGAATTCCCCAGGTGGGGAAGTTTAATATTTCCATTTTTTTTCCACTCCCTAAAGGGGGCTTTGCAAATACAATTTTGTTCTCTGCCCAAATTAATCTGGGACATACTGGGGCTTCATGCTAACAGGAACATACCAACCAGATCTCACCCCCTACTCAAGGTTCCATGAAATTGTGGTGTTTGAATAGATTTTCCACCAAATAAACATCTCTTCCTTTGGTCTCAATAGAAGTTGACATTTTAAAACACAGTCAATATCATCCTTTCCCCTTTAGTCTGGTTTATTTTAGTCTTAAAGAATTACATTTTGTTCATATCTCTAATTAAAGTCTGATGTCTTTCATCTTTAATATTTGCTCTACAGAGTAATACTGACATTCAGAGCTGCTGAACTCTGATTCTGAGTCTCAGGTGTCACATAGACATCCAAAGTTCCATGGACCAATCAGGTTATACACAAACAGTTCAGCATCTCAGAATCTAGAAATAACGATTACAGCTTATGAATAGACATGACTGCTGTAAGAGCTTACAATCTAGGAACCTTTACCATAAGCCTTACCCTGATAACCTGTGCTCTCAGATTCAATTCTCAGGTTTTGCACATTATGGTAAGTCAATGTAAGTGAGCCATTATAATGTTTGTCTTTTCGATTCTGGCTTATTTTACTCAACATACTGTCCTCAAGGTCCATTCACCTAGTTGCATACCTCACAACTTCATTTCTTCTTGCCAATGCTTAACATTCCATTGAATGTATATACTGCAGTTCACCATTCCATTTATTGGTTGATTTACTCTCAGGTCACCTCTACCCATTGTGAATACTGGTGCCATAAACACCAGTGTGCAATGTCCACTAATGTCTCTGCTCTCCTTTCAGTTCTTCCAAGTATATACCCATGAATAGGGTTGCAGGACATTCTGGCAACCCCATAGTTAGCTTCCTGTGGAACCACCACATTGTTCTCCAGATGGGCTGCACCATTCCACTTTCCTACCAACAGTGAATGGGTACAGCTCTCTCTCCATGTTTTCTTCAGCACTTGTATCCCTGTTTATTTTTAAATAGTTTTACTTAAATGCTGGTATAGTCAATGATTCCTGCTATAGTCACATAGTTATGCTTTCATCAACACAATCTCTATGAGGGCATTTCCATTTCTTCTGCAAATAAAGAGGAAAGGGAGAAAAAAAATGAAGAATATAAATACAAAATATAGAAGAAAAATTAAAATGAAGTAAAATACAATGAAAAGATCAGACAACAACACCAGAATGCCATATCACTCCTGTATAACACCATCTTATAGATATTTAGCTTTTATATATTGCCTTTTTTATAATTAATGGAAGCATCTTACAATATTCCCACTAACTATAGACTCTAGTTTTCATTGATTGTATTTTTCCCCTGTATATCCAATTTGCAACACCTTGCAATGTTGGCATTCATTTGTTCTCCCTTTTTAAAAAACATTCTTACATTTGTACATTTATTCACCATCACTGACCACTCTGTTTCACTAAGTTAAACAATCTCAGTATTTATCTTATTTCTTTCCTTCTGGTGTCATACAGTATTATACTATCCATTTCTGGATCTATTCAATCAATCCTGTTTACTCCTATGTGTGCCGTCAGCATCAAATGCCCAATTTCTAACCTCTTTCTATCTCCTGATAACCGGTGTTCTCAACTTTAACTCTCAAATTTCACTCATCAATGTTACTTCATCTTAGTGGGTCCATAGAGTATCTGTCCTTTTGTTTCTGGCTAATTTCACTCAACGTAATGTCTACTGTCTACCATTTTGAATTTCGGAATTTATATGTCATATCTTTTATTATTTCATTTCATTTCATTTTTATTTTATTTCCCTCTTTCTTTTTACTCTCACTGATAGTCTTCATTTAAACTCTCTTCTCCAAACCTCTATCTCCTGTCTTTTCTTATCTGCCTAGAATGCTCCCTTTACTGTTTCTTGTAGAGCAGATCTAACGTTCACAAACTCTCTCAGTGTCTGTTTGTCTGAAAATATTTTAAACTCTCCCTCATTTTTGAAGGACAGCTTGGATGGATATAGAATTCTTTGTTGGCAGTTTTTCTCTTTCACTATCTTAATTATATCATGCCACTGCCTTCTTGTTTCCCTAGTTTCTACTGAGAAATCCATACACAGTCTTATTGAGCTTCCTTTGCATATAATTGATTGTTTTTTTCTTGCTGCTTTCAGAATTCTCTCTTTGTGTTTGACATTTGATAAGCTGGTTATTAAGTATCTTGGAGTAGGTCTATCCAGATCTATTCTGTTTGGGGTACACTGCACTTCTTGGATCTGCAATTTTATGTCTTTCATAAGAGATGGGAAATTTTCAGGGCTTATTTCCTCCATTACGCTTTCTGCCGATTTTCCCTTTTTTTCTCCTTCTGGGACACCGATGACACGTATATTCATGTGCTTCATGTTGACATTTAATTCCGTGAGACCCTGATCATATCTTTCCATTCTTTTCCCTGTCCTTTTTTAGTGTAGGATTTCAGAAGTCCTGTCCTCTAGTTCCTGAATCCCTTCTTCTGCCTCTTCAAATTTGCTATTGTATGTCCTCATTGTGTTTTTCATCACTTCCGTTGTGCCTTTAATTACCTTAAGTTCTGCTATTTGTTTGTTCAAACTTTCGGATTCTTCCTTTTGTTTGCCCAATGCCTTCTTCATATCCTTCATCTCTTTTGCCACATCTTCCCTCAACTCTTGATTTGCTTTTTGAATTGATTTAGCATACTTGTTTGAAGATTTTAATTAGTTGTTTCAACTTGTACATCTCATTTAAAGTGTAAGTTTGCTCCTTTTGCTGAGTCATAGCTTCATTTTTTCTACCATGAATCATATTTCTTTGTTGTCTAGGCATCTAGTTTCCTTTATTACCCCAATCAGATTTTCCCAGACCAGATGGATCCAGTTCTCTGGAAGAGGGTGTAATCAGTATCAAGTTTCCCTGAGGATAAGACCCAGGATGTTTTCAGAATTTCCTGTGAAGCCTCTAGACTCTGTGTTTTTCCTGTCTTGTGAAGCAGGTGTCACTTGTCAGTCCACTGCTCCCCACTGGCATAAAGAATTGTGTTGCCTTTCATTCTGAGTAGACCCTCTCCCTGCCAGGGGCTGAGAGTGTCAGAAGCCCAGCTTAAGTTGTTTTATTTTTTTTTCCCCCAGGCCCTAGGTTTCAAGTTCTCTGAGGAAAGGCAGCAACTTGAGCTGGGCTATGTCTCCCCCTTTTCTTAGGGAAGATAAGTCCTTTAGAGATTTATCTCCTGCACTTGACTTCTTCCTTTTTCTCTCTATCTTGACTCCACCCTTGCCTGTGTCAGCACTGATAACTGAAAATGACTGAGGCTTTCTCTAAGGAGGTACTTAGAATGAGATTAAAAAAAGGAAAAAATAAAGAAATCCTCCTTTCAGAGCCAAACCCCAGCCCCTCAGATACCAGTCAAGAACCAGAGTTGGTGCCTGGTTCTATGTGTGTCTTTTATTGGGGCACTGCCTTTTTCTAGTATTCTGAGATCAGCTGAATGCAAAAACCTCTATTTTTATTTATTTATGCATTTTTTTTCCATCAGCCCCACCTCCTCTCTGTTGGGAGAAATTTCTGGGTTCCTTTCATGCTTGCTCCAGGTTTATCTTTGCTCATAGCTTGTATCCAGTAGTCCAAATTCATTAATTAAAACTGCAGTTGGAAGTTGGTTGAGCTACCTTCCTTTCCTCCTAGTAGTAGGCTGCGTCTTTTCCCACAGGGAAGTGTTTCAACTCAGCTTTCCATGCCAGTGGGGGATGGACACCAGGTGCACAGTTTGGGGAGCTTTACTTACAGTTCTTATGCTGCAACCTCAATCATTCTACCCATTCCAAACTGGTGTATGATATGTGTCTGGTCACAGATGTCCCCCAGCAGTTGTTCCAGGCTATTTGCTAGTTGGTCCTGGCTATATGCTAGTTGTTCCAGAGGACCAACAAAATCCACACTTCTCTATACCACCATCTTTCTCCACCTCCCTCTTTATTTACTCTTAATCTTACCAACCACAGACATTTAAGAATACATATTGTGCCATATTTTTTCCCATTTTAACCATTTAAGTGTACAATTAAGTGGTATTAATTGTATTTGCAATGCTGTGTTTCCATCACTAATATCCATAATTGTTCTTGTTTGTTAGAGTTGTTGTTATGCAAAATACCAGAAAGGAATTGGCTTTTATAAAGGGGATTTATTAGGATACAAATTTACAGTTCTAAGGCAAGGAAAGTGTCCATATTAAGGCAGCAACAAGTGGATACCGTCACTGAAGAATGGTTGATCCTGTACAGAACGTCTCTGTCAACTGGGAAGGCAAGTGACTGGCATCTGCTTGTCCTTTGTTCCCAGGTTGTGTTTCAAAATAGCATTCTCCAAAATGTTTCTGGGCTTCTATCTTCACTCCTCTCTCTCTGCTCCTGTGCATCCTTGCTTCTTTATCCCAGGGCATTTCCCTCTAAGTATCTGGGAGTCCTCTCAGCTTCTTGGGGGCAAACTCTGGACTTCATCTCTTAGCTTAGCATCTCCAAACATACTTCTGTCTGCATCTCTAAGCATCTCTAAGTGACAGCATCTGTGTCAGCCCTTCTGCTCTCTTAAATACTCCCGTGAACTAAACAAGACCAATCCTGAATGGGCAGGGACACACTTCCATGGAAATAATCTAATCAAAAGGTCTCACCCACAGTTTGGTGAGTCACATCTCCATGGAGACATTTAAACAAAAATTTCCACCTTAATCAAAAGACTGCATTAAAGAACATGGCTTTTTGGGGGGACATAATATATTCAAACTGGCACAATTATCCAAAACAGAAACTCTGCACCTATATTGCAATACTTCCACAATGCCACTCTCCCCTTAGTGGTGGTTTAATGTATTTTGAAAAGTCAGTTCTCTCAATGCTTAGACCAAATACAGAATACATTATTTAAATGGTTTTTAAAAATGTTTTCCACCTCCTTTCCACACTATTCTATGTTAATAAAATGATTACACATGGTAAATTGTATCAGTAGTATTTTCCACTGAACAAGCCAGCATGCCATTTAAAAGAAATTAACTCATGGATTGCTTATTTCTGGAGAATGAGAAAGTTAATTGTTAGGAATCTTTCTATTTTAAATGCATTTGTAAACTATAGAAAACTTAAAAGGAAGAATATAGATGGTTTATTTATACATCAAGATAATTTTCTGTATAGTGGACTTTCTCATTCCAAAATTTTGATCATCTGTCAATTGTAAAACACATAATGACTTCAATAAATGCAATTACATGCCATGTTGCTTCAAAATATTGAAACATATTATCACTTGATCTACTTTTATATAATAATAAGATTTCATAACTGGAGAATAAATAAATAGATTCTGATGCAAATAAAATTTATGTGAGGATTTTGGAGGTGTCTTTTTTTTGAGCACTTTTTGTTTTGTTGTCTTTTGCCATCTAACTATTGAATGATTTCAGTAACACCTATTTCATTAGGCATATCCAATAGAAAATCATAATTTCCTTGCATGTCAACATTTGCCATCCTGTAAAATTTAGATTTCTTCTCACCATTGTCATGAGACAAGTTCTCAAAAAATCCAGTCAATACTTGCATGATGTATAGTGTAACTGAAGTGGATCAAACTTTTTAATGTAAAATTCCTCTAGAGAGTTAAATATATTATCTTACAACCTTTCTCTTTACTATCATTCAAAATTCCATGAGCATTAATTTTAAATTCATTTAGATTCCCACACCACTGCTAGCTGTTCTGTTGCCAAAGAGTCACAAGTATGTCCCTCATATAGAAAAGGTAATGCATTTTTTCCTCATAGAATTGACTGAATATCTGATTGCAAGGGTACATTTTTTAATACTTTTGAGTTAAATTTTTCCAATTAGCTTCCCCACCCCATGTTGTGCTAACAGGTTTATTTCCATCTAGTTAAAGAGACATCAAGAAAATTAATGAGAAGAAATTCATGCATCATTTACTCTTTTAAATTTTTGAGAAAGTCCTATTTGAAAAACATTCTTGGGGATACTAAAAGTCCACAGTTTACATGTGATACAATATCATTGTACATATTTTAGTTATGACTGTAATAAAGTTAAACCTGTTTTAGAGGTTTAAATTGGTTCAATAAAATAGTGTCAAAATCCTCTCTTTCAAAATTATGCTCATGTATTAAAGATGAAAGTGGTATATTAAAAGAAAGGTGCTAAATTTGTATTAACAAAAGTGCTTTGTTTTTTCTTTTACAACCTAATATTTCTAATCATTCTTTCATTTTCTTGAGTAGTGTACAATTAGTCTTTGATGGAATTTAGAAGAAACAGATTTTTTTGATGAGGCAACTGTTAAGAACTTCAATTCCCAACAAGTGAAATATGCTACCTTTGGTTAATAAAGTAAGGTCTATGAATTTTATTTTCCTTATTTCAACTAAAATTACAAGAGGGAAAACCCCCAGAGCAAAGCTTAGAATGAAATAAAGTAGCAAGTGTTGCAGAGAATTGTATCCCATACCAATTAAAGGTGTGGGGCTTGCTTTAAATCATATGGATTTGAATGAGTAATGAGAGCTAGTTAGTGACATCTCATATTCCAGTGCTACTGTGAAATGTCTGTGACGTGATTCTAAACTAACTTAGCTGTCTTTTGTCTTTTGTATAGTTTAAAAATATTTACTATCTTCATCCATTTATATTTTTCCTTTTTATGTGAGTCTTGTGAAGATGTTAGTTCCTTTTGCTCAATTTTTGTATACAGATAGACTGTAATTTTGCATGAAATTTCTTTATCATAATCATGAAAATCTACAGTTGGGATCACAAAACAATTGGTAATAAAAGCATGTGTAACATTGCCAAACACAACCTTGTGTATAACACAAATAAAAAACCTTTATTCTATTTAACTGTACTTCAAAATGATATGTAAATTTTAATTACTGAATAATCATCTATGTTTAGGTAGCAATTCTTCTTTCCTTTTCATCACTATAATGTTGCATAAAAACATATTTCACCAGAGAGATGACATATTGCTTAAATTAAACTGGCCAAAGAAAACTCTTAAATGAAACATTCATACATATGTAACATAATGTAAATTTGTGTTTGAAGCAGTCAGATTCCTGAAGGGAAAAAGGCAGCATGCCTGCAATTATAAATTAAGAGAGATTTGAAGGGACAACTTTCAGAACGGTGGGCAGGACCTAAGGAATGACAGTGGGTGGTTATGTATCCTTGGAAAATGATAGCAGGAAGCCATTAGGTCCCCTAGGCCTGAAGAATCATGGATGCAAGAAGTTACCAGAATCTGGAAGGGCCTGTAGCTCTTGGACTCTGATCATAAATGGGGAGTACAGTCACTACGAGTGCTGTGGCCTGGCAAGGGGAAACATGGGTAGTCCACATGTTGACCTCTCCCATCCACCTTTCAATCTCCTGCCAGTGACTCCCATGGCCACCTTGGAAGAAGGAAGACTCAGGCACCTGGGTGATACAATTTATCGAGGTCAGTCTATTAGGGCATTGGTTTTTTGACCAGAATGGCTAGGGTAGAGAAAGGACCTGTATGGATAAATTGTAGAATATCTAATACATGATTTAAAACCTCACATGGAAGAGTGTGGCTTTTAATGAAAGAGATTAAATGAATGCAGACTTATAAGTAGCTACTGTAATAGTCTATATTCTGTGGGATCAAAAATGAACTAACATTTCAGAGATGTTTCTTACCATCACAGTTAAGAAAGTAAACCTCTTTGTAAAGGCATGTGGCAAAATTCAGCATCCTTTCTTGATAAAACACTTAGAACAATAGGAATAGAAGACAACATCCTCAACATGATAAAGGACATATATGAAAAACCCATAGCTAACATCAAACTCAATGCTGAAAGACTGAAAGATTTTCTGCTTAGTTCTAGAACAAGACAAGGATGCCAACTGTACCACTGTTATTCCATATCATACTGGAAGTTCTTGTCAGAGCAATTAGAAAGGAAAATATAATAAAATGCATCTGAATTGAAAAGGAAAAAGTGAAACATTTACTATTTGCAGATGATATGATTCTATATGTAGAAAGTTCCAAAAAATTAGCAATAAAAATACTATAGTTAATAAACAAATTCAACAAAGGGGTGGAGTAAAAGATCAGCATGCAAAAATCAGTAGTATTTCTTTAGACTATCAGTGAGTGAGCTGAGATGGAAATCAAGAAAAAAATTCTATTTACAACAGCTTCTGAAAGAATCAAATATCTGGAAATAAATTTAACTGAGGATTTAAAGGACTTGTTAGCAGAAAACTAAAAAATAGAAATTGAAGAAGACCTAAATGATTATAGAAACATTCTGCATTCATGGATTGGAAGACTAAATATCAAGACGTCAATTCTGCCCTAAATGATTTACAGATTTAATGAAATTCCAATCAATTCTTGGCAGAAATGAAAAAGTCAATTATCAAATTTATTTGGAAGGGTAAGGGACCCAGAATATCCAAACATTCCTTGAAAAAGAAGAATGAAGTCAGAGGACTCACACTTCCTTGCTTTAAAGCATGTTACAGTACCTTGGAACTTATGTTTTGGCATTTGAATTAAAAAAAAAAAGGATTAAAAAATAAATAAGCAAAGCACATTATAAAGCTACATTGCTCAAAACAGTATGGTACTGGCACAAGAATAGATATATTGACCAATGGAATTGAATAGAGAGTTCAGAAATAGACCCTCACACCAATTGCCAATTGATTTTTGGCAAGGCTGCCAAGTCCACTCATTTGGGAAAGAATAATGTTTTCAACAAATGGTGGTGGGAAAACTGGATATCCATTTGCAAAAGAATGAAAGAGGACCTTATTTCACACCATATACAAAAGTTAACTCAAAATCACTCAAAGATGTAAATAAGAGAGCCAGGACTATAAAGAAGAAAATGTAAGGAGGAGGTTCTTTAGGATTTTGTATTAGGTGATAATTTATTGGCCTTTACACCCAAAGCACACACAAAAAAAATAGATAAATGGGACATCCTCAAAATTAAAACTTTTGTGCTTCAAAGGAATTTGTCACAAAGTAAAAAACCTACTCAAACGGAGAAAATATTTGGAAACCACTATCTAATAAGTGTTTAATATCCAGAATATATAAAGAAATCCTACAAATCAAAAATAAAAACACAAATGACACAATTTAAAATGGACAAAATACTTCAATAGACATTTTTCCAAAGAGGCTATAAATATGGAGGAAAAGCACATGAAAAGATGGTCAACATCACTAGATATTAGAGAAATGCAATTCAAAACCACAGTGAGAAATCATTTCACACCCACTAAATGCCTATCATCATAAAAACAGAAAATTACAAGTGTTGGACAGGATGTGGAGTAATAGGAACACTCATTCATTGCTGGTGAAAATGGAAAATGGTGCAGCTGCTGTGGAAGACAGTTTAGCAATTCCTCAAGAAGCTAAATATAGAATTACCAGATGACTCAGCAATCCTGCTACTAGGAATATACCTAGAAGAACTGATAACAGGGAGGGACTTGAACAGATATTTTCACCTGGATGTTCATAGTGGCATTATTCACAATAGCCAAAAGATGGAAATAACCCAAGTGTCCATCAGCCAAAGCAGAGATAAACAAAATGTGGTATACGCATATGATGGAATATTATTCAGCTTTAAAATGGAATGAAATCCTGATGCATGTGACAACATGGATGAACCTTGGGGACATTATGCTGAGTGAAATAAGCTAGGCACAAAAGAACAATCATTAATGACCTCACATATATGATATAAGTATGATAAGCAAACTCAGCATTAACATTTAGAATATAGTTTACCAGGTGATAGATTGGGGGAAAGAATAGGGAGCTGATGCTTAATTTGTACAGAATTTCTATTTAGGTTGATGGTAAAGGTTTGGAAATGGATGGTGGTGATGGTAGCATATTACTGTAAGTATAATTAACAGTGCTCAATTATGGATGTGACTGTGTTTGAAAGGGGAAATTTGGGGCCATGTGTGTTACAAGAATGAAAATTAGAAGATAAAACATTGGACTGTATAACACAGAACCTTGTTGTGGATAAAGAACTGGGGTTAATAGTACAAGTATAAGAATGTTCTTTCATGAATAAAAACAAGAGTATGACACTAATACAGGGTGTTAATAATCAGGAGGTATATGGGAAAAATACACCTAATGTGAACCATGGACTACAGTTAATAGCATTATTTTAATATTCTTTCATCAACTGTAACAAAGCTACCACACTAATGCAAAGTGTAAGCAATGGGGGGATATATGCAAACATTATAGTTTTTGCATGACTTTTCTGTAAACCTACATTTCTAATTAAGAAAAAAATAATAATAATTTTAAAAACCCAAAATTTTATAAGTTTAAGAAACCTTACACAAAATACTACATATGGTATGATTCCATTTGTAAAGTAAATATAAATAAATATGTAAGACAGAAATAGATTAGTTGTTATGTAGGGATGGGGAAGGATACAGGGATTGAGAGGTGACTGCTAAGAGATATGGGGTTTTTCTTTTCAGAGTAATGAGAAAATGTTCTAAAATTGATTGCGGTAATGAATCCACATCTCTGTGAATATAATAAAAGCCATTGATTGTACACTTTGGATGGTTTGTATTGTATGTGATTATTTCTCAACAAAACTGCTTTAAAAAAAGTAAACCTGTTAAAGAGGGTTAATTCCTAGAAGACATTGTTTTAGATCAAAGATACACTGGAAAATTAGGATCCTCCAAGATCTTCACAACCTTAAGGAACAGGCTGAATTTGACAATGTAAAATGTAACAGGTATAGATTCTGTTTGCTAGATGGAAAAATCTATAAGCCCAAAGCACTGTATGATGAGCAGCAGGAGTAAAAGTGCTCTGCCTGGGGTTAGTTAGCTCTTTGGGAATTGACAGAGAGTTGTGAATTTTTGATACGGAAATCAGATCTAGAGTTAGAGGTGATGGCTTGAGATATGGTGCCCCCTTTAATTTAGATCCATAATGATATACTGAGCATTCACTGTCAGTAATTTAGCTATTGGTAGTTGTAAATGATGGCTTCTTCCAATTGTTCGTTCTGTGAGTCATAAATGCATACGTGGTGAAAAATCATTTAAATTATATATAACCTCATTCAACTAGGAGTTACTGAGGAAATATAAATCAGTCACTATGGCAGAAAACAGGAATTTACAGGTAAATATTTATAGCGAATGACTGCAGGTAAAAGTGCAAATTTAATATTTAACACTGAAAATTTGCTTTATATCAGAACACCCTTAGCACTTTTTGCATATTGCATACTCGTTAAAACTGATCTACTAGGTAAGTATTACTAGCATTCTCATATTACAGATGAGGAAACTATCATAGGCAAGAAAATGTTTTGCTCAAGGTCACAGAGCTAAAGGTAAGGTGAGAATTTGAAACCTCTCATCTACTTTCAGAACTCATGTTTTAATCATATTATACAATCTCTACTACATTAGAATTGCTTACAAAATGTAATGTTAAGGTAAGGGCTTTTTTTTTAATTTATTTTGGTGCATTGAACCATAAATGCTTCTCAAATCAAAATTCTAATGATTGTTGAGACATAAGTTACATCTCCCCTGGTTTTGTCTTTACTTTGCTACAGTCTCTTCTTGCCATTTTGTAGCATTCGGTGTTCTCTGTGTTCAGTAATACTCAGCTTACTTGAGTTGAGATCCATTTCTGACACCCCCATCCCTGAAATCATGGCCATTTTGTGTTGAGTTCCCTGGATGAGCATTAAGATGATGAGAGACAAAGGCTGATTCTGATTGGCAACTACAAAAAGATAGAGTCTTGCTGGACATGCTTTAATGGACTTTGTGGATTAACTAATACAAAGTTTACAAGGGGCAGGTAAAGACTAATGAATTTTTGTTGTCTGACAGACAATCCCTTATTATTTATCTGAATTATAGAACGAGCCTGAGCAGGTTTCTCAAAGGAAAAGGGTTTTGTTATTTTTATCAAGGAGGGTAAACACCTGTTTGCCAAAACCTAGGCAACTGGATTCTAAATATTCCATCAGAGCATACACAGACTTCACACTTCATACAGAATAGCATTTTGCAATTTGAGTAGAATGGGATCTAGTTGGCCATAAAGCCCAAGTGACAAATCTGTTTGAATTGCAGCCTGGGCTATTTAAATAATCTTCTCTTATTTGGGGCCCCTTTCAAAGTCTTACATGGGTCAGAGTCATGTAACCCAAATATTGTAAACATTCCTTTCAAGTTAGAGAGAACCACAAATTGTGCCTCTTCCTTAGTGATGAGAGTCAAGGGGCAAAGTGTAGCATCATGAATTTTACTTTGGTTGAGCTATCCAAAAATCTTGCCAACTTGGTAGCAGGCCCATGATTTTCCTCAAGATTTACCTCCATTTTTTGGCATGGATGTGTCCAACCAAGGCAATTAGATGGCCTCCTATTTTCTGTTTATTAGTTCTCATATGCAAGATATCATTTATAAAGTGGGTTTCAGTGATTTCCTGGTAAGACAACATCACTCATTACTAAAGCATTGATAGTGATACAAACTTAAACCAGAAACTTAATGAATATTGTGAACTGTGCCTACACTTTCTGTGTCCTTTACATATTGGTATGTAGAAAACAGATGTTCGGAATGAATGGTTAAATACCAAGTGCCAGAAACTATTAATTTGCCTCGGTAAAGAAACAACAAATGGAAATTCCCTAAAGCAAGATTGTTGCAAGTTTTCAGTTCATGACTTTGGCTGAAAATTGAGGGACTTTAGATTGTTATTCTTTTCCCTTTAGCTGCCCATTCTGTCACTCCCTCCACTGTTTTGTTTTGTTTTGTTTTGTTTTTGTTTTATGCCTTTATGTCATGTGTGTTGCACAGTGATGGTCACCATTGATTCATCTTCAATGAGCTTATTAGGGGACAGCAGAAGGGGAGAAGGGGAAGTTTTTGCTTGGTGTGTATACAGTGTTTGTAAATAAAAGCTAATAAATGAATAAATAAATAAAAAAGATAGAGTACAGTCTCAAAATAAGCAAGATAAAATTTTCTATCCATCAGAGAATACTGAATACCTATAGATGGCTTGCAGTCTAATCAAGTCATTTGGCACTGAAAAGTGGTTTTTAAACAGTGCTGAAACTGTTGACCCAACACTTTCAACTCTGACCATAGTTACAGACTTACTGGTGATTTTCATTAACCAAGACTCCTAACAAGGCTGTAGGCTTGAGAAAATGACTGGCTTCTTGCCAATGCTGAATGTACTTGCAGCAATTTCCCCCATTAAGTCCTGTATAAGAGATATGAATCTTCTAATGTGTGTGTTTGTGTAAGTGTATATGCTTTCTTTTGGTGATCAATTCATGTTAAGTGTGGAAGGAGTCAGAAAGTCACTGGAAATGCAAATATATTTCTATATTGTAGAGTTGTTCTGGAATATTCAAAGAAATACCTTTCAAATGAATAGAATCCTATGTTTATTTCTTCTGTGAGAAATATAGATGGTTAGGTATTAGTCAAAAAACAAACTAACAAATAACTGCATAAAAATGGCTGCCAGATTTTTGTCTTTTACTGTCCCATATTAGATGAATTTTCAATGCTGTCTTCTTTCACCAATCCCAACATTACTGATATAAATTCTGAACTGTTCACAAATCTTGCTGCCTGCAGCTATAACTTACTCTAGTCAACTTAAGCATAAATGAAATATACTGAGAGATAAGTATGTTGTTCAAAACATGTAAAATAGTATTGAAATGAGCCTCAGTATAAATCATGTAAAAACTAAGAAAGGCTCAGAACTGCCAAGAATAGTCTCAGATTACAGCCAGTGTCCAATTGGACACTTAATACCTCTTCTACTGGGACTCATAAAATACACTCAAATGGTAATATTGGTTTTCTCTAAAGATTTGAGATATTTTTTAATTTTCATTTTACTTTCATTTTCAAATTGTGTGTTCTTCACATTTTGTTTAATAAGTTCATTGGACATTTGCTGTTTGGCTACCCTTTCAATTTGGGGAAAATGTCATGAAAGATAGAATCCAACAAAGCCATCTGCTAAGGAAACTGGAAGGAGGATAGATAATTTCTTCCCTTTTCGTCTGGCAATTTGAATCTAAGCTTACCACCTCGTCTATGGAACTACTGTATCTGGAAGCTTTCCGCTAACCTGCTGGATTCCATTTCACTTGGGCACTTGATACCAGGCCATTACACTCTCCAATTTGTTGCTTATGCTATCAAAAATCTCTAAATGACGTGGTGTCTTTGCTTCATTCTCTCAAGATTTAAAGTACATGAGGGTGGGGAGTAGGAATGATTGGTGAGCCATTTTCATGGTCCCTGCATGAGAAAATAGAGGCTTGAACCAGCATGGAAGTTTAGAGATGGCATCAGATGATGTCAAACTTTGAAGAAAGAGATTTCCGACCATTTGCATATGAAACGTGAAAAGGAAAAGAGCACTTGTGATTTCAAGCTGAGCCAAAGTTATATACTGTCATTTCATAAGAGAAAGAATGTAGGAAGAGCAGGTCTGGGATTGGAATCAGTATTTTTAGCTATTAAATATGGATCCTCTGGGACAGTCAAGTGGACCCGTTAATTAAGCATTTGTATATATAAACTAGAGAGGTTGTGCTAGAGAACTGAGGGGTGAGCGTGTGTGTGTGTGTGTGTGTGTGTGTGTGTGTGTGTTTGTGTGTGTTCTAAATTTATGAGTCATGTATTTAAAGCCATGGCATTAGATGAGATTAGAGAACCCACTATAAATTTCTAAGAAGCAATGGGTCAAAAGTCTATACCCTACTCAAACACAAGTATTATAGTTCATTTCACTATTTTGTGCAAGGTAATTATAATTAAATGATTAGTGAACAAGCTTTTATTGAGTGAAAAATCACAAATTGATAGTAAATATAATGGTAATTTCCTCCTTTCTTCTGTAAATCTCAAGGATTTTTTTTCCTTTTAAATTTTAGTGTGAGTTTTTAATCACCTGGAATTTTTTAAAACCAAAAAAGAAAAAAAAAAAAGGAAATTAAATCCCATTTTCCCATTTTGATCTAGGCCACCTTAATAATTCCTATAATTGGCCAGAAGTGCAGTTTTGTCAGTTATCACACTCTGACATTCCATGATGTCTGGCATGCTTCCTGATATGGAAGGAGCCCATCCTGGCTGTGCAAGGGGGGCCTAAATGACCCAATAGAAGAGAGCAAATGCAAACAAGAGGCATGATAGCAAAAATAATTAGGCTAAGATGGATCTACAAACATCTAATCAAAGCCTGTCACTATGCAATTGAAGAGGAGTTCTCAAGGGGACTTTGATAAATAAATAAATAAACAAATAAATAAGTAAGTAAGTACTTGGGGGTTTTCTGTCTTTCAGTTATGTGATTGTATTTTCATATAACCTGATTCTCTTGGGCAAAATAAATACTAACTTGTTGAAATTGACAATTGACAACATAGACATTAATCAAAATAATCACAATTCACTAAAAATTTGAAAAATATTTGCAAAATAAGTGTTTGTATTTTATTATAAAGAAAAATGTGTGGACTTTGGTGCCAAACTGGGAATGAATGAACACTGAGTCTGATGCTAAACTTGTGTGTCTTTTCTATCTGTGGACTTTAGTCTCTGTGAAAAGGGAAAATCTGAATCCCTTGTGTTTGTGGTATAAGAGATAACACAGACCTCTAGCAGTCATTTTATACAGAGTAACTTGATTAGTGGATAATTGTTATAGTAAATGCTTAGAAGGCACTTCTTATTTGTGTGGAAACATTCTGGGTCCTTTATATGTGTTAACTCAATTAACACGTCAGTCATGGGATGTAGGCGCTACTGTTGTCCCCATTTTACAGATATGGAAACTGAGGCCAGAAACATTAGGAAACATGCCCAGTCACCCAGTTACTAAGAGGGACAACTTCTAATATCACAGGCAATCATTTTGCAAGGTCTCCTAATCACTCTGATACTACTTGCTGAGGACATGAATGCATTTAAATTGCTCTGTTTATACTACCAGAGAGCATATTAAAATATTGTGCTTGTGAATTTGACCATGTAACATTGACTAAGAAAAAAAAGTTATGTAATAACACCCAGTCAAATTAATGGTGGTATGAAATGAATTTACATGTATTTTCTTAAATATAATACAAGGGAGAGTGAAAGGTGCAGTTTGATGTTTTACAGTAAGAAAAATATGACTTAAAATCTCAATATCAGCTCATTTTTAGCTCAACAAATTTTGGAAGGTCAATTCCCTCATATTAGTTGATAAGTAGGTGGTTAGCCTGCCCTCTTTCAGGAGGTACATGTAACAAAAGAGCATGGGTGTCAGGTCACAAGCCAGAAATCAGAAGAGGTATATATAGGTTGAAGAAGTAGGGGAAGAGAATAGACTCCACCACTGCACAGAAGCAGATATATAAAACATTAGCTGTGAAGGAGTGGCAGGATGCAGAACTTCATTAAAGTTCATAATGAGAGGATCTAAGATGGCAGCATAGAGAGGAGTGAAAGCTAAGTAGTCCCCCTGGAACAACTTAAAAAAACAGAAACAATTAGTAAATAATCTGGAATAACTGCAGGGGGACAGATGTGACTGTCCACTCATCATACACCAACCTGAATTGGGAGGAGTGCCCGAGATCACAGCATAAAATCTGTAAGTAAGAACTGCGGATCCAAATTGGGAGACCCCCTCCCCCACATCCTGAGTTACAAAGCCTCTGGTACCAGAGAGAAGCTTTCTCTCAGTGAGCGAATATAGCTCACCTGAACTCCAACTGGGGTTTTAATTAGCGAGTGTGAACTGCTCACTATGAGGTATGAATCCCCAACAAGTAGACAGAGGCTTTGGGTGATGACTGACCTTGTAGAGCTGGAGGGTCACCTCGGACTAGCTCTGCTCCTGTTTCAACTCAGTGGAGAAAGCCTCGGCCATTTTCAGTTCCCAGTTCTGTGACACAGACAAGGGTGTGGCACAGGCAGAGAGAGACCATTGAAATTCTAATGACCTCTGCTTAGGGGGTCTATCTTCTCTAAGAGGAAAGGGGTGGGGCCCAGCTCTATTACCTGCCTTTCATTCAGAACTTACACCAGTCAAGAATTATAGGCTAATCTTTGCATCAGGCAGAGAGTGCCCCTGCATGGCCTGGTGGCCCGGGGCTTCCCTTGAGGGATGATGCACACTAGTGATGTAGCACAGCCTTCCCTCAGCAAAGGTCCTGGAAGATCACAGCTGAGAAGGAGGGTCCGCTCAGAAAACCCAGGGATGCTATGTCAATGCTGGTGGTTTGTGGGTCAGTGACAGAGAAAATCTGGGGCAAAACTGAAATGAAGGCTTAGACTCTTGCAACAGCCTTGAATCTCCAGGAACAGCTAGGAGGTTTGAATATTAAAGCTGCCCTGACCACCCAGACACACACACCATGTTCAGGGTGGACAACTCCAACACAAATACAAACTGAGTTCACCAACTGAACCCCACAAAAATCATTCCCCACACACCACAGAGACAGAGTTGGGGAGAACTGACTTGAGGGGTATAGGTGACTTGCAGATGCCATCTGCTGGTTAGTTGGAGAAAGTGTACACCACCAACTTGTATTTCTGAAAAATTAGATTGGTATTTTTTTTTTTTTTACAACTTGAAAGAACCCTATCAAGCAAAGCAAATGCCAAGAGGCAAAAACAACAGAAAATCTTAATGCATATGATAAAACCAGATGATCTGGAGAACCCAGTCCCAAACACCCAAATAAAAATATCAGAAGAGACACAGTACTTGGCACAATAAATCAAACAATCACAATCGAGGAATGAAAACATGGCACAGGATATAAAAGACATGAAGAAGACCATGGAACAGGATAAAAGGGACATAAAGAAGACCCTAGAAGAGCATAAAGAAGACATTGCAAGATTAAATAAAAAAATAGAAGATCTTATGGAAATAAAAGGAATTGTTGGCCAAATTAAAAAGACTCTGGATACTCATAATACAAGATTAGAGGAAGCTGAACAATGACTCAGTGTCCTAGAGGTCCACAGAACAGAAAATGAAAGAACAAAAGAAAGAATGGAGAAAAAAATTGAAAAAATCAAAAAGGATCTCAGGGATATGATAGATAAAATAAAATGTCCAGGAGGCGGGGCAAGATGGCAGACTGGTGAGCTGTATGTTTTAGTTACTCCTCCAGGAAAGTAAGTAGAAAGCCAGGAACTGCGTGGACTGGACACCACAGAGCAATCTGACTTTGGGCATACTTCATACAACACTCATGAAAATGTGGAACTGCTGAGATCAGCGAAATCTGTAAGTTTTTGCGGCCAGGGGACCCGCGCCCCTCCCTGCCAGGCTCAGTCCCCTGGGAGGAGGGGCCGTCAGCTCCGGGAAGGAGAAGGGAGAACTGCAGTGGCAGTTCTTATCGGAAACTCATTCTACTGATCCAAACTCCAACCATAGATAGACTGAGACCAGACACCAGAGAATCTGAGAGCAGCCAGCCCAGCAGAGAGGAGACAGACATAGAAAAAAACAGCACGAAAAACTCCAAAATCAAAGTGGAGGATTTTTGGAGTTCTGGTGAACATAGAAAGGGGAAGGGCAGAGCTCAGGCCCTCAGGCTCATATGCAAATCCCAAAGAAAAGCTGATCTCTCTGCCCTGTGGACCTTTCCTTAATGGTCCTAATTGCTTTGTCTGTTAGCATTTCAATAACCCATTAGATCTGTGAGGAGGGCCCCCATTTTTTTTTTTTTTAATCCTTTTTTCTTTTTCTAAAACAATTACTCTAAGAAGCCCAATACAGAAAGCTTCAAAGACTTGCAATTTGGGCAGGTCAAGACAAGAGCAGAACTAAGAGAGCTCTGAGACAAAAGGCAATAATCCAGTGGCTGAGAAAATTCACTAAACACCACAACTTCCCAAGAAAAGGGGGGTGTCCGCTCACAGCCATCATCCTGGTGGACAGGAAACACTCCTGCCCATCGCCAGCCCCATAGCTCAGAGCTGCTCCAGACAACCCAGTGTGACAGAAGCGCTTCAAATAACAGGCACACACCACAAAACTGGGCATGGAAATTAGCCTTCCCTGCAACCTCAGCTGATTGTCCCAGAGTTGGGAAGGTGGAGCAGTGTGAATTAACAAAGCCCCATTCAGCCCAGCAGCCCAGAACTGCCCTGGGGGGTCGGCACTCACCTGTGACATAGCACAGTCATCCCTCAACAGAGGACCCGGGGTGCACAGCCCGGAAGAGGGGCCCACTTGCAAGTCTCAGGAGCCATACACCAATACCAAGGACTTGTGGGTCAGTGGCAGAGACAAACTGTGGCAGGACTGAACTGAAGGATTAGACTATTGCAGCAGCTTTAAAACTCTAGGATCACCAGGGAAATTTGATTGTTAGAGCCACCCCCCTCCCTGACTGCCCAGAAACACGCCCCATATACAGGGCAGGCAACACCAACTACACCCGCAAGCTTGGTACACCAATTGGACCCCACAAGACTCACTCCCCCACTCACCAAAAAGGCTAAGCAGGGGAGAACTGGCTTGTGGAGAACAGGTGGCTTGTGGACGCCACCTGCTGGTTAGTTAGAGAAAGTGTACTCCACGAAGCTGTAGATCTGATAAATTAGAGATAAGGACTTCAATTGGTCTACAAATCCTAAAAGAACCCTATCAAGTTCAGCAAATGCCAAGAGGCCAAAAACAACAGAAAATTATAAAGCATATGAAAAAAACAGACGATATGGATAACCCAAGCCCAAGCACCGAAATCAAAAGATCAGAAGAGACACAGCACCTAGAGAAGCTACTCAAAGAACTAAAGATGAACAATGAGACCATAGTACGGGATACAAAGGAAATCAAGAAGACATTAGAAGGGCATAAAGAAGACATTGCAAGACTAAATAAAAAAATGGATGATCTTATGGAAATTAAAGAAACTGTTGACCAAAAAGATTCTGGACACTCATAGTATAAGACTAGAGGAAGTTGAACAACGAATCAGTGAACTGGAAGATGACAGAATGGAAAATGAAAGCATAAAAGAAAGAATGGGGAAAAAAATTGAAAAAATCAAAATGGACCTCAGGGATATGATAGATAATATGAAACGTCCGAATATAAGACTCATTGGTGTCCCAGAAGGGGAAGAAAAGGGTAAAGGTCTAGGAAGAGTATTCAAAGAAATTGTTGGGGAAAACTTCCCAAATCTTCTAAACAACATAAATACACAAATCATAAATGCTCAGCGAACCCCAAATAGAATAAATCCAAATAAACCCACTCAGAGACATATTCTGATCACACTGTCAAACACAGAAGAGAAGGAGCAAGTTCTGAAAGCAGCAAGATAAAAGCAATTCACCACATAAAAAGGAAACAGCATAAGACTAAGTAGTGACTACTCAGCAGCCACCATGGAGGCGAGAAGGCAGTGGCACGATATATTTAAAATTCTGAGTGAGAAAAATTTCCAGCCAGGAATACTTTATCCAGCAAAGCTCTCCTTCAAATTTGAGGGAGAGCTTAAATTTTTCACAGACAAACAAATGCTGAGAGAATTTGCTAACAAGAGACCTGCCCTACGGGAGATACTAAAGAGAGCCCTACAGACAGAGAAACAAAGAAAGGACAGAGAGACTTGCAGAAAGGTTCAGTACTAAAGAGATTCGGTATGGATACAATAAAGGATACCAATAGAGAGAGGGGAAAAATATGACAAACATAAACCAAAGGATAAGATGGCTGATTCAAGAAATGACTTCACGGTTGTAACGTTGAATGTAAATGGATTAAACTCCCCAATTAAAAGATATAGATTTGCAAAATGGATCAAAAAAATGAACCATCAATATGTTGCATACAAGAGACTCATCTTAGACACAGGGACACAAAGAAACTGAAAGTGAAAGGATGGAAAAAATATTTCATGCAAGCTACAGCCAAAAGAAAGCAGGTGTAGCAATATTAATTGCAGATAAAATAGACTTCAAATGCAGGGATGTTTTGAGAGACAAAGAAGGCCATTACATACTACTAAAAGGGACAATTCAACAAGAAGAAATAACAATCGTAAATGTCTATGCACCCAATCAAGGTGCCACAAAATACATGAGAGAAACACTGGCAAAACTAAAGGAAGCAATTGATGTTTCCACGATAATTGTGGGAGACTTCAACACATCACTCTCTCCTATAGATAGATCAACCAGACAGAATACCAATAAGGAAATTGAAAACCTAAACAATCTGATAAATGAATTAGATTTAACAGACATATACAGGACATTACATCCCAAATCACCAGGATAAACATACTTTTCTAGTGCTCATGGGACTTTCTCCAGAATAGATCATATGCTGGGACATAATAAAAGCCTCAATAAATTTAAAAAGATTGAAATTATTCAAAGCACATTCTCTGACCACAATGGAATACAATTAGAAGTCAATAACCATCAGAGACTTAAAAAATTCACAAATACCTGGAGGTTAAACAACACCCTCCTAAACAATCAGTGGGTTAAAGAAGAAATAGCAAGAGAAATTGCTAAATATATAGAGACGAATGAAAATGAGAACACAACATACCAAAACCTATGGGATGCAGCAAAAGCAGTGCTAAGGGGGAAATTTATAGCACTAAACGCATATGTTAAAAAGGAAGAAAGAGCCAAAATCAAAGAACTAATGGATCAACTGAAGAAGCAAGAAAATGAACAGCAAACCAATCCTAAACCAAGTAGAAGAAAAGAAATAACAAGGATTAAAGCCGAAATAAATGACATAGAGAACAAAAAAACAGTAGAGAGGATAAATATCACCAAAAGCTGGTTCTTTGAGAAGATCAACAAGATTGACAAGCCCCTAGCTAGACTGACAAAATCAAAAAGAGAGAAGACCCATATAAACAAAATAATGAATGAAAAAGGTGACATAACTGCAGATCCTGAAGAAATTAAAAAAATTGTAAGAGGATATTATGAACAACTGTATGGCAACAAACTGGATAATGTAGAAGAAATGGACAATTTCCTGGAAACATATGAACAACCTAGACTGACCAGAGAAGAAATAGAAGACCTCAACCAACCCATCACAAGCAAAGAGATCCAATCAGTCATCAAAAATCTTCCCACAAATAAATGCCCAGTGCCAGATGGCTTCACAGGGGAATTCTACCAAACTTTCCAGAAAGAACTGACACCAATCTTACTCAAATTCTTTCAAAACATTGAAGAAAATGGAACACTACCTAACTCATTTTATGAAGCTAACATCAATCTAATACCAAAACCAGGCAAAGATGCTACAAAAAAGGAAAACTACCGGCCAATCTCCCTAATGAATATAGATGCAAAAATCCTCAACAAAATACTTGCAAATCGAATCCAAAGACACATTAAAAAAATCATACACCATGACCAAGTGGGGTTCATTCCAGGCATGCAAGGATGGTTCAACATAAGAAAATCAATCAATGTATTACAACACATTAACAAGTCAAAAGGGAAAAATCAATTGATCATCTCAATAGATGCTGAAAAAGCATTTGACAAAATCCAACATCCCTTTTTGATAAAAACACTTCAAAAGGTAGGAATTGAAGGAAACTTCCTCAACATGATAAAG
Organism: Choloepus didactylus; assembly: GCF_015220235.1. NCBI lineage: Eukaryota > Metazoa > Chordata > Mammalia > Pilosa > Megalonychidae > Choloepus > Choloepus didactylus. The sequence continues at coordinate 44,680,827 of NC_051317.1, forward strand.
AGCATATATGAAAAACCCACAGCCAGCATAGTACTCAATGGTGAGAGACTGAAAGCCTTCCCTCTAAGATCAGGAACAAGACAAGGATGCCCGCTGTCACCACTGTTATTCAACATTGTGCTGGAAGTGCTAGCCAGGGCAATCCGGCGAGACAAAGAAATAAAAGGCATCCAAATTGGAAAAGAAGAAGTAAAACTGTCATTGTTTGCAGATGATATGATCTTATATCTAGAAAACCCTGAGAAATCAACGATACAGCTACTAGAGCTAATAAACAAATTTAGCAAAGTAGCGGGATACAAGATTAATGCACAGAAGTCAGTAATGTTTCTATATGCTAGAAATGAACAAACTGAAGAGACACTCAAGGAAAAGATACCATTTTCAATAGCAACTAAAAAAATCAAGTACCTAGGAATCAACTTAAACAAAGATGTAAAAGACCTATACAAAGAAAACTACATAACTCTACTAAAAGAAATAGAAGGGGACCTTAAAAGATGGAAAAATGTTCCATGTTCATGGATAGGAAGACTAAATGTCATTAAGATGTCAATTCTACCCAAACTCATCTACAGATTCAATGCAATCCCAATCAAAATTCCAACAACCTACTTTGCAGATTTGGAAAAGCTAGTTATCAAATGTATTTGGAAAGGGAAGATGCCTTGAATTGCTAAAGACACTCTAAAAAAGAAAAACGAAGTGGGAGGACTTACACTCCCTGACTTTGAAGCTTATTATAAAGCCACAGTTGCCAAAACAGCATGGTACTGGCACAAAGATAGACATATAGATCAATGGAATCGAATTGAAAATTCAGAGATATACCCTCAGATCTATGGCCGACTGATCTTTGATAAGGCCCCCAAAGTCACTGAACTGAGTCATAATGGTCTTTTCAACAAATGGGGCTGGGAGAGTTGGATATCCATATCCAAAAGAATGAAAGAGGACCCCTACCTCACCCCCTACACAAAAATTAACTCAAAATGGACCAAAGATCTCAATATAAAAGAAAGTACCATAAAACTCCTAGAAGATAATGTAGGAAAACATCTTCAAGACCTTGTATTAGGCGGCCACTTCCTAGACTTTACACCCAAAGCACAAGCAACAAAAGAAAAAATAGATAAATGGGAACTCCTCAAGCTTAGAAGTTTCTGCACCTCAAAGGAATTTCTCAAAAAGGTAAAGAGGCAGCCAACTCAATGGGAAAAAATTTTTGGAAACCATGTATCTGACAAAAGACTGATATCTTGCATATATAAAGAAATCCTACAACTCAATGACAATAGTACAGACAGCCCAATTATAAAATGGGCAAAAGATATGAAAAGACAGTTCTCTGAAGAGGAAATACAAATGGCCAAGAAACACATGAAAAAATGTTCAGCTTCACTAGCTGTTAGAGAGATGCAAATTAAGACCACAATGAGATACCATCTAACACTGGTTAGAATGGCTGCCATTAAACAAACAGGAAACTACAAATGCTGGAGGGGATGTGGAGAAATTGGAACTCTTATTCATTATTGGTGGGACTGTATAATGGTTCAGCCACTCTGGAAGTCAGTCTGGCAGTTCCTTAGAAAACTAGATATAGAGTTACCATTCGATCCAGCGATTGCACTTCTCGGTATATACCCGGAAGATCGGAAAGCAGTGACACGAACAGATATCTGCACGCCAATGTTCATAGCAGCATTATTCACAATTGCCAAGAGATGGAAACAACCCAAATGTCCTTCAACAGATGAGTGGATAAATAAAATTTGGTATATACACACGATGGAATACTACGCGGCAGTAAGAAGGAACGATCTCGTGAAACATATGACAACATGGATGAACCTTGAAGACATGCTGAGCGAAATAAGACAGGCACAAAAAGAGAAATATTATATGCTACCACTAATGTGAACTTTGAAAAATGTGAAACAAATGGTTTATAATGTAGAATGTAGGGGAACTAGCAATAGAGAGCAATTAAGGAAAGGGGAACAATAATCCAAGAAGAACAGATAAGCTATTTAACGTTCTGGGGATGCCCAGGAATGACTATGGTCTGTTAATTTCTGATGGATATAGTAGGAGGAAGTTCACAGAAATGTTGCTATATTAGGTAACTTTCTTGGGGTAAAGTAGGAACATGTTGGAAGTTAAGCAGTTATCTTAGGTTAGTTGTCTTTTTCTTACTCCCTTGTTATGGTTTCTTTGATATGTTCTTTTATTGTATGTTTGTTTTCTTTTTAACTTTTTTTTCATACAGTTGATTTAAAAAAGAAGGGAAATTTAAAAAAAAAAAAAAAGGAAAAACAAGGAAAAAAAAAGATGTAGTGCCCCCTTGAGGAGCCTGTGGAGAATGCAGGGGTATTCACCTACCCCACCTCCATGGTTGCTAACATGACCACAGACATAGGGGACTGGTGGTTTGATGGGTTGAGCCCTCTACCACAGGTTTTACCCTTGGGAAGACGGTTGCTGCAAAGGAGAGGCTAGGCCTCCCTATTGTTGTGCCTAAGAGCCTCCTCCCAAATGCCTCTTTGTTGCTCAGATGTGGCCCTCTCTCTCTGGCTAAGCCAACTTGAAAGGTGAAATCACTGCCCTCCCCCCTACGTGGGATCAGACACCCAGGGGAGTGAATCTCCCTGGCAACGTAGAATATGACTCCCGGGGAGGAATGTAGACCTGGCATCGTGGGATGGAGAACATCTTCTTGACCAAAAGGGGGATGTGAAAGGAAATGAAATAAGCTTTAGTAGCAGAGAGATTCCAAAAGGAGCCGAGAGGTCACTCTGGTGGGCACTCTTAGGCACAATTTAGACAACCCTTTTTAGGTTGTAAAGAATTGGGGTAGCTGGTGGTGGATACCTGAAACTATCAAACTACAACCCAGAACCCATGAATCTCGAAGACAATTGTATAAAAATGTAGCTTATGAGAGGTGACAATGGGATTGGGAAAGCCATAAGGAACATACTCCACTTTGTCTAGTTTATGGATGGATGAGTAGAAAAATAGGGGAAGGAAACAAACAAACAAACAGACAAAGGTACCCAGTGTTCTTTTTTACTTCAATTGCTCTTTTTCACTTTAATTATTATTCTTGTTATTTTTGTGTGTGTGCTAATGAGGGTGTCAGGGATTGATTTAGGTGATGAATCTACAACTATGTGATGGTACTGTGAACAATCGAAAGTACGATTCGTTTTGTATGACTGCGTGGTATGTGAATATATCTCAATAAAATGAAGATAAAAAGAAAAAGTTAAAAAAAAAAATAAAATGTCCAAATTTAAGACTAATTGGTGTCCCAGAAGGGGAAGAGAAGGGTAAAGGTCTAGAAAGAGTATTCAAAGAAATTATTGGGGAAAACTTCCCAAACCTTCTACACAATATAAATACACAAAGTATAAATGCCCAGCTAACTCCAAATAGAATAAATCCAAATAAACCCACTTCAAGACATATTCTGATCACACTCTCAAATACTGAAGAGAAGGAGCAAGTTCTGAAAGCAGCAAAAGAAAAGCAATTCACCACATACAAAGGAAACAACATAAGACTAAGTTGTGACTACTCAGTGGCCACCATGGAGGCGAGAAGCAGTGGCATGACATATTTAAAACTCTGAGAGAGAAAAATTTCCAACCCAGAATACTTTATCCAGCAAAATCTCCTTCAAATTTGAGGGAGAGCTTAAATTTTTCACAGACAAACAAATGCTGAGAGAGTTTGCCAATAAAAGACCTGCCCTACTTCAGATACTAAAAGAAGCCCTACCAACAGAGAAACAAAGAAAGGAGAAAGAGATACAGAGAATTTTAACAGACATATATAGAACCTTACATCCCAAATCACCAGGACACTCATTTTTCTCTAGTGATCATGGATCTTTCTCCAGAATGGACCATATGCTGGGACGTAAAACAAGCCTCAATAAATTAAAAAAAAAAAAAAATTGAACATATTCAAAGCACAATCTCTAACCACAATGGAATACAAATATAAGTCAATAATTATTGAATTGTAACTCCACTATTTACTTCCTACAGGATATAAAATACACAAACTCTAATGACAAATCAGTGGTTTTGGACTCAATGTAAAATATGTAATTTTTGAGAACTATATAAAGGTGGGGGAATGGAGGAGTATAGGTACATAGTTTAAGTGTCCTATTGAAATTAAGTTGGTATCAAAGGAAAACAAGATTGTTATGGATTTAAGAGTTTAATTTTAAGCCCCACAGTAAACACAAAGAAATTAACAGAGAATATGACCATAGAGATGAAAAGTAGAGTATGGGTTATGAGAAATGGGGGAAGGGGCAATGGGGAGTTAAGAAATGAGTGTAGGGTTGTTGTTTGAGGTGAAAGGAAATTTCTAGTAATGGATGGTGGGAAGGTGATAGCATTACAGCATTCTAAATGTGATTAATCCCACTAATGGAATGCTAGGGAGGGGGTGGAATGGGAAGATTTAGGCTGTATATATGTCTCCACAATTGGGGAAAAAAAAAAAGGCAGTCTAAATAGATGACAATTGAATGACAAGGACGATCCTAGACGGGATCTGAGGATGGAGGACAGGAGGCTCAAAGGGACACATTTGAGACATAAGGAAAAGGAATTATAGAATGTAAGCTTTGTATCATTGTTGAATCTCTTATATTTCTTAGCTGTGCTTAATGGGATTGCATAAAAGAATGTTCTTGTTCATGGGAATTGTATATGTGAATTATAGTGTTTGTTCAAGGATGTGTGCAGCTTGTTCTCGTATGTTCAGAATACAGAGCAAGAGATGATGGATGATAGACAGGGAGGGAGGGAGGGAGGGAAAAATAGCAGTGTGACAACATGTTAAAGTTAGTGGATCCAGGTATCGGGGGGGGGGGTCAGGGAATGTTGGAGTTCTGTGTATGGGGTTTGTATTGTTTTTGCAACTGTTCCTATAACTTTGAATTTATTTCAAAATAAAATGTAAAAAAAAAAAGTTCATAATGAATTAATCTGGCCTGAAGGTTGGGGATTGAATCACTTACCCCACAAGACATTCTCAAGTCTTCATCCTCATTACTTTGGATGTGAACCCATTTTTAAATAGGGCAATTTGAAGATGTTACTATTAGTTAAGGTGTGGCCAAGTTGAATCAGCGTAGGCCTTAATGACTAGAGACATTATAAAGAGAGGAAATTTGGGCACCATTAGTCAGACAAAGCTACACAAAGGAGATGAAGTCATTGGAAACTAGAGGAGCAGACACAAGTAGAGAGAGATCACCAAGCACTGGGAGGCAGAGATGCAAGCCAAGGAACTCCAAGGATTATGGCAAGTTAGTATCAGAATGCTACAGACTTTGGGATGAAGGCAAGGCCTCACCAACTCTTTGATTTGGGGCTTCTATCCTCCAAAACCTTAAGACAGTAAGTTCTTATTTTTAAGTCAAACAATGTGTGGTAGTTGTCATAGTAGCTCTGGAAGACTGAGACACTGGGTTGCACAAGTAAGATGCAAAGGGTGTAAAAACTAGACCTGGATGCACTGTGCTAGATTCATTTATACTATTCTAGCAGGTTTATCTTGTACTGTTCACTCACATTTGGGACAATCTTCAATATTTCAAGCTGTTAGGCTACTCATGTAAGATCCTACAGTTCCCGTTGTCTCCCAATGCAGAATGGACTGCTATGAGAGAAACTTTGCCTGGCCTTTATCTATCCCTATGGAATGGTGAAGCTCAAAATAGGAAGACATTTATTAAGGTTTTTATTAAGTCTGATTCATAACAACTGGAAATGTACCCCAAACATTTGAATGTAATGTTTGCTCTCAATTTTTTCTTAGCTTAGGCATGACTGGGGGATCTGAAAAAGTCAATCTACTGGAGAGAAATTTCAAATACTTTCATCAGCATGTGGACAATATTTAATTAATATGATGAACTAATACACATTTCTTGAATTTCTATCGGCATGATAAATGAATTTATCACAATGTCCCAAAGTCTCTGAAACAACACAGTACACATTAGTATTAGGATGTTCCAGCAACTACTACCTCTGGGTGACACCTTTCCTAGATAAATATCTGGAACAGTACTCGATAGCCAAATCAGCTCATATATCCTTTATCGAAAGGCCCCTGCGGCAGATGGGATATTTATTTTTACTACCACCTCTCTTAGTCTCTTCTCTTTACGACATCCATGTAAGATATAAGTTTCAGTTTAAGAAAATGAGAAAAAAAATCATTTGTTCCATCCACATACTGTGCTAGGGAATGCATGTCTTTTAAGTAAGAAAAGTTACTCCACTCCAAAATTCCTTTCCCAATAGAAAATGTTATTTATTGAAATTTTCTATTTATGAATATGTGCACTCTTTTTTTTCTTACTTAAGTAATATTTATAGAAGACACACGATATATCTATATCAATTAGTCTATATCTACATCTCTATTTATATATCATTATCTGTATCTATATCTTTCTCTGGCTCTATATAATCTACATCTATATCTGTCTCCCTGTCTACATCATCTATATCTGATATCTATATTTATGGCTATGGCTATGGCTATATCTGTATCATCTATGTGCAAAATGGAAAATTTGATACATTTTAAGCCACAGGTAATTATGAAAAGGAAAACAAAGATTTTAAAGGTCAAGGAACAGCCATCTGTTTAACAGTGTGGCTATCTGCATGAGATAATTCAAAGCCAGTTAAAAACACAGAGGGTCCTATCACCCAGAATGATGTCTCACATGTTAGTCTTGAACTGAATTCAAGAGGCATAGACCCTGTATGCATGAATATAATCCATTTTTATTTTTAAATCAATTTATATTTGTCTGGTTAATTAGAGATGCTACCCAGTTTCTCATAATTAAAGTACTATGAAGAGGCATTAATGTTAAAATGAAAAAATCATATTAATGTATACAATCACTATGATTAGGAATAATACTCTACTGTATCCAATACATATTACTTATATATAGTTAGTATATTTTATTTTCAATTTTAAAAAGTAAATTAATATGAATATTAAAAATGCATTCATATGGAGAATTAATTGAATTAGTTGTCCAGCCAAATATTAAAATGTAAGCCCCATCTTCATTCCCTCCCAATACAATGTCCAAGACAAAACAACTGTAAACTAGAAATTGTAAAGCATATATAAGCCATATTCATTTTCATGTATCTGTATGGAAATATATGTGAATTCACCATCTTTTCTGAAATTAAATAATAGTTTATATACATTTCTGTACCTTGCTTTTTTGTACTTAAATTATCTTAAAGATTTTGCCATATGTATGACTATATATGTACCTAATTACTTTTAAATGTTGCATAATATAAATGGCATGAAAATACTTTAAATTTTTGCCTTCTATTTTCAGTCTTTAAGTTGCTTTTTTCAATACATGCAAAGCTATATATCTGCAAAGAAATTCTCAGAGATTTTCCTGCCTGGTCAAAGACACCAATTACCTTGTATCAACCATGTCTAATAATAACTTTTTCCTTCACAGCCTTGTAAATGTTGGTTTTTATCAAATATCATAATAATTTTGTAACTTTGAAAGAAAAAGTATCATTTTCTTTAATTTTATTGCTTTCATTATGACTGAGTTGAAACTTTCATTCAAGTGATGGGCAATTGGTAACTAAACTTCTATGAAAAACCTGTACACAGATTATTTCTGTTGGGATTTATCTCTTTTGCATTGATTTAAATAGTGTCTCTCTATTAAGTTGATTAAGGTGATTAACTCTCTGTATATATTTATTGCAAATATTTTTACTATTGTCATTTGTTTTTTTTACTATGATAAATATTGATTTGTGAAACATTGCCATCCAAAAGTTTATGTGTGTGTCAAATTTAAAATTTATTTTTATGTAAAGATATATGTCTTTCCCTTTATGATCTATGGGTTTTTTTGTTTTGTTTTGTTTTGTTTTGTTTTGTAATATTACAAAGGTTTCTTTTCCCCCTTCCTTTTCTAGCTTAAGAAAAAGATCTCACATTTTCTTACAATATATTTAAGATTTTTCTAGTACTAATGGTTAAATATTTGATTCATCTGGCATTTACTTTGCTAAAAGCAATGAATTTAAGATAAACTTTTCAAATCAATGGCTAATTAGTATTCATGATATCATTTATTGAACAATTCTGGATTTCTTCATTAACTGAAATGGATGATTATAATTTCTAATATATTCATATTTGTGTAAGCATCCATTTTTTAATACATTGATTTGCTTTTGTTCAATCTATTTCTTACCAGATCTCAAGTGTTTTAATTATTATAGTTTTATAAAATGTATTTCTATCTGGCATAGAGGGATAGTACTACTTTTCATACTTTGTCCTCTGTATTCATTATTTCCACCTTTACCTGGTTACTCTAACTTGCTTATTTTCTAACCAAGATTTAAAGTCATTTTGTCAAATCCTCTATCCAAAAATAAATTTCACTGATATTTTAATTGGCTGGATTTGGAATTAAAATATCATTCTAAAACATCTTTAAAATGTTGAGGTTTTCCAATCAAGAATAAGGTGCATCCTTCCATTTGTCCTTCTCATTTAACATTTAATAGCCTGAATTGGATGTTTAATTTAAAAAAAAATACCATTCCTTCACATTTCCCAAATATATTCATAGTGTTTAACCTTTCTGTTATCATTGTTTTTCTTTTATATTGTTTAATATAATTATTTATTTAATTTAGAATATTAATTGTTTTAGGGGTTGTGTTTGTCTCATAATAAATAAACTTAATGGATTATTTTATGTTTGCTGTTAGCTCACATGTGAAAACTAGATTTTCAAACAATAAAGTCACATTCTCTAAAGTGTTATTCAATAACAAGAAGTATTAAGCACCAAGTCTGCATTGGATGCTAGATGAAATGAACAGGAAAAATAAGGTCCTTCTCATGAAGCTACCATTCTAAAGGGAAAGTTAAACTATTAGACATTACAAGGAGGAAGAATTTAAGAAGCAATGAATGCCTTTAATGTTAAATGGGGAGAATTTATAAATCTTTAAAATATTAAGATTTATAGCCTAAAAGTAAGGAGATTAAGACTTACAAATAAGATCAGGTCATGCCTGTAATTTGAAACTTACTTGAGTATCAGATACCTTCTATGTGCATAGAATAGCCAGGAAAGTAATTGGTTCTACTTATACCAAAAGCAAGTTCAGCATGTTAAAGTGTTTTTTCTTTCTTTTCCTTAACTGATGTACGTTTTACCTCTCCTCAGCTGAGACAAATGAAAAAAAAAAAAAAAAATCAGAGGTATGACTCGCTATCTGTGCCCAAAATCATTAGTTTCATGAAGAGGAGAGGGGGAAGATCAAAATCAATTTTCCCCTTTATGCTTTAAAACCAAGTGATGTAAAACATATATTTGCAAAGTATGTTAAAGTAAATAGGAAAAAGTTGCCTTTATTAAGCTAAATCCTTCCCAGTATTAATGCAGTTTTTTTTTGTTTGCTTTTTGTTTTTTTTTTTAAAGAAGATACCCTATTTCTCTTAAGATTTAGGTAATGTTTTGGGAAATTTAGAATTGTTTGGGAGCATTTTGAAAATTACCACTGTAGGACCTGTCCCTGGAGACAATGTTTTAATTGGTCTGTTATGGAGGCTGACATGTGGGTGTTTCTAAGATTTACCAAAATATGCAGCCCAGAAGGAGACCCACTGATCTAACGTATCTTCCATTGCTCTGACTTAATTTTGGAAGTCATTAATTTCCATAGGACTCTAGGGCATTAGAGTCAGCTGTAGCTTATCCAAAAAATGCATGCCTAATCTCTGATAATGAATAAGTAAAAGAGTATTTGTTTTAGGATTTTGAATTGGAGATTCATATTCAAAGAGAGACATAACTAGGGAGCACTGATGTAAAAGCAACCATATGTTCTATTTGACTTCCTTTCCTGATTTAGCTATCCTGTCAGCAGTTTGGAGCATACTTTGGTGATGAAGAGAGAAAGGAAGCCATAAATCATCCATACAAAATGTTATCAGGGGCAAGCTCTATTTAGTGTACTTACTACCTGATGAGTGCCACTTTCCTTTTCATTCTCCATAAAATGGAAACTGTGGGAGAAGAATCACAAGTCTACCCTCTAGGCAGAGGTATAACAAGTCCCCTCTAGCTCTCTGCAGTCTTCGGTGGAAGAGAGCTTGCTGCAAGGAAAGTGTTTAAAAGAACTTCAAATTCTGGGGATTGTAGAAGAAACAGTTATCTATAGCATTTGCTGAGAAATGACTAACAGAATATGATGGGAGAGAAGATATTTTTATTTTTAAAATATGAGAAAGGCTTAGAAAAACAAGATAGGAACATCTTTCTCTAAACATAATGCAAAAGACTATCATAGCTGGTATCTCTTTATTGTTTTTGAATTTGTGGTGCACATTTATTGTTTGCTTTCCCCAGAACACGTGGTTAATATATAAATAGAGCACATGTAAGGGGCCGCTTCTCCCATTCTCTCCAGCCATGCTGAGTCCCTAGGGATTACCAGTCATAACAGTACATGGTCCTGACCACAGGAGAGGGTAAGGGTGCAAGTCCCCGTGCTCGAAGTCTTCTCTGTGGATTAACAGAAATCAGGCAGGCTCATATCAGCAGGCTATGACTTTATTCCAGCCATTGCTAATTTCTAGGTATACACTTTTGCCTATTATGCAAGTTTGTTTACAAGATACAAAATATTCACCATTTGCCAGCTCCAATTTGAGTTGCCTTTCTATGATTTGCAACCCAAAGATTCTTGTAAACTACCTTGTTATGAATGCATAATGTTCTATAATGTTATATTTGGAAATATGATACATTACTATAAATGTATAGTGTCATATAATTTTATATTTTGAAGTATGGAACAGAAATGAGACTAATGCGAGGGGCTTTGTTATGTATTGGCTATAAGACTTTAAGTAAGACATTTAATTACTCTAAGGTTGTGTGTTCTCGTCTCTAAAATAGAGATCACAAGAGCACTTCCCTCATAGTGTTATTACGAATGTTAGGTAATATTCTGCATTTAATGTACAGAGTTTGACATACAAAGAGTCCTGAAAATGTTAGTAATTTAATGATTCACAGATATATCCCTGATTTCACATATGAGGAAACAGTTTCAGAAAGGTTAGAAAAATGCCCAATGTTTAAGAACAAATAGGTGGTGAGGGATTGAAATCTTACTTGGTTAACATGATTCAAAAGTCTGTATTATGTTCATTTGTTTTTAATTTATTTTACTGAAGTAATGCATGGTATACAGACACACAAACATAAATACATATAAAGTAACAAATCATAAGTAGAGTTGTTTACACAAATAAGTATAGGAAAAGTTCCTAAGTATAGAGTGAACACACCTTTGTAACCTCCACCCATAAGAAGAAAAATAACACGTCAGGCACTCCAAAACTAGCTGTCATGTAGCTTCTGTTACAAATCCTTTCATAGGGTTAAGAGCATGGCTTAGTTTTTTCTGCTGTGAACTTTATGTAAATTAAATCATATACTATTTATTGTTTTGCATCAGAATCTTTGCCATGAAACTCTCCATGTTGCATGGAGGATTAGTTTGCTCATTTAAATTGCTATTTAGTATTATATTGTTTGGATATTCCAAGAAGGTTTCATTCATTCTATTTTTCATTAGTGTTTATTTTTCCATTTTTGGATACTACAAATAGTGTTATGATATTTCTGTATGTATTTCTTGATCATTTCTGTATGTGTTTGCATGTATTCCTCAAGTATATATAAGACTAGGATTGGCTGAGTTGTAAGATCTGCATACATAAATTTTGGCAGAGTTGTTAATCTACTTTTCCAACCAATAAGGTAAGTTAGTTCCAATTACTCTATTTCCTCACCAACATTTGGTATTGTCATTTCCTCTCTCCAAGAAACCCCCCAGTTCTGGTGATTGTGGAATGGTATATCATGGTAACCTTTATTTTCCTTTCCATATGTTCATTGACATTTTAGCTATCTTTGTTTTGTGAACTGCCATTTCAAGTCTCCTGGTCATATTTTTTTTTCTACTGGATGGATCGTTTTCTAATTCATTTGAATACATTCTGCATATATTCTTGATAGGAAATGGCTATGAGTCTTCTGTCAGTAATATGTACAGGCATGCCTCATTTTATTGCACTTCACAGATATTACATTTTTTTTACAAATTGAAGGTTTGTGTCCACACTGGGTTGAGTAAGCCTATCAGTGCCATTTTTCCAACAGCTTGTTTTCAATTCATATCTCTGTGTCACATTTTGGCAATTCTCTCAATATTTTAAACATTTAATTCTTAGATCTGTTACACTTATCTATGATAAGTGATCATTGATGTTACAATAGTAATTGTTTTTGGACACTATAAACCACACCCATACAAGACAGTGACTTTATCAATAAATGTGTGTTCTGACTGCTGCAATGACCAGCAATTCCCATCCCTCTCCTCTCAGGCTTCACTATTACCAGAGACACAATATTGAAATTAGACTAATTAATAACCCTACAATGGCCTCTAACTGTTCAAGTAAAAGGAAAAGTTGCACATTAAATTAAAAGCTAGAAATTATTAAGCTTAGTGAGGAATGGTCAAAAGCTGAGATAAGCCAAATGTCAGACCTCTTGTGCCAAATAGTTAGCTGAGTTGTGAATCCAAAGGAAAAGTTCTAAAGGAAATTAAAAGTGCTTTTCCAGTGTATACATGAATGATAAGAAAGTAAGACAGCCTTTTTTCTTATATGGAGAATGTTTTAGTGGTCTGGATAGAAGATCAAACCAGCCACAGCAGTCCCTTAAGTCAGAGCATAATCCAGAGTAAGGCCCCAACTCTTTTCAATTCTATGAAGGCTTAGAGGGTTGTGGAGGCTGCAAAAGTTTGAAGCTAGGGGTAGTTCATGAGGTTTAAGGAAAGAAGCCATTTCATAATGTAAAAGTGCAAGGTAAAGAAACAAGTGCTGATATAGAATCCACAGCAAATTATCAAAAAGATCTAGCTAAGGTAATCAATCAAGGTGGCTACACTAAACAACAGATTTTAATCATAGGTGAAACAGTCTAGGAAGAAGGTGCCATCTAGGACTTTCATAGCTAGAGATTAGAAGTCAAAGCCTGGCTTCAAAGCTTCAAAGGACAGGCTGAATCCCTTGTTAGGAATAAGGCAACTGGTGACTTGAAATTGCAGCAAATGCACATTTACCTTTCCAAAAATCCTAGGGTCCTTAAAATTACATAAATAGAACAAAAAAGTCTGGATGACAGCACATCTGTTTATATCATGCTTTGCTCAATATTTTAAGCCCAATCTTAAAACCTACTGCTCAGAAACAAAGTTTCCCTTCAAAACATTATGGCTCATTAACGATGCCCCTGGTCACCCAAGAGGTCTGATCAAGATTTACAATGAGATTAATGTGGTTTTCATGCCTCCTAACACAAAATCCATTCTGGAGCCCATGAATCAGGGGCTCAATTTTGACTTTCAAATCTTATTAGTGAAGAAATATATTTCATAAAGCTATAGCTGCTATAGATAGGGATTTCTCTGATGGATGTTTGCAAAGTAAACTGAAAATCTTCTGGAAAGGATTCACCATTCTAGACACCCCTAAGAATATTTGTGATTCATGGGAGTTGGTCAAAATATCAACATTAACAGGAGTTTGGAAGAAGTTGATTCCAATCTTCATGGGGACTTTGAGGGATTCAAGACTTCATTGGAGGAGGTAACTATAGATGTGGTAGGAATAGCAAGAGAACTAGAATTAGGAATGGAGTCTGAAGATGTGACTAAGTAGCTGCCATCTCATGATAGAACTTGAAGAGATGAGGACTTGTTTCTTATGGATGAGCAAAGAAAGTGGTTTCTTGAAGATGCTGTAAATATTGTTGAAATGACAACACAGGATTTAGAATATTGCATGAACTTAGTTGATAAATCAGTGGCAGGGATAGAGAGAATTGATATCAACTTCAAAAGAAGTTCTACTATGGGTAAAATGCTATCAAACGGCCCCACATCTATCATGCAAGGAAGAGTCAATTGATGAGTGAGACTTCATTGTTGTCTTCGTCTAAGAAAGTGCCACCCCTATCTTCAGCAACCACCACCCTGATCAGTCAGCAGCCATCAACATCAAGGCCAAGACCATCTCTTCTATGGCAAAAAGGTCACAATTTGCTGAAGCTCAAATGATGGTTAGCATTTTTTGGCAATAAAGTATTTTTAAGGTGTGTGCATTGCTGCTTTTTTAAATCTTTTTTTTTATTGTAGAATATAACATGTATACGTAAAGGTGATAACTTTCTAAGTGCAATTTAATAAGTAGTTAAAGAGCAAATTTTAAATAATGATATGGGCTTACAGTTCCACAGTTTCAGTCATTTCCTTATTGTGATATATAACATATATACAAAAAGATAATGTCTTTTGAAGTATGATTTAACAAGTAGTTATATAGGAAATTTCCAAAAATGTTATGAATTACAGCACCATAGCTCCAGTTATTTCCTTATCATGAAATATATATAAAAAAGGTGAAAACTTTCAAATTACCACTTAAGAAGTAGTCATACAACAAATTTCAAAGGATGCCATGGGTTGCAGTTCCACCATTTCAATTCTTTCCTTCTAACTATTTGAATACCTTAGTAACTAAGGAAAAGAAAATTAAATAGAGATTCAGTATTCATAATCCTTTGTTAAATTCCATCTTGACTGTTACTACCCCTTCCTCCAGTTCAATCACTTTCCTGAACTTCAGGGATGTCTAGGCAGTTACCACCCTAACTTGTTCATGTTGAAAAGGCATGTCAACTTTAGGTGAAAAGGGGACACATCTGGTTGATGTTGAAGAGACTATTGCCACTGGGTTTGGGGACTTAGCTGTCATAGGAGTTCTTTGAAGGACTTAAGTTCATGAAGAATACACACTTAATGGACTACAGTATAATAATATAAACATAATTTTTTAAGCACTGAGAAACCAAAAAATTCATGCAGCCAAACCCACAATATTTCCAAGGTAGGCCTGTATTACAAATACCTTCTCCCACTCTTCAGATTGTATTTATAGTTTGTTGATAATGTTGCTTCATGAACAGAAGTTCTTAATTTTAATATAATCCAATGAAGCTTTTCCTTTTGGTGTCCTATTTAAAAAATCTTGCAGTCTGATAGTTATGAAAATATTCTATCATACTATCTTCCATACCATTTAAAATTATTTTTCAGATTTTGATCCATGGTCTATAAGATTCATTTTTTGTTTGCATCATAGTGTGTGGTCAAGACTCTTTACCTTCATATACATATGCAATTGTCCTGGAAACATTTATTGATGAGACTGTCCTCTCTCCAATGCAACACAATTCCACTTTTGTGTGTGTGTGTTTTTATATAAATCAAAGACTCACCTAGGTATGAATCTATTTATGGACTATTTTCCCAAGCTTTGATCTATTTGTCTATCCTTGAACAATGTACACTCTCTTAATTGCTGTCAATTTCTAAGTCTTTATAAATTGTAATGTATATTCTCCAACTTTGTTCTTCTTTAAAGCCTTACCTATGATATTATATCATGGCTTATGACCAAACCCTTTCCACAAGACTGTGAAACCCTGGAAGCAAATATTAAATGGATACTTATTGGACTAATATAATTTAATTAAAAGAACAAAGGACTCAGCATTATTAAATTCCTGCCTGTAGCCTCCAGCAATGTCAATAACCTCTGAAGCACTAGCTTAGCCAAAAACTGCATTTTTTAAAAATTACACCTTACAAAAGTGTACTATTAATTTTCTTTGAAATATCAGAAATTTCATTTTTGAAGACTAAAAGGAATCTTCAATTTTGTTCTTCTCCACAATCCTAAACCTATCAGAAGTTGATTTTGAAATTATAAATTCCACAAGTGTAGATTCTTTAACTTGTTCACTGCTGTATCTCAAATGGAACACATAATAGTTTGGAATACATAATAGGTGATCAGTAAACAATTGTTTAATAATGAATAAATATATACAAAAATGTCAATTATGTATTTTAATTTAGCTCCTTAAGCATATATGCACTAGTGCTATTTAATGACAAGCATGCTTAAAGTGCATTATTCTTACAGTTATGTGATATATAAAGTGGACATGATTGAACGGTTGCCCTTCAGGCATATGCAAACAAGAATTATACTCTTCTGCTGTTAAATCCATTCTGCTAGAGAAAATGAAGAACAGAAAGTAAAACTTACATATTTACTTGTATCAGCAGTTAGGAAATGAGAAAAGCATTCTACTTTCTGAGTTGTGAGAAGAAGCAAAGCTCACAAACTCATTTTGGTAACCTCAGCCTAGGCCTGTGTTTCTCAACCACTTCTGCATTTAAAAAGCACAGCACAAATGGTATACATTTTATAGTCAAAATGGTCCACAAAGAAGTCCATGCCCTAATCACTGGAACATATGAATGTTACCTTATATGGTAAAAGAACTTTACAGATGTAACTAAGGTTATGGACCTTCATTATCATGGATTATCTGGGATTGCCCTGAATTATCCTCCATTGCCAGGTGGGTCTAGCATAATAGCATGTGCCCTTTGAGTAGAGAAATTTCTCCAGCTGGAGGCAGGAGTGATCAGACAAAAGAGAGACTTGACTCACAGTTGCTAGCCTTGAGGATGAAGGTCATGAACCAAGGACTACAGGCAGCCTCTAGAAACTGAGAATGAGCCCTGCTGGACAGTCAGAAAGGATTAGGATTCAAGGATCTCAGTCCTAAGACTGCATGGAATGTAATTCTGCCAACAGCCTGAATGTTTACGGGAGCAGATTCTTCAGAGCCACAGCAAAAAAAACCCAGGCCAGCTGATAACTTGATTTCAATCTTGAGAGAACTGAACAGAGAAACCATTCATGGTCACCCAGACTCAGAATGTATACAACTTTGAGATGATATATTGGATTGCTTTAAGCCAGTGTTTGTGGGAATTTGTTACTACAGCAAATAGAAAACCAACACAGTAGCCATCCCAACTCAAGTTTCATCATCTCAGTAAGGCTTCAAGAATTCAATGTTCTTATTCTCCATCACTCTGATTTTAATACCTCACCCCCCCTCCCCATTTCATCTGATTCTAAACTCTCTGGAGGTATTATGCCCTGTAATTGCCACAGTTTTAAGGCATCCTGTAGGAAAAGTGATCTAATTATTGGACAGGGCTATATGGGTAGGAATGAAAAATTATACTGGGCAGCTCACTGTGCTAATTTTTCTTCCATTTCAAACTGCATCACCAATCTGGTTTCAAATGATGGTGGCATCCAGCTGCTGTCCCTATATTAAGATTCATTTGAAGGCCTTTGGGGACCCTATCAGATCTTACTGAAACACATCAACTTCTCTCTCCACATCCCCAGTACTGCATAGAATATCACCTTTCTACTTAATTTGCTATGAAGCTCTGCAATCTATTATCTGACCCTCCCCCCACCATTTGCCTCTTTTCTTGCTCAAAACACTTCCATCAGAAAATTGCCCTATGCTTGCAATCCCAAACCATTTGTGGAATTAAATGAATGATGCTGTGCTTCCCATCCTGCAAACAAAGCACTGGACAATGCTTCCCATTCTTGGACTTTACAAAAACAAAATTCTCCATTTACTTTACTCAAATACGTATTATAACTTCAGGGTAGCAAAAGAGAAACAATTTTTTTCTGCTTTCTTTCCAGTTCATGTACTATTGGGAAAGTCTGTCCCAAGAAATTTTCTTCTTTAACTTCAAAGTTTTGAAGGAAATCACTTTTATTCTCTTAGAGATTCATATATATATACATATTTCATTGACTCCATAACTTACTTTTCATATTTTAAATCTCAAAAAATGAATTTATATATATTGATAACAGATAAAAATAGCATCTGCTCCTTGAATTTATCTCCAGTACTATTTTGCAAGTGGATTAGAATTCCCAGGATGTGGCTTTTAATGTTATGGTAATATTGTTCTTTCTCAAGGAAATATTCTCTCTAACTTGCCTTATGCTTTCCTATTCTTAGATAAGAGTTGTTCACTTATGGAGTTTTGGACAATGTCTTGAGATAGAATAGATCATGTTTTTTCATTATTATTCATTAGTTTTCATCCAGGTAGCAGTGATATTAAACATCTCAGCATAAATATGTGTCAGGTTTGTGGTGTGGGGTGCCAATAATAAGAATCAGCGAATACTATGTCTTTTATAATATAAGGAGGATAAAGACAAAGCCATCCAGAAGAGTTACTTCAAAGTTTAGAAGGGGAAGAAAAAGCAATGCTGTACCAGAGAAACCACAAAAAAACAAGAATTTCTAATAAAGGTTGCCAAAAATAAGTTGTCTTTAACTTTATTATATTTTGACTGTTCTTCATGATCTTTTATTTAATGCAATTTTATTGAAATATATTCCTATATCATACAGTCATCCAAAGTGTACAATTGTTCACAGTATCATCATATAGTTGTCCATTCATCACCATAATCAATTTTTTGAATGTTTTCAATACTTCAAAAAATAAGAATAAAAATTAAAATAAAAGTAAAAATACGCAAAATACCTCATACTCCTTTTCCCCCCATTATTCATTTACTTTTTGTCCCCCTTTTTTATACTTCTTTGTCCATACACTGGATAAAGGGAGTGTGTGCCATCAGGTTTTCACAATAACACAGTCACAACTTATAAGCTATATAGTTATATGATCATCTTCAAGAATCAAGAGTAATGGTGTGGTTCAACAGTGTCAGAGTATTTCCTTCTAGCTATTCTAGTACACTAAAATCTAAATAGGGATATCTATACAATGCATAAAAATAACCCCCAGAATGATCTCTCAACTCCATTTGAGATCTCTCAGCCACTGAAACTGTTTCATTTCTCTTACTCCTTTCAGTCAGGAAGGTTTTCTCAATCCCACAGTGCTGGGTCCAGGCTCATCTCTGGGAGTTAAGCCCCACATTGCCAGGGAGATTTGTATCCCTGGGAGTCATGTCCCATGCAGGGTGGAGGGCAGTCAGTTTACCTGTTGAGTAGGCTTAGAGAGAGACACACATCTGAGGAACAAAAGAGGTGTCCCTTAGGCACCATTATAAGTAGGCTTAGCCTCTCCTTTGCAGTAACAAGCTTCATAAGGGCAAGCCCAAGATTGAGGACTTGGCCTATTACAATGGTGTTCCCCAATGCTTGTGAAAATATCAGGAATTCCCCAGGTAGAGAAGCTTAATGTTTATACATTTCTCCAGGCCCTTAAGGGGGCTCTGCAAATACTTTTTATTCTCTGCCCAAATTGCTCTGGGGTGTTTCAAGAATTCATGCTACCCTGTGCAAAACAAACAGAGCTCACCCCTTATTCACGGTCCCTTGTAATCATGGTATTTGAATAAAATGACCATACAAGTTAAATTTTATAGCATGCTACAGAAAGAATAAATTTTGCACCAAATAAACATCTCTTCCCTTGGTATCACACACAAGTTGAGGCTTTAAAACAAAGTCAATATCCTTTTCCTTTTAGTCTGATTTACCTTAATTCTAATCATGTCCATTTTGGTCATATTTCTAATTAAAGTCTGATCTCTCTTTCAGCTTTTTTTTAACATTTGTTGTGTGGGGTAATGCTGACATTCATAGCTGCTGAACTCTGATTCTGAGTCTCAGGTATCACAGAGATACCAGTAGTTACAGGGATCAACCAGGTTATACACAAACAGCTCAGCATCTCAGAATTTAGAGATAATCATTACAACTTCTGAATAGATGTGACTGCTGTAAGAGCTTACAATCTAGGAACCTTTACCATAAGCCTTGCCCTGATAACCTGTGCTCCCAGATTCAATTCTCAGAGTTTGCACATTACAGTCAGTCATATTAGTGAGGCATTATAATGTTTGTCTTTTCAATTCTGGCTTATTTCACTGAACTCACTGTCCTCAAGTTCCGTTCACCTAGGTCCATAACTCACAACTTCATTTCTTCTTGCTGCCACTCAGTACTCTATTAAATGTATATGCGCAGTTCACCATTCTGTTTATCAGTCTATGTACTCTTAGGCCACCTCCATCCATTGCAAATCATGAATATGGCTGCCATAATCACCAGTGTGCAATGTCCAGTCATGTCCCTGCTCTCAGTTCTTCCAAATGTATACCCAATAATGGGATTGCAGGACTGTATGGCAACCCCATAGTTAGCTTCCTGTGGAACCATCACATTGCTCTCTAGCTGGGATGTGGCATTCTACTTCCCTACCAAAAGAGAATAGGTATATCTGTCTCCACATTTTCTCCAGAACTTGTATCTCTCTGTTTATTTTTTTTTTTTGGCAGTTTTATTCACACACCATAGAATCCATCCTAAGTAAAAAAAAAAAAAAATCAATGATTCCAAGTATAATCACATAATTATGCATTCACCACCACAATCTATATGAGGATATTTTGATCTCCTCCTGAAAGAAGGAGGAAAAGAAGACAAAAAATGAAGAATAAAAATAAAAAAGTTAGAAGAAAAATAAAAATAAAATAAAATGAAAATGTCAGACAACATCACCACCACAAAGAATCCCATATAACTCCCATATATACCATTCTTTTAGACATTTAGCTTTAGTATATTGCCTTTGTTACAATTAATGGAAGCATCGTTCAATGTCACCGTTAACTGTAACTCTAGTTTGCACTGATTGTATTTTTCCCCTATACCTTCCAATTTTCAACACCTTGCAATGTTTATATTTGTTTGCTCTCCCTCATTTAAAAACATTCCTATATTTGTACATTTAATCACCATCATGGGCCACTCTAGGTTTTGCTAAGTTATACAATCCCAGTCTTTATCTTCTGTCCTTCCTTCTGGTGCCATACATGCCCCTAGCCTTCCTCTTTCAACCATACTCACACTCATCTTTGTTCACAGTACTTAAAATATTGTGCTATGATCACACAGCAATGTGCTGTCCATTTCTGTATCTATACTATCAATTCTTTTGAACCTTCTGCACTCCTCAAGCATCAAAAGGCCTGATATTTAACTTCTTTCTATCTCCTGATAACTTATGTTCTCAACACTTGAATTTTGCTCATCATCATTAGTATGTATTAGTAAGACCATACAGTATCCCTCCTTTTATTTCTGGCTAATTTCACTCAACATAATGTCTACTGTTTACCATTTTGTCTTTTGGATTTTATATGTCTATCTTATTTTATTTTTATTTTTCCTCTCCCTATCTTTTTACCCTTACTGATAGTCTTCATTTCTATATTCTTCTTCAAATCTCTCCCTTCTGTCCTTTACTTTCTGCTTCTAGTACTCCTTTTAATTTCTCTTGTAGAGCAGCTATCTTGTTCAAAAACTTTCATTGTCTGTTTGTCTGAAAAATATTTTAAACTCTCCCTCATTTTCAAAGGACAGTTTTGCCAGATACAGAATTCTTGATTGGTGGTTTTCTCTTTCAGTATCTTAAATATATCCATTGCCTCCTCACCTCCATGGTTTCTACTGAGAAATCCACGCATAGTCTTATCAAACTTCCTTTGTATGTGATGGATTACTTTTCTCTTGCTACCTTCAGAATTCTCTCTTTGTCTTTGACATTTGATAATTTCATTATTAAGTGTCTTGGAGTTGGTCTTCTTGGATCTATTCTGTTTGGGTTACATTGCACTTCTGGGATCTGTAATATTATGTATTTCATAACAGGAAATTTTCAGTTATAATTTCCTCCATTATTCTTTCTGCCACTTTTACCTTCTGTTTTCCTCTGGGACACCTGTGACACATATATTTGTGTGCTACATGTTGTCATTCAGTTTCCTGACACCCTGCTTATGTTTACAAATTCTTTTACCTATCTGTTCTTTTGTGTTTAGGATTTCAATGTCTGTCCTCCAGTTCATGAATCCTTTTTTCTATCTCTTCAAATCTGCTTTTGTAAGTCTCCATTGTGTTCTTCATCTCTTCTATTGTGCCTCTCATTCCCATAAGATCTGCCAATGGTTTTTTCAAACTTTCAAGTTCTTCCTTATGTTTGCCCAATGACTTCTTTATATCCTTCATTTATTTTACCATATCTTCCCTCAACTCATTGATTTGAAATTTGGATTGACTTAGGGGATTTGTTTAATTAGTTTTTTCAATTACTGTATCTCAGTTGAAGTGTAAGTTTGTTCCTTTGACTGGGTCATATCTTCATTTTTCCTAGTGTGATTTGTAAGTTTCGTTTTCTATGCATCTGGTTTCCTTGATTACCCCAATCAGATTCTCCCAGACCAGACTGGCCCAGGCTCATGAGGAGGCTGTATTCAGTATCAATTTTCCCTGAGGGTGAGACCCAGAAGATTGTGTGACTTTCCTTTGAGGCCTCTAGACTCTGTGCTTCTCTTGTCCTGTCCAGCAGGTGGCAATTGTTAGCCATCAGCTCCCTCCCCCCATGTAACATGGTGTGGGGTATTTAATCCTCAGTGGACCTGTCCTGGCCAGGGACCAAGTGTGTCAGAAGCCAAGTTTAAGCTGTTTCTGTTTTGTTTTTTTCTCTCCCATGACCTGGGGTCTGAGTTCTCTGTTGCAGAGCCACCACATGAACTGTGCCCTGCCCCCTTCTTTTTTTTTAGGGATGATAAGTCTTTTAGGGAATTGTCTCCTACACTTGATGTCTTCCTTTGACTCTCTTACTGTCTTAATTCCACCCTTGCCTGGGTTGATACTGATAATTGAAAATTCCTGATACTTTCTCTAAGGTGCTATTTAGAATGAGAGGGAAAAAAAGGGGGGAAAGCAAGAAGTTCCCAGCCCTCCTATTCAACAGGCAAGAACTGGAATTGGTACCCAGTTGTGTGTGCCCCTTTTCTTGGGGCATAGCCCTTTTCCTTTATTCTAATCTCAGTGGTATCCAAAAGCCTCAGTTTTTATTTATTTATTTTTGTCTTTTTTTTTTTTTTTTGTTCCATCAGCCCTGCCTCCTCTCTGTCAGGATAAATCTCTAGGTTCCTTTCCTGCTTGTCCAGGTTTATCTGTGCTTGTAGCCTGTATTCATTAGTCTCAAGTTGTTAATTAAAACTGTAATTAGAGCTTGGTTGAGCTACATTCCCTTGCTCCAGGCAGGGACTACATTTTCCCACAGCAAAATTTTGCAACTCAGCCTGCCATGCTGGTGGGGGAGGGATGGGCTCTGCAGTTTGGGGAGTTTTAATTACAGTTCTATGCTGTGATCTCAGCTGTTCCACTAATTCCTGACTGGTGTATGACATTGTCCAGTCATGAATGTCCCCCCATCAGCTATTCCAGACTATTTTCTAGTTGTTCCTGGCTATTTGTTATTTACTCTAGGATACTAACTAAATTCTACACCTCCCTATGCTTCCATTTGCTCTTCCTCTCTCCCTTCATGATCTTTTAATAAGTATTCTAATATCAATAATAATTTTTGAATTTTTAAGTTAGACAGAAAAGTGTGATAGGTTTCTAGAAGTCAGTAATTCAAGAAAACAAAACTAATGTGAAAAATAAGTAAAAAGCTATGCTTATAGCACTGACTTTTAAATACTGTAGTTTCTGAAGCTAAAATTGACAGATAATACAAGGAACATCAGCTGTAAGTTTTTAAAATATGTCCTTTACTATAGGGAAAAATGTAACCCCAAAGCACTTTAGACAAAAATCTTTAATGTAGTAAAATTGTTTAAATATGTCATTCATCCATTAAGCTGTCAGAAAACACTCCTACTCACAATGAAATGCCTGCTTTTCGACAGTTGGAGTTGTGTGGGAAGATCTCTGCACAGTAGAGTCTAAAATAAATATCCTGAATATATGGTATATAGGGCAATTTTAGTTAGAAAAAAATATTGTTTTAAACAGGCTCTTCATCTAAAATTGTCATGAAAAAAGTTGAGAATAGAAAACTCTTACGTGATTTATTTGTTAGTGAAAGAAAAAAATCTCAATCTGAATTACATAATAGAAATATATTAGGATTTAATACTTTAATACAATTGAATAAATTACACAGCATAAAAGTCAAATGAAAAGAGGTAGATATGATTTGATTATTTAATTTCTTGACAAAAGGATTATTTGATTTAGGAGAAAACATATAGTTTATTTTAATATAACAGAAACACATTTTATTGGTAAAGCACAAATTGCTTTTTCTGTGGATGACATGAAACTCACCCTGGTACAAATTTACAAGAGAGTCATGTTAGTAAAATAGGTCCTTTATCTGAGATCTCATTACAGAAACATTTGACCATTTCAAATTGCTGTTTCTGTGGCTCAAAATACCAGTGATAACCAACATGACCACCATTGGCCCTGTCAATCCCACCACAAAATTATCACTTATTTAATTTGTAGTGACATGTGTCTATTGTCAGTTACTTCCCATGCAGGATTGATGATTTCTGCAACAATTTTATGAGGGAAATATTGTTATTGCCATTTAACTTATTGAGGAACTGAAACCAAAATTGTTTAAAAGATTTTCTCAAGGTCACAGAGCTTAAAAAAGACGGTCATGAAGTTTGAGATAAAATACATCTTAGTCCATAATATATTGTATTTCCATTTAAGAAAATGAATGTTCTATCTATTTAATGTTTTGCTTAAGATGTAGTGTAGACCTGGAAATTAAGATTTGTTTTAGGCCCAGCTTTGAAATAAATTTGGTTATAGCCTTAAATATGTTGCTTAATTTATCTGAGCCTTAGTTTTATCACGTATAAAATGAGGAAATTGGTGTAAGCTGCCCCCACTTGAAGATATTCTGCCCTTTGTTCTAAGTTCCAAGTTTGTTAAATTCCTGTTCTTTCATCACTCATTGTTTGAAAAATTATCATGTGCTTTGTCATCATTTAAGATGCCAACAAGTCATGTTTGAATAAGTCAATAAAAAGCCCAGCGTAACCCTAGAGTGTATACCACAGGAATGTATATCCCACCCAATTGTCTGGTGGTGGCCTGAAGGACTTGCTGTTGCCAAACTTGCCTGCAAGTTGGAGCCAGTTCACAGAGCTCTCCTACAGGACACTGTGGAAGATTAAGAAAGTCCTGCTGCCTGGGGCAAGGGGATTGCTGGCTTTCAGATGCATAGTGAAGTGCCAAGGGCTATGAGGAAATATTCTGGGGAAGAGGGGACATTCAGAACTCTGTAAATGGGGGAATTCCTAGGGCCACATGTAAATGTCCAAAACAAGATGCAGGAGCAGAAGGGATCAAGGAGGCCCCTATATTTTGACCTGGAGATATTTTTAAAACTCACTGCACGGATATCCTTAGTGGAGGGAACTTCTCCCTTGGGTCAACTTGCAAAGACTAGCAAAGGTATTTTCTCCCCTCTCCTTTTATTTTGCACAATCCTGACATTTAAGGAAAGCTCTTTCCTAACACTAGCTTTACCCAAGCTAAAGGAACAGATGCTTCAGAGTCTAAATCCCCACAGTAACACATTAATAAATGAAAATGTCTGTTTCAGTAGAAGATTATAAAACATACAGAGAAACAGGAATTGATGGTCTAGAGAAAGGAAAAAAAAAAGTAAAGCATTAGAAACTACCAATGAGGAGGACAAGACCTAGGACATATTGAAGGGCTTAAAAAATGATCAGAGGAAAAGGAAAACAATGGACAAGGAACTAAAAGAATTAAGGGAAACTACAGCTAAACACAAAGATAATATCAATAGAGAGAGGGAAATTACTAAAAGGAACCGAACAGAGGTGAGCAGTCAATAGATTGAAGCTGCATGAAGAAAGAAAGATCTCCAGTAAGGGTAACAACAGGGGTATATACAAATGTCAATACTATTATATTTTTGGTTTGTAACTTCAATTTTTATTTCCTAGAGAATCAAAGAAGCATAAAATATAATGAGAAATCAATGGTTTCAGACTCATAGTGTATAAACATGTAATTTGTGACAAGAACTACATAAAGTGGAGGGACAGAGAGGTGTGGGAATATAGTTTGTGTATACTATTGCAGTTAAATTGGTGTCAAAGAAAACAAGATTACTGCAGGTTTGGGATTTAATTGAGACTTCATGGTATGCACAAAGAAAATATTGGAGAGTATGCAAGGTCATGGACACAGAAATTAGAGTAAAGGTTTCCAGAAGTGGGGATAGGGAGAATGGAGAGTTAATGCAAAATGGGTATAGAGCTTCTGTTTGGAGATATGGGAAAATTTTAGTAACACAAAGAACCACAACACAGTGAATGTGATTAATCCTACTGAATGTTATGCTTAGGTAAGTTTTGTTGCATGTATTTTCTCATAATAAAAAATAAAAAGAAGGAGCAATTAGTTCAATGACAATTAAAGGCAAAACATGGACTTAGACAAGACCTAACAAGGGAGGAGAGAAGAACCAAAAAGAAATTTTGGGGGATATATGAAAAACATGGAATAAAAACTATAGGTTTTTATCAATTTAGTAAAAACTATAAGTTTTTATCAATGTTAAATTTCTTTAACTTCTTACCTGAACTTTAAAGTGGTAAGTGATTACCCTTGGCTCTTGGGAATTATGCATGGCAGTATTAAGTGTTCAAGTAGTATGGTGTATACAACCTACACTCAAGAGTTCAGAAAAGGGATTGCTAAATAGACAGATGTATGGATAGAAAGATGGATGGATTGATAGATCGATGGAATGATACGGCAAATGTGGCAAAATTTTAAAACTGGTATATCTGGGTATCTGGGGGAATAGGGGTATGTTGAAGCTTTCTGTATGGCGTTTGTATTATCTTTGTAACTGTCCAGTAAGCTTGAAAGTATATCAAAATAAAATATTTAAAATTAACAACAACAAAAAGACCCTAAGTATGCCATCAAATGGAAAGCCCTAGAATAAGAGTGAGTCCCTTGTATTTCAGGAAGAGCAAGAAGTCCTGTGTAGACAGATTGGAATGAATTTCTAGGAAAGTAGCCATTTATCACCTACTCCTGTCCAGTCACACAAGTCCATACTAATATTTTCTTTCACTTTGACACTGAAACAACCTTGCCATAGGTCTTCTTGCTTCCACTAGATGCTCTTTCAGTCAATTTGCTGTGGACTAACAATGGAGGTATGTTGAACAGTCAAATCCATTCCACGCTTTAAAAGCTTCCAGCGGATTGTCATCATATTCATCATAAAGTACAAATTTCTTACAATGTTCTAAATGCCTTTATATTATCTACCCTATAGAAGACTTGCCAATGGGTAGACTATTGGGTGTAAGAAAAAAGAAGAATCAAGGGAGGCTAGAGCTTGAGGGCTTGGTGAATGATGATGCTATTTACTGAGATGTGTAAGACCAAATGAAACAACTCAGAGGAGGGGATTATGCATATAATATTATATCTTGGACATATTAGATAGAAATGCCTAATTGCCATCCAAGTAGACAGAAGAAATGGTTAAGAGAGAGGTATTGAATTAAGTGATCAGAAATCTTATAAAAGAAAAAAATCCTGGAAAGTGAAAAAAATGATGTGGCAATGAGAGAAGACATGCATATAACCCAACATATAGTCTTCAAGAGAGGAGGATTTTTTTAAGTTAAGAAATGTTCTGGAAAAAGCAATGGGTTGTAACATATTTATATATACATTATCTCTTGGAATATAGAGAGTGAAAACACACATACACACTCAAATGCACACACACACATGAGGACTTTTAAAAAAAGAAGTATTTTCTTAAGGAATAACTAAGTTTCAACTAAAGCAAAGGTTAAGGGTAAAATTTAGAAAAGAGATGGGGACCATTACAAGAATTTTAGTTATAAAAGGCTTTGTGTTCCAGAAGCCAGGGGAACATTATTCTTTTAGGGAGGGGAGAGGTTATGTGGGGCAGGGGAGGGTATGGGAGGTGTTAGATCCAGTCAGACTAAGGTAGGTAAAGCTCTACAAGGAAGGAAAGCTTGGATATCTGGTTGAGACTATGGTAAACGAGCATAAGTAGTCTCATGGGCCAAGTTGTGAGAGACATTTTAAGGATTGTTGGGTCCTTTTGAAATGGGGGAGGTGGGAGTCAGGGGAGGTTGGATAGGCAGGGTTGTATATAAGTGAGGCATATGAAAAAGAGATGCATGTCTAAAAAAGTTTCTTTCTGTTGTCCCTATTTTCCATTCATGGAAGGAAATACAAATATCCTCAATTATCTTTCAAAAATCAACAAAATAAGGGCTTTTAAGACAAATTAACTAGAAAAATTGAAAATGGGAAATAACATTAAATTCAACATGATATTAGATATATAAATAGAATAAACATCTTTCAGTGTGAATTGAACATTAAAATTTTGTTCTCTCTTTTATGAAATTTCTGTTACTATAGAAACTTTCTCCATTAGGCCATATATCTATTTTAATCTTGCTTAGCCCATCCCGAGGTAAAAGGATCAACAGTAAAAAAATTAAAAAAAAATTAAAAATTAAATGAGAATTTTTACAGAATGACAAAGGAACATCTAATTAAACATATTCTATTTATAGTCATGTTAACATATTATTCTATATATCTGCAATTAGAAATCAAACTGAGTAGCCAACATTTCTCTGAGTTCGGTGAATATAGTTCCATTCTTTCCTTTCTCTAAATCATTTAGGATGAGGAATATTCAATAACGTAGTTCAATCTAGTGGCTGTTTGTTGCTCTGTGTAGTAATACATTGTAAAACCTAAATATATAAGTATTTATCTGTGCTCTCTATACCCCATATGCCCCAGAAAAACATGTTCTTAAAATTCATCCATTCCTGTGGGTAAGAATCCTTTGTAAGTAGGATCTTTTGATGAGCTTACTTCAGTTAAGGTGTGGCCTACTTCAAATCAGGATGGGTCTTGAAGATAATACTGAAGTCCTTTATAAGTGGAATGAAATTAAAGCAAAGAGAGAGAAAGCTGGAGGAAGAAGCCAGAATTTGAACATCAACAGAACCCCAAAGAGAAGAGAGAGACCAGGAGATGCCACCATGTCCCTTCCCATGTGACAAGTTAAAGACCAAGGTTCTCCAGCAGCCAGTTCCAGGATGCCACAATCACTGGGGAGAAAGAATGGCCTTGTTGATGCCTTGACTTGGACTTTTCCTAACCTCAAAATCATGAGTGAATAAATTCCCATTGTTTAGCCCTGCCAATTTCATGGTATTTGCTTGAACAGCCTAGATAACTTAAAAGTCTCATCACTTCTGTTCAAATCCTAGTTCCATTCACTACCTGGAAAAGATGTGTGAAAATGGGGTGAAGATGATTTCTACTTAATAAGATCTTCTTTTTTTTATTTTTTATTTAATGAAATGATACATGCAAAGCACATAACATAGCACCTTTGAAACCTCTCAGCACGTGAAGATCAAGTATGGCTTAGTAGTGAAGGTAGAGGGTGCTGGAACCAGTCTCTCTTCTCTTCCATTTGCACACTAGGACTTTTCCTTATACTTCATCTCTTTTTGCCCCAATTTTCTCATCAATAAAATGTTTGTAGCAATAATACCTACACCATAGGCTTGTTGTGAGGGTTAATAAACATAATTTGAAACATAAAGTGCTTTCAAATTAATCCATGTAAAATAATAAGACATCAATAAGTATTACTGCAGATGTTATGACCCTTAGTGTTTAACAAAATAATCACTATAAGGATAAAGCTTTTTACCCAATATATATTGGATTTTATATATCTACATGACTATATATTTGAATATATATGTGTATATATTTGAATATGTATATTTGAATATATATCTTTTATTTTATATTTGAATGTTGTTATCAGTTTTTGACAAATTCAATGGACTGAAAACCCCAGATTAAGAATATAGAGTAGACTCTCGATCTAAGATGGCGGCATAGAGAGGAGTGGAAGTTAAGTAGTCCCCCTGGAACAACTAAAAAAAACCAGAAACAACTAGTAAATAATCCGGAATAACTGCAGGGGGACAAACGTGACCATCCATTCATCATACACCAACCTGAATTGGGAGGAATGCCCGAGATCACAGCATAAAATCTGTAAGTAAAAATGGTAGATCCAAATCGGAAGACTCCTTCCCCAACAGCATGAGCTGCAAAGCCTCGTGGTGCCACAGAGCAGCTTTCTCCCAGCAAGCGAATATAGCTCAGCTGAGCTCCAACTGGGATTTTAATTAGTGAGTGTGAACTGCTCACCATGAGGTACAAATCCCTAACAAGTAGACAGAGGCTTTGGGTGATGACCGACCTTGAAGAGCCAGAGGGTCACCTCAGACTAGCTCTGAAGGAGGCTCTCTGTCCCTTTTTCGGCTCAGTGGAGAAAGCCTCAGCCATTTTCAGTTCCCAGTGCTGTGACCCAGACAAGGGTATAGCACAGGCAGAGAGAGACCATTGAAATCCTAATGACCTCTGCCTAGGGGGTCTAGCTTCTCTAAGAGGAAAGGGGTGGGGCCCAGCTCTACTACCTGTCTTCCATTCAGAACTTGGGGAAAAGAGTCACACCTCCTTACACCAGTCAAGGCACCCCTGCTGGGCAGAAAAGCACAGTGACCAGAGGCATCAGAGTGTGTACCAATTTTCTAAGACACACTCTCAGGGAAACCAGATACTGAATATTTCTTCCTTCTGGGACCTGAGCCCATTCTGGTCTGGGGAGGCCTGATTGGGGTAACCAAGGAAACCATGCCTAGACAACAGAAAACTACAACCTACAGCAAGAAAAATGAGGTTATGGCCTCCTTAGGGGAACAAACTTGCACTTCAACTGTGATGCAGGAATTGAAACAACTAATAACAAGTCAATTCATAGAGTTTAGGGAAGATATGGTGAAAGAGCTGAACCGTATAATGAAAACACAGGACATACATAAGATAGAAATTGAAAGTTCAAAACACCAACTGGCAGAATCTATGGAAATGGAAGGCACAACACAACAGATGAAAGACACAATGGAAACATACAACAGCAGATCTCAAGAGGCAGAAGAAAACACTCAGGAACTGGAGAACAAAACACCTGAAAGCCTACACGCAAAGGAGCAGATGGAGAAAAGAATGAAAAAATATGAGCAACGTCTCTGGGAACTCAAGGATGAAACAAAGTACAATAATGTACATATCATTGGTGTCCCAGAAGGAGAAGAGAAGGGAAAAGGGGAAGAAGCAATAATAGAGGAAATAATTAATGA